>NC_087072.1:11261501-11913168 GCF_026151205.1 Bolinopsis microptera | reverse complement strand
CTATTATAGCTAGATAACTCGGGACTTATAAATTGTGAGCATTACTTTAACTGGTATCAAAAATCTGAATACGAAAGAGCGACGAATTTATTTCACAGATTAACTAAATAAATAAAGATAACCTTTTCTCCTAGACACAATTAAGTAAGTAATATTGAAAACAGTGCTGCCTATTTAAATACTACATATTATTATGGCGAAAGAGAATGTTAGTCTTTCTCTTTACTTATAGGCTATAGCATAGGTATTAGGTACTAAGCAGTTTAAATATTTTTCATGCACATGTCTAAGTTTAACTCCACATAGTGCTTGCTTACACTGCAAATCTTGTAAACTGGACACCATTCTGCATTATAAGCTACAACTTTTATTAAATTCATGGTAAATCAGAATAGATTACTTAACTTTCTTCACATGGAAAATGGACATGTTTATTGTGTAATATTGAAAACAGTGCTGCCTATTTTAATACTACATATTATTATGGCGAAAGAGAATGTTAGTCTTTCTCTGTGCTTATAGGATATTATATAGCATAGGTATTAGGTACTAAGTAGTTTAAATATTTTTCATGCACATGTCCAAGTTTAACTCCACATAGTGCTTGCTTACACTGCAAATATTGCAAACTGGACACCATTCTGCATTATAAGCTACAACTTTTATTAAATTCATGATAAATCAGAATAGATTACTTAACTTTCTTCACATGGACAATGGACATGTGTATTTTGTAATATTAAAAACAGTGCTACCTATTTATACTATTATTACTGTCACCAAGATGTAACTAGGTCGAACGGAGAAATTAGGTCTCACGCAGGAATTAGGTCATAATTATTACATAATTCTCAATAAATGTAATAGATTTGTAGTGTTGTAATTAGTTTAAATAATTACAACAAGATTGAGGTGCTGGAAGTTTGATTTCGGTCGGAGGTAGCCCACAGCAAAAAGCTTAACAAAACGAAAAGTTGTATTTTCAAAAGTCAAATATGAAATTTTCTGAACACAAATTTGACAGATTGTATGAACTTTTTGCCCAGAAACCAATTAGTCAGTTAATAAATTATGGTATAAAACCAAATTGAGATACTGGGAGTGAAAATCCCGAACAAAAGTGCAAAATCATATTGTCCCAATCTCTGTCCCATTTTCAGTTTTTAAGATAAAATTTGCAGGACCGAAATTTTACAGTTTTGACTGATTTTTTCACCCGCAACCAATTAGTAAGTCAACTATAAATGACATATGTCACGATTGAGGTGCTGGAAGTTTGATTTTAGTAGGAGGAAGCCCACAGCAGCAAGCTTTACAAAACAAAAATTCATATTTTCCAAAATCTGTCCCTTTTTCAAATATCCGAAATTTGATAGATTTGAGATTGGATAGACTTTTCTCCTACAAACCAATTAGTCAGTTAACTAAAGATAGCATATGACTTCTTAAAAGCGATGTAGATTAAATTTCTTCTCAGTGACCACCCCTATTCTCAGTGAGTTCGAAGAGAGGATACCTCGTTCTGAGATAGACCAGTATAAAGTACTCTGTCAGAAGGCATTGACAAAGTACGATAGTAAAATACGGTTCAAGATATGTGGCAGTTACCGGAGAGGCAAGGAGTCTAGCTTTGATATGGATCTCTTAATATCCCACCCAGGTTTCAATTGAAGTTGAGAGCTTCTCGTTTTTAGCTGTGCCATTGGTAATCCTATCAATATTCCCTTGACCTCATTAACTTAAGTCTGTCCAACACCATTGCTCTAATTATTAAAATTATGTGTAATAGTTACAATAATTACTGCCTCTCAGATTTCATCTCTTTAATGAAGACTCCTCCGAACAATATGTTATCTGCTTTTGTGGACTATTTCCTATCTGAAGGATTGCTAACCGACACACTCTCATTAGGAAAAGTAAAATTTATGGGTTAGTAATAAAGTTGTAGTGTTAATAGTGTCCTTTTAAAGAGATAGTTCAGTTCATGTAAACAATATCCCCCTTCCCTTTTAACATAATACTGCTATTGTGTAAAACTTACAGCTGCGTAAGTATTTCCAAACGTTATGGGTGAACGATCCCTTATTTGAAAGTTGTTAATAAGAGTGTTAAAGATAGGACCGGTTTGGTTTTTTTACTAACTATATCAGACTTGTATCTAATGTATCTGAAATTTGACGTATTGAAATACCAATTTTATCTATATATCCACAGTTATTCACCATTGATTTGTTTGTTCTTAAATAGTTTTTCATAAACTTTTGGATTTAGATTAATTTTATGTATTGGGTCCAAGTAATTGCGGACATTACCATGTTTGGGTGCCCATCTTATTTTAAAGATGGGGGCAATATTTTGAACGATTCTATTTTCTATTCATTTATTGCTGTACTCTGTAAAATTGTAAAAGTATTTAATAAATGCAGGTGTGGGCCTGGTTCCTGGTGGCATGTCTCGCAGAGTGGATATCAGGATTATCCCTGAAGACCGATACTGGTGCGGAGTCCTCTACTTCACAGGATCAGATGTCTTCAACCAGGAGATGAGAGCGCACGCTCTAACTAAAGGCTTCACTCTTAACGAATACTCTCTAAGACCTGTTGGTGCTCTGGGATCTCCAGGTCTGACATATAATGGTTAATTTTAAGTAAAATTACATTAATTAACCAGCACATTTCGGAGAAAAGAAAAATCTGCGGTAATTTGGAACCATAGCACCAGTCATAATTTGTTTTAAAAGTATAAGTTGGTTAGATAGAAAGAAACGAGCACAATATCCCCTCTCTCTCTCTCTCTCTCTCTCTCACTCTCTCTCTTTCTCTTTCTCTTTCTCTCTCTCTCTCTCTCTCTCTCTCTCTCTCTCTCTCTCTCTCTCTCTCTCTCTCTCTCTCGCTCATGAAATATGCAGATTGATGAACCTTTTTAAACGACTGTTATCTGTATATACTTATATAGTACGTGTTCAGCAGCTCTCGA
Organism: Bolinopsis microptera; assembly: GCF_026151205.1. Taxonomy (NCBI): domain Eukaryota; kingdom Metazoa; phylum Ctenophora; class Tentaculata; order Lobata; family Bolinopsidae; genus Bolinopsis; species Bolinopsis microptera. The sequence goes on along the minus strand of NC_087072.1, from coordinate 11,910,192 downwards.
AAGTTAAACAAGGCAAATAACTGGTAAAACTATGTGAAAACAGTCGACTTTTGCTAATCTTAGTAAAAGGCCATTGAGTGCCCAAACGTCGATAATTTTCACATAGTTTTACCAGCTATTTACCTTGTTTTACTTTGCCTGTCGAGAGCTCAGAGCCGTGGTGCTCGACCACTAAAGATCTATGCCTTGCGAGATCTATATGAAATTATCTGATAAATCAGATCTGAAATAATCCCAATTGTCTTGATTTAAACCGGAAATGAAAATAGCCGCGTCAATTAAATCCAGGTTTGCTTTAAATCCTGTGCATCTAATTAGTATTAGTTAGTAGTAATTAGTACTGACATGTTAACCACGTGTTAACCACGTGTTAACCACGTGTTAACCACTTGTTAACCACGTGTTAACCACGTGTTAACCACGTGTTAACCACGTGTTAACCACATGTTAACCACGTGTATCAACTAGCATGACCCACTAGCTCATTAAACTGTTTTCTATTCCCAAGGTGAACCGCTAGAAGTGTCGTGCGAAGAAGACGTGTTCGACTATTTAGAGCTGCCCTATCAGGAGCCCCACACCAGGACTAAATTGCAGGTCACCTGACTTCCCCACGTGACTTATGGTCACGTGACTTATGGTCACGTGACTTTTGGTCTCGATTTGTTTTCTTAAGATTATTATTACTGATCAGGTACAGGTCTTGTACTTATTCTTGCATGTTACCGTCATTATCATTATACATGTTTTACGATTTTATTTATAATATATCGTGACCTTGTCGTGAATTTTTACTTCTTATATATTTAATTAATTTATTGAAGGGTAAAGATAAAAATTAACATTTTTTAAAGATAATGATAATATTACACGTCATAAAGTATTCGATATTGTTGATTATAGCCTAATATATACAATGAAACCAATCAAGAAAATAGGGCGATAAAGGGGCCGGTTGAAGCTTTAAATCTCTTATCAGGACCTCTTGCTAATGATAAAGGGGCTGGTTGAAACTTTAAATCTCTTGCTATTGATCGCTTAATGCTTAATTGAATATGAAAGTTCTTACTTAAGCGACGAAGTACTTAAAGTACGACGAAGTACTTAAAGTACTTGAAATGCAACTTTCTAACTCTCCGGGAATGAAACTCAACTCAACCCGACTCAGTTGCAGAGCTCTTAGCAAGATAACTTTGCAGAGTGTTCATTCAGCAGTTGTCACATTTACTTGGCTCCCTTTTTCACGGCTACTGTGATTTTCACTAACAGATTGCTGGTGAACTCTGAGTAACTGATCTCGCCGTCACCGTCAATATCGAGCTGAAATTGTTAGGGTAAATAAAACATAGATATTATCAAAGAAAGTGCAATTATTAGTAATGCAACTAAGAGGTATACTAGTATTAGATATTCAATCACTTGTTTGCTTTGTTTATTAGTAAAATCTGCTCCATTTAAATTGTTTACAAAATTTGTAGCCTAGTTTTGTGAAGACCTCTAAATTGCTGAATAAAATAAAGATGAAAACTACAGTATATGTGAAAACTCTTGATGAACAGTTAACCAATGGAAAAATCGTTCCATGATAATGTCGGGAAAGTGTGAAGTATTTAAAGTATTAAGTAAGTGGTGATGTTCAGTTACTTAGACGGAATTGGTTTTTGCTTGAATGTGATGATTTTCAGGAGTATTGCTACCTTCGTCCTTCACACTTTTTATGAGCTGTTGAAACGATACTTGCCGCACAATTCACACTTTTTAAGATGCTTCACCGCGCCACATTGTCTCCTGGAAATGCTACAAAATTGCTGCAATATTGCTACAATCTCACGCCACACACGAAACAATATTCGCTTATTCAGATTCTCACTGAATCTTCAACTCATACTCGACTCATTACGCACGTGCAACATGCCAGCCGCGCACTGCCTCGCTACCCTCCTTACTCAGCTGTTTGACATCACTCTGCGGACTGGTTTGGGTGTCCTCCTTGGACAAGCCCCGATTGAAGGGGCGTATAACTCCTCAAGGAGGCGCCGTGTGAATATGTGTGACTGTGTGATATCACTCCGTACTTGTTTGATAAGGTCTTCCACTTCCTTGTCTCCCACTGGTTTCCCTGTGAAGTTGGCGATTCCTTCCCTCAGTTCTGCGTGGCTGAGAGACCTGTGGAATGAGGTTTTAAGAAAATGTCATTGAATACAGCCATGCTGACACAGGCCAATAACGATAGCCTTGACTCTTACTAAGAGGAATCTTGCGATGCAGTTTGAGATAAAAGGTATATAATGGGTATAATCCCTATGAATTATCGAAAGGTTATGCATATTATCAAACTTCGCCGTAGCTGATGTCGTAACAGGACATAGTTCAAAATAAGCACATGACTACTGGCTATTGGCTATCTTGTCAGCCGTTATAAGAACTAAATCGCCAAGAAAGCCTTCTCACAACCAAGCAGATACTTATCAAAGACAACTTCCTTTAACTTAGCGTGCCTTAAATAATGCGGTACAGTCACACTTCTTTTACACGTCTGTTAATGTTATAATAGAGTTTCAATAAAAATAATGAATTTCTTCCTCGGAAAAGTGTATCAAGTCAAAAAAAGGCGAAAGAACCCTTTTTTAAAGACTGAAAGATTAAATTGCAATGCCGTCTATAAACAAATTTTTGCCTTCTTAACTTTAATTGATGCGGTATCTTAATCAATATATCTGTTTCGGTCAGAAAAAACGAGTATGACAGATAGTTTCATGGAAAACGGTTAATAATGTTATTTAAAGGTACTTAAAGGCTTACTTGTTGCCGTCCTCGTCGACTGCCTGGAAGAGTTTAGCTACTGCTTTCTCACTCTCGTTCGTATTCAGATCAATACAGAGGCCCAGGAACTCGTTAAAGTCGATTATACCGTCTCCGTTAGCGTCGTACTGAGAATATGTGCAGTTATTATTCCTGGTTAAAAAGACTGCAAATATCTGGGGGGAAAAATCAATGTTACGCTCTCATTTAAGAAAGTTTGTTGAGCTTTTGCCATGGTCTTATTAAATAAACCGGGCCGCTTATCTCGAAATGCATAATTGTACCTTGTTAAAAAAGGTCTGAACTTCCTCCTCTGTGAATTTGGAACCGACACTGGTCATTCCTTCCTTAAGTTCGGCCAACGTGAGACCATTTGAGGAGTCCTCATCGAAGAATTTGAAAAGAGCTGCTGCTGCGTTTTTGTCAGACATTTTCACGTTATTTTCAGCTGAGATCTAGCTATTAAGATATTTTTGTCAGTAAAAAGTGACTAGAATAGTAGTTTTTTTAAATGATAAAACTATCCTGACAAATATTAATAAATCAACCTAACACATGCATGAACAAAAGCTGTTATAAATTTTGGTCACCAACTACAGTTCCAATAATGGAGTAAAGAAAAGAGCTATTTAATATTCCTCACTCTTCTGATGCAGTGAGTAGCGGGACGGAAATTAAGTTTAATCCTGCAGATGATATAGAAGCGTGCTTACTGATAAAGTAACAATGAATTTAGGAAATTGCCAAATGTTTGACACCCAATAAAGGCAGTATTTGTGATTACTCTTTCCTGCTTATTAAATTGAAAGTATTAAATTATTTTCTTGTTCAAGCGATGAACATTCTAAGAATTGATGAACATTCTAAGAATTGATGAACATTCTAAGAATTGTCTGAAATGCGAAGCATTAAAATCATTCAGAGAATGGACGGTACCTGTGGTTATTAAACGGTAAAATGCGCGGCTTTTAAATAATTAGGTCCTACCTCAAAGTAACTTCCTACTAGTACGTACTCAGTAAATCCGAATCCGAATAGAAATATAAATCCGTATAGAAATTTCTAAATCATAGGATAAGGAAGCCAAGCTCAGACATTAGCATTGCAGATTTTCATCAGTGCCTTTTAAAGTGGAGAATTATTAGTATTACAATGAACCAGACTCTAACGGTTCAAGTACTGGTTTAACGTTTCCTCCTAATCTATAATTCCAGCACTTATTAAAACACTTCTAAACTCACTGGTTTAACGTTTCCTCCTTATCTATAATTCCAGCACTTAATACACTTCTAAACTGCCAGATGCTCTATTATAGAGGTTATATCTGGCCGTATTGTGGTCACCACCTAACTCTACCATGGAAATTGGAAAGGGTCACATGAAGTTTACAAAAGCAGCTACAGAAAGTAATAATAAGGTTAGCATTTCCACTACACACTAGCTGATATGAGGTATGAGATATGGGGATTTTGAAGTGATTGGCCAACATAAAGCATTTCCACATAAAGCAGACAATATGAGGGGATTGGGAGGTACTTATAAGTCGTTGACGCAGCCTCTAATTAACACCTATTAACAAAAAACGGACATCTTCACCTGATAATAAGCACTTTGCACGTGCGGCTGCTCTTACTTAAACGTTTAAATCATCAATACTTCACGGCTGGAATCATCCCGTAAATCTGTGAACTTATGCTCGCTTGGAATAATTAGATTTAGAAATTGTGAAAAATAATCGTCATTGTTAGAAATGGTTTAACTTCAGGTCGTTGTTGTTTGTCGGGAAATGTTTTCCCTCCATAAAAATGATCCCGGCTTATTTTTAATTGTATGTGACTGCTTTATATAATTTGATTGTCGTCATGTGAATTAAATAATACTCATTTTGTCTCGTGACAATAATTTTAGTTTAAGCGGCTAATTTTTATTGATAATCTGGAATGAGATGATGAAGGCAATATTTATATAAGTATAACTTTACGATTTTGTACGTTTCTAGATTAAAGTTATAGATATAGTCAAATTTGTAAGATAATTATCAAATAGTAACTACTCGTAACTTTAATAGCAACTACTCTTGTACCTTCACAGAATCTACCCAAACTAGATGTCCAATGGTCGAAGACCAGGCATACTAAAACACGCTGCAAAGTGGGAAAATGCAAGCTTCGCTAAACTGGGCTATTTATGAGGACTATCGGCAGGGTTAACTGCATTAGTTCCACAACTAATCCAATATAGCTGATAGCACATGTCAAGGAAGCCTTACAAATTTGTACGCAATGTTTTAAAAAAGGTAGCACTGCAACTGGCTTACAGCAAGTGGACCATGGTTCAGCCTTGCTGACTACTAACTTCCACACTAGCTATCTGGAAAGGGAAAATACCGCCACGTACTGGACAGTGTGACTAATGGAGAGCTGGTGAGGTGTCACGTGATTAGTGCACGTGGGCTGATCAGAGTGCACGTGGGCTGATCAGAGTGCACGTGGGCTGATCACCAGAACTGAGCTGACCTTGAAATGGGTCTTCCCAGTGAGTACCTGCCACTTTATTGCTCCTTTATAATGTCACCCAGTCTGCGTTATCACCCGTCACTGTGTCATACAACTGTCTATCAGGTAATTAATCAACATTAGCATTCAGCTACCCGGTGTGATACAAGCTTAACCTGCCTGTAATTACTATAAGTAACCGTGAAGTTTCCTTCGCTGAGGAAACTTATTCACAAAAAGTTTAGAATATGACGTATGGGAAAGAAGTCAGCGTTATTTTCCAATAAAAAGCTATCAATAAAAACAGCTGTGATTTCACCCAGCTATCCTACCCCGCGCTAGCCCCTAAGTATTCCAAAGTTTTCCAAAGAATACCTGGGCAATTACTTATCACAAAACCCCAGAACAGTTCTCCCCCTGTAGTGCTGTGACAAAAGGCGGCACCTGGTGGACCTGTGACGTCACTATAGCCACCGTTCAAGCAGCACAATATTAATGATCCTACTTTGTTTTCAAGTAGCACACCAAGATGTGGCCCCAGCAGTTGGGCTTTCCAATAAATATTCTGTATGGGAAGGTGGTACATTAGTTAACATGTACTGGACAGGATAGTTTGATGGTATCTAGATATTGGAGGTAGTGCTAAGCATTATAGTACTACTGTAGTAGTGGAGTGATGTAGTAGGTTTAGTAGTGTAATAATAGGTAGTACTAAGCATTATAGTACTACTGTAGTAGTGTAGTGATGTAGTAGTGTAGTGATGTAGTAGTGTAGTGATGTAGTAGTGTAGTGATGTAGTAGGTTTAGTAGTACAGTAGGTAGACTAAGTGTGATCACAGAGAGAGAGCATGTTATTAATATTATTATGAGATTCTCTGCAGTGTTTATCCGTCCTGATAAGGCTAACATGCACTGTCATATTAAGTCCTCCAAGATAAAGTATGAGAGCCACTAAAGCACTGCGAAATAATATAGTTCGCGTCTTTCAAATAGAAGTTTACTGTGTGGGTTCGTTGTTTAGAATTAGGTGGAGAATGTTCTTTGAGTTCCATTACGGAAGTAAGTGCAATCCAATTTTGGTTGATTATTTGACTACTGAACCCCCCCCCCCCCCTCCACTACTGACCACCCCCCCCCCCCCCCCCCACTACTGACCTCCCCCCCCCCCCCCCCCTACTGACCACCCCCCCCCCCCCCCCCCCACTATTGACTGCTTCCCAAATGGAAGCATATTCTTTTATTTGGGAGGAAAGGCCGTTGGGTGGAAAGTCCGTGGTATTATTGTCCATATCTTTAAATTCAAGCCATTTTGATTTATACCTCCAAAGTTAAAATATTTTGGTCGCCTTGTTGATAAGTCTGACCACTTTAGTAGAAGACTGCATATCTCCTGCTACTAATATAGCTAATATAGGTTCGACTATCGGTATACTCGGAATAAATTCCAGATAAAATATCTGTCGACGCGATAACCAATTAAAAGTAAAATTATATGCCAAAATTGTAGTTTCTCTTAGAATTATGAATTAACAGAAAAGTATGCTCCATTTTCTTGACTACTAGACATTAGACATTACAGTCACTTAAAAGTATCCTTGAGGCTTTCTTTGCAAAACTAATTCTTTACAAAACTGATTGCTGCATTGTGATCGGTGTCTATGGCAACGTGGCATCCAAAAATAAGAGACAAAAATGTAGCATTCTTGACATGTCTCATACAATATATGATTAAAACGTGAATCAATCAAGGTGCCAAACCCTGTATCTTGTGTAACATATATTATTACAGATATTTCTGCATCATTACATCTTGAGTCACAAAACTATTGTCGTATAATAAGATCGTTGAAGCCTTGCTGGTGCATTTTTGGATAGCGCAAAAATTCCGTAATTTAAAGTTTGATACACTATGATAAAGAAGGCGTTTTGTTTTACTTGAGTTTTGCTCTTGCTTATTTGGTGGACGATTCTACTCTGAGTGCTGTTATTCGTTCTGCAGATCCGTCTTAGTCCTCTCATTTAAGTGATTGTAATGATCGCGACTAGCTGGACACGCCCTAAACCGTTCATTAAATTGACAGTCCTGTTATTCCTTGCATTTGAACAGTCAGTAGCTCACCCCTCCTATACCAAGACTGGCCTACAGTTCGGTCAGGACGAGGACAGCTTCATATTATTTAACCCGGACATGTCTCCTGTGAGTGAGGCTCTGTCCCTGTGTGCCTGGGTGAAGAGGGGCAGTAACCACCTCGGTAACTACCAGTACTGGCTCAGCTACACGGACCAGTACAACAAGAACGAGCTAGTTATCAGTGATACTGGCCACTTCTTCCTCTTCAAGGGGTTCACCTCGCGCATTGAGACGGACCTAAGTGTGGGAGAGTGGCACCACCTGTGTTTAACCTGGTGGTTCCCTAGTCTAGTGGGGACTGTGTACTATGATGGGGTGGAGATAGCATCAGCAACATCACGCCCTGGGAGGAGATTACGAACATCTGGAACTGTAATGCTCGGTCAGCTGCACAAGAAGTACGGTGGTGGGGGGATAAAGGATTACCATTTCTTTGGAGGTGAGCTTCTGGAGCTGAATGTCTTCAGCAAACAGCTGACCTCAGGGCAGATAAGTGAAATGTATGCAGAAGGTCTGTGCTCTAACTATTCTCAGAAGTTTGGAGCTGACCTGTATATAGGCTGGAAGGACATTGTTCAGCTGGGTAGAAATGGAACAATAACAGAGACAAGTCTGGAGTGTCATGAAGACCACCCTCCGACTACTTCTGAACCTATGGTGAGCTCTACTCCGGCTGTCCAGCCTATCAGGGTCAGTACCCCTGAAGAAGCGCCGTTAAAGTACACTGATCAGTATGAGTACACAGATCATCAACAGTACACTGATCTACTGGAGGAGGTAACTACTGTTCTTTCTACTGATATTACTGATAAAACCACTACTGATAAAACCACAACTGATATACTTATCACTTCTACTGAGAATAGTCAACTCGCTGATTTATTTGCTAATATTGAAGGCCAGGCTAGATTAGTTCGTTCAGAAAAAGGAAATAAATGGGGTTTTTTGTACGACAGCTACTTTTACCGCCAACAAATCACGGAAAGTTTTTTGGCTAGTTTGATCACCCGGCTGGACATGATTGTTGAATATTTCGGTCGAACAGTCGAGGAAACTTTAATCAATGACGATTTTATAGTTTGTATGGGCCAACGTTTGGACCTTCTCATTGAATTCTTCGGCCACACATTAGACGATAATTTGATAGGACATTTAGAAAATCATCACGCAACTGGATCAAATGAGTGTTCTGGATTTTTGTGGTCGCATTTAACTGGAATTGACTTTTGAAATGAACTTTTAGATGGACAGCTCTTTCTCTTTAATATTTGATAATATTGGTCTCTAGCAGGAAGTGCCCTCCGCGATTAATAATTATTTTTTGTATTGTATTTTTCTGTTCCAAACATTTTTCATGTAGTTTTTAAGAAAATGTCTATACAATTTGTCAATACTTTACATCGGAAGAAATGTATCTTTGTACAAGTACAAATCTGTAAATCATTATTATATCAGGTGGATTCGTGTAGTGTTATTGAGTCTCATGATTTGATAGTTCTTTCATTCAAATTTCTGATCGTTTCTGAATAGACTTAGTGAAGACATATTCTAATGGAAATAAATAGCTGAATAACGTATCGACATTTCTACGTCATACTCATATTCTGAAATTGTATTAATTTAGTTTTAACGATCAATATTTACAATAAAAACTTGACGACGAAATTTATTTCAAACAAAATATATAACTGTAAAATAGTTATCCACTGTAAAATAGATTTTTAACGAAATCGGAGCAAACATGAACATAAAACTGACCAAATTTATCAAATAGGGCTCATCTGAAAATTAGCGAACAGTGAATTAATATTATTTCAGAATATGAGTATGACTATGACGTAGAAATGTCAATAAGTTATTCAGCTATTTATTTCCATTAGAATCTTTCTTCACTGAATCTATTACAATTGTATTATTTTGCATTTAAGGACGGTTATTCCAATTAATATAACTAGCAGGAAACCGTCTTACTCTAAAGTGGTGTCAAGACTCAAGAGACTAAAATAACCATTACCTAATTAATTCGCGTTTTTGACACCACTGGGGGTCACAATTTTGGGCACTAAAATTCTTATTCCTTGGCCTATTTTTTATTTTTTCATGCTGATTTGAAAAGTATAAAAGCATGCTGATTTGAAAAGTATAAAAGCATTTGACCTAGTCAAAAATGTTTCATATACGGTTGTATATCTTTTACGGTTTTTGCGGAAAGTCGCGTTAAAGTTGATGCCGGATAAAGTTAAACACATATATATATATATGTAGGAGATACGAAGGAGATCTAGAATATGGCCCGCCTCATAGACCAGCATTCTGGGGTAGATTACGTGATGACATTTATATGGCTTGGCCCGGTACTGTTGAGGAATTATTACAATTCATGGAATGGCTCAATAGTATCCACCCAAACCTTTTGTTTACTTACGACTACTCTAGGGACGGCGTTGAGTTTCTAGACACCTATGTCTATGCTGTTGGTGATGTTGTCCACACCAAACTCTACTCTAAACCTAGTGACACCCACTGCTACCTTATCCCCACGTCATGCCATAGGAACCATGTTGTAAAAAACATACCTTTTGGAGTGGCGAGGCGGGTGAGACAGAACAACAGTGAAGACACTAACTTCTTGGAGCAGAGAGAGGTCTATACACGTTACCTTCTAGCCCGAGGTTATCATTCCAGTATTATAGAAGATGCCTTTAACAAATTTAGTGATATAGCTAATAGGAAAAACTTGTATACCCTTAAAGACAAGGATGAGTCGACTGCCTGTTTAATACCCATGGTGATGGATCAAAATCCAGCACTTCCCAACATGGGGGGCATTATCCATAAGTATAAGCACCTTCTCAACCTTGATCCGGCCCTGAAGAAGCTGGTACGTGCGGACAGTGTATTCGTGAGTCATCGAAAGAATCAAACTATCGGTGGCATGCTTGTACACAATAAGTACCGTGCCAGTGGAACTTTAAACTGTGATAATGAGAGAGAAACAACTGCAAGCCAGATCCAGGAACCAGACTCCGAAAGTCTAAGGGCGGTTCCCGGGGCTGTCGACCCAGGGTGCCATGCTTGTGGTAAATGTTATGTTTGTAAGCAAAATTTCCTGTCCCCCTGTTCCAATTTTAGTAGTCACCATTCTAAACAAGTTTTCCCTATAACTAAGTATATATCTTGTCAGAGTTATAACCTCATTTATTTAATGGAGTGTAAGACTTGTAAACAGTCGTATGTCGGTTATACTACCTCAAATCTCCCTAAGAGATTCTCTAACCATAAGAGTCACATAAAGAAAGGTATAAGAAGTTGTAAATTAGTTAACCATTTTTTAGATATTGATCATGATTTAGATTTTAGTACCATAGCATGCTATAATTCCTCACTTAGTAAGCACCTTTCTGTCATTATAGTAGACGCTTTAGTATTTGAGCCTAATATTAGTAAAGCAGACAAAGAAAAGGCTATGGAAGCTAGAGAGGGGTTCTATCAGACCCAATTGAAAACCCTTGAACGGTTTGGGGGTATGAACACCCTTGATAGTAACCATCTACTTTTTAAATCTGCCGGAGCTTAGTTTTAGTTTTAGTATATTTTGTAGATTTTATTTAGTTATACCATTATTCCAGAGACGTGCATATTACATTTTTTACTTAAGTATAAATTTTACAGGTTTTTGTTGTGATTTTAAGTGATTTTCCGAGAATCAGTTATCAGTATTTAGATAAGAGATAAGATAAGAGTACATTTTTAACGGCTTTCAGTTTCTTTTTTAAATTTCAGTTCATCAGATTTTCCCACTGCTTTTAGTTTGTATTTATTCTCAATTGTATATGATTCGTATTTGTTGTAATTACTTTAATGATATAATTTCTCAGAATTGATGTAAATAAACGATGCAAAGACTTTCGAAGATCTAATCACAACCGCTTTCTTTTATTGTGTAGAAGTCCAGCCATGAAATATATATATATATCGTCTCGCTTTATAATTACTAGCAGGAACCCGTCTAACCCTAAAGTGGTGTCAAGACTCAAGAGACTAAAATAATTATTACCTATTTAATTCGCGTTTTTGACACCACTTGGGGGTCCAAATTTTGGGCTCTAAAACTCCTATTTCTTGGCCAATTTTTTATTTTTTCATGCTGATTTGAAGGCCATTAAAGCATTTGACCCAGTCAAAAAAGTTTCAGTTGTATATCTTTTACGGTCTTTGCGGAAAGTCGTGTTAAAGTTGATGCCGTGGTGTCAGTAAAATGGCATGGATAAATAAATATATATATATCGTCTCGCTTTATATATAGTAAGATATACCGTATAGTAAGATTTCCTTTTGTTTGGGAAAGAGAGACACTGGCAGCGATCCACTCTACCCATGATTATGGGTTTTGTCAAATATCATCTCTTCTTGATTATGATGTCAGGGTACTTTACAAAGTCGAAATCTAAACTCATAATTTTACTAAAAAGGAGGTAATTTCAACGATTTCGAAATTTTACCTTTGAAAACATTTCCTTGTGTTAAAGTAGGCATATCTGTCAATAACTGACTGAATAAGGCTTTTTAATAACTTTTTACTCATCCAAGTTGGCATTAAATTCATATATAATGCCATTTAACTGTCATAGGAAAGCAAAATTTGTTCGAAATCACGAATGAGCAAAATTCTCACCTTGTGCACGTGCAAACTTTGAGCGGACGTTGTTTGATAAGCATGCAAAGTTTCACAAGATTTCAAAAAGGACTTAGATCACAACGGGACTCCAAAGTTGACAGAAAATGGTAAAAATAGCAATTTTCAGTGATTTTAGCAGTTTTCTATCAATTTGGGCGTGTCCCCACGTGTGCAACTTTTCGATTTTCAACTTTGAAACCAGCCTAATGCACAATATAGTCCTATAGGAAGCAGAACTGAGCTCCACAACCCAAGGTATGGCCCAACACCAGAGAATACTAAATCGCAAAATTGACGTTTTTATATAACAATTCTTTAAAAATGCACTAACTTCAATGACAAATATCTTCATGAAGGAGCAAACAAAGAAAACTTCTCGGTAGATGTTCAGAATGCTTGAACAATTATCTAACTAACTTGATGCCTCTGATAATGAATTCGATCGCCCCTTATCAAATAGGCCTCATCAAAATTGAAAATTAACGAGTAGCGTGACGTGTACAGGAGATAAAAGATTAAAAGAGATAAAAGAAATTAATGTCCATTAATTTTTAATGTATTAATATGTAAATATTGATCGTTATGATTGAATTAATACTATTTCAAAATATGAGTATGACGTAGAAATGTCGATACGTTATTCAGCTATTTAATTCTTAATGGTTTTAAATTGATTTAAAAAGTTGTTGCTTTGTAAAAAATCAAGTTTCAAAAATTGTTAATTTGATGACGTCATCAAGTGGTGATGATGATGTTAAATTATTTTTGACCAGCCTAATGCACAATATAGACGTCCTATAGAAAGCAGAACTGAGCTCCACAACCCAATACAAGGGATGGCCCAACATCAGAGAATACTAAATCACAACTTTTGTATTTTTATAAAACTTTTTTTTTAAAGCACTGACTTCAATAGCGAATACCTTTATGAAGGAGCACACTAAGAAAATTTTTCGGTAGATTTTCAGAAGGCTCGAACAATGCCTCAAATTTTGAATAAAATTACTCCTTAATAGTTTAAAATCGATTTTAAAAGTTGTTACTTTGTCAAAAATCAAGTTTTAAAAACGGTTAACTTGATGACGTCATCAAGTGGTAATGATGACGTTGAATTTTTCTGTAAACTAAAGTCTAAACAATTATTTTCAAGACCTGTGGTCTGAAATGGCTGTATCTTCAAAGCTTTTGAATCTACGGACACTTGAATATAGGCTATAATTGACTGCCAAAGCGTCTATATACATAGATAGATATACTTCACAACAATCTGTTGTAAAACAGGTATTCCAGAAAACCCATTTCCCGATACACCTGAAACTTGAAATTTTTTCAAACAGTCGATTTGGTCGAGGTATAATAGACGCCCTACAAGGTATAGACGCCCTACAAAGTTTTTAAGGCACCTGGATATGGCGATTTTGGGTTTTTTACCGAATTTCGTATAACAGTGCTGGCGAGTACCATTGCGCAAATTTCTTGAAAACCTCGACATAACTATTTCTTATTCCTGTCATCTTTGACATTGAATTAGAATGTTTTGAACTTAAAATATGCCTGCTGAACTACTTTCGGTGAGTCTTAATGCCTGAAAAACAGTAAAGGGGACATAATAGTTATATATATAAGGGGGTTAATAGTATAGTGAGTGTAATGGTGACGGTCGTGCTTGCCAGCACAGTGATGAAAGAACTATTATTATATGTTAAAATTAATTTATCGTACGAAAATTTTGGCCTAAAATATTAATTTTTCACTAACTAAAATGAGAAACAAACTGCCCAGGTGACACTAAGATTCTGCTGAACAGTCAATGCTATGTAAAACATCTACTGTTCTATATCAAACGGAAAGCTGGACTTAAAGATACTGGTAAGAATTATAAAGTAATATAAATCAATAGTCCGGAAATTTCTTCTCTAGAGGTTGTTGTTTTGATAAAGTTCTGATCGTATTTTCAAAGGAATACATACTAATTTGGCTAATTTATTGACATAATAATGCTAACGCTGGACGCCGACTAATTTGGTGCCAAAAGTAAACTTCCAATGAATATAATAATACGATGACAATTACCACAAGGAAATGATACAAAGTTAAGTAAATAAATAGTCGCACAGTCTTATCGGTACAATCAACATTCAATGTCATTATAAATGTGCTTATGGCACTGCAGTCTGTAATGGATAAAGTTGGCAGCTAACACCTACAAAAGATCTACTGTACGATAAGTATAAGATATTAGAGGTCCCAGTGGTGCTGTTTGTTAGATCTAGAACCAGATGATAATGGTATGTGTTACTGCGCGGCGCGGTACGCACGTGTAGGACTGGCACTTGTTCCTTATATGGGCATCACGTGCCCCACTTTACTACCAGTGTTACCCACCCCACTCTATACCCCACTCTACTACTAAAGCACCATTATATAGTCTTTAGTATTAATCTGTAGATTACCGAGTATTTTACAAAATTTACGGGCCATTGTAGCCACATAGCTGGTATTTATCAATAGGGCAATACACCAACGACAATCAGTACAGTCATGAGATATGATATAACTTAGCAAATAATTTATATAGATTAAGTGATAACCTTAGATAAACAAGGATACTGGATGGACGAATGGTAAAATGACTGTCAGATGACATTTATAGCCAGCCCCAAGTTATTAGGAACTACTCTTTGTGCCTTATTACTTGACGTAACTAACACTATTGTCAGCTAATTGTACCTGTAATGCACCGCCGGTAAAGGTGCCCAAAACAGGATATTAGCTGTAATCTAGTGTTATTGACAGGCTGGGTCACCATCCATTAACTCAAGCAGTGATCATCCTAAAATGGCGTGTCTCTTGTAGAGACCTGCCTTGGTAATAATGAAGGGAGACGGCTGGTAAATTAGTAGTTTTAAAAGTGAGGGTCCCACGTTACCTGGGGACCCCAGGCTATTATGTTCATAAAATAAAGATTCGGCGGAATGACAGGCTGAGCGCCGCCCAGTAATGTCCCACGCAGTGCCAGGTGAAATAGGGTTTCCAATGACAAGCGTGTGTTAACTGCAAATATTTAACAGTTATAGTGTTATACCCTGACTAGTCTAGACTGAAGCTAAAGTCGGAGTAGACTCTACAACACTAGACTCCTAACGGCCACATTTTCTAAACGTAATGTCTAGCTTTACAAAAGATTGTCCAACTGCAAAGCATAAAGAGAAACGTTTTATGTCAACTGGGTGAGTGCGCACTGTGCCGCATAGTGCCCACAGTCTGTGCGCTTAAACCTTGGACGGGGTATTTACTGAGAACGTGTCAGAAAGTTTTACTCTGATCTGAAAACATTCCCGTCTATAAAACTTCCGCCCTGGGGTTTAAAAATTGGGATAGCTCAAGGGACCCAGGCCATCAGAAAAAAATTTGGCTTGGGTAGAAATTTTGGCTATGGTGCATTTTAGAGGATTTAAAAAAGAGATTAAATAAGGTTGAAATTAAATAATACGCGAACATTAAACTTAAAAGTCGTTTTGATTCAAAACGCTCCTGGATATCTGGTAAATTAGAGCTAGTTCCAAATGAATTTAAATATTGGGAGCTGGTTTTACTCACCACCTTGGATAAGACACATACCGGAAAAAACATATACTACTCACTACTGTATATAAGTTATACATAATATAACAGGAATTGTAGCTAATTGGACTTCGACTAATGCCCAGCTCTATTCCTCTCTCCGTACAGACCAAATATACTAGAGTTACTTAATGGAGGGAGGTAAGTGGCAACAATTAAAAGTAGGATTAAATCACGCATTATTCTAATATGAAATGCAACCTTGAATTTGCTGGACCTCTCTTAGTTGCACCTTTACCCTTACACGCTGCATTTAACTCTCCAGGACTCACTATGACAGTGACACTGGACAAGTTTCAAGGAAGGGCCATTACCAGAACAAACTACCAAATAATTCGCAAATCCCTGATGTAACAGAAACGAGTAAACATCGTTCAATTATTGCAGAACGATGATTTAAACCATTTAATAAATGGTGTTGAACTACCTTATCGGACCTTATTTGGACGGACATTACTTGAACGCTGGAGGCCCTAGCGTTCATCTTAATGTCCGTTCAAATAAAGTCCGTTCAATTAATGTCCGTCCAAGTTAAAGTCCGTTGAAATTTTTTCAAAAATTTTTCCATTTCGAACTTTTTGTCCAGAATATGACAACTTTGAGAACTTGATTGTGCCGTAAGTTAACGATGGAAAGGTTCTCCTTGGTCTGCCGGAGGCACAGAAAATTCTACCAGTATATGATGTTTTCAAGGGTTACTTGGCGGAAAAAAGTCAACGAAATTATGGCACTCAACAATATAGTTCATGAACTAGTCCCCGCCAACATGACAAACTTGTTCCAGCCTCTAGATATTACGGTAAAATCGTGTTTCCAAGGACATTGTCCGACGTTGTTATATTATAGTTCATATTACTCAGGGGAGGTAATGGAACAGTGCTAGGAAAGCTCCACGTGATGTTAAGGTTAATCTTAAGTTGTCTAAGATAAAACCACTTCACGCCGAATGGTTTGTAAAAGTTAACACTGAAATGCAGGACCGGGGTAGTTTGATAAAAAAGGTTTCCATATAGCTAGAAATCACTGATGCTTTAAGCATGGACTATTTCATGCACGAAAACCCATTTGATGAAGATGATATGTGATATTAGACACTGATCATGTACACATATTTTAACATTTTTACTGCTCAATGACTGCTTTTCTTACTTACTGTAGAAAAAATGGATTTAAAAATCATTTGCTGAAATTTAAAAAACGTCAAAAAATTGAAAAAAATTCGGATTTTTGATGGTTTTGAATGCCTTCGAGCGTTCATATTAATGTCCGTTCATAATTATGTCCGTTCATGTAATGTCCGTCCAAATAAGGTCCGATAAGGTATATTAATCGTGATGTTGGGAATTAGACGAACGACCGTTCAAACATTCAACTTGTATCGCGGAGGAAGAAATAAATGAACGAATAAGGATCAAATTCAATAGACGGAAAAGAAAAAGCGACATGAATGTCAGGTTTTAGGAGTTGTCTGCTGGAATTAGGTTATAATCCCGGTTTTGTTTTCAGACCGTCTGGAGCTGTGCACTGCAGATGGAGTACTAACCAACACAATAGGTTCGTTTAACAGCAAGCTGATATTCTCTGTTTATATACTTACACAGTACTTCTAATGCTTCCTCAGTACTTACTCCTGACTACTTTGGAACCCGTGCCAAGAGACAATTATATTCATTTATTTTCAGACTTTGACACCGCCCGGGGTAAAAATTCGGGGACCTAATTTAATATTTCTTCATACTGTTCAAAAGACCATAAAAGCATTCAACCTAGCCAAAAACTTTTCGATCAAATTTTTTACGTCTTCGGGGAAGGTATAGTAAATAGTAAGATTTACAAGTACTAGCAGGATATTACAAGTATTTAAATTTGCTAATTTTCATTTGCTCTCCAAAAATATAAAACATTTGATACACCTCAGGACGACAGAACAAGTTTTTCAACGACATCAGCCCGGCCGCGTGCCGCCAAACGTTACTGGGAGTGAAGATAGAGGAGACGGCTGAGCACGTGACCTATACGCCGCTTCTAGATAACGCTTTCGAGATATACCCTAACATTAGGTAACCACTGAGGATCACTAGGAGCCTAACCTAAAGAGGGTATATATATATATATATAGTAGTCAGACTTAACAGAAATTGGGAAACAATATTTCCAAATTTTTGTACTTCTGCTTTAATTGCAGTTATATTTTAGAGAGAGCTTGGTTGCAAACGCGGCGGACTTGGTACGGACGGTATCACCAGACACCACACTACACTCTACTACACCAAGGTACAAAACAACCTACAACTTCTCATGACCTGCACCTCCTCTCAAATGCAAATAAAATTGGTGATTGTGAAAATTGCACCACAAAGTGCAAAGTACGGAGGTAGTTAAATTGAGTGAAGTGGTGAAGTGTGAGCAGTAATTGAGTGAAGTGGTGAAGTGTGAGCCTGCACAGCAGCGTTCCAACCCAGGTGTTGACCGGCTCCGCACCTTCACCCGCCATTCCAACGCTGCTTGCGTTGAAAGCGGCCTGTTTGAGTGTTCCTTTACTATATAGTTTTACATCAGACTATTTCACTATTTCAGCCGGAGATTGGTTCAGAAACACGGGGCTGTTAACCTGGTGTGTGACCATGACAACGAGCTGACGGACTGCAAGTTGAACTTTAAAATTGCAGCTTCTGTTTTATCTAAAGCTACTAAAAATAAGATAAAACCTGGCGTTTCTCTTCAAGTCAAACCTATGGAGAGAATCAGGTAGCTTTCTAAAATAGCTTTAATTTCATAGTTTATACTTTGGGGGACTTTTCGGACCACCAAGATTATGATCCCCAGGTCCATATCTACAGTACTTTTATCGTTCCTTGATCGCTACTGGTCTAATGTGTGTGACGGCTAAAAGCACACATCTATTGGCTGCGGACAGAATCCCTACCGGACCTTAACTCTAACCCTAACTCTAACACTTACCCTTGAGTTACTCTTGAGTTACCCTTACCTTACCCTAACCTAAGCCCTAAATCTAACCCTAATCTTAACGCTAACTCTAACTCTAACTATAATTCTATCTCTAATCCTAACTGTAACCCTTACTCTAAATCAAATCCCAACTCTAACCTTAACTCTAACCTTAACTCTAACCTTAACTCTAACCCTAATCTTAACTCTAATTCTTACCCTAACTCTAACTCTACTAGTAGTTATTAACTCTAATTAAACCGAGATAATAATTCAAGTGAGATGAGACCTAATTGATCTGATTCCACTTACTAGCCGACAAATTTAAAGTTTGAAAACGTTGCTACAGGTAAACGGTAGAAATTTGAAAACATTGCCACAACTAAACGGAGGAGGAGGTTTGAATTTGAAGAAACGGAAATATTTGCAGTCCGACATACTGTTCCGCGTTTGTTCAGCTAACAGTTACTTGTTAGAAAAGGCCGGCACGTTTAGCGATTTTTCAGCACAGGTGAGGTGCGGTGTTTGGACAACAGGACGTATATCACTACATCAGGATAGGATAATTTCATTTTTCCTCGCTGTTACAGTATATTTTCATGCAGGTTTTCTGCAGAATTTGCCTGTTTTACTGTGCCACAATATACCTGTCAGCGGTAGAACAAATTTTGCACCTTTTTTCGGAATTTGGAACTTACAGAACGAAAGTTTTTGTTACAGATTCAAACAGGCTTTAGCTACGGCCACATACAGTAAAACCCCCATTTAACAGGCTTCAGCTACAAGCACATCCAGTAAAACCCCCATTTAACAGGCTTCAGCTACAACCACATCCAGTAAAACCCCCATTTAACAGGCTTCAGCTACAACCATATCCAGTAAAACCCCCATTTAACAGGCTTCGGCTACAAACACATACAGTAAAACCCCCATTTAGTGCGCCCTGATTTTTCTGCACCGGGATTATGCTATATTATATTTTATGTTAATCTTAGCACTTCTCTTCAGACGAGGCAGCAACATGACGTCCGGGGAGGACACTCTGAGGGGACTTGTAACCTTCACTAACAAATGTGTTCACGTGAGAAAGACTGGGACCACCTCCTCACCCCCCAAGCAACGGCGCAAATCTGACGTAGTCAAATAGTCTTATCAGTGAGTGGTTGAGTGAGTGGTTGAGTGAGTGGTTGAGTGAGTGGTTGAGTGAGTGGTTGAGTGAGTGGTTGAGTGAGTGGTTGAGTGAGTGGTTGAGTGAGTGGTTGAGAGAGTGGTTGAGTGAGTGGTTGAGTGAGTGGTTGAGTGAGTGGTTGAGTGAGTGGTTGAGTGATTGGTTTAGTAAGTGGTTGAGTGAGTGGTTGAGTGAGTGGTTGAGTGAATGGTCGAGTGAATGGTTGAGTGAGTGGTTGAGTGAGTGGTTGAGTGTGTGGTTGAGTGAGTGGTTGAGTGAGTGGTTGAGTGAGTGGTTGAGTGAGTGGTTGAGTGAGTGGTTAAGTGAGTGGTTGAGTGAGTGGTTGAGTGAGTGGTTGAGTGAGTGGTTGCTTAGCTGCGTAAAGGCAACATTACATATAAGTGCGGCCAAATTTTGTGAAAAGTGTGATCCCGTACTTGCCTAAATTTGCTTAATGTGCAGGAAATTTGGCGAATAGAGCGGCTCGAGTGCAGCGAATATTTGCGAAATGTGCGGCAAAAGTGCGGCGAATTTTTTTCAGTTAGATCTTTTTGTGTTGGAAAGCTACTCAAACATTACTACGTAATGGTTATTTAATAATTCTTTCTATGAAAACGAATGAGTAATTGCACGGTTTACACAATGGTTTTTTTCCACTTTCATAGACTTTTATAAAGGGAAGAACTAAATTCCTGAGTCCTAAATGCAGCCAAAATACCTTCTTGTTTAGCAAACTACTGCTAGAATCGGATGGTGCAGGAAGTTTTCAAAAACGATCCATGATAATAGCAATAAATTAGTGTGAAAGCAGTCGAATAATCAGTGACAGTAGGCAGATCAATTACAGTGGCTACAGTAACTTGGTTACAAGAAATGGTATTTCAAGGATCTCTTTGTTGCTCTAATCATTTTTAACTGAAGACGACCCAGAACTCGTCCCAAATTTTCGATAGATTGTTGGTTTTTTATACCTAAAATTGTAAAATTATATGGGGAGCTCCAAATTGTGCGGAAATGTGCGGAAAACGACTGTTAGTTGAACTAATAGTTCGAATATGTGCGGGAAACGATTTAAAGTACGATTATATATGATGCCTCTGGTCACTGGTTGGGCGATGGGTTTTATTGGTTTTTTTTGCTATGAACTAACACTGATATTTCTGATTTCTATCGGTACGATTCTCTCGGTACGTGACGGTTTCACAGCTGACACTACTGTAGTAGTAGTGGTGGCTTTACCATTTACTGTCCAGTGTTGATTGATGGATGTTGATAATTGTCGACCCTGCGTTTTAACTAGTTGTTTGGTGGAGGTGGTAATGTCGTTGTAGACTTATCTTTCAACGACCAATGTTATACATTTACAATATAACACTTATATTTCATATTTTGAACAAATCCTACATATTTTGAATTCTAGGTACTCCGTAAGATGAAAATTTCAAGTTTTTGGATGTTGATATCCAAGGATTAATGGTTTTTTTTAAATGTTTATATGTTGATTATCAGACATATCTAACTAAACAAGTCTGTTAAGTTAGTATAACCTATTTAAAATTAGTTTCATTACCAAAAACAAAGAAATGTTTACTTTTAACACAATCAATAAATACAACAACAAAAACGGTAAACGCAAAACATCTGAGGAGTAACAACGGTAACATTTGTGAAATTTAAAATGTCCACAATGTTTGTCATGAGTATACACTATAACTATAAAAGCAAGAATAGTCTTTGTAACCCGGGGTATAAACTCGTTAGTTTCTTTTATAAGCTACCAGCTATACAATCATTTACATTCTCCTGTTCTGAACAATACTCGTGAATGTGAATAAATTATACTGAAACTCTTATAATATAAAAAAGTTCAACCGGTGGTGCCATGTTAAAGAAAACATTTTCAAAAGTATGTGACACATTTAATACGAGTATTGTGTTCAGCGCAGGGATGGCAGTTTGATAACCTTCAAATCGTACTTGGCACGAAGTTCTTTAGTGCTTGTAAAAGTGTGGACTCTCTTCACTGTTCTCCTCACTCGCTCTACCTGCCATATTTAATATTCACTAAATGTGGGACTACTACTATACTCATATCAACACTGGGTGGTTGTAAAAAATTTAATTTGAATTTAGACTAATCGGTAGTCGTTTAGAAGGTTAGTGTTCGAATGTCTTGTCAGGTTCAAGGATTGTCCAGAAGGGGGTTTTCTGTTTCCGGAACCCTTTTTTTCGTGAAGTTTTGGGCCTGAACTCGAGCAATAAGAGTATGTGAACGGTCCCTAAGTGGTCCAGTTTATGACGCATGCTCTCATAAAAGATATAGAAATTTCAGACCTTAGGGCCTTAAGATAGTTGTTTAAATGGTGGCTTAGATTATGTTTAATGGTTTTCTTACGACATCGTCACCCCTTTAAGTTTACTAGCAGGAACCTGTATAACCATAAAATGGTGTCAAGACTCAAGAGACTGAAATAATTATTACCTATTTAATTCGCGTTTTTGACACCAACTGGGGTCCAAATTTTGGGCTCTAAAACTCCTATTCATTGGCTTATTTTTTATTTTTTCATGCTGATTTGGAGGCCATTAAAGCATTTGACCCAGTCAAAAAAGTTTCAGTTGATATAGTAAGATAAAGTCATTATTTTTTTCTAATGTGTGAAATTTATTTTAGTTGAATTTTGAGTACAAACCTCTTTACGTATCCTTGGTAGCTCAGGAACCCTGATTTTATCAAACATCCTGTCTTCGCTCCCGGATAGGGCATCTTTAATGGCTTTCTTGCTTTCAGTATCCTGAAATTGAGGCTAACTTTAACAACCACGGGAGTATACTCTATTCGTTATAATTGCGGGCGGCCATAAGATTTTGCCCATTCTGTGTAGTCCCTGAAGATGAGGGTATGAGCGTACAACCCCCCCCCCCCCCCCCCTCCCCAACAACCTATGAACTGTTACAACCTTAATCTTTCTATTTTATAGGAAGCTGGGTAAAACCGCAAGAATTTACGATATAAAAACTTGTTTGGTCACTTTGTCATGGAAGTGGAATCATGATCATCTTTACTTAATTCCGTTCTGAATCTGTTTATACTGAATTTGTTAATATAACCTTAAAATTCCACCACTTAGTCGGACTATCTTTGGAGCGGAGATTTCTCCGGGCGCAAAGTTCGCTGGCATATCGAGCACTCTGATAAGAAAATTCGCAAAACTTCATTGTAGTCGACTCAAGTAGGAAACACTGCACAATCAACGCGAAGGTAAAAATTATTGGCTTTGACTGCTTGGTGCTGAGTGGGTCTCCTATTTTATACCACAACTGCAATTTAGCATTGGCAGTCTTTGGCAAAGAACGAGGGTATGAACTAAGTGTATGAGCGTCCAGTAGGCCGATGAAATGTTTATCTTAACGTTGACAATCAGATTACTTGAGATGAGGGGGCCAGCTCGGCCACTAGCAGCATTACATCAGGGTCACGTGACCAACTTAACATGTCACGTGTTCTAATTCTTTAAATTTGTGCATGAAAAAAGACCACGGGAGTCCTGACATGGTCGTTCAATCAATTTCGTTTAACTTTTTCGGTAGCACCTTGGCGGTATGGAGATCGAAACAATAGCAATTGCTGAGATTCATCATGTCATCGGAGCTGTAGACTTAGAATGTAGAAGGAATACAAAGGAATACAAGGAATACAAATTTAAAATCTTAAGTTACAGTAGTAACTGTTAAGATAATAACAATATCATAAGATTTAAATTTATTATATTAATATAACTTAAACTAAAGTGAAAAATAAATATTTTGGTAATGCTGTAATGCTTGAGCCAGGCCACTTTGCACTCGTTGTTGCGCAAAAAGAAAAAAAGCGCTGGTACAGTGATGTTCAATGTTCATGTACTCAGTACTGGCCAGAGAGTCGACGAATTTCTTGCGGTTGTTAAAACACGTAGTGGCAAATCTAGCAACGACTCTCGTGAGGTGGACTTGACTTTCGTTCGTGATTAATTCAATGATTTCACTGTTGTTGCTGATGAGTTTGAGGACGTTTGCTCCAGGGATGACAGTGTGAACAAGATAAAATGTCGCAGATGGTGTGTTTGGATTTGATATGATTGACTGGATCTTGTCTAGGACTTTTCGCCTCGATGCAGCGTTAAGATCACAATGGTTAAGGAAGTGGTCTTCACTCTCAATGATACCAGAACCTAAGACTATATTGCACCAGGAGCATATTCGCTCATCGCGAGGAGTTTGATTATATAGGCCAAGTTCAATTTCGAGTCGATGTGCACTGATCCGTAGTGTTGTGATATTCGCACGGTCTGCATATTTAATGACACTGTCTAGGAAATATTCTTTGTTAAATTTGGATTTTAGGTCACGATAAAATTATAATTTCCGAGAAGTGTTGATACAGGATGTGAATATTTTACTCCCGATGGGTTGTGTTGATTGCGGAGGAATTCGTTTCTTGAAACCGTTGTGAATAAGAAAGTCCTCTTTTGGTGGATTTGCGATACTCGGGTTTCTTTCGAAAATGAACTTGGAGTGATTGTTTTTGAGTGGGCGGTAGGCTGTAACATGATCGGTAGAGAAACATGGGTCTAGCGCGAGGACAGCGCTTCAAACCCCTTACCTGTACCAGTCCAATTTCATATTCATAGAGGTGTGTTCTGAAGAAAAAAAACACCAACAACATTAGTAGTTTTATAACCTACCAGGACGCGCGCCGAGTTGGACTCGTCGAAACAAATATTTTACGAGTATCACCCGTTAACAACATTATTTATTATACAACTTTATTCAAATCAAAAATAGAACATAAATGAACATCTTAAAGATCTGATAAGTAGCCAGAAAAAAAGAAATACTGATACACAAGCTATAACAATTTCTTCCATCCCGCTCTATCAGAGGCTAAAAGTCTTAAATTGTACAAATCGTCTGTATTTACAAATGGAATGTTCCTACTACCTAAATCAAATTTAATAGTCCTAAGCAAGTTCGACTGGTGTCTGCCTACTCTACCCTTTTTAGTACTCTGACTCTCTACTGCGAAGTGCAATGCAAGCTGTGCAGGTGAGTTGTTATCACTGCGAAGGACATGTCCGAGCATCCTCCATCGTGCACATGCAACACGCTCACTGAGTGGAACCACTTCACATCTCTTGTAAAGGGTGTCGTTTTTTATCATATTAGGGTAAGTCATTCTGATGATTTGCCTCAGATGCTTTTTGTGGCAAATATCCAGTTTACTCAGTCCTCGTTGCTGCACAATTTGGAACCAAGTGAGATAGATGATCTCCAGGGCTCTCTTCCTCGAAGTGGCTCTCCTTTGTCATCAACTTCGTTCTTCTCGGCCAGATAGATATGTGTGAACTCTGTTTTTGATTCGTTGACAAAAAGATTCCACTCCTCCAATATATTGCATATTGGTAACATGGACTCCAAATTCTTTTTATCCTCATCTGTGAAGTCTGCGTCATCTGCGTACTCCCACTCAAGAGGTAGCAGGTTTTCAGCAAACGGAGGGTTGGGTCTTAGATAAGACATAAAGGCACGAAGGTGGTAAAGTGCGCCAGCCAAATAAAGGGTGAAAAGGTTTCCAGACAAACTATCACCTTGGAACGCACCTATCGTGACAATGATCTCCCCTGATATGGTAGACCTCACTTTAATCTTCAGTTTGGTACATGAGAGTAGGTACCTTACCAGTCGGATGTCGTCTTCACTACAACCAGCATCAGCAAGAAGTTCTAGCAAAACTGATCTCTTAATGGTGTCGAATGCAGATGACATATCAATACCCATTTTGTGTAGAGACCAGCGTTTTTCCTTCACAACTGAAACTAGGATCCGTTGTGTCCAAACAATATTTGCACAGCTATGGCCAGGCTTGTAGGCATTTTGCCAAGGTCCTGTGTACTGAGAAACTTGTCTTTGAGTGCGTCTAAGGACTATCATGGACAATATCTTCCTGGTGCCGTTTAAAAAACAAAGAGGGCGCAGACTTTTTAAAGGTCCACGTGCCTTACCAGGTTTTTGAAGTGGGGTATTACCCCGGGTAAGGAATCCTTCAGTGAATGAAGGTACATGTTCATACTTCATGACGTTCAAAGGATTGATTGGTCAGCTGTGCAAATGTAGAATAGAAAATAGGTGGGGAGTGTTTAAGGAATTCGTTTGGAATACCGTCAGGACCAACAGCCTTACCATTTCTTAGCTTTTTGGCAGCTTGTTCCACTTCAAAGGATGTGATGGGATTGTTGAGTGGCTGAGGACTGCCAACAAACGGCTCAAGTGGAGGTTCACTGAACCGAGATATACTGAAAACACTTTTATAATATCAATGTATTCGTCATTTTAGCAACCACAATTCATCTTTTCTTTTTTTTTTATAACCCCCCCCCCCCCCCCCCCCCCCCTGTAAGTATAATTATATATTTACTACGTTCACAAAACTCTCTTAGTCTGGCTGTCATAGACTCTTTCCTGGCTTTATATTTAGTTTTTTTTAGTTTAACAAGATATTAACTAGATATTCACTAACATTACATATTGCAGCAACGGCACATAGTCTTATCTGGATTAAGTAGGTATCGATATAAACTTAAGTGATCTCTGTTTAAGCCCACGTACATACCTACACTGGGAAATGTGCGATTACGCTAAAAGATATTGATAACGCTTTATCTTATAAAACCATCTAAAGATCAGTTTTTAGCCGTCCATTACAGTTTGTTTTAACATTTTATTGGTTGCCCATAACAGTTTTTCTCTGCCACATTTATATTGATACCGGCTCTTACTTTAGATATCGCCCCTTTTCCAACGACCTTATTGGAGAAGAGAGAACTTAACATAAAAGAGACTGTATTATCAAAACTTTTACAGTAAAAATATGGCTGACCGGCTACAAACAGTTTTCGGCGAGGTAAAATTAAGAGTTATACAATATACAGCAAACAGTAAACAGTTAATAAAGAAAATGTTAACATTATGACTATGATTACATCTTAATAACCCCCCCCCCCCCCCCCCCCCCCCCCCCGGCACGATAACGTCCCCCCCCCCCCCCCGCACAATAACGTCTCCTTCCAGTGCACAACCCACCAAAATACGCGGCACGAAATGAAAGGTTTGGTGGATAGAAAGCCGCGCACTGACCTAGCAAAACCACGTGACATTAGTGGCATAGCAAAACCACGTGTTACGGCCAAAGAGGAGACTGAAGCTATGGACTGGGAACAGACCGAGCCGGATATTGACGACAATGATGATCCGGACGTATGTGGAGAGTACTGTAAAGAGATCTTTAAAAACGAGTCTGCGATTAGAGAACATAAGTGGGTTATGGCTGCAAGGTAATTTATGGTACAAAGTTTAAACTTGGAAACCGTATTCTATTTGATTTGAAACTTTCATCAAATAATCATTCAAGAAGGGAACTTGAATAAACTCTATGGCAACGAAGAATGTTTAGGCTCGGAAAATGCTCGAACTGGTAATATGGCAGGCACAAGTAAGCAAGGTAAGAAACTGACTTTGCTATATGATTGGGGAAACATGTTAGAGCACTGCTCTGGACTCTGGCCGTCATAAAACACCTGGTTTAGTGTAATTAAAAATAACATTGACAAGAATGATATATTACCAGATAGTAGCATTGCTAATTGAGAGTAGGTTGAGTGAACTGGTTAACAATTCCATTCCCCAGGTTACAAGACATCGCCACGTTGAGGGTAGGGTGTGTGGATTGGTTAACTGAGGTGTGTTTCACTTGGAAACTAGCGACAGACACCTTCTTCACCGCTGTTTTATACCTAGACAAGGCTCTCAGGACTCTGGAATATTCTCTGGATGATATACAACCTCTCACTGGAACCTGTCTCTTTCTTGCTGCCAAGGTTTCATTTTACTTTGTCTAACCGATCAAATATCAGAATGAAACTGATATTCTAAATAACAGATCAATTCCTCAACTGAGTAAACCTCTGCAGATGGAGGAAGTACAAGCGATCCCAATAGACGATATCGTAGAGATAGCACCAGGAACCTCAGTTGCTGCCATTAAATCCTACGAGAAGAAGATACTGGTAGCTCTTAACTATGAAGTAAGTGCTATCCATCACCTTTAATGATTAAGGATATGCTAAATCTCAAAAGTACCGATTTAATTTATTAGAGCCCACCAAATTGGTCGACGTTTATCAAATAATTTAACAGATTGACTATCTAGAATTCTCGCAGACTTCCCAGTTTAACTTTGAAATGTAACTCAACCATTTTTTGTCCAATTTGGATAAAAGTGTAAATGATGACTATGTATTATGTAACCATAGTTACCATGGTAATCATGGTAACCATAGTAACCATAGTAACCATAGTAACCATAGTAACCATAGTAACCATAGTAACCACCCCAGATGGTAACGCCTCACTTGATGCTGTTTGTAAGAAGGTACAACAGTATTAGCGGCACTAACATGGAGACACACAACATCTCCAAATATCTCTCCACCTTGGTCGTCAGGTTTTTTACTGGACAGTACGACTATTTCACTATTACTAACCAGACACATCTGGAGTAACCATAGTAACTCCAGGTATCAGAGTCACTGTAACCATAGTAACCATAGTAACCATAGTAACCATAGTAACCATAGTAACCATAGTAACCATAGTAACCATAGTAACCATAGTAACCATAGTAACCATAGTAACTCCAGGTATCAGGGTCACTGTTCGGGACCTCAAAGTATGTTGGCTGCAGCAATCTGTTTCTTAGCCAGAAGAATAATGGGATACTCAGAAGCGGAAGCTTGGTCAAGCAAACAAACCACTTACTCGTAAGTTTTCACGTACTTCGTCAATCATATCTCACAAAGCGTTGAGATAACTTGATTCGTGTATTCATATAAATATATATATAATATATATATATATTGTTAAATAGAAAGAACAGCTCTCTAGCATCTTGTTTCCTAACTGACTGCTAACTCCACATAGTGGATACTTACTGGAAGAGATCAAGATGGCAGTATACTTTGTGAGTCATGCTCTGTTCAATGCGAACAGGAGAGCAGCTGAGCACAGCAGGAACTCAGACAAGGTTACCACCGCTTACAGGGTTTTCAACCAACGCAAATTCCAATACATCTGGTGAGATATACCTTTTGCTGGTTTAAATAAGTGAAATGGAATTCTTTAATTTTAACTTTTATGTTTAAATTTAACGTTTTGAGTGAGTCATTCAAAAGAGAAAACGAGAACAAAACTTGAAATTTCCCTAATCTTCCCCTCATGAACGGGTTTTAGTATGTTTATAATTATATTATTTTGGTTTCCTGTATATACTATATACCTTATCTGACTTTATTTGAACGCGCATTAATTGGACCCTAGCGTTCATTTTAATGTCCATTCAAATAAAGTCCGACAAGGTAGTTAAATTAAATACATTAAATCATAAATGAATGCCTTCGAGCGTTCATTTTAATGTCCGGTCAAATAACGTCCGATAAGGTACCGTAAACATTGAAATATAACCACAATAATTACAAATACAACCTAAAATTTAACCATTTTCAGCACCAAGCCATGTTTGAGACAGAAATTTGTGGAGACGTATGGTCTGCTAAACGTCATCTCATTAGAAAAATGCTAAAACTTAACCATGTAACCATGTAACACTTTTTTCTCTTGAATCAAGGGACAAATATTTCCAAAATTAAGATTCTAAACTATATTATAATTAATGACACCAACCGACACATGACTGACCTGTAATCAATAGAGATTGCAATTGGAATGGAGAACTGACGAGTAACATTTGACCAATTTTTAATTTATATGTGTTTTTTAATACTTTTATTGGGAGTTTTCAGAGATTAGTTGTCATATAAAATAATTCTTTTATCTATTTATTTACTTTTCATTTGATTTAAAATAAATCACAAAAATGAAGTTACTGGTGTTTATGTGACCGTTTTTATTTTGTTTCCAAATTAAATAAGCGTAATTTTAGGTTGTTTTGATTCGTGATTATTATCGATAATGTATAAATTTGGAAATGCTAACGGAACCGTGTGAATAAATAAAATTCCATTGTGATTTACCAATTTATTTAAATTTATTTTTATTTAATTTTATTTAAAAATCTCACTCTTTGGTTATGACATTGTTTAAATTCTGATAACGCCTATCATCAAATAATAATTTCATTCCACGCGATTATCCAATCGAAATTAAAAACGTAAAGTAAATAATAAACATATTATTTTGATTTTGTCGTCTTGCCAATGCCAATATTAACCACGATTAACTTATAATACCTCAACTTTTACAAAAAACATATCATTACCGCGAATCAGACTTCTTTACCCCGATCACAACCGATAGTTCATCTTGTAGTACGTACCACGACAGTAATATTAGTCTATGATAATATCTTAACACTTTTTCCAGCGCCTCGATCCTTATTATTCAATAAGTCTCTTCATTTACAGTTCTGAAACTATTTAATGTGCATCAAGCCGGGACGTGAACTATATCCAATATCAGAGTGAGGGAATATCTTCATAATTAATCTCAAGTCTGGCAGTTTGAAACATGAGGCTAGAGTCTCTGGGAGTCGGAAGCAGATCTAAAGTACTCGAGCGCTCTGTAATAATAGGGTTATTTCTAAGGGTTACTTTCAATCCAAATAAAACAGTTTATAAGATTTAAAACTTTATAAGATTTAAACCTTCTTGAAAAGTCAAATACAATGGAAATGTTCAGGTAGATTGGAATTGTAATTTATGAATTTACCTTTTACTTCAAGAGAGGAATCCTCCTCCACCATGCGGAGAATGCTCCTACCATCTCCATCTAGATCCTGCAGATTTACACCATCCTCCAACTCTATTACTATACTGTCTTCTTGGTCAAATGTAGATAGTTGATAAGAGTGGAACATCTCGTCTGGGATACTAAAATCCTCGTGGTCACAGGAATCTGAATTAATCTAGAACACAATTAAGTTAGAGAAATTTTCTGTCTGGAGCGAAGTTATACTCGTAGAATATATTGATTATTAACACACAAGCAGCTGTAAGTTGATTTTACCTCGTAAGAGAAATAGGTATCCTCAATTGCTGAGGTGAACTTGGGATAGTAAGCTCGGCAAACAGATTGCAGGAACCTCTTTGCTTCTTCCGAGGCAGACAGACTCGTATCAGTATTATCACTGCTCTCCAAACTAGGAGGTGGACTAGATTCCTCAAGCTGAGGGGGGTTACCAATATAGTTACTATAGTAACTATAGTTACTATAGTTACTATAGTTACTATAGTTACTATAGTTACTATAGTTACTATAGTTACTATAGTTACTATAGTTACTATAGTTACTATAGTTACTATAGTTACTATAGTTACTATAGTTACTATAGTTACTATAGTTACTATAATAACTATATTATAGTTGTTCGTCATCACTATCAGATCATGCAATTAATGTTTATTCAACTACAAATTAGAAGAGTATAACTGAAGAGTTAGCCAATCAGTGATCATGGGAGCCTTACCTCGAACTGTTCTAGAAGAACGTCTTCCTTGACATCAGATTTACCGTAGTAAATGCAGTCTTCTGAGTGAACACTACACAGTCTGACTGCGTGTGCTAGGGTGTGGAACACCTTGGTCGCTGTGTCTACCTGCAAACATCACTATCAGGGTATTATGGTTCTTGAAACTTGTTATTGAAACGACAACTTGCAAACATCGAGTTACAACTTTTAAATTGTCTGGTATGTTAAGATCCAAGTGTGATTTGATTTCAGGTATGGTCCAGAAACCTACCGATTGATTGCAGCAAACATTAATCTGATAGATTGTACAACTATCATCATCCGTCAACTCTTCCGGCTGAACGTCTTCTTTATTTCGTTCTGGGTGTACTGAAGAAGATAGTTTAACTTATTGATAACAGATTTCGAGTTGCAATTAGATGCATTGGAGGCACGTTGATCAAAAATCAAATGAAATTGATAG
This sequence comes from Bolinopsis microptera, assembly GCF_026151205.1. Classification (NCBI taxonomy): domain Eukaryota; kingdom Metazoa; phylum Ctenophora; class Tentaculata; order Lobata; family Bolinopsidae; genus Bolinopsis; species Bolinopsis microptera. The sequence continues at coordinate 11,878,303 of NC_087072.1, read as the reverse complement.
AAAAAGATCAAATTTGATAAGAACAAATGGGGATGAATTAAGACTATGAGTGTTTTGATTGTGGAGCATTACTTCTGATAAGGAAGTTGACGAGGAGAAGCTGGTTAGCAAAGTGTCTCGCCTCCTCAGTGTTAGCGCAGATCTGAGTAGAAGTGAGCCAGGAGAGGAACTCGTCCCCCGTCAGAGTGTTAGTGTACAGCCACCACCCTATAACACGTGATCTGATCACCCAGTCGCTCCACAACCTGACACGTGGGAGGTTCCTTAGTAGCTGCTAGTCACTAGCTAGTACACTATTATATTATTTGCTAACTGACCAATTCGACAGTTGGGGATTTGTGGGTGACAGCTTCACAACGTTGTACTTGTAGATACAAGGATAAAAAGGAGGACTATTATTATCTGGGGACCCCAGGCTATTATGTTCATAAACATATCGAAACATACCGAATAGAGATTCGGATTTCAGTGGAATGACAGGCTGAGCGCCGCCCAGTAAGACTATTATAATTGGTGGTTCAGCTCGTAAAATAAGTTCATGAAAATAGAAGTGTCAGAGTTGTGACATGTAAAAGTATAAATATATAAAATGTATAAAATAAATATATAAAATGTTGTGCTACCTGCGGTACAACATGTCTAAACTAACATCCATACTGTCTGAGTTGGGTTCCAGAGGTATGTCGTCCTGGTCATTCCGAAACCGGTAAATTGCAAACTTCTTAAATGTCATCAGATTTCTAGAGTCTGATACTGAGGGTTCATTAAATTATTCATTAAACAACAGTCGAGCTGTCATTTTAGTGCACCATAATATGAGCCCTTATTAATAGCAATTTTGTCAACTTAGGAGTTACTGATAATACAATTAGTAATGATTAAATTTACTTATCTGTTGTCTGTAAATCGTGTCAAATGTCAAAACTGAAGACATGCTTACTATTGCAGATAACATTATGAGTGAGCAGCAGCTGACAAATAGAAACAGCCTCTAGGGCGTGCGCAGCCCAGCAATGAGATACCATCCAGTGCAGTAATTCTTCTCCTTTGAAGGAGGAAACGTATGTTTTTCCGAGATAAGAGCAAGTTTTTACCAAACTCTTGTCCTTTTTGACCCGATCGTGCAAATCTTCTCCTGCTACCTGGACAGAAGATTTTAAGTTTAGCCTCTTGTGGACAGTATATCTCCCACTAAATCGCTTGCTCCAATTTTGAAAAAAATCTTATGAAAACGCCCTGCGGGTATAAAGTAATTTAATTCTTCCCTGGACAGTTCTTGATACATGTTTCGTATCCCGGCGTATTCGGCGGCGCGCGCTTCGCGCGCGAAAAGTGGCATGCAACGTATGTCAAGACAGTTCTGGGCAACAAAACTGTTTTGGTCACGTGACAGACTAGTTGTATGTGAAAAGAGGTACGTATACATTGTACAAACAATAAGATTTGATACATTGGAAAAAAATTGAAAATACACACTTTCCAAAAAGAAAACATTTTTCAAAAGTGCGTGGCCCGGTGCAAGTGGTGCATTTGCATTTTGCCGATCTAACAAAGGTTGCGAGAAGTGTGGCTGCGTAAAGCATTGTTTTGTGTTTGTTACTGGACGGCGCTCAGTCTGTCATTCCGCCGCGAATCAGCTCTATTTGTTTATGAACATAATAGCCTGTGGTCCCCATGCAGGTAACATTATTTGATGCGCGGCTCGGCCTTATAGTATGTTGTAGTGCGTCGCGCTACAATGTATAAGGGATCACTTTACCTGGTATGGGGACTCCAGGCTATTATGTTCATAAAGATTCGGCGGAATAACAGGCTGATCGCCGCCCAGTAAGGGGTCTCCTTGACGGATGTTACTCGTCTAAATTTCTTCGAAGTAGCGCGCGCCGCTTTCTTCTCGAAATGGCAAGTGCTACGAAGTAGCGCGTGCGCTGGGCCAGATCATTAACAATGGTCAAGGGGTCTCCAGGTTGCAGGTAAATGGTAATGCGCAATGGCTGAGTAGAGGCACACTGAGTAAAGGCACACTGAGTAAAGGCACACTGAGTAGAGGCACACTGAGTAAAGGCACACTGAGTAAAGGCACACTGAGTAGAGGCACACTGAGTAAAGGCACACTGAGTAGAGGCACACTGAGTAAAGGCACACTGAGTATAGAGGCACACTGAGTAGAGGCACACTGAGTAAAGGCACACTGAGTAGAGGCACACTGAGTAAAGGCACACTGAGTATAGAGGCACACTGAGTAAAGGCACACTGAGTATAGAGGCACACTGAGTAGAGGCACACTGAGTAGAGGCACACTGAGTAGAGTCACACTGAGTAGAGGCACACTGAGTAGAGGCACACTGAGTAAAGGCACACTGAGTAGAGGCACACTGAGTATAGAGGCACACTGAGTAGACGCACACTGCACGTTCAACGTTGCACGTACAGCTCGACCCAATCATGCATCACGGCCACGATGAATTTGTCATTTGTATAATGCACACTTAAACATTTGAGGCAAAATTTGGTACCAAATTTATGAAATTCGGAAACAACAAATTCTGCGCCAACCTAGTTTTATTTGACGGATGTTGCTTGTCTAAACACCAAACACTAAATTTCTCCGAATTCCACTAACAATGGACAACAACCTAGTCAAACCTGCTTAGCTTATATAATAAAGTTATAACACTATAACTTGTGAATGTGACCATTTTGTGCACGTATTCTGTAATCGTAGGTTATTTAAAATAATTAAATATACAGCTATAAGCTATTATATAATAATATGTAATAAACCTACATCATACATTTTTACTTTCCTTACCTTTCCTATCCACTTACCAAAATGTCATTGTCGACACTGAGTTGATGGGATAATTTTCGGGACACTCTCCGTTTGTACCTCGGTTCTTTCCTTCCGAGACGTCTAGACCTTGCTGTCGTATTCAAAATACTGTTTAGATCCTCTGAGGTAGAATTAATAACGTTGGAGAAATTTGTATCACGCGGTGACCCCCACGGTCGCTTCACTATAGCGTCTTCGACACTATAGCGTCTTCGACGCTACAGGGGGAGCCGCGCACTTCGTGCGCGGCGGGTCATACAACGTATGACAAGGAGAAATGGGGGATGCCATATGGCATGTTGTGCAAATGTCAGACCAGTGACCACCCAAATCAATTTAAATTCTTATTATCGATTTTTGATTGGATCGCGTCGTTAGCGCCACAAATTTGCAGCAATAACAATGATTATGAACAACTATTTATTGTATTACTGTATTATTGCATATTGTATCTCCACAAATAAAATCAAAAATAAGCACTCCTCAAACTGCGCGCCTTGCAATAAGTATAACTTTTTGCTTTTATATTATATATTTTAGTTTGTGGTTCTTCGTCTTTCAAAATTCTCCGTAAGATAAATGTCGACACAAATGTTAATTGACGATGTCAATTCTTCGCAGCTCGGCGAGGCCCAGTGGTGCATCTCGCCGATTTAATTAATAGTTGACGGATGTTACTCGTCTAAATTTCTTCGAAGTAGCGCGCGCCGCTTTCTTCTCGAAATGGCCCGACGGCAAGTGCTACGAAGTAGCGCGCCGGGCCAGACCATTAACAATGGTCAAATTAAAAGAAGTGGTCAGTGGTGGTTCCAGGAAAATTCTCAAGAGCTAGACTAGGTCCGGACAAATTATTTTCTGCACATAATTTAATGGAGAAAAGTGATTTCCAGGAAAACGTTTTTTAATTTGAATTGTAGGTTTACAACCTACCAGGACGCGAGCCGAGTTGGAACAAATATTTTACGAGTATCTATATCACCCGTTAAAATTTGAATTACTTGTTACTTACTCGATACGAACCTCTAATATAAAGACACCTTTAATATAAAGACAACTCCTATCCACGCTTCCGAGCTAGTAGTAGTGTTACATTTACTGGGCCGCGCTCAGCCTGTCATTCCGCCGAATCTCTATGTTTATGAACATAATAGCCTGAGGTCCCCAGGTAAGTGTTTCATATAATAGGAGAGGCCTGCCCTCCGAGATCGCATTACAGAGGGAAGCCTCGTTTTCAAGATTGTATATCGTCATCGAGGGTTAGGTGCGGACTTCGAAAAACTTTTAAAAATACCAAAAAAAGGGGACCCTCGTGTTCGAGCTGAAAAATTGTTGAAGGTCGAAATACGATAAAACTAAAAGGGCAAAAATTGTCTATTTGGTGTTCGAAATGATATTTAGATTTTAGATTCTAGATGAATATTGGTTTAAACTTCTTTCGTCCTGGAGAGGGATTTGTTTTAAAACATATAAGAGATACGAGAAGTTTGTTTATTTCGTCCTGTAACTGTCCAAAATTTTGTAAAAAATAGGGATTTTACATTTTTAAATTTCTAAATGGCTTAAAATGGAGAATTTTTCTAAGGAGAAAATGGAATAACCCTTGAGTAATTCTTCATTTTATGCCATGAAATTTATTCTATTGGCTCAGCCGGTCTACTCAGCCGAATACTCGAGAAATCGGGTGTGAGGGTTAAATGAGGAACTGCCCATTTCAGCAAAGTCTCGGGCGAATAAAGTAGGGTACAAACTACCTTAACCGTCACTGGCTAAAACAAATCCTTCGGCTTCCTGTAATTGGCTGGTTGCACTTGTGTAACAATGTGGCTGTTGGAATACTCCGAAGTAAAATAAGTGTCTTGATTTAAAAAAATGTAAGCTAGATGTCGGCACAAGTATGGCTTATTTAAATACCACTGTCACCATAAGACGGTGTTTCTTATCCCTATTTCAACTTGCAATGATCCTTCATATGATTGATGGGCTCCAAACTATAGGATTGTTTGTTGTTGATTAATGAGATTCAACCGAATCAGTCGCAGCCATAGCATATGCGATTATATCAATACTCTGAATTCAGTTGCATAACCTATTAATAATCCGATCATATTAATAATTTTGTATGAAAAGTACTAACTAAACATTGATTTATCATTTATAATAACCTGACAGTATCGATGGCATTGATGAACAAGGCATCATGATTAAGATAGAGTGCTTGCTTCAAATTTGACAACTTATCAAAAATCGAACAAAGCACGCAAAACTGGGTCAAGGTGTCATATGAGAATGAACTGATAAGATAAAATGTTATGTGGGAGCTGACGACTTCTTAAATTACTTCAGAAGTTCAAGAATAGCTCATGTCGTGGTCACATTTTGGCACATCTCCAAATTATCGATGGTGGAGTCGTTTGTAAGTTCCTTACAGTTTCATGATCCCCAATGTATTATTTTTATTTTTATCGAGCAGCGCTCCAGATGCAGAACACTGAAACAATTAAATTTTATTAAAAGTCAAATCCTTAAATACCATAAATTAATAATTGATTCTCTGACAAAGATTCATCAAACATTATCAAAATTGGAATTCGGGTGTAAAAATTAAAAGCTTCCACTCTTTAACAGTATAAAACAGTTATATGATAGCAAACTGAAATACTGTGTTACTTGGGATACGTACATGCAACAAAAACACGCCCAGCCAATTTGATCTGGCTAATATGTCAATAATTCTGTTCGTGTGAAAAGTACATAAAGATTGGCTCGACTGAATTCAAAGTCCGTGTCTTTTATTCTCTCTCACATTAGCAAGTCAACAAGTGTATTGGATCAAGTATGATTGATATAGTGCTCTACACTTCGTCACGTTGCTGCTGAAGGAGATTTATTCTCCAGCGACTCTGCTGTCTTATCAGAGTTCTTACTTTGGTCCTTATCTTCTGTGTCCCTACTGATGTGGACCCCTCTGTCCCGGCCGTCCCTACTGTCCCTCTCATCCCACTGTCTATTATACTGTCCCGGGAGTGAGCCGTGTAACCCAGTCTCGTGTATAAACTTGCAATTGTTGCCCTCTCTGCAGCCCTGTTTTGTGTTAAAGTAAGCGCAGGGTCTCCTGGGTCGGTGCTGGAATCGGGGGTTCTCATCCCTCCTGCGGTCCGAGTCTATCCAATCCCGGTACTGTCTCCCTCCATGACCTCCCTTCCTGTAGTTCCAGCCTCCCTCACCTCTCTTACTGTAGTTATCACGACCATTACGACTGTGGGGGTCAAAGTTGCGGTTGTTTTCTGGGTTGTAGTTATTGTAAGAGGAAGGTTGGCTCGGTGGGACAGGATGGTATTGCTGTTGCTGTTGCTGCTGCTGCGGTGGTTGTGGTGGTTGCTGCGGTGGTACTTGGTTCTGCTGGTTTGGGTACCGCTGTACGGGCAAGTTGTACTGGGGGTGGGGCAGCAGATCCTGATTAGGATGGGGCAGCATCTCCGGCATAGAGGGCATGGAGGGCATCAGCAGAGGCTGAGGGATTATATTGGCAAGTACTGGAGGTAGCTGCTGAGTTCCTGGTGTCTCGCTGAAGGGGGTTTGTGGGACTGATTGCGGAGGAGAAAGTTCTGGTGTTCGGGTTTCTGGTTCTGGAGTAGGCTGACTCTGTGAACTGTCTGTCAAGGGGATGATGTTGGGTGTCACAAACGTGTAGTTCAGCTCCTGAGGGAATATGTTAATTTACATTTGTTTCTGAAAAGTTGGATGACCGGGCAATATTAGAGTTACCTATATATATAATAATATACATATATATAATAATATGCTACCTTTCTTTAAATCTATAATTCGGAAATAATAACAATTAGATTATATGCCGACCAAAATAAATAATAAATTGAATAATTATTACAAACTAGCTCTCACCTCAGCATCAGGCTCTTTTGGAGACTCCACCATTGCGTTCTGATCGAACACTAGAACTGCTAGAACGTTCTTTTCTCGCTCTCTCTGCGTCTCCTTTTCCTTACTAGAGGCCCCCTTCTCTGCCAATGTTAACATACTGGCATCTAACTTCAGGGGGTGTTTCCAGGGGGCCTGACAATAAATAATTTCAATAATTTGGTTGTGTGCTAAAAGCTTAAAAGCCTGTCAGTTAGTTTTGCTACTACATATAATATCATACTGTATGTGGCTACTACATATATCATATTGTATGTATAAGCCACCTACTGGCTACTACATATCCTGTAGTTGGCTACTACATATATCATACTGTATGTGGCTACTACATATCCTGTATGTGGCTACTACATATATCATACTGTATGTGGCTACTACATATCCTGTAGGTGGCTTCTCTTTGAGGATGAACTGAATCGGACACAACTTTGGGTGGTCTTAAAACCATGTTTTGAAAGTTGTCCTCTGTACTTGTATAACTTTCGAACTTAGCACCTAGCTATACTTTCCAGTTATATATCTGTGTGCGAAATGCTGCACTTTTGTAAATTTGTTATTTTCTTCCGTCCGTGTCGTTTACTGGTCCCATCCAGTTACGTTACTCACCATTTCGACCATCATGTCTTCCTCAAGTTGTCTGCTCCGGAGCACGGCTGCTCTCTCTTTATCGTATTCCTTGGTGAGACTCTCTGAGAAGGACTTGTGGTTCGCAGACTTCTCCTCACACTCAAAGAATTGTACCTCCTCTAACTCATCTCTCCATCTTATCCTGACAGATATTCATGGTATTAACTTAAATTAATTAAGTTATTTGTTGCTCTAAATATTCAGGTAGGTAAGAGGGAGAAGCAGTTAAGATTCCTGTGTTAAAATACCCCACCCCACCCCAACCCACCCCACCCCACCGTGTACTGGTGTACTGGAGCAGGGAGCACGTGTATTATCACGTGTATTATATAAGAGAAATATATTTGTGACTAAAGTACGAACCTTCTCCGCTTCTTGGCTCGTCTGAAGCAGAACATCTTATCATTACCATGGCTCTTATCAGGAAGAGGGGGAGGAGAGTTAGTCAGTAACATCTCTGGCTTGATAGGATTGTCAACTTTAGGAGAGGCTGGCTTATCTATTGTCAGACTTAATTTGTCCACCTGCGATTTTAGTTCTTTTAATTTCCAACTGTCATGGTAGCAAGCGCAAGCATTATTGTTGTTGAATAAGTTTGCGGAAATGTTTGAAAATGTTTCAAATTTTAACCACTTAATAAAATGATTGCATGTTGGCTGCGTGATAATTGATGACTGTCAGCTTACCTTACTAAATTTGGCTACTGGTGAAGGTTCAGGGGTTTCGGACTGACTGTTAGATCTCTTAAAGTCTATATCAGTAGAGCTTCTCTTCCTTATCTTCCTAGTAGTCTTACTAGTACTGGTTATAGCGTCCAGGAACCCCAGACTCTCGGCTAAATGGTAAGAGGTTAAGAGGGTATTAAATATTAGTATTAAGAGGGTATTATACCACCGGCACAAATTGTGATTTTACTTTTAGTTGTATATGTTCTGTACGACCAACATTTAACCTTGAAATACAACAGCTATAAGAAAAGAAACGCTTACCCAAATGAACAGACTTAGAGGCAGCCTTCTTTGGAACAAGTTGGTCCTTCTTAGTTAAGCCATCCTCATTCACCTTCTTCTTCTTACCACTACCAGCAGTGGGCACCAACTTCATCCACGAGTCCATCAACTCTCCAGCTTTCTTCTTGATTTCCTTATCCTCGGACTTGTTATAACTCTTCATTAACTTGCCCATGTTGCCTTGTTTCAGTAGCCCTAGTGTTACTGGGACCTGTTGTAGAACCTCCAGTATTTCCACTGCCAGGGCATTGTTAGACGTCTTCTTAGCATCTGTAATATGGGGCGTTACAATGGAGCCTTAAAATGGAGCGTTACAAGTTGTGTTAGTGTGTTAGAATGTTAGAATGCCAGTAAGATTAACTACTGAACACGGAGACTTAAATAAACAGAGCTATAACACAGAGAACACCGTACAACTAGATATTATTAAGTAGGAAACTTGTAGGAAACTTGTGTGTACTACTTGTGAGCGATATTACCTGAAAGCCAGGAGTTAAGGAGGTCCCAACCACCCTTTGAAAGGTACGTCCCCAGAGTCTTCTCACTGGCCGTTATCTTCAGCACCTCTAAGTATATAGCTCTCTGGAATAGAAGTGTTGCTTCTTTCATAGAATCCAACAGTGATATCGCTTCATCGTCTCCCTGTAAAAAGGAATGTGACGAATACTGATGTTTCAATAAAATCGAATAAGGAGGAAAGTTTTAGAAGATTGTTTAAAATGGAATCCATTGTGTTGAATAAATGAAGGGTATTAATCTATCATGATTATTAATATAAGAGCATTAACCATGTCTCTGGAATTTTCGGGACAAACCTTCAGTTCCCCAGTTCTAGTCAAGAGATGAGAAATTCCGTCAACGGCAGATCTGGGAGTAATGTTCTGGGTCATTCCAGGGTAGATCATGCTAGGAATAGTGTATCAATTAGTTGTTAGTTATATGGTCATTAGTTCGGTCATTAGCAATAAAAATCTCTCACACACTACTTCAATTATCAATTGAAGTAGTGTGTGAGAGATTTTGGTCTCACTAGCATATAATCACAAATCCCGTGCAATTCCTAGTGTCACGAGATCTGCACTATATCCGAGAATAAGTTTGTTGTTGAGATTCATTATCCGCTAATCAAATATTTCATCACTCAATTGTTAGTTTATTAACGGACACTTCTTAAGTTCTTAAGACGGAGATTAGCATGTAGCGTAGACACAGTCACGTGATCAGGCACGTGATCAGTAGCATGCTGGTTACACTACATATACTACATATTGTCATACTATTACTACTACTGCACATTATAGATATGGTGATACTACAATAACACTTCGCAATTATATAGAGAATATTGCAACCTCCGGTTTATACATATAACCTCCGGTTATCCCTATAATCTATATCTTGATTAAGATAAACGACAGGGCAATATTTTATACCATCATGATGAGTACTAATTGTTATTCTATACCAATTAGCCATGTACGATGTCTCCGGTTATAGAAATACTAGAGAGTTACCCTCTGTTAACATGCCATCTCACTCAAGATAATTAATGTTTGAAACGTTTCGTTGACCAGCTAACCAGATAGATGATCATTAGCAAATTGGCTAGTTCACTGATTATATCATTAAATTAAATAGGTGAAAATTTAATCTAAATTAGGTATGGGTCCTTACAAATTCTTACTTAAAACTTTTGGCGATTACCAACGTTTTAATTAAAGGTTTAATTTTATTAATGATCTAATTGGGGAATTACTAATTGTTTGCAAAACATTCGTCAATGAAGTCTGTTATCTTTGAAACCAGAACCTTACAAGAACTCTCAGATTCAGACAACTGTCTTCTACTTTTAATTACTTGAACTTCTGAGAAACATTTTTTCTACGGAACAGTTTCGAAGATTATCAAAACTTTTACATATGAACAGACTTCTTTCTTTATACCAACAATGACTAATTGATTGACAAAATATTTGCAAAAGCTGTTCACTCAATGAAATATTGCAGATCATGTGATCTTCACAATTGTGGATGCAGTTTGTCTGGATCTTTATATCTAGATTTAGTTGGTAAGAGGAACATTGTTTAGATGTTCACATAGTGTCTCCACATTCTGTTCATTATTCATGTCAATATTAAGAAAAGATCGGGAATAGAAGATTGAGATTTATGGAACGAAGACATATGAACCGAAGACAGAGAAAGATAATCCAAGGTTGGCACAGATTAAACAAATGATCAGAGATTTGAGACATACGAATACACGATTAAGACTTGGGTTTTAAAAATTGAGGCAGAGGAACTTAATACTGAGACACAGTTACCGAAGATAAAGACAATAAATCATATGGACCCAAGATTGGAGTACATGTACCATAGATTGAGACATATAGATTGAGGCATATAGATTGAGGCACACAATTGAGACATATAGAACCGAAAATAGAGACATTGACTAAGATTGAGAAGGATAAATCAAGATCGATTCACACTAAGTCATATTGAGACACAGAAACAGCCATTGAGACATATGAACCGCAAAAAAACACAATGAGAGAAAAAAATTGAGACTTGAAGACATGTAGCATAAACAGATCAAAGATAGACCTGAACAGCAGACAAATGATGGAGATTTGAAATGATGAATGAGAGTGGAGGCGAGAAATTGTGGTAGAGACATGAAAAAAATGTAAGATAATCCACATAATGAAAGAATGAGTCCGTGTAGGATGGAAATGTATGGACCAGAAGCGGATGCAAGTGAAGATAGAGACCGGTATTAAGTTGACATCCGTATCTCTGAAGGGAACGAGGCAGGCATGTTGGATTTACTATTTCACAACAAATCACATTAAGGTTTAGCCTCACGTGTTTTGTTGAGAAATAGTAACTATTTTGTAAAAACACGTGTGCCCCTTCCTCATGGGAGACTATCATTATATTTATGAATGTGGAGTGAAGTACACACTGAATATAAACATACTCACATGGAATACAAAAATGTTCGTACGTAGTTATAGTAACAGGTCATGCACCAGTTACGTGCAACATGCCAATTGAGACTTGGTCAGGGTTAAACACGATATGTAACGGTTAAAGTGGTAGTAACAGGATGAAGTGTGAATATTAACGGTATTCTATATCATTATATATATATTATTACAGATAGGCACATTTTATAGGCTGTGAAATTTCTCACGGAGTGTTATTTCCAGGATATGCCATTCTAAGAAAAGTATAAACAACTCTGATAAGAGTTTTAGCGTCAGTTTAAGTATTACAACAAGATAAGGCAAATTAAAAAGCCATAGCTTTTCCTTCCCACAAATTAAACTTCTAGTATGCGAATACTTACAATCTTTTATAATATCGGTTTTTAAAATTTATCATTTAATTATTGCATTCACATAATCCGAATAAATTTGAAGAATTACGCATAAATATGCATGTTCCGCAATTAGTTACCGTTTTATATATACGGAGCGATGACTACAGAATTATAGAGACAAAGTATATTCTCCGTGGTGCATTTAGAAAGAATCATAGTCCCTCAGATTTCCAATGGAAGACTACAAGACTGTGTATTGCTTCTTAATTGGTTGAATAAAGAAGGTATTTCCCACCTAATAACGAACCTATAACTGGGCTGTAATTTTATAACCTTCTTATAACAACTCTTCTACCGACAAAATGACGTGCAGTTGCGACACGATCTTGGTACAGACAGTATTTCTTGTGCTATTGAGTTACATCGCCCATAACAAGACTCAGCAGACAATAACTACTAACATTCAGGTTGATCTTAGTTTAAATTTAAAGACCTGCCACGATAAAAATAACACGTAAGTAGAACATGTACTGAACAAATAAGAAGTGTAATTTGCATAGTGTATACTACAGTTCATGTATCAGAACTTTTAAGGGGAACTGGAGAAGGTGACTTAAACTTAATTTTTGAACTTGGAAGAATACTAGGCTTCAAGGGAAACTATTTGAGAGCTCACTTAGAAAATTAGCTATGTAAACTATTACACTTAGTATACTTAGAAAATTATAAACTATTCTAGGAGTCAAATGAAACAAGGAATTAACAAATTTGTAATCTTAAAAATCATCAGAAAGCAACTTAATTTATGTGAAAACAGTTATCAACAAGTCATTAACATAAGCTAGGAGTCTCTTCAGATGGCTTAAACTAAATCTATAGAGCAAACGATTAGTTGCTAGTTCAAGTTGCTCACCAATTCCGATCGTTTCAATTGTTGTAGTTATTACAATTACTGTTAGTATCAGGAATTTTAATCACAGTTTTCAATCCGATGATAATGTTGTTCAGGATAAATAAGGGGGCACACAACAACATATCCTTGTTCACATAAATCATTCTCAGTTTGTATTAAAACTTTAAGTAGACCAAATAAAAAGTTAAGTTTCAAAGTACAGACACTGAAAACTCGGCACAAATATAAATAGTCCAATAAACGAACATAAGATTAATATACAGTCCAGCAGAATCAGTAATTATGTTCCGCCACCCAATTAAATTAACAAATTAAACATTATCTGTATTCCAGTTTAATATTTTATTCATAGCTGAACAGTTCTGTCAAAAACAGTCCCGATAATAAAAAGGCTGGTGATGGATGAAAATAGCATAGCTGTAGAGTGCAACTGGAGTCCAAGAGAGACAACACCCACTGTCCAAGAGAGACAACACCCACTGTCCAAGAGAGACCACACCCAAGAGAGACAGCACCCACTGTCCAAGAGATACAACACCCACTGTCCAAGAGAGACAACACCAGATAGATCTTGGTTCGACTTTAGCACACGCTCTGAAAATAAGTTACGAGTTAAAAACAGCAACCCATTATTTGGAGGACTAAAAATTGTTCCTAACCGCTCCGGAAAAAGTAGAAGAAAAAAAATAAAATTTAGGCAATTTTTGAATGATATTTAAATTAAATAGAATAGCCACCAATTTCACGAACCACCATAGTTACAAAATGAATAACAATGACAGAAGTTTACCATAAATTTGAGTTTGGAAAAGCTAATTTTGAAAATTACCCCTATATCACTATTATCTACGATATATTGAATTTACGAGCAATTCAATTGGAATTTTTTAATTAAAATAGACATACCTGAACCTTGATTCTGTAATTGGCATTTTAAATTTGGTTACAAGATGGCGGTTTCAAAATTTGACATTTTGAGCTATCAACGTTGTTATCTGTGATATCTGCAAATTTGAAAAGTTGAGGGCTCTGCTGAAAAGTAATTTGTTATGATTAAAATTTATGAAAATTCAAAACAAATTTAAATTATCTTCGACTTTACAATTGTCACGAAAGTTCGTCGAATTTTCTGAGAAATACGATAACAACTTGATTTCTAATTTTAAACGATTTTACCTTAATTTGTAATTGACGACATTTTCGACGTTGATTGCGAATATCATCAAAGTGATTTGTATTTTCTGAAATCTTTTTGGGTTATGTTCAAGAGTTTACACGAACCGTGATCTTTTAGGAAAACACATTTTATTCAAATTTTACTGGATTTTAATTTCTTTTCGCTTTTCTCTTCATTGATTATATAGCCAGAGTCAAAGAGTCTATTTATTCACATGTAATCAATGAAAATATATCACAAAACAATAAATTATTATACCTGTCAATGAAATTGTATTAACTTAAAATTTGTTTCAAACTTCATCGCAATCTTTACATTGTTAAACACAATATTTTTGCTCGCACGATAATTTCAGAATTCCTGAAAATGGGCAAGGAAATTATATCTAGATTCTAGATAACCGACATCAAGGGGTGATCGAACAAGTAGACTTTCAACGCCGCCTCTAAAAACTTACCATTGGTCGATGAAAAAAGTTTTTTAGACGAATTTTATTTTATTTTTTTCCATCTCGAAATAGGGATTATTCTTTTAAAAACAGATACAATTCCAGAGAAACGTCGGAAACCCCGAAAAACGGAATCTACGGCAAATTGGAAAGCTTGAAATGTGGAATTTATACGACGTACTACACTATTTTATATGATGTACTACACTGCCTTAGGAACCACTGATGAAGAAATTTATACTTATAGCGTCAAAATCGAGCCTTGACTGATTTAAAATTAGTTTTTTTCGATTTGAAGACGCTTAGTTTCGTTAAAATGCAAAACTTGACTTTTTAATCGAACTGTAGTTACGGCTCCTAGAGGTTGCGTTAAAAGTACACTTTCTCAACTGTCTGATAACATCCCAAGAGCCAAAAAATTTACAGATCGACAAAACCCCGGAAAATAATAATAATGAAAACATTTCGAAGCAAAATATTGTAATTTTAATGATAGTAAAATGATTTCAAATTTGAGCAGACTGTCCAGCAGTATCCGCTCCAGATTCGGTGAAGTCCATAGATTCTATTTTAACAGAGCTCTCTCTCCCCGTCTTCAATCCCCGGCCCTCATAACTAGGCCGACCTCTGAAGCCCCTAGACAAGACCCGGCTAAGATAGGCCCTCCCTCGTGGGGGTGCGCGGCTCCTGCCACGTGGTACCGGGGGAGGGTACTCGTAATAGTCGTAATAATAAGGATCTCCACATTCGTACCCATAGTCCTCGCCATACCCCCCGTACCCAGGCACGAACTCCTCGTACCCATACTGTGCCTCTTCGTAAGCTGGGTAAGCTGGGTATCGGCTTTGAGTTTGAGAGCTGATGGCCTTGTAGGGTGTAGGCTGTGCTGCTCCCGATCTCAAAGCTTCCTGATACCACTCTGTGTCGATGTAGCTCCCTGTGTCTCCGTACTCACCGTGGTTGAAGAATATTGGGTCATACATGATTATTGGATTCTTTCCTTTGATATCAGCTATCGATTCAAATATTTTAACGGCCGTATTAACCAAGTCCGGGCCTTCAAAGTTTTGAATTCTGACACAAAACTCCTCTGAAAGTGGTAGAGGAAGTGTGTAAACCTGAATGTAAGATTTAGTCTCCTCCTTAATCCTCCTGATAACAGACCCTCCTTTCCCTATAATCCCACTACAGCAGTGAGATGGCACGATCAATCTCAGCTCTAGTTTCTGACTTCCCCTGCCGAACGACCCACCGCCCCGGGTACCAGTTCTGAAGTTTTTATGAATCTGAACTGATGGTAAAAGATGAGCCAGCGCCATACCAAGTCCCTCAACCGTAGACTGTACACTCATCACCCTGTCCACTGATCCTTCCATTAAAGGCGTCCCGTTTGCTCCTTGAGCGTAGATAGACACTTTAGTTTCAATACCGTGCTCCTTCGCTTCATCCTTGATAATTTTAATGTGTTCTCCCCCCTTACCTATCACTGATCGAACCAAGTCCTCCCTTACTAGGAACCTGTACACATCATCCATTATCTTCCTCTTCTTGCTGTACACCGCAGAGCTATAATCCTCGTACTCCACAGAGCGCTTCTGTGCAAAACCACCGCGAGGTCTACCTCGTCCCCGACCTCTGATGGGTGCTTCAGCCATGAAGGCAGCAGCTAAATATTGAGGTGTTAAGTCAGTAAATTTTGAGCTATTATTTTTTGGAAAGTTACCTTTCAAAATTACGTTTATAAATAATTTTTGCCGTAATAGTCACTATTACTACCACGATTTTTTGCAACAGGGCCAGGGTGACCAAAATAACCAACACAACACATAATGAAAATGATAATAGAGGATTAAAAATGAATTATTAAATCAGATATAAATTAACATGTAAAGATGTTAGAGAGCTTTGGGCAACACGCACACCTTAGCACGTCCGATAAACAATTTTCGGAGCTCCTTACAAATTTGATATTCGAGTCATCGGGGGGGGATCAGGTACCAAGTGCCGGACATCACGTCGACTAAGTGTAGTTTTGGATATTTTTCACTAGACCCACCCACCCCCTTTGCGGTACTAACTGTTTTTTTGGATAATACGTAAGACACCCACCCCTTTTGCCGCCTTTTGCGGTACTAACTGTCGAAAAATCGTGGTACTAACTGTTTTTTGGTATATAGAATAAGATACCCACCCAGAAATTGCTTTTTTTTAAAGAGCTCATTTAAACTTTAAAGGAAGACTTTTAAAAATTTTAAAAATTAAAAAAACCAAAAAAAAACTAAAAAAACCTCAAAACCCATTCCCAAAATTGAAATTTGAGGTAAAATGGGTTTTTTTGGGGTTAGACACCCCCTTTAGTACCATGTACTAACTGTTTTTCTGGAAAATGGGCAGTAGACCCACCAGTTAGTACCATGTACTAACAGTGTTGTTAGAATGAAAAAATGACCCACCCACCAACGTCATGTCCGGTACTAAGTGTATGATCCCCCCCGGAGTCATCTCAGTTAGAAGTATATATACGTCATCTTCGTAAGAAGAATGGGAGATTGTTTAAATAGTCCGCTCACAATAGAAAACATACTTGTAGGGGAAATAAATGGCTTTCTGTCAAAGATGATCATGATGTTTAAAATCAATATAAGCAAGTGTCTATTCGACGGCCTCCTCAGGAGCGTAGGAAGCAGCTGGAGGAGGACCTCCTCTACCGCGGGGAGCTCCACGTGCTCGTGGTGCTCCTCTTGAGTAACCTCTAGGAGCACCCCTGGGGGCAGCTCCTCTGGGGGCACCTCTACCACGAGGAGGATAACCTCTGGGGGCTGATGAGGGGGCTCCGTAACCTCTGGAAGGAGGAGCAGCTCGAGAGCGTGCACGTGGGGCACCACGTGCTCGTGCTCTTGGCGCGGGTGCTGGGGGAGCGTATGCGTAGTAGTCTTCATAACCGTACTCCTCTTCAGCGTAACCGTAACCTTCATCGTACCCATAACCGTACCCTTCATGCTCATACCCATACTCATACTCCTCCTCATATCCAGTGTAAGCAGCATGTGGGGCAGCAGGAGCAGTGTGGGCGGCTCTTGATGATCCTCGTATCTGTTTGAATGGAGTGGGTTTAGCAACCCCTGATCGTAGTGCTTCCTGATACCACTCTGTGTCAATATAACTACCGGTATCACCGTATTCTCCATGCTCAAAGTATATTGGATCGTACATGATTATCGGGTTCTTTCCTTTTATATCTGCGATTGATTCAAACACTTTGACAGCGGTCGCAATCAGGTCAGGAGCTTCAAAGTTTTGTATTCTGACGCAATGTTCCTCTGAGCCCGGCATGGGAAGAGTGTAAACCTGGATGTAGGAGTTAGTCTCTTCTTTGATTCGCTTAATAACAGAGCCACCTTTACCGATGATACCACTGCAACAATGAGCTGGCACCAGTAGACGGAGTTCTAACTTCTGACTCTTCTGACCCGGTGCTCCACCCCCTCCGCGACCACCTCTGAAAGATTTGTGGTTGTGGTGGATTTGCACTGATGGCAGGAGGTTTGTGAGCGCCATTTCTAATCCGTCCCCGGTGGACTGCACACTCATGACTCTGTCCACAGCACCTTCCATCAGGGGGGCGCCATTTGACCCCTGAGCGTAGATAGACACCTTGGTTTCAATTCCTGCTGCTTTAGCTTCCTCCTTTATCATCCTGATGTGATCTCCACCCTTCCCAATGACAGCTCTCACCAGATCCTCTCTCACCAGGAATCTGTACACATCGTCCATTATCTTCCTCTTCTTGGTGTACCCACCTCCGGAACCATAGTCCTCGTAGTCGAAGGATTCAGCAGGTCGTTTCTGACCGTAACCACCACGACCTCCGCGAGGGGCACCACGACCCCTACCTCGACCTCGCGAAGTTGCTGCTTCTGCCATCATGTGTTAAATCGCTAAAATAAATTGATTTTTTAATTACTTGTCGTTTCATAAGAATTATGGATGATGTTGTAAAATTTAAATTGCCATCGAGCTGTATTGTAATTTCATCAAATGTTTAACCCTGAATTTCATGATTAAGAAGAACTTTTAAATGGTATTGTAGACTTGAGCATTGAAATTCATTTTTGTGACAAAATGATAAATTTAGCGCTGAAAAGTAATAATTTCGATTTTTAACGCCTAATGATAAAAAACAACACTGTAAACTGTCAATCTCATATTGAATATTCTGATTCGATAAATAACCAACGAAATTAAAAGAAAGTTAGGAGAGAATTTGCAAGCTCAATTTTAATCAAGAGTGTAAAGTTTTTGTTTTCTCTATTTCGAAAACTTTTCCAAAGTTGTAACCGAATTTCTATAAGTTAAGTTTTCCCCCTTTCTAGAATAAAGTACACCCTCAATTAACAGGGCCTATCAGGAAGCGTGTGTTTGGGAAGACGGGATATAATATCGAACGAAAAAATCGAGCCCGGTTAATCGAGATTTTACTGTATAAAACACTCAGCATTAAGATGCAGAACTTTAACCAAATTTGCAGAGCATTCGTCGCTGCTATATTCGAAACTTCTTTAGAAAGGAAATATATCAAGCAAATACCATCAAATTTATCGATTCTTGGGATCTCAAAATTTGTTACCCTTTTAAATTTCGTCAAATTGGTGAACGAGAATCATGGTCACGACTTTAAACGTGAGCAGCAAATATAACACCAGCTTTAGTAGTAAAAAGAAAAACGAAAAAACAAACAAACAGGACCAACCCAGTGTAGGTCTACCAGCCAGTTGAGGCTGGAGTAGTCTGTTCGGGCTGTTCAGCGCCCCACGTGCTGAAGGAGTTGGGGGCAGCTGCAGGGTTAGCTTGGAGCTTCTTCCTTTGCGGCGGTGCTCGCGCTGATTCTGTAGCATGTCCTGAGAAGCTCTGGACACAGCACTGTAGCATGTACTCAGCAAGGTGAGCTTGAATGTTGTTACCTTCTATCGTTATCAGGCGTTCTCCAGCTCCCGCCGAGTCGAAATCAGCTGCAACATATTAGTACATGACGAGTTTTGAATGATGCATTATAAATGTTTATGTAAGAAGTTGGGAGTGGCAGCCGAAACACCCCTTGAAAAGGTAAGTGAAAAGGGGGTTGATAATTTGACGTATTTCAAAAATTGTGAATTTTATTCAATTTGAATAAAAATGAATATAAGATACGTGCTCAAAATTAAGAAGAGGAGTCGTAGTAAGCAATACCGGGGAAACCATGGTCAGTGGACAGTGGTCGACCCCCCCCCCCCCCCCCCCACGAACTTAAACAAATTAGAAGTATCCAATTTTAAAATGTACGATTCACCAAATTTGGGAGATAGATTAAATAAACCTACCTATGCGTATCCTGGCTCCAGATGAATTTCTGACGTCTCTGATTCTGGAACCTTTATCACCGATAACGCAGCCTGTCAAGGTGTTCTCGAGTGTGACCTCCTTGACTGTGTGTGCGTCCCCATCTGTACCTTGGAAGATGGTGAAGGGGTATTTGGAGATGAAGCTTGCTAACAGAGTACCCACTCCGTGACCATCATCACCGCCTCTGAAAACGTTTCATAGTTAATAAGCTGATTAGAGACAATAATACAAGAAGGGGGTAAGACTGAGTTAACATGAAGACCCCCCCCCCCCCCCTGCCCCGTTAACAGGACAACAGCACAGTTTATATTTGTACTTACCCAAAACCGCCCGCCTCCGGTGTAGGATAAGCAGTGGGAGGAGCAGTTGTCTGAGGGAAGTCGTACTGTGCAGCTCCGTGATGACTGTAACCGTAAGGGTCTCCTCTCGATTTGAAGGGAGCGGAGTAGAAATCTGGAGCAGGCTTCCTGAAGGGAGGCGGAGGCGCAAAACCAGATCCCATCTGTCTGTTGGAACCATGAGATCCTCGGTTGTTGTTGGATCTCCGACCAGAGTCGAAAGAATCACCACCGTCCTGATATCCTCCCGTGCCTGGTTCTCGTGGAATACTGGCTCCGTCTACGGGGTTGTACTGCTTGTAGGGACCAGTGTCCATTTCTACTGTATCTGAAACACTAAGTGTCAAAACGAGATTGAGCATTGCACAAAACTCGTTCAAAAGAGAAAGTAAATACCCAGAATCAGGAAGGGTAAACAAACAAGGCATACTCAGGGGGGGGGGGGGTCCAAGGGGAACTTTGGGGAGTTTTGGGGAACTTTTTTTTGGGGAACTTCAGGAAACCTGGGGGACTTTCCCAAAGTTCCCCAAAAAATTATCAATGAAACAAATAATTTTGGGGAACTTTTTTTTGGGGAACTTCAGAAAGTTCCCCAAAATTCCCCAAAGCTCCCCAAAGTTCCCCAAAAAAATTATCATGCCAAAAAAATTATCATGCTGCAAGTATCAACAAGTAAGTTAAGATTATACCTTATAATAACATACATGTTAACATCAATGGGTATTAATGTATATTAGAGAAATTTTGAATAATTTTGAATAATTTTGAATAATTTTGAATAATTTTGGGGAATTTTGGGGAACTTTGGGGAGTTTTGGGGAACTTTTTTTTGGGGAACTTCAGAAATCTTGGGGGACTTTC
Source organism: Bolinopsis microptera (assembly GCF_026151205.1). Classification (NCBI taxonomy): domain Eukaryota; kingdom Metazoa; phylum Ctenophora; class Tentaculata; order Lobata; family Bolinopsidae; genus Bolinopsis; species Bolinopsis microptera. Next base: position 11,857,451 of record NC_087072.1, on the reverse strand, counting down.
CCAAAGTTCCCCAAAGTTCCCCTTGGACCCCCCCCCCCCCCCCCCCCCCCCCTACTCACTGTCCAGTATAGTCGGCACTGCAACGATAAAAGCTGAATTTAAGAGTAGCTGAACAGAAAATGAAAGAACAATTTTTTAAAACTAACTGTAGATTTGAGTTAGACATTCAATGATCTTGTCAACTTCACCCTTAAGCAACAAAACCCTTTCGTCTGAGTTTTGGAGTTTGTTCGGAAAAGCTTTTATAAATGCCCCAGAACTGGTTCTCAATCCGCTGATAACTTTTCCGCCTTTTCCAATGATGCTTCCCATAGTGACCCCAGAAAAGAGGACACACACTTCTGGTTCTTTAACGTTATCATAGCCTTGCTTTGTCAATCCCTGAAAAATTCATATAGGTCGGTTCATACAAATTTGAGTGTTCATAGATAGATTAGATGATATCAAGGAATATGAGATGTGGAATGCAAGCGAAAACCGATTACAACCAATCTTTATTTTAGTAAATTTAAAGCCCCTCTCCTAACCGTACATTATGTTAGTTTTTATAACACAGAATTTGCAATGCACTTATTAACTCCCTTAACTTATCAAAATTATTTTTAATTGAAAATAATTTTAATCTTAATTTGATTGAAGTAATCAAAAACTGCCAATTACTAACTTACATCAAATATTTGAGGGATGAGTTGAGAGAAAATAGCGTAAATGTCGTTAACCTCGCACTCCACATGGACCACCCTGAGTAACATTAGTTAAAATTACAAACTTGGCACTTCTAGTATATAACCTAGATTATAGCTATTACAGATTTTTGCAAAGTGTATACGCCTGTATAGGGTGTATTTTCTTGTTGTCGGGCAAAATGTATTGCTGCAAAAATTAAGGGAAACGAAATTTGTAAAGGGAAAGAAAGATGTAAAGGGAAAATAATGGTAGCTGAATTGGGAAGCAGGAATTACCTCTCCTCAGCATGGGGACATTCAGGGGTTTCTTTTACCTTGATGGTGGCCTTGCGGGAGGGAATGGGTTAGATCAGCACTCGACCTCTCAATATTGGGATATGGGGTTCGGTAATTTATGGTTAGGAAATTATAGGATGGGTCAGGAAATGATCCAATAGTGTGAAAGGGCTCTAAGTTAAGGGTTAGGTTAGAAGGTCGACGACAAATTAGAAAATAGCTAACGTCAGGACAAGCGGAGCGAAGGTTCTGGATATTCTCACCACCTTTACCGATCAGTCCACCGACTACCTGCAGCAGAGTGTTATTAGATTAAAAGTAATGACTCTTAAGCGGACAGATAGTAGAGACATAATAATCAACGTTAAATACAGTTACTGTTAACATACCTTGTTGGGAACCAAGAGCCGTATGAGTACTTGAGTAGCTGATCTCGCTTTCTTCTTTGCTCCGTCCGATACAACATTCTCGTCCAAACTTCTCTTGTTTTCCTCCATATCCTTTCTATAAATATTTGGTTAGTTTAAACTGACGACTCGAATAGCCAAACGTTTCGCCTACGAAGTTTTGAGCCGCGCGCACTAAATGCCTGATGGATGTGTTTTTGTACGAGAGGCACCAGAAATATTGCTAGTACAAAATGCTCTTGTTGCGAGGTTGTCCCACGCGGCTGAAAGTTACGACGTGTGTGGTATCGTGCAGTTCCACCGTTCGGTACTGATAAGGCAGACAACTTCGGACAGTATCCTGAAATATTTGAGGTAGAGTAAGAGATCGTCCATTGTTCCCAAATAATACTGATTGGATCCAAGAGTATCAATTAAGAAGTAGTCAGAGTTATGACTTATGAGGAACGGTGCGAACTTTTTTAAGAGGGTAGTGTTTTTCAGCGCTGGTAAAAATGTGTCTCGGTGGTTTAAGCAGATAATTTCTTAGATACAAGATTTTTAAATTCAATGATTTAGCTACATTACAAACAGTCATTGACCGAGGAGGTGATGTTGTTTACTATTTTAAGCGAGACTATCTGTTGACGATGCTGTGACCAGAATAAGCTAACCTTCAGCTTGTTTTTATTTTACGCTGCTCCGAAAATAACCCTTTATTACTGGACCCATTATTATGGTTATGTTATTGCTCAGTAAATATGTGGTAGAAAGAGACACGAAGTCTAAAGATGCAAACACCATATTTAAATGAGAAAACCAATTAACTTGGATAATCAGATGTAATAGGGGCCATCTACTTAGTACTTCCGCCAAAATCGCAGATTTTCATACCACCCCCTCCCCCTGTCCGGGTTTGTCCGAACTTTCAAAACCATCCCTCCCCCTCCCCCGGACGTCCGTATTGTCGTCAGACTGGCTGGAGACATGAAGTATAAAAGGCAGTATAGTAGGAGAATATGCGAGTTGGGTCTCGGCTCTCATGAGCTGCTCTGGGAATCGACTTTTCGTTCAAAATACAGGGATCTTAACTTACAGAGTAATTAGTGTCAAAGAGTTGAAATAAATGGGATTTTCAGAAACCACCCCCTCTCTCTATTTGCCGGACGTCTTATGTAGATGACCCCATACCGGACTGCTATTGTAGATGAAGCTACAATAGTCCAATCGAGCTAGAAAGCTTTCGTTTTACATTTTGATGAACTGCAAACGGATCACGCAATCTTAGTCGTTAACAGTCAAGCATCGCATGAGTTAAATCATCAGCACCAATGTGAAATTTCCGAATTTTAATCAGGATGACCGATGAATAATAAATGTATTGAGGTGTTGAGGTATGTGTAGACTGTTGAGGTAAGGCTAGCTCTAATAGGGACCACTAGATATATCACATTTCATCGGGGCCTCTAGAATACCTCTAGAATCTAGATAATAGAGCAGAATCTAGATAATAGAGCAGGTAACCATAATCATAAATATTGGCATATTGTCAAAATGTTGGATCTATCTGCAACTTAAAATATCAATCCAAAAATCAGATTTTTGCCAATAATTTGAAAAATACGCATTTTATGGTATGTTACTAATTCATACAAAATATATATTATATAAATGTGCCAATCGCGCTTTTCTACAAGTCTGCTACTTTGATCAATATTAAATTCTTCTGAGAAACAATTAACAAAGAAGTGTTCACAGAGGCTAATTTGGATGACTTAATATATCCTGATATATTATAATATGCTTACTGCTTCAGTCTTTCAAACTCGCGAATATATTTAAGGGCGTGGCCTCGGCCCACAAGCTCTTAATCTCATGGGCTTTTCACAGCAGTGATTTTTGTTACGATGATATCTCAAGTTTTGGCTATTTTTGGCTAGAGGCTATGGGGCCTTTAAGAAAGATAACATCGCTAAATCAAAAAATAGCCCGGAGAATAAAATATCAGTAAAAATTGCCAACTATTCAATTTTTATCTCTCACTTATTTTACTTCGGAGTATTCCAACAGCCACATTGTTACACAAGTGTAACCAGCGAATTACAGGAAGCCGAAGGATTCATTTGGCCAGTGACGGTTAAGGTTGTGTGCACCATACTTTCTTCGCCCGAGACTTTGCTGCAATGGGCAGCTCCTCATTTAACCCTCACATCCGATTTCTCGAGTATTCGGCTGAGTAGACCGGGGGCATAGACCACTCAGGATCCTTAGCTGAACATCAACGACGCTCACCCTACGACCAGGCAGACAGTGGGATTCGAACTCGCAACCTCACGATTGCAAAGCTGGCGTTCTAACCAACTGCGCTACCTGGTCGTTAAAATACATGATAAAACCCAAAAAATTCGGAATCCTTGGGTAAGGTCTCCCAATTTGGGCGAATTTTCCTCGGAAAAAGGAAACCCTCACTTTTGGAGTTACTATAACATCGCATTATCATGTCAAGTAGAAATGTCGCCCCTGCATAGTGCATACTACAAGGTGACAACTTTTGCTGTGTCCTACATCTGTAATACACTGCCAATAATATAATGTAATTGTAATTGAGCTACAAAAGAAGTAATGAGAAAGACACTTTGAATTTGATGTAAAAAATTTTCAATTCATGCTTAGATATTTTAGGAAGTAACAGACCTGAGTGTTGCAGATTATTGTAGCCCATTTTCCTGCATTATTTTAGATATTTGTATAACACTGCCCTTGTGGGAGATCATTAAACACACAAGATACAAATATAGCAAATATACATTATACACATTAACAACATTTAACAATCAACACCCCACATCATACCTTACTGGGGATTAATAATGTTCACAGTTTAGTCCAGTTAAAAGTTCACCATTGAGGTACCATCTAGTTATTCGATTATAGGTACTGCCATGCTGTTAGAGAAATTGTAATTTGTACTAAATAATAAATTACAATTGACGCTTGTCTTCAGGGTACATAACCAGATATTCGGCTTTGAATGATGTCGAATAGGGCCACCAGCTGTTAGCTTGAAGGTGCTCAGGATAGTCCAGGTAGTACATATGAAGTAAACGTTGATCTCAGACTATCTCTTTGGTTTGTATAAGACCAGTTAGTTTCAACTTTGTTTCTGAAATGAATAAAAGGTCATCTTGCGAAGATACGCTTTTATTCAGAAGAAGTTCCTTCTAGATACTATAAGCTCTTTAGAAAAAGGTTATTTCGAATATTGAAACATTATGTCAATGTAATTTTGCATGACTGAAATAACGTAATGCTTGATCCTGGCTGGCGGTATCCCCTATTACTATTTTCACGGTCAATAGTTGTAGTCATGATATCAATGAGCGGGGTAATTGAAATTTTAAATAGGAAATTGAATATTCGATCATTTAGATACATACAATTGTGCTTTTCGTGTGTCGCATGATGCGTCCTGTAAGAATCCTGTTCTTTTGGTACTGCTCTAGCCTATTAAGTCAAAACCAGTCTAGGTGGCTGTAAAAAAATTCCTCACATGTGATACAAGTGTACAAAGCTTATCAGCAGCAGAAAGCCATCTCATTTTTGATAAATTCTATTCTATTCTATTTTATTTTATTCTACAATGTACATACCTGTATGATACAAAGATGGAGAACACTTGTGTGAAAATCTGAAACTATGCAAGGGAATCGTCACAACTTAAACTTTGTCATCGTCCTAGCATCCACAAGTTTTCTATGAACACCACCATACTGTATATCTTATTGTTTCTTTTAAACGCACCCTTGAATGCAGCAACTGATTCATGTTATCTGGACAGAGTGAAAGGTTAAACTTCAAAGTTATACAATTAATTATCTATCAACAAGGATGGACACGCTTAAAATCAAGCTTGACAGACATGACAAAAACAATGATTTAAAAGGGGTAGGATCGAACAGGGACAAAGCACTTATAATGGCACCCAGGGGAATAGACATGGCCTAAAATTATCAGCTTATTGTAACATAGGTTTTGCCAGTACTCAAACTACCAGCCGTTTTCTCTTAAAAAAACAAACACATTAAAGTTTGAAGCTTCTCATTCACATGACAATTTGATGGACTAAAACATGTTACTGTGTTAGAAAATCAAAGTAAGGAGGTGGATGAAAAGGTTAATTTTAAAAGAGCCTGCAGTTCCTGACAGAGCTAGAGAGGCCAAATAGGGCCAGTTAAATACACATTTATGGGATATATTATAGCCCTGTCAAAAAGAGAGTGAGCTACGGATTCCGTTTTATTTATGTAACATTGCACATGCATGTAAGATCATTTTGGTTAACTTAGCTGCATGATCGGGAAACCGTTAGAGGATTGTATAGATTTTTAGAATAATAACATAAACATCATCACTAGTTTTAGACATTCTTCATTATCAGAACTGTAAACATTTCACAGCCTCCGTCATTGAGAACAAACAAATTTTAACATAGTAATTGTCATAAAATAACTTATTTACATAAATTACATAAAACTGTTGATTTTTATTTTTTTCAATAAAAAGGTCATTCAAACAATATATATATTGTATATATATGTATGTATACATTCAATTAAATCAAGTGATGCAATTGGCAGAGCACAAAACATAGGTAACGGAAATGGACCATGTTAATTTTTTAAATTTTCAAAATTCAAGAGATATTTATTCCCTTTCTCTTGGCAACACACGGATTTTTAGGCAAATATTGAACTTGTTGCTTCTAAAAATCAAATTACTCACACAATCTACACATAATATGGCAATGGTCAACTAACATCATCAGTTAGAGCTGCCTTGCACTCTTACTTTGCCTCCACAGTTCACCACGGTACCTCATTTGGAGGCCTCCTGCCGGGCAACACCGGCTCTCAGACACTGGCTAACTTACCGCACACAGCTTAGTTTCTGTGTCTTTTCTGAGTGTGCTGTTTAGTGCCACCTTTTCTGCTGTTCTCGCTTTTGCACTCACTCACTCCTCAGTGGGCTGTTCATTTTACAGAGTAACTGGCTGGTACTCCCAACATTTTCCACTCACCATCACTGCCCAATCAAAATCATGCAATCAAAATCACTATACACCCACGATCATATGATCAAAACACAAAGCTTTGAAACATACTTTTTCAGATTGAGATTTGAATAACGTTACTGTAATGTTCCAAATTATATTTTAAATGTTCAAAAATGTTGTCCAGCTATAATGTTGGACACCCCCGAAAAATAAAAACTAATACAATGTCTGTAATAAAACAATAGAAAATTTTTTAAAACAGGGTAGAAAGAAATCCTGTACAATGTACGAATTGGTCGATTAACAAGAATTGCGCCCGTTGTTTCGTTTTGGCGGACGCTAGATTTCCATTCACTATAACTATAAATATAAGCTTTCTAAATTCCTCTAGATTAGTTTTAAATCGATAACAGACCAGTGGCGTAACAAAGGGCCCCGCTGACCCCGCTGTGCAGGGGACGCCGTCTTAGGGGGGCGCCAAATCGTCGTTTGAATGGGGGACAACTTCGAAAACTTAACTAAAGTACTAGCAAAACTGCGCGTTTTGATCTAGATTCACATTTTTTAGAGATTTTACCGGCGTATCCTCTAAAATCACCTGATTTGTTCAATTTTAGGGAGGGGCACCAAAAGGGGAGGGGGCGCCTTTTCGGCCGGGGGCGCCAACAGACAACGTTACGCCACTGTAACAGACACTGAATTTCTAACTTTCTAACAAAAGATGTCGATTTATTCCAAAAGCTGCACAGTGGGGCTCGCGTAAAGGGCATGCTGACATTTGGTTTTTTTGCCCTTTTATGCCTCTGGCCACATCTTGGTGGTGTCAATTTGGATTAAATCGTCAATTATGACTTATTTCAGTGAAATTGGACAACTTTCACTACTTTTTTGGGCAAAAAATCAATTTTTTCGAAAATTTGGCACTTTCTGTCACACAAAAAGCATCTTTTTTGACTAGCAGTTTTAAGATTTCATCGAATTTTAAGCGGTTTCTGTCCCATTTTTCTGCTTTTTCGTATGGAAATGGTCATCAATCATGCTGATGTGATTGTTTAAGGGTATTTCAGAAAGAAGAACCATAAAAACTATGCAATATGACAAAAACATAAGAAAAATCCTATGAAATCAGAGTTGCCCCTGGATTTTCCGAGCTCAAATTGCCAGATTTTGGCTATTTTTGGCTCATATGCACTATTTTTCCATCCAAATATTGCTTATTCCAATTGAACTTTGCTGGTATTAGCATAAAATATCGAAGTGTTCACCAAAAAGCTATGAAATAAATGAAAAAATCAGTTTTTAATCTATCAGTTTTCATTTTTCGCGCTATTTTGACGCGATTTTTCACCTCAGGCTAGTACCAAAAATGGGTCATAATTTTTTTTCCGAAGCGTTCCGAAGCCAAATTTTCTGGGTTCTGCTAGAAAAATTATGGGAAAACATAGAAAACATAATGAAACCCGGGCCATATGGGGCCATTTATAACTTTACCACCCATTTGTGGTCAGCGAATGAAATTTTAAGGCCTATTTTTGAAAAATATTCTAATTTTAGCTACCAAAAATCCAAAATTGACCGAAATCATGGTTTTTTCTTCTTAAACAGTACTAAGAATGCTTATATCCATGTTCAATCAATCAAAAGTTGAAAAACATTGAAAACAAAAGGAACCTCAGCCTGACTCAAAAATGGCAGTGAAATTGAGTTTCTGGGCATGTGCAGGCAGGTTATTTTCAGGCGCGCTTTTCAAATGGTTGTAAATTTTGACCCAACCGAGATATTGAGCTAATTTAAAAAGCATTGAATCCGGTTATTTATTCTCTATCAGAATTTACAACAATCTAAAACATTAGGAAAACTCGTTTTTAGGCTAAATGTCAGCATGGAGCCCCACTGTGAGCTGATAACACGCTCTGATGAAAAATTATTTGACAACAATTTATATATTTCTATCAATATTTGAAAAAACAATGTATACATTCAATTAAAAATGTAATTGGCAGAGCACGTTAATAATAAATGTTAGTATTTCCTCATTTGTAGATACTTGATTTATTGACAGGGCCCCTTCTCATACATAGGAAAAGTTAGATGCCTTACAGATTACAACACTTCCAGAGAAACGAGTTAGAGGAGATTTAATTGAAGCCTACAAAATTGTGAATTGATCAGTCGAGTATGGAAAAGATATTTTCAATCCAAGTAGATAAGGACATAAAATATCTAATAATATTGATAAAGTAGAGTAGCAGACCTCATAGCAAGAAAAAGGAAGGATTACAGACACTGCGATGTAGTAAGGTATGCGAGGACAAGGATAAGATTTGCAATGTTGAGAACAACTCTTATTGCTCTACGAGGGTACAGAGGAAAGAAGGTGGACACCAAACATGAGATTCATCTATTAGAAGTCTCATACAACCTCATCCCTGCCCCTATAATAATGGAGTAGATCATGTGTTTTGAAACTTGTATATAAGGAACTGAAACCGAGGGGTTCCGTTCAGGCCCTTCACACTTTGTTTCCGTCTAGTTCTAATGTACCGTCACAATAGTGACTTTAATATATAATATTTGTTGGTTAAAGTTTTAAAATATTGATAGCAATGTTTTAATACTTTCAACACTACTATATAACAAATAATTTGAGTTCAGGGATGAAGCCAAAGAATGTACCCGAAAGGGCGTCGACACGAAGCAAAGTGAAGATGAGCCCCCCAAAGGAGGATTCTACCATCAATGTTCCAAAGTCTGAAGAGAAATATTGTCAGTGCGAAGATTAAATTCCGTAGCAGCTTTCAGTAGAGTGTGAATCCTGTAAACTTTACTGGCATCTCAGTTGTGTCGGCTTGACAGGTTTAAAGGAGGAAATGCTTCAACTTCTTATCAACTGGAAGTGTCCGTATTGTTTCGTGGTACCCAACACCTCACCCGACTCTGTTGAAAACAGAGCAATCAGGGCTATCCTCAAAGAAGAGATCAAGCTTATTACACCATCTCTGACAAACTCTCTCAAAGAATCCCTCAAAGGCAGCGCAGAGAAAAACAGTTGATAAAGCTGTTCGTCTAGCTATTCTGAGGTAACAGCACAAACCCAGAAGAAGGTTCTTGATGACATGAGTCGTGAACAAGCTTCTGAAACTGTTATTTCGGAAGTACAAATGAAGATGCACACTGATACATTTGAGCGAAACAAACGAAAACTCAATCTGTGTGTGCTCAAGGTTCCAGAGAGCAAAAAGACTACCACTAAGCAACGTCAAGAGGACGACTCCAAGTTCTGCATGGAGACCCTAAAGATTAAGAAGGACGACATGATAAGCTGCCATCGCTCTGGCAAGCTTGATGCTGACAAGCCAGATCACCGTCGTCCGCTCATCATCCAGACACGTGATGAAGAGTCAGTAAATTTCTACGCTGACCATGGTAAGGGCTGTAAAAAGTCAACTTATTGGATCAACTTGGACCTCTGCAAGGCAGACAGAGATATTCGTTTTTAGCCATAAAGGAGAGGAAGAAGAGGCAGGAGGAAGCAAAGAAAAGTAGTTTGATCTCAGTATTTACAACAAATCATTTAACTTTATTGATTCAAAGGGAAAAAAATCCGAAAATATTTGTTTCACATATTATTGTTTCAGGACCGTCGACAAGTCCAACTCGGTGCGCGCGTCTTAAAAGGTTATAAACCTACAAAGGGGTCGCTCAATGCTAACAGTTTCTGGCAGGGGAAGAAAAAAAATTGGCCGAAATCTAGCTGACGTGGACGTCATATGTGATATTTGAAGGCAAACGTCAATCAAACGCTTTCTAAATTTTATAAGTTGCATGTTATTTTGGTCTCCGATTTTGATACATTTTGCTTCAAAAGTTGCTTTAGACTAAGTGTGAATTTTACAAATTTATTGGAAAGCACGATTGATTGGCCCTTGTATCTCGTCGTGACCCCCATTGTCGTGTTAATTCATCATCAATTCATCGCAGCTCGGCGCGGCACAGTAGCGCATCTCGCCGATCTAGCGAGGCACAGTAACGCATCTCGCTACAAACATATCATATGCACATGTGATGATGTTATGTTATAAATTGTACTTTACTTTATTTTACTTTTACTACTGGGCCGTACATCAAATAATTTTTCTCTTCGGTAGATCGGCGAGATGCACGTACCACTAGGCCTCGCCGAGCTGCGAATGATTGACATCGTGAATCAAGTTATATTACAAACCTACGAAAAAGAACATTTCTATAGCTCATTTATTTGGAAGACTTCGCCGCTTCGACGCGCCGCGCAAACTAGCATTCTTGCTTCGCAGAGCAACGATCTTGATGGGTTGACATTGTCAATCAACACATTTAGGTTATTTATTTCATATAATATTAAAGTTTTAGACAAATTTTCGTACCAATTTTTATGCCAACTGATCATAGATCATATAAGGGCAACCTTGAACCTAATCACCCATACAAAACTCTACGAACAGTTACTAAAGGCCATCAAACTCGATTCTGAAGGACAAGACCAATAAACTATATCACTGAATATTGACATTTAATTGTCAATTGTGAAACAAATTTGTGTGAAACAAATTTAAATTTTATCCTTTATTTTACAATCATAATATAATAATATTTAGTTTTAAATTTTAATATATTCACATTTCTATTTAAAATTCAATTTTATGTATAAGTCAATAACTGGCCGCCAACGCCGCGCATTCTTAAAAACAGGATTTACTTGTTTATAGTTATACGACAACGTAAATTTAAAACTATCTGTGGTTCTTTACATTGGTTTTACCACAGAAATTCCACGACTCTCAGAGTACGAGGAAATTGAGAATGACGCCAACACCATACAATGCTACACAGACGGCTCCAAAATGAATGAACAAGTTGGAGCAGGAGTGTACATTGTCGATAACGACACCCCTCCACGCGAGGAGTCCTACCACCTAGGAACCAACTCAACCGTCTTCCAGGCCGAGATAGGACATTTTCCATAGGCACAGCAGCCAAAATACTACGGGAATCTGGAACCAAAAGTAGAAAAATCATCATAATCTGCGATAGCCAGGTGACAATAATGGCAATGAGCAATATCAAAGTCAAATCAAAAAGCACCAGCAGGGCAATAAGTGAGCTGAACCTACTAGCAACAGACAATCAAGTCCTACTACGATGGATTCCAGCTCTTAAAGGCTATGATGGTAACGAAAAGGCAGACTCTCTTGCCAAAAAAGGCTCCGATAATTTGGACTCCGCTCATGCGCAACTACCAATACCAAAGGTATAATGTGGAAGGGAGCGCTGCGGAGTATAAGTCATCGGAAAATGAGGGAAAGATGGAGATCGTTGCCCAACACTCACTTCAAACGAGTATGGAGACATAAGTTCGCCAGATCAATCCCGAAACTTGGCAAAGAGAGCATAAGAACAGCAACACAATTCCTTACTGGAAATTGTGAACTAAACTACCACATTAATAAGTTCAAGCCGACAACGGTCCTCAAAATTTGTCCACACTGTCTCACGGAGGAGGAGACAATGAACCACTATATTGGCCAGTGCCCGAAATGGTCTTACCAACGAGGAGGATACTTTGACTCCTTTTATCTTAGCATGACAGACATAGTGGACTAATTCTCACTACCAAGGATCATCGGCTTTATACAAGCAACTAAACGATTTACTAAATGCAAAAAAAACAAAAGCTAAACATTTTTTTTCCTTGATTTATTAATTTTACCGGGGTAAGCACAGGGCTCCAATGCTCTATCTTACAGTGGTCACGATCTTACCATTAGTGATATTGACCACAGCCCCCTACGAAGAAGAAATTAAAATTAGTTTTAAACTAATTACAACACTACAAATCTATTACATTTATTGAGGTATGACAATGGAAAGTCCGCTACGATGATAACAAACAGCGGTGAAGACAAGACAGCAGAAACAGAGAGTGTACAGCTACCAGACACCTGTGATCCGGAGATATCTCAACACCTGTCTTCTGAAGGTATTGCTTATGTTACACCTGTTGTTTCTCTGTTATGTGGAATCTGTCCCAAAGATCTTATATCAGAACCTTGTAGCATTCAATGTGATTCCTGTAAGACATTTTTCCATCCTAAATGTCTTGGCAAGTCTGCACCAGTGGACAGTGAACGGTGGGTTTGTCAGAAATGTAGGGATAATGTAGAGAACCAGCAGATCATTGATGCTCCTGACGAGGAAAATGATATCTGTTATAACTGTCCCGTGTGTAGGAGTGTTGTGGGGGATTCGGATAAGGCATTGGGTTGTGATGGCTGTGAAGAATGGTTCCATGCACCTTGTTTGTTTATCAGTGAAACCGAGTACGCTGAGATGGATAATGAAGAGATATGGTTTTGTGATACTTGTCAAGCAGTGAAAGCAAACAAAATTAATTGGGGCTCAATGGTTGATGAAGAGTTGATAGCTGAGAAAGTCCAAGCTGTTTATCAAGAGATGGTGACATGGAGAAAGAATCTTTTCCTAGTTCCCAGAGGTAAATCAGGTAGCGACTTTATAAAAGAACTGACTCGGCTCATCCTCTTATTTGCAGATGCTACCAAGTGGGAAAGGCTATCGTTCGCACTGGTTCATATCTTCTTGCCAATCATGTTGCAAAAACCGTCAAGCAAGTCAAAAGCAAGAGACCATGTAACATATCTCACCAAGCGTTTGGTTAAATGGAAAAATGGAGAACTTGACGATCTAATGATGGAGTGCAGGAGTATTCAGAAAGCCTTGGTGCAGCAACAAAAAATCAGCGAGGAATCCAGGAAGAAGAGTTTCTGCCGACTAATGCTTCTTGGGAAAGTTAAACAAGCCACCAAATATGTTGACAGTTCCAATGACACCTTAGGAGTTCACAGCCTAACAGCAAACATTAAACAGGTCCTTGGGGAGAAACACCCTCCAGCTGTTAAAGCAGATCCAGTTGTTCTGCACCCTCACAGTACTCCTCCACCTCAGGAAGTGATATTTGAGAGGATTGACGCAGAGACTGTCAAGAGGGCTTGTTTATATTTGGATGGATCAGGCGGCCCAACACTAACGGACTCAGATTTGTGGAAGCATATCATCTGCAGCAAATCATTTGGCAAAGCATCAGTGACACTTGCTGAGTCTATAGCAATTGTTGCAAGGCGCCTTTGTAGAGAAGATATCCATCATTGCTGTCTGAAAGAGTTCACTGCATGCAGATTAATCCCTCTTGATAAAGGCCAGGATAAGAACGGGAAACCTGGTGTAAGACCAATTGGAATCGGCGAGATATTGCGCAGAATCATTGGAAAAGCAGTTATAATGTCTTTCAAAACTGATATACAATATGCTGCTGGCCCACTGCAGACCTGTGCAGGGCTCAAATCAGGAATAGAGGCTTCCATTCATGCAATGAGACAGATCTGGGAAGACAGTGACACTGAAGCAATACTACAGGTTGACGCTGATAATGCGTTCAATCGTCTTAATAGAGAAGCAGCCCTTCACAATGTTCATGAGATCTGTCCTCCGCTCTATCAGTATCTAAAGAACCACTACCAAAAGCCAGCAGACCTGATCATTAATACTACCGAGGACCACTACCAACTTAAGTCTGAGGAAGGTTCAACTCAGGGAGATGTAGCAGCAATGGCATTCTATGCGTTAGGGATCAAGCCTCTAGTAGATGACCTAGCCACAGCCTCCAAGCCCAGTGTTTGCAAACAGTCTTGGTATGCAGACGACAGTAGTGCTGGTGGAAAGATTGAAGGTATTAAGATATGGTGGGATACGCTGTTGGAGCAAGGACCAAAGTATGGATATTACCCAAAAGCCAGTAAGACCGTCCTGATTGTGAAGAAAACCGAGGACCTAGATCTTGCGCAGAAAGTATTCTCAGGCACTGGTATTAAAATCGGGTCTGAAGGAGAACGCCATTTGGGTGCAGCAATTGGCAGCGAAGTTTTTAAGAACAAATATGTCTCAGATAAAGTCCATAAATGGTGTCAGGACATCAAGCTGTTGTCATCAATTGCTGTTGAGGAGCCCCAAGCTGCTTTGACTGCATATACTAAGGGAATTTGTCACCGGTGGACGTTCATTCAGAGGACCATCCCGGGTATAAGTCACTTGTTTCAACCATTGGAGGATTGCATCAGAACAGATTTTATTCCAGCAATCTTGGGTAAGAACGTATCAGACTTGGACCGCTCCATATTTGCATTGCCAGTCAGACATGGTGGCCTAGGTATCTCCAACCCAGTTGAAAACTGCAATAGAGAATTCACAGCCTCAGTCACCATCACAAAAGACCTCACAGACCTGATTATCAACCAGCAAAACACCCTTGAATATTACAACATGTCAATTCAAAATGACACTATAAAAAGTCTCAAGGCAATCAAGGAGAAACACTTATTTACGGTTAGCAAATCAATAGAGGACAGTGTAAGAGATCCCAACCTAAAGAGATCTCTCCAGTTCATCAAAGAGAAAGGTTCAGGATGTTGGCTTACTGCACTTCCATTGAAGAGATTTGGCTACTCCCTGAACAAGATTGAGTTCCGTGATGCTCTGTACTTGCGTTATGGTTGGGAGATCCCTAACACCCCATTTCACTGTGCTTGTGGAGAGAGAAATAATGTGAATCACACACTTATATGCAAGAAAGGTGGCTATGTTTCTATGAGACACAACAACATCCGCGATCTAAATGCAGAGCTGCAGCGTGAAGTATGCAGAGATGTAGTGACTGAGCCAGCATTGATACCCCTTGATAATGAAGAAATTGTTGGTACCAATGCTGATAGAGCTGCACCTGATGTATCCTCACGAGGTCTCTGGAGCACATTTGAACGAACATTCTTTGATGTCTGTGTTACCCACCCCAACTCACCCACATATGACAAAAAAGATATGGAACAGATCTATAAAGTTCATGAAATGAGGAAAATGAAAAAGTACAACAACAGAATCATCCAGGTGGAAAAAGGCACCTTTACTCCACTTATATACTCAACAAATGGCGGATGGGGTCCACAAGCCACAAGATACCACAAGAGACTCGCTGAAAAACTATCCCAGAAGAGAGGAGAAGACTATGCGGCTATTATGTGTTATATGCGCACCAGGATTAGATTCTCAATCCTCAGGAGCACCCTGATAGCGGTCAGGGGTGAGAGAGGGAGACGACAATCGTATACATTGCCAGTCAGTGTAACTTCGTTTAACTTGATACCTGCCACCATGGACTATGAATGTTTCTAGACACTATCCTTTTGATATTGAGATATTGGTATTTCAGACCACGTGTACATCGTTCCTTTTTTTACGACACAGTAATTTATTGACACTCATAGCTATAATTTTAATCATTGAATCAGTATTTTTATCTGTGCTCTGTGAATGCATCACATGAATCAGTTTTTTAATCTATTAACTTATTACACATTTGTGCTCTGCTTTAGCATCACTTGACTATTTTAAAATAAAATTGTTTGTTCAGGCCATGACCTTATAGTCAGCCAATTGGCCATTGCTATATTATGTGTATATTGTTTGAATATTCTTTTCTCCTTATAAAAAAAATAAAATAAAAAAAAAAGAAGATCATCCAGATGTACAAATATAAATTCACTTCGAGATACAATAGCAAATAGTGGAACTCCTAACCTAACCGCTGTTTGCCTAGATGTTGAAACAGAATCAGGAACCTCAGCTTCTGTACGTTCACACACTAAATTGATCCAATGGAACAGATAGACTAAATGAAGCTAGACTGAACATCAGAGCGAGATTTTTCTGGGTGCTGTTGTACACAGATGTAAGGATACTTCACCCTCAAGCCCAGTCCAACCGTGACAAGAGTATTTTGCAGATGTACCTTCCTCACAAGAAATATTGACCATTTTTAATGGACTAGCCTGGCGCGCGCTACTTCGTAGTACTTGCCTCGGGCAAACATCGGGCCAATATTTCGAGAAGAAAGCGGCGCGTTACTTCGAAGAAATTTAACGAGTAACATCGCATCCGTCAAGAGAAAAACAAAAACGTGAGTACAATGACCGAATCCTTAATGTGGAAAAGGCTACTTTCACTCCTAGGGCTACTTTCACGCCATATTTTTATGTAAAGGTCAAATCGATCCCATCAATGCCAGTCCCACTAAAATGAGAAAAACGGTTTTACAACGCAAGGGTTCTCGAAGTGGAGAAAGGAAGCGTCACTCTGTTAGTTTTCTCAACATCTGGTGGAATGGGTAATGAAGCGGAAAGACTGGTGAAGAAGCTGGCCAGTAAGATGGAATATCACACAGCCACAGGTCAAAAATATTCTGATGCGGTGAGATATATCAGGAAGCGTCTTCGATTTGAAATCTTTACAACAACAGTGATTTTTTTGGGAGTCTAGACTCAAATTTAGAGCCACAAGGCCAAATGTAATTTTCAAGTGGTTCAATCAATATTTTAGAAGTAAAGGGGAATATGTACTGCATCTTTGACGGTTTCATTTTAATTTGTATATAGTGTAATTGTGATATTATGTGTATATTGTTTGAATACTTTTTATAACTTTCACGCCTTTGGTGTACTACAGGAGGAAATGCGTTTGAGGCTTCACAATTCCTGAAACATCTTTCAGAAAAGATCAGCCTTAATAAAGGCTAAAGATACTGTTGTGTGATGTCATTTGTCAGACGCAGACTGCACTTTGATTTGCTCAGAACCTGTACAATATCTGTCTAGGGTTACAGAGGTTTCCATACTCGACCGATCAATTCACAATTTTGTAGGCTTCAATTAAATCTCCTCTAACTTGTTTCTCTGGAAGTGTTGTAATCTGTAAGGCATCCAACTTTTCCTATGTATGAGAAGGGGCCCTGTCAATAGATCAAGTATCTACAAATGAGTAAATACTAACATTTATTATTAACATGCTCTGCCAATTACATCACTTAATTTAATTGAATGTATGTACATTGATTTTTTCAAATATTGATAGAAATATATAAATCGTTGTCAAATAATTTTTCATCAGAGCGTGTTATCAGCTTTTGAAATAAATCGCCATCTTTTGTTAGAAAGTTAGAAATTCAGTGTCTGTTATCGATTTAAAACTAATCTAGAGGAATTTAGACACAGGCCATTTTTGGAAAGTGTCAGATACAGTTTTAGGGAAGATCGAGGGTTTAAATCATATCGAGAAGAAGAAACAATAGGGTTACAGAGGTTCCAAAACTCTTACACCCGCTGCAACAAATGTAAATGATTTGAACCTTAACCTAATCAACTCTCCTAGTACTTCTTAAAAGTTCAGGGAGTGCTTGTTGTAGTGTGACCTTTTAAATGTGTTGAACTCTATTTTTGATTGACCAATTCGTATATTGTAAAGGGTTTCTTCTACCCTAGTTTTATTTAAATTTTCCACCGTTTTATTGCATTTATTGTAATAGTTTTTACAAAATTCAGTGTGAAAACGTTGGGTCTTATACCTTCACCGTGTTTTATATTTGACAGTTGTTGCTTTGCATATAATATGGCATACTGTACCTATTTTTTCGAGGATTCCGTCGCCAAGACTTGAAAATTCGAATATTTTAGACCACGCCCATTCAATATTAAAACACCTATATATTGTTTGAATATGTTTCCCTATATATATATATATGGGTAAACTAGACCTGCAGAAGCCAGGGGAACGGCCCATAGCAGGGTAACCAGGATGGCCTGGTACCCAAAAACCTGATTAACTAGCAAAGATAAAAAATAACAATATGAAATAAATAGATATCAATACTATACCGATATAAGATGCATAGTTCAGAAAGATCAAACCGGGATGTTCCTTCTGTTAGTCTTTTGTAGAGGTCCGTGGCTGTCGTATTCTTCTCTCTATTTCTTTACTTCTTCGTGTTGTATTACCTTGCTGTACGAGGAGTTAAAGAAATGTCTGGTATGGTATACTATGGTCCTGGGAGGTCGCGTGTTAAAGATATAGAGGGATGGGGAGGTCACTGAATCATGTGAATGAGAAATAAAAGGAAACTGAGTAGGTAACGTGGTTGTCCCTTCCACAATCAACAAAGAAGAAAAAGGGGGGGGGGGGGGGGGAGAGAGAGAGAGAGACAAGCATTAAGTCAAGCTACGAGAGCCGTCTGTCCAGTGGACTATTGAGCCCTTAGAACTGGCTGGGTAGCAGGACCTGATGCAAGTCTGAACACGATCTGGGGAGGGGAGGGTGATTGTGGTAGAGGGACAATTACGTCAGCTATGGCTATGGTTTCCCGATATTGTTCTCTCAACATGCTGGACGCCTAATTTTTGAGAGACGGTAGATTATTAAATGTAATCTGAAAAAAAAACGATGCAAAACGGATTAGAAATGACAAAGTTATCAAGCATTTGTGTGTATCTCGTTAACAAAATTGACTGGGTAATTATGTGACGTGACACGACACCTTAATTGGGCATCCTTAACAATCCCCATAATGTTTAACGGGGTGTTTAACGGGGTTACCTAATCACGTGATTAGGTAAACCAATCACCTGATCACACGTAATAAATAAACTCGTTATGCTTCGTATCTCAGTCATCTGAGAAGCTATAACTCTAATTTTTTCAGGACAAACGTAATTCAAATGGCCAAACACAATTCAAAAAAATGTAGTCCAATCTGACTATCCAAACTATCAAATAAATGCAAAAATAAACCCTCTTTTTAAAAAAAAGGAACACGAATATTTTTCGATTTGACAAATTCCTTGAACCAGTGCAAGTGGTAGTAGTAAGTCATACAAGAAAGAATTATTTCAATCGGGCACTCAGTGACTGAGCTATTAGTGCCAACGTTTGCACCACTTTTGGCCCACCCTGTACTTTCAACACTACCATATAATAAATAATTTGAGTTCAAGGATGGTGACAAAGAATGGACCCGAAAGGGTGTCGGCACGAATCAAATGTGGAGTAAAGACAAGTCCCCCAAAGGCAGATTCAGCTACCAACACTATTCCAAAGTCTGATGAGAGATATTGCCAGTGTGAAGATTTTATTGCAGATCATCTGTCAGTAGTGTGAATCCTGTGAACTTTATTGGCATCTCAGTTGTGTTGGCTTGACAGGTTTAAACGAGGAAATGCTTAAATTTCTTATCAACTGGAAGTGCCTGTATTCGTTTGTGGTACCCAACACCTCAACCGACACTGTTGTGAACAGAGCTGTTAGGGCTATCCTTAAAGAGGAGCTCAAGCTGCTCGCACCAGCTCTGACAAATTCACTCAAAATAGCCCTTAAAGGCAGTGCAGAGAAAAATCTTGATACATCTGATGTTAATTTAGTTATGCAAGTAGCAAGCAACATACTTTTGAAGTAGCAGAAATTAAAGCTAAAGTTAACTATGAAAAGAAAATTATGTCTAATCTGAAGCAGAATTGTAAATTTTTTACTCCTATTTTCGAAATAAACGTCAAGTTAAATTAAGTGTAGCTTCTTTAGATAGAGGAGATGGTACACATACAGATAGTTCGACTGAGTACTTGCAAGTGCATTTAGCTGTAGGGTGAGAATCCCTGCCACGTTTTTGGTCAGCTTCGCCGGGGCTCATGTCTTTCCTCGAGGGAGCATTAGTGTCTACAGAAAAACTGACAAATCCTAGCGAAGTCAAATCCGAACCACATCTTCCATCAGAGGTGGTGCTGGGTCAGATGGTTACTGAACGGATTGGCCTGGAGAAAAGCATAGTCCTGTTATTCTAAAGTTAACCATAGAGGGGGTCAGGCGCTGTTCGCTCACGGCTGGTTCTTGGAGCCAACACCCTCGGCCCCACAGAAGTGGGAGCACTGTCGGTGGTGGCACACCCAGATAACGGACAGTGTCTCTCCTTCTTTCTTGTTGGACTTGCATTGTTGCTGGTGAGTCAGCTGGCAACAGTGTACCATACTTTCATATTCATGTTTTCTTCCCCACTTCTCCTACACCTCACTTTTTTACTCACTCATTCACTCACATGCCGCCTTTGGGCCGCTACCAGTTAGAGGGGATCTAACAATCAGACAAACTGCCAGCCTTAGGGCCGCTACCAGTTAGAGGGGATCTAACAATCAGACAAACTGCCAGCTATTGGAGATATAGCACTTAGATTATTACCAGCAAACGTAAAATTAGCAATAATTACGTGAACAAAGAAATTGCCAAATTGCGACAAAAAAGGGTCTACTCAAAATTCAAATATCGCATGTAAATTCGTGAATCAGCACTTTAGTATAGCGCGGAAATTGAGCCGCGCAAAGACAAAGATATAACACTAAAACAACAAAGATATGGGAGAATTACATCATAGGCTCAGGCATGCCTGGTAGGTTCCTGTCAGCCCACTAGAATGACAGGGGGCAGCCTGTTCTATCGAGTACCCGGGAGAACATCCAGGCATGGGTGGTGTTCTCCCGTGAACGAGCATTATGACAGTTTCCCTTACGGGAAACGTCGCTCACCAGGCTTTATCCTCTGGAGGGGCGGGATCACTAGCCCATGCCAAGTGACCCAAACCTACTGACACCTACAACCAGAGGAACCCCAATAGACGTTAGTCACTAACTGACGGACGTAGCCTCCCAATAGGGAGGTAAAGTGGGTGCCCCAACATTAAAAAAAAAAAAAAAAAGTGCATTTAGCTCTGTTTTTGTATGTGAGCCACCTGACCCTCTCCCTAAAACTGAGAATTTACGCCATGATACCTTAGTTCCCAAAAATTTGTGTGCCATTATATTGAGCACAATTTATTTGAGCCCGAAAAATTTGGGCAAAAAATTTAAACTCATTTGGGCGACCGAAAATTTGGGCACAAATTCTTCGAAAAATGAACGATTTTCCACTAAAATTTCAGTTAGATATTTGCCTTAGTTCATTATTATTCCTTATTATTCCAGTCATTTTGCTTTAAATTTTAAGATGTAGGTGGTAGTCTGAGTTGTTTCACATTATGAAATTAACGATCTGCCCAGTAACTACTAAAAAATACAGTGATGATGGCACAGTACAAAATGATAGATAAACAATAGTGATATTTAGTCTCTCAATCAGATAGTTTAGTCTACTTACACTCAGCATATCTTATCATACCCCTTTCACACCCCTATCAAGATTCTAAAAAAAGTGCGATGAGATTGGATTTTGACACTAGAAGTGCGATTTTCACGAAATGTACTCCCCACCCCCCCCCCCCCCCCCCCCTCCAGCCTGCAAGATTTCTTGCCCCACAAATTATTTTCTATTTAAAAAGATTTCGAGAGTCCCTTTGTAAGCGAAAAGTATGTCACTGTTATTGGACCCATAAATAACGAAAAATTTACGTGCGTATTTTCATGAATTATATTATGTTACATATTGTAATTATGGTAAGCCTCACGTAGCACGATGGTTGAGGGCGCGCTCGTCAAGCAGTTGACTCTGGTTCGAGTCTCGTCAGCGGTCATTCTTTTGGCAATTATTAATTATTTTACTAAAATTATCATCAGAGCACCTTGTAACATACGTTATCCGATAGATTATACTGTTCGTACTTCATCTAGAGAACTAAGAGACTGAGAAGACCGGCATTTAAGGATTTGTCCGGGGAAGGCCTCGTTCACACTGGAACATGTCAAATTATTGTAAACGGAGTTATCTGGTAATGTTTGTTTTGTTTATGGCTAGAATTTAGAATGGAATCAATGTGATGAGGATCCAGAGTTAATTACCTGCTAGGATTAATAAGTCAGTTCTCCAGTTGAAGAGACCCTTTCTCAAACTTTTAATGAAGAAATATTCACTATGCCTATGGCAGTATCAAGTATATTCTGAGAAAGAATATAGCCAGGAATAGTACCTCCTTTAATGGTAACCATGGTAACTATAGTAACCACTGTGAATCTTGATCTTATAACAACTAGTATCCTTTAAGACTTAGACAGTACAGTGAATAAACACGCTGAAAAGCGATGAAAATGCAAGCGCGCGACCGAATATGTAGTGCTGAAAGAGGGTGCCGAAATCTCGCGGAGAATCTCACGATATTGTGAGCCTAGCTATGAGATTTAAACGAAACTCGCAAAAATCTGGCAAAAATCTCGCGCGCGTTACGTCGAAGTTTTCACGCTATAAACAAGTGATAAAATACACGTTAAGAGTATAAAATACATGTTAAGTTCCTAATTCCCTCAACTTTTAAGTTAAACTTTTTCTGTTTCCTCATTTATTTACAAATTTTGTGCGATGAGTCCGGCTCGCAATCTCGCATAAATCTTGAGCTGGGCTTTCACATACAATTATCACTATGACGCCTCACCAGATGGTCGAAAGGTTTGACCAGTGTCCAGTTCTTTGAGAAAATCCTTCTTCCCCACATAGAATCAGTTCGAGCCTCCATCAACAACCCTGAGCAGAAAGCGCTACTGATATCAGATGTGTTTCGGGCCCAACACACACAGACACTAAAAGATCTGATGACAGCCAACAACTGCATCCTACAGAAAGTTCCAGCTAATATGACCCATCATCTACAGCCCCTGGACATATCTATCAATGGACTGGCTAAGAAATTCATGCGCAATAAGTACGAAGATTGGTACGCGAAAAACATAGTGTGTCAGCTCAATGGAGGAGTTTCATCAGACAATGTGAAAATTGATACCCGCTTGACAGTGATCCGTGAAGTACACGCTCGTTGGATCAACGAACTTTTTGTATATTTAAAAGGGAGGCCAGATGACATAAGGAAAGGCTTTGAGAAGTCGGGTATAACTGATGCTTGTAGATCAGACTTTACGGTGGATGATTATCCATTTGCAGATCTTGTTTAAATCTCTAGCTATCCGTACCTCTAGCCATTTGCTTTATTAGTAGCTGTTAGCTATTCCAGTTATTTATATTCATTTAAAATATAAGCCTTTTTACTTGGTCAAGCCATGAATGACAGATTAGAAAACTAAAATTTCAAATATGATTTCACTTGGATATGAAGAAAAAGCCATTTTTCTATAGATTTCAGGGCCACAGGCCAAATGCCAAAAGTTTGGTTAGCAAAAAATTTAGCTGACGGAAAAGATTTATGCAATTAATTTGGTCTGCAAAAAATTTGGGCGAGAGGCCCGCTCAAATTTTTTGTCGCCCAAATTTTTGGGAATT
Source organism: Bolinopsis microptera (assembly GCF_026151205.1). NCBI lineage: Eukaryota > Metazoa > Ctenophora > Tentaculata > Lobata > Bolinopsidae > Bolinopsis > Bolinopsis microptera. Next base: position 11,833,881 of record NC_087072.1, on the reverse strand, counting down.
AAGGTAATGAGTTTTGATGATATTGATGATATATTAATGCTATGGAAGTCAGCAGTTCCGATATAAAGAAGCAACTTTTAATGCTTAACATTTAGAGAGTTCTGGTCCGGATGGTGTTCATCCAAAGTTGTTGAAATCGCTAGCGTGGAAATCTGCATCTGTTGTAGCATTGTTTAAAAAGGGTATTAAAACCCGACCCCTTAAATTATAGACCAGTTTCATTAATTTGTATTTTGTGCAAAGTGTATGAAAAGTTGGTGAGAGCACAAGTTTTAGTAAGAATTGAGGGAGCCAGTTATGACAGTAATAAAGAGAAACATAACGATTATCTTTGGTTTCATCCTTGTGTGGCAAAGAATCGTTTTATAAATCTTTATTCCACTGGGAAGTTTGATTAGGTTTTAAAAATAGGATAATGTTTTGATACATTTTTTAAAATAGTGTTTTTGATAAATAATTAATGTTGGTGGGGAAATATTTATTTTTTCGCATAGTGCGATAATATTTTGTAGACATGTGTGATGATGTGATGTCATAAATTTAAATACTTTACTTTACTTTATTTTTACATGTATTAGATTTTCTAGAACATCGAATTTCGAAGTATCATCATGGATTTGTTAAGGGTAAATCGTGTTTTTCTAATCTTTTAGAGAAATTCGATGATATTCTTGACATTTTAGATAAAGGTGCCCCGGTTGATCTTTTATACTTTGATTTTAGTAAGGCTTTCAACAAAGTCCCCCACTTTAGACTTCAGTCTAAATTGGAAGGCTTTGGTGTCAAAAGAAAGGTTTTAGATTTTAATAAAGATTTTCTGACAGACAGGACCATGACCATGAGAGTTTGTGTAGAAGGACAATGGTCTGAGGTTAAACATGTTTTATCTGGTTTTCCTCAGGGGTCAGTTCGAGGCCCTCTCTTATTCATGCTGTATGTTAATGTCTCTTTTTATTCTGGCGATTTTCTGTTTATCAAAGCTTTCTTTTGTAATCTAACTTTTAGTACCTCAATTGTGTCTTGTGCCATCCTCGGTGACCTTGCTAGATGATCATACAAGAAAAATTCAGTCAAAACAGTGAAATTTGGGTTGTGGAAAGCTGAAAGCTGAAATCTGAAAATGGCCTACCAGTAGGACATTTTCAAAATTTTACTTTTATCAAAGTTTTCTCCGGATATACAGCTTCCAGTACCTCGATGGTGACTTGTGTCACTCACAATGACTTCACTGATTGGTCACTGGTCAAAAATTCAGCCCAAACTGTGAAATTTTGGTCAATGAAACGGCAGAAAAGCTTTTCTTCAAAAATCTTGCCAAGCTCTGTCACTCTTTTGTAGTCTTATAAGTTTAAGTATCCTTTACCCTTTTTTTATAGAAATTGCCCTGAAAACCGGGTTCTCTCGAGTACCCCCCCCCCCCCCCCCCCTGTTTGTTATGAACACTTTTAAACCATCTGTTTCACATTAGACTTTGTATTAACTTATGTATTATCTTTGCAGGGATGATGGCAGGGGTTCATCAAGGCAAAGCTAGAGTTGTCCCGGACATAACCAAGCTCCTGAAACAAAGAGAAAAGATAACAGAATTTCTGAAATACGATAAAACTAATGAAATTTCCGATGATCGAGATGAAGCAAATCAAACAGAAAACATTCCTTCAGTTGGAGAAAATTCTGTTTTAAGCGAGAAAGTTGAAATGATTGAGGAGAAAGATGTTTCAGTACACAGTAAGGGAGACGAAGATGTTTTTAGCTATGAAGGAGAACTCACAATATCAGAAGGTGTTGAATCGGGGGATGATCCTAGTGAAAGTGAAGATGTAACTAATATCGCTGAGGATGAAATAAAGGGGAACTCGGCTCCTGCAATCAATGATTTGAAGAACACCATTAACGAAGTTTTCTGGGACAAAATTAACAGTAAGTTTTATTTTAAAAGTATTTAATCACATTTCTGCAAAATTAAGGCAAATTAGGGTCTGCGAATGTTTCGATAGTGATATTATGCCAATATACGACAATACAAGAAAATACATGACAAGATTCGACAATAAACGACAAGATTTGACAATATACGACAATATGATATGACAATATACGAATATATGACAATATATGACAGTATCAACAAGATGTGACAAACCGTGGGAAAAAGGGCACTCTCAGTTCCTGTCCTATCAGGGATAATTCTTGACCTTTTGATTTTTAAAATACAAATTCCGATAATTATTCTTAAGCAAACTCGTCAGAAAACAGATTCTCTTATTGTACCAAGATTAGCGATCATGGACCTACAAACCTCAGGACCTACTTGTTCTTGATATCTTGAAATATTGTCTATTCGAACTTTTCATTAAGAATTGAAACAATTCCTTCATATTATGGAGCCTGGGTGTAGACTTGTTGTAAAATAGTTGTAAAATAGTTGTAAAATAGTTTATAACAATGAAGACTCTTAATTGGAACTAACTAGTTTCACTGCTGACCAGTAGCATTAATAATTGTATAACTAACCACTATGTGTACTGTGTACTGTACACTGTGTACTGTGCACTGTACACTGTACACTGTGTACTGTGCAGTGTTCTATGTACTGTGTACTGTGCACTGTGTACCATGTACTGTGCACTGTGTACTGTGCAGTGTTCTATGTACTGTGCACTGTGCACTATGTACTGTGCACTGTGTACTGTACACTGTGTACTGTGCAGTGTTCTGTGTACTGTGTACTGTGTACTGTGTACTGTGCACTGTGTACTGTGTACTGTACAGTGTTCTATGTACTGTGTACTGTGCACTGTGTACCATGTACTGTGCAGTGTGTACTGTGCAGTGTTCTATGTACTGTGCACTGTGCACTATGTACTGTGCACTGTGTACTGTGCAGTGTTCTGTGTACTGTGTACTGTGTACTGTGTACTGTGCACTGTGTACTGTGTACTGTACACTGTGTACTGTGCAGTGTTCTGTGTACTGTGTACTGTGTACTGTGCACTGTGTACTGTGTACTGTACAGTGTTCTATGTACTGTGTACTGTGCACTGTGTACCATGTACTGTGCACTGTGTACTGTGCAGTGTTCTATGTACTGTGCACTGTGCACTATGTACTGTGCACTGTGTACTGTACACTGTGTACTGTGCAGTGTTCTGTGTACTGTGTACTGTGTACTGTGTACTGTGCACTGTGTACTGTGTACTGTACAGTGTTCTATGTACTGTGTACTGTGCACTGTGTACCATGTACTGTGCAGTGTGTACTGTGCAGTGTTCTATGTACTGTGCACTGTGCACTATGTACTGTGCACTGTGTACTGTGCAGTGTTCTGTGTACTGTGTACTGTGTACTGTGTACTGTGCACTGTGTACTGTGTACTGTACACTGTGTACTGTGCAGTGTTCTGTGTACTGTGTACTGTGTACTGTGTACTGTGTACTGTGTACTGTGCACTGTGTACTGTGCAGTGTTCTATGTACTGTGTTAAATGACGCAGTTTGTTTATCTTGGTATTATTAATTAACATTGATCCCGTGACATAACAATTGTTCGGATCTGACTCCCCTCCCCCTCCCCTTACCCTGTCCTTTTGAGCGAAATTATCATAGCTGCAGTCACTAAGTCACCATGGCCAAATAGTAATTTCAATTACTACAACTAAATGTGCCTGACTTCGTCACCATAACTGATGACTTTACGAAGTCCGTATCGAATAGAGAAACCGATGTAATCGATGATTTTAACTTTGTGGAGGAAAATCGTTACAACGTTGCAGGCAGGTAAATCTTAATTTAATGCGGTTAGGTAAACAGTGTTGATAACATTACTTTTGGCAGGCCACGTGGAGAATCTGCTGAACACGTATGAAAATGATTCACAGCTAAACAGTGCTGACGATATTCAGCCTGTCGGTGAGATACTACTTTTTATTTGAATATTTTAAATGATCTGATAGACTCTATTATGTGATATGGTAAGTTAACTAGAATTATCACTGACACTGGATCCGCAACTGGCTGGCACGAATATACTGTCAGTGCGTGTAACGCGCCCTGCTGCGCGCCGTAGAGTGATAAAAAAGTTGGCTTTGTTAATTTAGAGCGCATTTCTTATAGAAAACACATTACTTCGCAGCAATATGTTTGCGCGACTTACCCGCCAGTGAAATTATAGAACGCTTTTGCGCCAGCGAAAACGAAAGCGGTTTCCTAGGAACTAGGGTGCTGTATTCGAATCCCATCAATGTTCGATCTGCTGATTATTTATTACTACCCTTCTTTTACCTCCTATTAATGACTGAAGTCAATTTTCTCAGGACCCCGTAGACCAGAACAGCCTCAAATATCCTGTCAGAAACTGAACACCATGACGCGAAAAGATACAAAACCCTTGAACACATGGCTTAAAGAGGAACCAAGTTCCAAGGGCCGGGGACCCTGCCATCGTAAGAGCATGTTGGAAATATCCTCTACCAAGATTAACGACAACTTGATATCTATATTCAGAAGGGACATGCACTGCACCGACGCCTGTGTCATCCGTGTCGTAGATAAATCAGGGATATTCAGGTATTTTCCAAAACCAGCGAGAGAAATTTTGAGTGCCTTGGTCTTGAACATTACGCACTGACCATATAATATGTGATTTGTAAATCAGAAAATTACATTTTCATGGGTAAAGAAATTGATGGAATATTGCAACTCTAGATTTCACTAAAACGCTCCTTACTTCACAGGCAATCCCACGTTAACAGGACGATCCCAATGGTTTGTATTGACAGATCATTGTTACAGGACAATGTTTCTCGTTTAAAACCGGGAACTTACCTTCGTATAATAAGAATGGAGAACGAAGGGTCCATTAAAGTATTCCAATCTAGCGACGTGTTTGCAAAACGTTCCGTCATTAAAGGCGGGGATATTCTGAGAACCCTGGCGGTTTATGAGATGAGAGAAAAGTTCGATTTCGAGGTTAGTGTAGCAATATGATGGTAGTTGACCATATAAAGTGTGTGCCCGGCTTTTTAGTTCAGTTTTTTTTTTCTCTCTATTTAATTACTGTACTGAGTTTATTTGTTCCTAATAAAATCTGTCTAATCAGGAGCAACATACCATGGATAAAGAAACAAGAAAAGTAATGTACAACAAATTTACGAACATGCAAAGATTGGATAGGGGTGTTGGATCACGGTTGAAGTGGCAATTCATGGAACGGCACAGCATTGAAGAAACCGACACTATCGAGTGTTTAGAAGAGAAGGCTGATGTCAGCTTTTCCATATTTGGTGTTGATGGTTACCTTTCCTACGAGAGTAAAACTTATAGGATGAAACATGTTTCTATGATTAAGGATTATGCAGGCTTGTATTATTTCATTCCCCAAAAGATGTTGAGTGCGTTTGGTAGTCAGTGGAACCGACGATACAGGTCTGACAGATATTTCAAATCCAAAATTAAATCTGAAGAGAGTTCTGAAGCTTCGCCCGAACCATCACCTTCTGGTCCCCCAAAGAGAAGACGAGCAAGGCTGAACCATTCTAAAAACAAGCAAAATGCCCCCGCAAGCAACCCTCCCTCATCTTCATTACCGACATTAGCTGCAACGTGTGAGGGGAACGTTAAGAACGAGTCTACCAGTCCTGAGCCTGTCAAACCTGCTCAAGAGTGCGAGACGAGGCCGGTGGAGACTAAGACAGTTCATGTTTCAGGAGGACTCAAATTGAAAGCAGGATCCTCCGCAAGCAACCATCCCTCATTGAAAGCAGGATCGGGTAAGCGGAAAACGTTAGTCGCACAGATAATATCAGATTCTAGTGAGATATTACCCAACGATGGGATGTCCTGGCGTAAGATTCGTGACGGTAAATCTGTAATATATCCTAAAAGAAAATCAACAAACGGGGGAACCGAGGATCCTGTTTTGAAGAAGGAATTGTCAGGACCCCAAGAATCAGGTCTGCTTAAGCAAGAACTCTCCAAACCTCTCTCATTACCCAGATCCCCACTAAAACCACCTGAGATAGTGAAAGCAGGTGTGCAGCACGACTCCTTCGCAGCAGTGCCCAGAGTTTCAGCAGCTAACATACCTACTGTGCGATTGTTGCCTCTAAACGGACCCAGTAGCTCCTTAAAACGCTCCTCAGACTCTAAAACTAGCCCCCCTAAACGTATCCAACCAATCAAAAGTATCGGGGTTCTCAGTAAGAATCAGATCTTAACTAAAGGGGAAGTGTTGTTGACAACAAAGGACCATATCATTTTTAGGATTCCACGAAATATGGAGCTGCCTGAGTGTTCTGACAAATCTGCTGATCGAAGTTGATCTGGTGGGTAAAACACTTTCCGTCTTAATCTGCCATGTATGATACAAAAACCTCATTAAATAACTGTAAAATTACAACCACTAGCAGCTAACAAATGTATAGAACAACCAGTAAAAAGTACTCGAGGTTCGAGTTATCGTTTGAGAAAGTAAAGTTTTGGTTCGTTTGCGTTAAAAGTCTTGACAAAAACATTGTTTTAAGTGTTTGAGCGGATTCGACAATATTTATTTTTCTAAGTTTTACACAATTTAAAAACCCTTTATATTGTTGTTGCTAAGCGCAGCTATTACGACTTCTTTACCAAGCCCACTCCGAGGTCTGATAGTCAAAATTAGAAAAAGGGGATCTTAATGTTTTTACTTTTCTATGTTGTGTTTAGACCTAGAAATTGAGTTCTTTAATTTATTGCTTTTACAATATGATACATTGCGTCTTATTCGACTGAAACACTCTAGCATCTGCGTGGGTAAACTATTAATAGCCAGAAATACTGCCATGAAATTGGAAAGGAGAACTAATTCCGCAACGCTGAGTGCAAGTGGGTCTGTTGGAAAGTGAACCTAAAGTTATTGGTAGTCTACCTATAGTTATAGTTTTAATTTTATAGTTTGTATTTACGTGAGGGTTGCTTGCGGAGGACACGTGATAGCTACAACACGGAGTGACATTTAAAGCGCTTAACTATCAAATATTATATCGTTCTCTAACAAGTTAGGGGTTGTTCACACTTCACATATTATGACAAAATCACTTTTTAGCAAATTTTAACACCCCTCCGTAATCAGTTTCACACATAGCTATTGTGTTAAAATTACACTGGCGTAATCAGTTTTACACATAGCTATTGTGTTAAAATTACACTAGCGTAATCATTTAGAAACCCCCTTCCTCTCCGTCAGTGATAATATGTGAGTCAGTAAACTGGCGGGCTGGGGGGGGGGGGGGGGGGGACTTGCCACCCATTAACGGGGAATACACCAAAACCTTTTTTGCCGAGATTCGGGATTTGACTTCATATTATAAAAGTATAGATAAAAAAAATATAATATATAATAAAACAATATAATATATAATAAGATTTGATGCATCGAAAAATTTTTTGAGAGTACGCACTTTCGAAAAAAAAATTTCTTTTTGGAAAGTTTTTTCAATTTTGAGAAGTCTGTCACTGTAATCAGTAATACCGATATTTCAGTCATTTTAAAAGTTTTTTGGCTGATTTTTTTACTGAACATTATTGATAATCCATACAAGAAGATTTTATAATTAAACAATAGATGACGAAGTTACAGACCAAACAAGGTCGAGAGAAGCAAAGTTGAAATTTTTGCCTACTATCAAAGTTGTAAATTTTACCAATCACCCAGGTCATCTTCCTAAACATCCTTAATAGCTGCGTCTTCCTTCTGGTATCTTCTGTGAGAATGGGTCGAGCAAGTTTAGAATTAATAAACGTGCGTGCTTGTCACAATCACATGGCCATTTCGAATTTTTATATTTTATCTAATTTCTTATAATTGTGTGCCCTAACTTCTTATCAGCTCCTTAGTCTTGTACCGACTACTTCACTTCCATTAAGCAGTGCAGCCCTGTAGTCCTGGCTTCTTAGTCTTGTACCGACTACTTCACTTCCATAAAGCAGAGCAGCCCTGTAGTCCTGGTAAATCTTAACAGGGCCCTATTACTACTGGCTACTAGTGGTTACTACTGGCTACTACTAGTGGTGGTCTGTCTGATATCAATTCAAGGTCTCATTATGACGTCGATGTCAATATCTTAATTTAGAAATTTATGATATGTCTCTCCTTTAAATACCGTAAATAGTGAAATACCGCGTTCTCGCGAGTCTGGGAGTGATATGCAGACACACAGACAGACCCTTATTTAAGAGCACATTGTTGAAGGTGTTAGTATAATTTATATACTCGCGGTGGATTGACTACTGATCCTCTGGAAGTGGGGCACTGGCAGAGAAAGTGCGCTTAAACGGGAAATATCACACGACTGAAATGAGTGAACTGTGCTCACTTTCTGTAGAGTTTTTACTGTCCTTCAAACATGTATAGAAAATGAAAACACTCTTACAGTGAAACGTCGCGTAATGAAATGGTGGTAATGGTTACATTGCTTTCTTATCGACGCGCTTAATTGCACGTGTCAGTTCAATTTCCATAACTTCCCTATTTCAATACTGTGCCTTTAACACAGTGCCCGCTACTCTGGATTGTATAACAATTAGTTATTTTACACTAAATATTATCTCAATAACGCAGGAAATAACGTTAAAACAGTATTTTAGGATGATTGTATGAACAGAAGCTAGGACCCTGCCTGAGGGAGAGTTGCTTGCGGAGGACCCTGCCTGAGGGAGGGTTGCTTGCGGAGGACCCTGCCTGAGGGAGGGTTGCTTGCGGAGGACCCTGCCTGAGGGAGGGTTGCTTGCGGAGGACCCTGCCTGAGGGAGGGTTGCTTGCGGAGGACCCTTATAGAACAGTGAGGTAGTCACGTGGTTGCAACCATTCTGGCACTTCAGGTACTCATTTCACTTTTCTATTATTCAGTATTTTTCGTTATTCAGTACTGGGAACATATCGAGATGTGGCCTGTTACAATATAACCATATGACAGTTCACAGCTTGGATAAACCGAAATAAAATAAGTATGATAGTAGTATAGATGACGCTTCATTTTTAGGATGCCATGATTTGTCCGAACTCTGGTTACTGACACGATTCTCCTGGGAAATTATTAGTTACACATAACATGAGTATTCCAAATTTCCTGGGAAATACGATTTGATGACTTTCATTGATCCAGCGGGCAATATATGACCATGTGTAATTTAGCGTTAAATGTTAGTTGATGAAGGAACAATATGCAGTACTGGAGAGCAGGTTCAAGATGTAGGGGACCTCCTATGATGCAGGGATGCTGCCTCCCAAACCTCAGCGGTACTATTCTACATTTTCACAAACTGGTACCCCCCCCCCCCCCCCCCCCATATCCCATATTACTAAAATACTATCCTTTTATCATGACTCAGTATATTTTAACAATGTTTTTCACCGCCCAGTTCGATGTGATTTACAATTAACAGTTTTTGATAAAGTTCTCTGGCTCGGTTATTAAATATTTCAACTGTCAAGTTTGTGTTCAGTATGTGGTATTTCAGAACCCAGGGCACAGGGGTTACCATGGGGTTTCCAGGGTTACCAGGGAGTGTTGAGGGGGTTACCAGGGTTACCAGGGAGTGTTGAGGGGGTTACCATGGTTACCAGGGAGTGTTGAGGGGGTTACCAGGGGTTACCAGGGAGTATTGAGGGGGTTACCAGGGGTTACCAGGGAGTGTTGAGGGGGTTACCAGGGGTTACCAGGGTTACCAGGGAGTGTTGAGGGGGTTACCAGGGAGTATTGAGGGGGTTACCAGGGGTTTCCAGGGTTACCAGGGAGTGTAGAGGGGGTTACCAGGGGTTACCAGGGAGTATTGAGGGGGTTACCAGGGAGTGTTGAGGGGGTTACCAGGGGTTACCAGGGGTTACCAGGGAGTGTTGATGGGGTTACCAGGGAGTGTTGAGGTGGTTACCAGGGCCAGGGGTTACCAGGGGTTACCCAGGGTTACCAGGGAGTGTTGAAGTGGTTACCAGGGGTTACCAGGGAGTGTTGAGGGGGTTACCAGGGAGTGTGTTGCGGTGGTTACCAGGGGTTACCAGAGGTTACCAGGGAGTGTTGAGGGGGTTACAGGAGTTTAAACATATAATAATAATAAGAAGAGACTACTTTACATTGTTCCTTTAAATTCAGCGTACTGCCTGGCAAGAGCAAATTTGACGTGCTAATTTTACCATGTAGTAATAATATCGTACTGATGTCATAGCGACACATCAGAAGACTGATGGTCCCACATCCAGAACGTTTAAAATTTCCTCGCAGATACAAATTATCTGTGCCTCTGTGGCTCGCGGGTTTTCGACTTTCAACCAGTCAAAGCCCAGTAAATTATACCCCAAAATGGGCGAAGTATACACTATACAGTATACATGTGTATACTATACGCAATATACACTATTATCACAATGCTGGCAAGCATTACCGTCGCCCTTATATTCACAATACTATTTACCCCCTATACTATTATATCCCCTTTATTGTTTTCCAGGTATTAAAACTCTTTCGAAAGTAGTTCAGCAGATACATTTAAGTTCAAATCATTCTAATTCAATGTTAAAGATGACAGGAATAAGAAATAGTTATATGGAGGTTTTTAAGAAATTTTCGCAAAATTCGCGCCAGCATGTTATACGAAATTAGGTAAAAAACCCAAAATCGCCATATTCAGGTGCCTTAAAAACCATGTTAAAATTGAGTTAGAGATCTGAAACTTTGCAGGGCGTCTAGACCTTGTCCAAATCGACAGTGAAAAAAATTTCATGTTTCAGGAGTATCGGGAAGTGGGTTTTCTGGAACCCCTGTTTTACAACAGATTGTCGTGAAGATCACAATGCTGGCAAGCATTACCGTCGCCCTTATATTCACAATACTATTTACCCCCTATACTATTATATCCCCTTTATTGTTTTCCAGGCATTAAGACTCATCGAAAGTAGTTCAGCAGGTATATTAAAGTTAAAAACATTCTAATTCAATGTTAAAGATGACAGGAATAAGAAATAGTTATGTGGAGGTTTTTAAGAAATTTGCGCAAAATACGCGCCAGCATGTTATACGAAATTAGGTAAAAAACCCAAAATCGCCATATTCAGGTGCCTTAAAAACCGTGTTAAAATTGAGTTAGAGATCTGAAACTTTGCAGGGCGTCTAGACCTTGTCCAAATCGACTGTAAAAAAAATTTCATGTTTCAGCAGTATCGGCAAGTGGGTTTTCTGGAACCCCTGTTTTACAACAGATTGTCGTGAAGCATATATATATATTATATAATATAGACGCTTTGGCAGTCAATTGGCAGTCAATTGTAGCCTACATTTAAGTGTCCGTAGATCCAAAAGTATAAACGATACAGTCATCTCGAACCACAGGTTTTAAAGATAATCGTTTAAACTTCAGTTTACATTGTATTGAAAAATAATTTAACGTCATCATCATCACTTGATGACGTCATCAAATTAAGTGTTTTTAAAACTTGATTTTTGACAAAGTAACAACTTTTCAAATCGATTTTACCACATTAAGGAGTAATTATATTCAAAATCTGAGGACATTATCACCTTAGATAATTGTTCAAGCATTCCAAAAATCTACCGGAAAAGTTTCCTACCTTGCTCCTTCATTAAGATATTTGCTTTTGAAGTTAGTGCTTTTTTAAAGAATAATTTTATAAAAACACAAAAGTTGTGAATTAGTATTCTCTGGTGTTGGGCCATCCCTTGGGTTGTGGAGCTCAATTTTGCTTCTTAAAGGTGTAAATTGTGTTATAGGCTAGTTTTAAAGTTAAAAATCGAAAAGTTGCACACGTGGGGACACGCCCAAATTGATTTAAAATAGCTAAAATCACTAAAAATTTTGATTTTCACGATTTTTATCAACTTTGGAGTCCCCTTGGGATCCAAGTTCTTTTTGAAATCTTCTGAAACTTTGCATGCTTATCAAACTATATATTAAATACCACTATGCAAAATTTTACGGTGATTCAATATTTTATGCGCATGCAACGTCCGCTCAAAGATTGCACGTGCGAAAGGTGAGAATTTTGCTCATTCGTGATTTCGAATATATTCTGCTTTCCACGATATTTAAATGGCATTATTATATATGAATTTAATGCCAACTTGAATGAGTAAAAAGTGCCATATTCAGTCGGTTATCGACAGATATACCTACCTAAACACAAGGAAACGTTTTCAAAGGCAGAATTTCGAAATCGTTGAAATTACCTCCTTATTAATGAAGTTTCGACTGTGTAAATTATCCTGACATTATAATCAAAAAGAGATGATATTTGACTAAAACCCATAATCATGGGTAGAGTGTACCGCTGCCAGTGTCTATCTTTTCCAAACAAAAGGAAATGATATTAATTTGAGGAACCGTCCGCTAATGCAAATTGAAACCGAGAATGAAATCGGTCGCTCGCTTTTCCCATTTAATAAGCTTTATTATATTACAATTCGTAAGCTGTGAATAAATGGGAAAAGCGAGCGACCGATTTCATTCTCGGTTTCAATTTGCATTAGCGGACGGTTCCTCAAATTAATATCATTTCCTTTTGTTTGGAAAAGATAGACACTGGCAGCGGTACACTCTACCCATGATTATGGGTTTTAGTCAAATATATATATATATAATAATAATATGTATAGACGCTTTTTGCAGTCAATTGTAGCCTACATTTAAGTGTCCGTAGATTCAAAAGTACAAAAGATACAGTCATTTCGAACCACAGGTTTTAAAGATAATCGTTTATACTTTAGTTTACTTTATATTGAAAAATAATTTATCATCATCATCATCACTTGATGACGTCATCAATTTAAGTGTTTTTAAAACTTGATTTTTGACAAAATAACAACTTTTCAAATCGATTTTAAACCATTAAGGAGTAATTTTATTCAAAATCTGAGGACATTTTCACCTTAGATAATTGTTCAAGCATTCTGAAAATCTACCGGAAAAGTTTCCTACCTTACTCCTTCATAAAGATATTTGCTATTGAAGTTAGTGATTTTTTGAAGAATAATTTTATAAAAACACAAAAGTTGTGAATTAGTATTCTCTGGTGTTGGGCCATCCCTTGGGTTGTGGAGCTCAATTTTGCTTCTTAAAGGTGTAAATTGTGTTATAGGCTAGTTTTAAAGTTAAAAATCGAAAAGTTGCACACGTGGGGACACGCCCAAATTGATTTAAAATAGCTAAAATCACTAAAAAATTTTGATTTTCACGATTTTTATCAACTTTGGAGTCCCGTTGTGATCCAAGTTCTTTTTGAAATCTTCTGAAACTTTGCATGCTTATCAAACTATATATTAAATACCACTATGCAAAAATTTACGGTGATTCAATATTGTATGCGCACGCAACGTCCGCTCAAAGTTTGCACGTGCGAAAGGTGAGAATTTTGCTCATTCGTGATTTCGAATATATTCTGCTTTCCACGATATTTAAATGGCATTATATATGAATTTAATGCCAACTTGAATGAGTAAAAAGTGCCATATTCAGTCTGTTATCGACAGATATACCTAACTAAACACAAGGAAACGTTTTCAAAGGCAGAATTTCGAAATCGTCGAAATTACCTCCTTGTTTATGAAGTTTCGACTAGCTGTGTAAATTATCCTGACATTATAATCAAAAAGAGATGATATTTGACCAAAACCCATAATCATGGGTAGAGTGTACCGCTGCCAGTGTCTCTCTTTTCCAAACAAAAGGAAATGATATAAATTTGAGGGACAGTCCGCTAATGCAAATTGATACCGAGAATGAAATCGGTCGCTCGCTTTTTCCATTCGATCACGGCTCACGAATTGTAATAAAGCTTATTGATTTGAAAAAGCGAGCGACCGATTTCATTCTCGGTATCAATTTGCATTAGCGGACTGTTCCTCAAATTTATATCATTTCCTTTTGTTTGGAAAAGAGAGACACTGGCAGCGGTACACTCTACCCATGATTATGGGTTTTGGTCAAATACACTATACAATATACAATATACTACTAGTGCACACTATACATGTGCAGTGTATACACACTATACACTATACATGTGTATACTATACACTATACATGTGTATACCATACACACAGTATACTACACACTATACATGTGTATACTATACACACCATACACACTATATACTATACATGTGTATACACACTATACACTATATATACTGTACAATACACTATATATACTATACAATTCACATATATACTATACAATTCACCTATCATACAACTAACATTTCATTTCAAAATTTTTCGAAATTCAGAAGTACTTTTTAAATTTCCTCTTTCACACAATCCCCGGAAATCCAAAGTTTTACCCTCAGATTATCTTTCTCACTTCCTCACCTGCAGGGGGTTGACGTGTCATCTTTACTCTACTATTATTAGTATACTATTATTAGTACTATATTATATCTCCTACAGTATCTCCCCCATACAACAGCAGCCCGTATTTTGAAGGATCAACACCGCCGTTTATCAATTATAGGATTTAACCTTTCAATTAGGTTTGCAAGACTCAGCCCACTAAGAAGGGAGAGACACGCGGCCAGTCGTGAGGCGCCCACCCCAGCGTGCCAGCTAACTGACATGTGACAAGCCTGCTAAACTGGGCAGTCTTGCGGAGGGAGGTTGCTTGCGGAGGGAGGGAGTTAGAATGCACTGAGCTACTCTGCTACTTGATAAGGGAGGGATTGCTTGCGGAGGGAGGGATTGCTTGCAGAGGGAGGGAGTTAGAATGTACTGAGCCACTCTGCGACTTGATAATGAAGGGTTGCTTGCGGAGGGAGGGATTGCTTGCAGAGGGAGGGAGATAGAATGCACTGACACTGAACTACTCTGCTACTTGATAATGAAGGGTTGCTTGCGGAGGGAGGGATTGCTTGCAGAGGGACGGAGATAGAATGCACTGAGCTACTCTGCTACTTGATAAGGGAGGGATTGCTTGCAGAGGGAGGGATTGCTTGCAGAGGGAGGGAGTTAGAATGTACTGAGCCACTCTGCTACTTGATAATGAAGGGTTGCTTGCGGAGGGAGGGATTGCTTGCAGAGGGAGGGAGATAGAATGCACTGACACTGAACTACTCTGCTACTTGATAAGGGAGGGATTGCTTGCAGAGGGAGGTATTTAGAATGCACTGACACTGAGCTACTCTGCTACTTGATAAGGGAGGGTTGCTTGCGGAGGGAGGGATTGCTTGCAGAGGGAGGTATTTAGAATGCACTGAACTACTCTGCTACTTGATAAGGGTACAAAGTTATACACACATTAAACTGTCAATATTTAAAAGTTATTATCTAAGTTAACAAAACAAGAATACACTTTTATAATTATTAACTATTCTAGTCATAATTAACCATAAAATAAAAACAAATACGTTATACTACAAAGTTATTACAATAATAAGTCACAGTTTGTTTTAGTCCTCGTTATCAGTTAACTTAACGTTATCAGTTAATTGTTGTCCATGGCGATTTCGTTATCGGCTCCTATCTGGCTACAATCAAGGACCTCCACAACATTTGGTAAGCCTAGATAAAAATGGACCTTTCCTTGGTGGGGGTGATCATCTAACAAGTGCTCTCTTTGTCACATGAATATCGGTGCGTTGTCTGGAGTACCAGGAATAAGTTGCTCAGTAGATTTTGGGGCCCTCTTTAGTCCAGTCCCTGAGTCTGGTGGGGTCAGGGAGGTAGGGGCTCACTGATCGGGACAGGTCCTTAGTGACGTAGGGGCCTTGGTGGGTCCCATTCTGCTCCTTGTGGGTCCGCATGTGTCTGTTTAGGTTGCCACTTTGGCTGAACCTGGAGTGAATGTGTGGTTAGAAGGACAGTTAATTAACAGTTGATTACTTGTTATTAAATCAATCATGTTATTGAAAATACAACACAATGGTAATACTGAGTTAATCACCAGTGTTACCATAGTAACACTGCTAGTTACCATGGTAATACTGAGTTAATCACCTCCACCCTATTTCTATTTCAACTCACCGTAAGTGACAGACGGTACACCGGTAAGGTTTTTCCCCGCTGTGTACCCGTATGTGTTTAGTAAGTGTGGAGGTATCGCTGAAGGCCTTGTGACAAACCTGCAGGGTTAAGAGGATTATAATAAAGGATTATAACTCTTGTTTAATACAGGAGAAAAGCATTGTATTCTCCTTCTTTGTTATACTTAATAAGTATTACTGTATTGTTCAATCAAATATTCTGTTTTTTAGTACAAAGATCTCTAAAACTAGTTGAGGAAATGTTGTAGTATAATGTAAGTTTAGTTTACCTTGCACTTGTAGGGACGCTCCCCAGAGTGTGTCCTCATGTGGGTGGTTACAGAGGAGGATTGGGAGAACCTTCTGTCACACACTGGGCACCTGAAACAGTTACGCGTTATTAAAACTGTTGTCAACGGTAAAGAAAAACATTTCAATAGTCATTTTAAGTAAGAATTGTCGTATATTCTACATCAGTCCAGTTTGTGGCTGTCAGAATGTTTTGGAAGATTTCCTCGCTATCATTATGATGTCTAGCACGTATTATTGTAGGCGTTGTCCAATGTTATCGCTTATTATTAATGGTTCCAATATATCGGACACATGTCGCGAGCCAATTTTCAAGTCTGTGGGAAACCGTTTGTAAATCCTATTTGAACAGCGCTTTTTTTGTAAACTAAAGATCTGTGACTGTAAGTGAGACTTCATCACCTTCTCACCTCTAGTTGTAGATAACTGCTATTTGTACAGGACTCTTATTTCACATAACTCTGAGTTCACATGAACCTAGTCCCTAACCTGGACGCGTCTGGACGCGATCATGCACAATACCCAGGGACCGTGTGAACCCTTCTAAAGAAAGAAACCGATAACCGAACAGTAATTGTGTTAGTGACCGCTGAGTATCGCACTACGTACCCGCTGAGTATCCATACTAGACTTGATAAGGCTTCTGTAGTGGCGGGCTCAATGACCTCGCCATCGTGTGCCTGGTGCGAGGCTAATTCGCACTACCTTTCATTATGCAACAATGAAACAAGACAATACTGAATACCACATTTCAGATTATTAGAATTTTCATTATCATTTTAAACACCTGGCTGGTATTAGAATTTCAATGGAATTTAAAGCTGGTCTCTGAAAACCTTTATTGGTTAAAGTACAAATATCCCTGTTATTATTCTCAGTGTTATATATCACGTGTAGAATGCTATATGACAACTAATTTCTCGCCCGATTACACTTGTCTATACGCTCTACTCGCAAATAATCATCAATTAATTCCATAGTTCCGGGCTCCTAAAGTACAAGTAGGCATCAACAATAATATGTACATCTCGTCAAACATTAACTGAATATTCAGCAACTAGAATCTGGAGAAGCTCAGAGATATGTTATTTGTGAATCTAGCATTTTAACCAAAGGTCTTTGATAAGATTTATCGTATTTATTTTCAAATAATTTTCCTCAGTAATTGAATTATGGCACGTGATGTCGCTTCTAGACACGGGGCGTACTGATCTAGTGTCTGAAAAAAGCTTCAAAATATGTTAACGCTCTCAAATACGTTAATTCTAACTTATCAATGGTCTAATTTAGAAGTCCGACTATTCGTACAGTAAAAGTAGAAATGTGCCTCGTTCCTGTTGCGCTGAATGATTACCCTCTTAACCAGAGTAACCCTAACTGTTAACCCTAACCATTGTCCTGCTACTTCAAACAGTTTCCAACAGAAGTTGCAGTGCCGGGTTATCATTCTCTCTGTAGACTACTTCAGGACAGCTAAAACTATTAATAGAAGCATATCCCCGCTATATTCGGATATAGCCGTAATGCTTCATGCCACATTTGAAACTGTAGGTCATCTTCAAAAGTTCCCTTTTAAAAGTTGTCTGTTTCTCAGGTCAGGCGGTGAGTATCACCAGCAGTGCTGTAACACCGCACTAACCAGTACCTACTACCAGTACGTGCATTCCTTGCTCGGGAAATATGTTTAACAACCGATAATGTCACCAATAGCTGTTCCCACAAGATCCTCAGTGGGTATATAGCCGTGTTGGGGAAGTAGCTGAGAAGTACCAGCACTGATAGAGCGAGGTGGCACCAACAGTCAGGACTTGTTGATACGGGGAAACTCTGTGTCAGCATGTGAAGGCCGGGGTTGCTGTGGATCACACCGTCATGTGTTACAGATCTCACAACCTCCTCGTGACACTGTCATATCAGCCAATCTACACGTGCATCTCCATAGCGACCCTTCATTCCTGTAGTTGTTGCACGTGGCACGCCACCCACAAGTAGCTCACTTAATCATTAGCTCTTCCTCCCCTCTGTCTCCTCATTGGTTACCAGAGTGGTAGTTGTTGGTGAAGCAGCCAGCTACACTATTCCAATTTAAATTCATTAACCAATCTCGAGCCCTATCCGGGTGAAGCCTGCACTTTTTAATTCTGTTTTAAGGGCTGTTTGCACGTGCTGATTGCACGTGCGGAGCTGAATATAATCTGCTTGCAGACTACTTGACTATTGGTAGCAGCGAGGTTTACTGCCATGTTCTCAGGTGTTGAACTCTAAGTCATGGCTAATTTGGGAGTCTGGTAGTATCAGATAAGAATTATTTGCTGCTTTATTATTGGCTAACTTTCTAATGGTAATCGAAGGATTAATCTTGCAAGATTAGAGCTCCAGAGTCTAACAAAACTCCTACTTGAGCTATAACCAGGGCAAGAGAATAGTGATAGGTTTACTGTAACCAGGGCAAGAGAATAGTGATAGGTTTACTGTCCGCCTTAAGGCTGTCTGAGTTACTATATGTTCAAAGCATTGGGGAGTGTTCACTATTGACTTCCTCGTCAGAGTGTAAATGTGATGATAAACACCAGCCTTCTTAGTCTCAGTGCTCAAATATCCCGGACTAGTTAGTGTAGAAATTGTGACTCCACCGCGCCGTAAGTAATGGATATCAGTTCTCACGCTACAACATCACAGTGGATAGCAAAACTGGTCGCTGCTCACTCTGCAATACTCAGGGGAATGCTCAGCGTTCAGTTTACCTTCTATTCAAGCCATTATCAGGTCGCTGACTATTAAATTTCTCCCTGGACTCCCTGAAAGTATGGCTTTGTCTCTGCATAGACAGGCACTGCTTGAGGGTTGAGGTGTGACGCGTGCACTGAATTAACTAGAATTAATAGAGTAGGTGAAACCTTGCAGTTCTCAGAAAACACGTGGTTTTCAACCACTTGTAATCTGTTTTAATATGGAGCCCGGGTTGGGAGGGAACCCTAGGATGTTACCAATTTAGGAGGAGAGAGCGGAATATAGTAAGGATTCGGTGGTACATTAACAAGTTATTGCTGAACAATAAAAACAATTTACAAGGTTTCTAGCGCTCAGCATACGGCTTCTCAAGCTTAGAAGATATATAATGTCCTAGTTGTTATGGTAGTGCGGATCTAGCTCTATTTAGTTGTGGGTTAGCTAGTAGACCAGTCAGGAGTGGGCTCATGGACCAATCAAAATCTCTTTATATTCAATAAAACACTAAATCTGTTGGCCAGTTCAATTAATTGTATTTACTCATTTTATTTTCCATGTTGTTGGTGGGAAAAATTCTGCTCAGAGCAAGCAATTTGAAAAAATTTAAATTTTGACAACTAGTCAGCCGTGGTCTTGACACAAAGGCATTAAAATATACAAACTACAAAGGCACATAGCTAGTCTAGTAGCTGAAGGGTAAAATTCTATCCCTTTGACTTATGTTCCTTAGATCAGCTAGCTGGCGTCAAGAAAGTGTTCGCATGGACATCAATTGGGAACCTTAATTCCAAACTCACGTTTGAAATATTTGTATCATTCTAATTTTACTTTTTAGAAGCAAAGTAGCTGGTAAAGACGTAAACTTCCGTCATGGGCACAGTGAAGGGCCTCGTTACGCCACTGCACGGGCATCAGTTGAGTATTTTGAGTCTGCTCAAAGGACGATCAATAAATTGTTTCCTTATATAGTCATAAAATTAGAAGGGAGTTGTGAGTCGGTTCTAACTGAGTGGCACGAAATGGAAATGTAGATTTAGAACCTGACACAATGACACATCGGCCTGGCATGTGTAATAAAGCATGTTACATAGCGAGTACACTATGTGTTACCTACAACTCATGCCGACTCGGGCATTAGCACGGATAAATTCTCTTGTAAAGAAGGAAACAGAAGACCTAACCAAAGTGAATTTTCATGGCTTTTTTACATGAGTCGTCCTTGTCTTGTCGTTTTAACAGGTGTTTAATAGATAGTTACAACAGAAGTTGCAATCTACCGCGGGGGTTACCTACAAAGAATGTGTCGTCTGTCCAGTAACAACATCAATATTAATTACGAAATGTTTAATCTCACCTGAAAGGTTTGTCTCCAGTGTGGGTCCTGACATGAGCGGTGAGGTTGGCTGCTTGAGAGAACCCCTTGTTACAGGTATCACATTTATAGGGTTTTTCCCCCGAGTGGGTCCTCATATGTGTCTTCAGGGTGCTTGGTCTCGCGTACGTCTTGCCGCACAGGTAACACAAGTTCATCTTCAGATCAGCTGTTGTGCTCTTGAAGGCAGACCTGAGGGAGATTGGGATGTTAGAGAGGGTGTTATCTTGATATCCTGAAGGCATACTGGGGGAGATTGGATGTTAATGAGGGTTTTTATCTTGAAGGCAGATCACGGTGATATTAGTGAGGGTTTTATCTTGAAGATCAGGTGATATCGGGATATCAGTTAGGGTGTTATCTTGAAGATCAGGTGATATCAGGATATTAATGAGAGTGTTATCTTTAAGGCAGACCAGGGTGATATCAGGATGTTGATGAGGGTGTTGTCACTCAAAAGGTCGGTCATGCTGCTCCAGTCTGTTAGCGAGCATTCCTGTGCGTAGTTAAAAAGCCGTGTTCATTTGTTCACGGAGGGCCGGTCTCGGTGATGCTGTGAGTTAGTTGCCGGATATGTTTAAATGTCCGCAGCGGATCTTTGGTACCAGGCAATGACACGGATCCGGCTCATGACCTGGGCCACCTGTTTAACCCTCCATACTTCCTTTCGGCTGTTTAATTTTTTCCAAAAATAGCGTGTCAAATAAGGTACTGAATGAATTGAATGTTATTATTCCTGGAAATGACTGAATAGAAGTATGAATTGTTTTATGTCTCCGCTATAATGGACACGTGCTGTTTTGTTACGGGGCCACGTGACGAGAATTATATGCTGACTCCTGCGGCGCTGGCTGACACCACCTCTACCAATCCCAGGCCGTTAAATCCCTCCGGAACCAATGGCTGGCCTGCATTTGTGCACCGTGACGGAGGCTGGTGTTGGATGGCAGAATTGCGATAAGTCTCAGACTCCTCACATTAACAAGTCCAATTTCTACACCACGTGACAGGTAAGGCTGGTGTGTGTAACGCAGCATGTGTTGAAGGGTGTCTATTCCTACTCACCGAATACTTTTGAGACGTTGAAACTTTTTAAAACTCAGTCTACAGGGATATAGGAGTAACTGTCCGAAAACTTAAAATGGAACATTTATATCATCCCAGGAGATACGGGATGATAAAACCATATAACCTAGTATGCTGTTAAATCATGACGGGATTCGTAATGAATTGGAGGTACTTAGCGTTAGAATGGATTTGTAGGGTTTGAATCCATTATCACATACTTTTTGACTGAATTATCTCATTTTCACGAAGCATGAAAAGTTCAGTTCAATTAGCAAGCATGCATAACAGCTTCTGAGGACTATGATAATATATAATGAGTGGGATTTGTAGTAAATACACTATGTGATCCCCTATTTAGCAAACAAAAGTTATCGGTGTTTCATCAGGAAACTATTGCAGTGCTTATTGGCGCGTTCTCTAAGTGGAATGAAGTTGACATATTTGGTGTCTAGACTGAAGAGTCGAGTTGACTGTCAAGGTTGGTCCTAAAGCCCTAAATCAGCTCTAAATTAAGCCCCTGCGCTCTTTGCGGGGATGGTTGCACTTAGACTTACGGGCACTGTAAGTAAACTGCCGTGATACCAGTCACATTAACCGACCGTAAGTCACATGCCGCGCAAACCCCAGGTCTGTGCTTGCCTCACTGATAAACCTAACTGTTCTGAATATATTGCTTTATCGATTACAGGGCTCCTAAATGCGAACTATTACAGGGCTCCTAAATGTGAACTATTAATTGAAACAGCTAATAGTGGAAGTCTATAAGATGGGCTCTATTAAAAGTACTTCGTTCCCTTTGTTCTCCTTATTGCTAGCGTCTCTTATTTCTATGAGCAACCCGCCATGCACCTATTTCACTCCTAGCATCAATATAGCTTCACCTGTCCACCCCCGCTCCTTCATCAATATAGCTTCACCTGTCAGTTCAATTCAACTATGAGCTTACACTGTGGCAGACGATAGAATTCCCAAAACATTCAAAATGAGCCAACAAAACATGTAACGGAGTTTTATATTAACAGGAGTTTTTATATTAACAGGAAACGATGTAACAGAGTCGACATATTTTAATGTTGCCATGGGGTGGCAAGTCCCCATACATCGTGGTCCGGTAGTTTCATTGCGTCCTAATATACAACATCTACAATATCATTCTCTAAGCTCTAGTGGTGTACCAACTGTGTACCAGCGTTCAACTGATGATGCTCTGGCTCAGTTAGCCGCACTCAGTTACAGTTATAGATATAGAGAATACCGCTCACTTGACCTCTGATTGGAAACGGCTCTTTTCGACTTCTTAAGATCCCTTCATTCTATTTTTGATTACTCAGGCATCTACCAAATGAAGTATTGACACATTTATGACCTAATAGGTAGAAGAATGCCAGAATTCCCTGATTCTAACTACAATCAATATTCCTATGTTTTCTCGTCCTCTAATTCCTCCAGCTCCTGGTCCGTGTCGTTTCAGAAGCCTCGTCCCCCGGTCCCCTCGCCGTTTAAAATAACCCCCATATTGTGAGAGGTATCCACTAAATATTAGGGCTCGTGTTGGGCTATTAGATATGGTGCATGAGTCGCACAGTCCGGCCCGTTATCAGGGAGGATTGTTGACGGCTGCGCGACACTCTGGTGCCAGGCCTGTCAACATACCTCACTCGACTCTTTATTCACGTGTGCTCGCTCCATTAACCCCCTACATATTTCATCTCATTTTAACGGATCAAACTCGGCAAAACAAAAAGCCGCGCACGTCTGTCTATTTTAATCGCAGTTTTAGTCGGAATTTGAGAAATTCGCTTGGTACGAAGTTAAACGGAATATCGCTATGTTACTATAGTAACATGTTACCATGGTTACTATACTAAAGGTGTTGACATATGTCCAGTATATTTCAATGTTGACGAAATCTTCACGATATCATAATCTCTACACAATTGCCTTAGACCAGACGGCTCCACACAGCAGGAGAGCTGTTCAAAAACACCCACCAAAAATACTGTATTTTACTAAAATATTTCTACAGTATGAAACACTTGTAAAATATAAGTAAATGAGCGTCCTGGCGGTGGCAAGTTCGCAAGACGTAATTCACTTTAACTCACTTGTTGTCCTGGTTGACGGAGAAATGAGGGAGTGCCTCGGGGATTGGTGGCAGGGATTGGGCGGTGATACAGGAGTGAGGGGGTGTACCGTGGTGTTGGGATGAAACAGGCGGCGGGGCCGGGATATGCGCCTCCGCTCCGATACCTGAAAAGGAGGAAGTATTAGTATATGGACTGCATACTATCGAGCCCCATCATTGTACATGTAAGGCTACCCTATGTCGTAAGTTACAAGTCAGACCCCTGCTAAATTATGATCTTATTGCAGTACAGTGAGTGATCGTGTTAACGGAACACTCTAGTTGTTGACAGTGCTATCTTACCTCTTCGGTACAACTCCAGCTGATCCATGCAACCAGCGCTCTGAGGTGGTGGGGGCAGGTCCATACCTTGTCTGTAGTACCTGCACAATTCACACTGTTAGAGGCATTGTCTACAAGAAAAGAGATTTGTTGACTAGTTCGCGTGGTCACTATTTAATATACGTCTAGATGCAGTTTAAGTGTAATGAAGATTAATATATCCGGAAGTTTACAGATTGATTTTGAAGCTCATTAACGCCGATGAACTGTCGAAGCAACCAGTTCTAGGGATTTAAAAGGAAGTCTTAATACGGGAAGGTGTTACTGACACCCTCTGTTTAGCTAGAATTATCATGTTTACCTGGAATTATCAGTACTCATGACTCTGGAGTACCAGGAGGAGTCCGAGAGCCACACTCCGGGCTGTTCCATGTCCGGTCCCTGGGTGGCGGGCAGGTGGGGTGTTGCTACGTTGGGGGCCGTGGGGTGTCCTCCTCGGCCTACATACTTGCTCAAAACATCCGGGCTCGTCAACTTCTCAAAGGATTGACGTAGGCCACAAGGCGAAAAGGGCTGAAATATTGGAAGTTAGCTATTGATTGAGTCAATTTTTAGTGTTATTCAAGCTGTTGTCTGCTACAAAAGAGGGGTAAATTAGTCGTAAAGGCGTTTTGGAGAAGTCGAAAGAATCTTGTCTAAAGGGTGTGATGAAGAGAGGGAGAACCTTCCCTTCTGATAACCAGCTAACTGCTTGTAATTGCTCTTTACTCGTAGTACTAAACGCTCGATAATATAAACTGGATATTTTCAGACATGCTAATAACAGAGTCTCACTGTAAGGCTTCATTTTGTCAGCCTTGAGTTTAATTTGTTCTCTGATTGTTAATTAATAGCGATGCTTGTAATAACGCTACCCCGCACGGAAATCACAGCTTCTCAACGCCTAACTAAGATCTAGATCTAGAACTCTTACAACTGTATAGACTAGGCTGGGTTGCTAAAAACATCACACGCCCCTGTGAAAGGTGAATATGACCCTAGATAAGACTATAGGCCGGGTCCTACTTTGCTGGCTTCAAGGCGTAATATAGCCGTAATATAGCATTAGCCGTAATTAAACCTATTAACAGCACTTCGTCTGTATTTGGTGAGTGCGGCCTATTCCCTTAATCCCGTATGTCTGGACCCTAACCGTTCTGATTTGAACAAATCACTCTCGATAACAATAAGGCGTTATCATGTCGACACCGTCGGCTGAACCTAAAACCCAGGTACAAAAATTGGGCAACCGTCTGCCTAAATAGCACACCAATACGTGTGATAAAATACACTCAGAAAAAGTGACCCATTTTCACACAAAAAGATAAGTGCGGAAATTTTACAATTTTTTTCCTACTCTAGAATCAGTGAAAACCATGCTGCAAAGTGCAAAATAGTTCGCAATTAAACTTTCACGTTGAAAATAAGTGAAACTTAAATGTAGCAATTACCTGTGTGGGTTGCTGGGAGTTGGTGGGCAGCCCATAGTTGTGCACCGGGTTGGAGTAAGAGGTAACGTACGCCGAAAAACAGGGCGAAAATGCGCTTTCCATAGCTATCATTGCTGGGGAGGGTGTACTGCGTTAGCATGAATAGTTATGGGGAACCAACTTAGCAACGAGGAACTCACTTAGCAACGCCAAAGAGGAATTTGTTCGGCAGATTTAGAGCACTTTTATTGGGTCAGACACTATGTCAGATCCCCGAGGTTAGATCCTGTAAGTTGAGCCGAGCCACGCGCCGATTTTGTCGCTAACCGTACTTTTTCGTACTCAATTCTTCTAGCACTATTGAAGCGAGACTAACTTAGAATCTTAAAAGGCTTCACCCGTATGGTGGAGTTTACAAACATAGCGTTTTTGCCAATGATGTGAGATCTATCACTTCGAGATTAATGTTTGTCTTTTGTAGGCTTCCTATTTGATCAAATCGCCATTAAAGCGAAGTTACCTGATGGTTGTTGAAGCAAAATCCACTCAAATTATGCGCACAAGACGGGAGAGAGGTTGTAATAAAGGCACTAATGGAGACCAACAGAAGCTTCTCAAATTGTAATTTTACCGACGAGCCGTTGATAAAACCTGGGCTTTAAAGCATTAGCACTTTGACAGTATAACAGAGCGGGATATAGATAAACCTCAGACAAGAGCTAACACTTAAATTAGTGTACGATCTAAGATTTACTACCTCACACCTCGCTCACTCTTACGCAACTTACACGCTACTTCTAGGACTGTCTACTTAGTAAAGTAAAGGTGCAAACCTTGTTAAACCTGAGATTAAAAAGAACTTGAAAAGGGGCTAATACTTGGGTTCGTGTTACAAGTGTCAGGTACTAGGGGTCGCCAGGGACTGGGGGTAAGACTTTAGCCTAGCAATCTTAATCTAATATCCGGCTGCCAATTCCACTTGTCTGCAACTGCCATTCACTCTTATTAAAATATCACTCAGATCACGTTTAGACGATATGTTTAATCGGGAGGCAGGCTTATCAAAGTATCCCTCATATTACAGTATTACACCTGCGGAGTGCAGAACTTGGCAAGTTACCCGGATACATATCAGCTGTTTACCATTATGATTACATGATTATATCACCAGTAGAACTCTACTTTTCTAATTCTAGCTTGTTTGGAATCTGCTGTACTCACACAGCTATAGATTCACCCCGAATGTGAAACCGAAGCCATCCTATGTAATGGCAGGTCTGTGCTGGAAAGTATGTTTTAACCCTTGAAACCTCATCATATGCGAACACACTCAGGCTCACTTAGCAGGTGATACACGAAAGGCTTCTCAAAGTGTTCTGGGTTCACTTCGGAACCATATAATTATGCATCCAAAAGTAATGATATCTGGACTACTATGGCTTAGAAAGGTCTGCTCCGGAACCCTTATAAAATTGCAACGAAACTGTACTAACGAGTTTGAAAATAAAAACACCGGACTCTTTCCTGGGACGATTTTAGCTGTAACCATAGCAACGCAAATGAACGAAGAAGGGACTTGGTAGTCTTCTCGGCAGTTTTAGGGGCTTCGCAAAGGGAGAAAACCATGCAACTGAAGCATATCCTGCGCAGCACTCGCCCTCACACACGCTCAGCTGACTCCCAATCAGAGCCACGCGTTTAGGCACATCCGTAGTGCAGGCTGTTTCACGCGCTCATTGGCCAGCCCATCGGAACTAAAATTATCTGGTTTACGATGGTGAAACTCAGCTGTGGACCTCGGCTTCACCTTTAATGACGAAATTTGGCTTCCCTAGAAGTGCGGGCTTACTTCCCTTTTAGCGCTTCCCAGCCTTACATTCTGCTAATATAGGCTGGGTATTCGGGTTGGAAACACATTTACTGCACTTGCAAATATGTTTCCGCTCCTTCTACTTTCGGAATGGTTGTTATTGATAAACTTGGTGATTTGACGGGATACCAGATTTAATTGGGCAATCTCTGAGAAATCTCAAATCATAACTTTTCTTCAAAGAAACTACGCGAGCTGTAGACAGCTAATCAGGTCAAGAGCATTGAAGGACTTTCTGAGAACATGCGAGAAGACAAAAAAGATGAACTGTGCGAGGGACTGCTGTCACTGCTTGATATAGCACCTATAAAACCATGTATCAGTTTTCTCCCATACCCTCCTAATTAAATACGAGCCTTGATTAAGCAATCAATCAGGAGGCTGGGCGTATTGGCTGAGCCGTCACTACTACTGTTAGATTTGCTCTTGCTATCATTGCTGTTAGATTCGACTAAAACGCCACCCCATCGCTGATTAAATTGAACGTTTGGGAAAATTTTGAGAGAACTTGGAAGTGTACTGCACGTGGATCAGGACGACTGGACAAAACCCAGAAAAGTGCCCAGTCTGCTTGTTATAGGAGAGTTCAGTATTGATATTGCATCGGACGCCTATGCTTGCCAGAGCGACCCTCAAACGTGGGAAAGATTTTCAAAGTCTGAATGGCAAATGGATATAATGGCACTTAGTTAGTATAACTATACATATGTTACATAGGGGGTTGAGAGAAACAGTTCCCAGAAACAAGAACGAAGCAAAACAAAAGAAACGACAAACTCTCGGAAATGAATTGCTACTCGGGTGCCAACACTCTTGAATTATGATGGCCACTTGACGCCTTCCTGAAACCATGGGAACCAGAGATCGGGTCTAATCAGTTTGGGAAAACTTGTCAACACCAGGAAACGTGGTGATCATCAAATGTAGAGTGTTGAGTGAGATTGAGAGGAAGTTGACACGACTCTGTTGGAGAGTGAAACACAAGATCGGTCACGTCTTCACCTGATTAGCCGGCCATGGGAACGCTACAACCTCAACTAGAGCTCACCAACTCAAGCTCAACAACACGCTGTACAGTACATATTACATAGGTGTCAGCACGGGCACTAAATCGGGGAAAAAATATCAGTACCGTGTGGAACCGTACGTAATGAGAGCTAGAGTACCGGTAGGTTAGAGAGATACCGGTACGCCAAAAGAGCTAGAATACTGAGAGCGTGGAGACTAGACTATGTTTCTTGGAGAGTAACGATGATAATTAACATTCTTCCTCAGCACGAATACTAAGCATTAAACACACAAACACTGTACTCGGGTACAACTCTAGTACATACATGAAATTTTGGAATTTTTCTCTCAGAAAAATTAAAAAGTCCAGACGATCTCGAGATCACCACGTGGTGGTTGTGGTATCCAATGACAACAATTTTTAATGAACACGTGATCGTGGTAATCCAATAAGATGGCCTTGTGCGACCCTTAGCAATTCACACCGTGTTTATCAGTGTTTATACTTTTATAGTGTTAATTGAACGTAATACTGACAATCTCGGGCACTATTGTTATTGTCATTACAGGTATAGGCTCTGCTAGGTACCTTACAGAGCCCTAAGTCCCAGTATTCACCAACATGGGAAACACCGCTACGAGGGTTTAGCGACAAGTTCCTACTTTTCAGACGGTGATATCTGTAAGCCTGTCCCTAATCAAGGAGAAATGAAGTGCCAGACATCAACCTTATCACAACCCTACTGTCAGTAGACCCATCCAAAGTTGGGAATCACAAACAAACGATAACGAGAACAGATGTAAGGAACTAGTTTCGCAAACTAAACCAGATGTAAGCAAAGTCACTGAACCCGGGCACTGGACAATACTAGTAGTTGGTGTATATTCACGCCAAATTGTATTACACAGCCATAATTAATAAATTGACAATGAATCCCATTTGGGTTAAATGTTAAACTGATTCCTGTCGAGATAAGGGAGTGGAAATGGCAGTAAACGAGGTCCTGCAATTTTCGACATGAACGCTAATTAATTGTTGCCCTAAATTTCCAACACTTGACCAAGTGTTGGACGACCTTCATGACGTTTAAGGCGAGTCGAGTTAAGAATGAAAGGCACGCTTCTGCCAGTAGAACTGGTGAAAAGAAGGGGAAAAGAGGTTCGGGTGTTGGGCAGAATGTATTCAGCGGTAAAAGAAAATTTTAAAACCGTTGAAAAGACGGCGAGTGCAGTAGGAGTGTGAACGTGTCACTTGTGTTACTACTGCTGCAGCTACTACTGTTTACAGAGTAATGGGTGACAATTGGGAATCAAGAAACCAACACCAGCATAATATGACGGTTTTGCGTTAACTCGCGCGGGCATTTCGAGTATATATCGAGTTGGTAGCACGTGGTGTAGTTATAACGCACGTGACAGTGACGTGGTCGCCCACGTGTCACATGTTGTTTTAAAGGTAGACAAGGTTCAACCGGAGAGGAGAAAGTTCCTCCGTCAGCTGACCCTAAGCCGGACTGCGTGATTAGCCGGCTGCAGCACGTGACCTGCTGGTGGCGGTGTGATTGGCAGCTGGGGTTCAGTAGACGAGTAGTGTCAGATGCGAAGTGTTGACAATATAGTCTGTTCGCTGTGCGGGTTGCCGTGTGGAACGCAAGCTTGACCACTGTCTAGTGGGGGCCCCGCTAAAACTCTCCTGTCCAGTTACCTGTCTAACTTGAACTGTTACAATCCAGCTTCACAAGGGTATGCTCTACGCCATAAACTCCCTGCTATTGGTGTGCCTGCCCACGTGACTCTGGCGCCCTGTCGCCATTGGTTACCTACACTCTCAGATTAGCGTAACGTGGCACTCTCCCTGATCTCCTCTCGGATACCGGCACTTTTAAAAGCTATTTGCTGTTTAAGAAGGTCCCCGGCATATTTTTGGGTGATAGACACGCCTGAAAACGCTGAAAACGCGGCGGGATCTGGCTGATGTCAGAGGAGCTGGTGGAGGAAGAGAGAGTCCCAGAGAGAGAACTAGTCGGGCTAGAGACTCTCAGGCAGCCTGTCGCACTTCACACGTCCCACAACTTGGCACGTTAACCAGCCAACTCTACCGGGTACCAAGTACCAAAACCAGCTGTCAGCCCAACAGGGGAGATAACTGGATAACTACATATTATTATCTGTATTATTCCTGTCATTCACATAAGTTCCGTCTTCTCCCGATCCAAAGACTTTCCTCCTGAACTCCTTGAACTGCAGGCTAAATACCTTGGCTCAGCTGCCATCAAAATATTACGATCCTGGAATCTTTTTCTTTGAAGTAACTAGCTGATCTAGACGGTACTCAGCTTTAAACCATAAGCTTTTTTTCGGCAAAACTAGACGAAGTGAAGCCAATTGTTAAAATTCTGCACTTGGACGAGCAACGCACTAAACTGCTAGCTGGGCACGCAAAATACCAGAATGATACCTGGCCATGATAAACACCGAGATCTGAAAACAGTTCGAACTGACTTGTCAAAATCAGGAGCTGATTTTGCTCTGTTCGGAGCCACGCCTCGAAAATCCGGGGTAACCTAATAGCTTAACAAAAGGCTAACCGTGGCGTTGACTAAACCAAATTAGATAAAGTTACTTAATGTGTGCATACTCTGTTCAATGCATACTTACTTTACACAGCTGGTCAATTAACGGTAGCTCAGATTAAAGAAATCAGTGATCGGGGAGTGACTGTAGGCCCCGCTTAACTTCTACATTTCAGGGCCGTGCTAATGCCCGGTCACGTGATACCAGATAGAGAGAATCCCGGTACCGAGACAGAAACCGGGATTAACATGATATTATCGGCATTATAACAGGATATTATATAGACAGTTCCGCTGTTTCTTCCATCGTGTATAAGTCTGCTGCTACTTTTATATAAATATATGTTACTTTTATAATGGTGACATGGTTATAATATCAGATATCCGCTGAAACAGCCCTCTGTATCTCTGTGCGCTGCATATTTAATCGTATGTGTAATATAGTATATATGTGGAGATAGTTAATACTTGTCACCAGCAACTAAATTTAGACCCCCTCGCCGATCCCGCTGACAATCGTGGGTTGAGTTTTGCCGTAAAGATCCCGTGGTTTTTAATGGTTTCCCCTCGCTGGCGGTTTAGTGGATTGTTGATAGAGGGGTGGACACAATACTCCCCTTCTATCTAACAGTTGACAGGGTCGGTAATCCCCCGTGTAATTTGTTGGAGGATCAGGACAGCCTTTTTGGCGCTGGCTCCCTTACTAACTCAACGTTAAACATCTTATCTTCAAACTGTACCTAACTGTTTTGTACGGTAAACTGCTTTCTGAATCACCTCACTTGAAGCTCGCGAATGAAAAACAAGAGAGAGCGCAAGCACAGCAAAACTCAAGGGCAAGAAGAGAAAATTTTCTTAACATCAACAACTTATCACTTACCTTACAGTTAATAAGTATTTACCCTCTGTTCAGTACTCTGTATCCCTAGGCAGGCAGTACCACACCTGAAAGGGAAATGAATATTATCTAGTATATATATCCTGTACTGCATATGTTATGGTGATGCTTCTGATTTGAAGAACTTGCAGGAATCCCGACATAAACTTAAGTTCCTGCTCAGGGCTACATGACAGGTTTGGGTATTACGCAATGTTGCAAAATGCAAGTAGGAGCTGTACCTACTGCTGGTAGACATAAACTCGGGGTTTAAAACCTTGGCACGATATTATTACGCTCCATACCGTCAACAAGAGCTCTAGTGATCTAGCTGTGAGTGCTATTTTAAGAGGTATAGCATGAAGGCGTCAAGCCATAGTACTCGAGCACTGCACGCCCTACAGCTCTTACCACACGCGGGGGAAGTTGTAACAACCTCCCCCGCAACTACTTCATACTTCACCCCTCCTATTTGTACTGTGTCACTGCTCCTGTTTTTAAAACCCTCTGCCTATCATCAGCTAACTGGTACTCGCCTCCCCTCGCTCAGCTCCTGTGCCTGGCGGTCACTACACCACCAGCTTTTCAACAAACGAGCCTGTTAAAAGTTGACCCTGACTGAACTGAGCCTGAAAAACGTGCCCCTCGTTACGTGGACAGGTACTCATGTATCCAATTTTAATTAGCGAATAAATGTGGGCTGGCGAGGATGTCTGCGCGGCTGCACAATAATAAGACAGTGTTGTCAACAGCAGAGGAACACTCTAACTCTGATAGTTGCTATAGTTACAACTTTAAAACTGTACCCGGTGGATAGTTCCCCAACTATCGCCTCATCAGATCATCTAACTTCAAGACCGCTACATTCCTGGACAGGCAACAGGTGAACAGACCGGTAAATTGAATTCTGCTGAAAACAGGTGCTACTTGCTTCCCAGGCTGCAAGTTTAACAATTGTTTTAAAGTGGAGAACAGGGCGTGAGAGAGTGAGATTAGGAGATATAGCCGTGAGAAGGGCTCGTTAGGAAGATGACTCTTGATAGGTCACACCTACAACCACTCACCACCACTCCACTTGAGACCCGCACCTTATCTCCAATAGCTGACCTAATTGTAATCATCACAGGTCTAGAATTAGTCAATATCTGGGTAGTTGCCTGACAGTGCCACGCAGCTCTGAATATCAGTCAGTTAGCCCACAATATAGTTGTCATTACACTTCTTATCAGCAGTTATCACCTAGGTATAGGTTCACATGGGAGATACTCACTCACACTTCACTAATACTACACTAACTATTGACGTGACCAATAATCTAGTTCACACGATATGCGCTTATCTGACACTTATAATAGGGTACTATAGTATCGCAGTTACTTATAGTAGGCAACTATAGTATCTCTCTGTTGACGAAGTAGGAATCTGGTAATAGTGTTCGACTTGTACGAAGTCCGAATCCTATTTGAAAGAAGCCCGGGCTAAGAATGGATTCTATTTTAATGGGACCCTCATTTGAATGAATCTGGATAAAGATCAACAAGTCCAACGAAATCCTACATAACTGTTGTGCGCTCTGGTCATTGGAGCTTAACGTGCGTACTGGACCTTACCGTGCTTACTGGACCTTAACGTGCGTACAGGACCTTAACGTGCTTACAGGACCTTAACGTGCGTACAGGACCTCAACGTGCGTACAGGACCTTAACGTGCGTACAGGACCTTAACATGCGTACCATTTTAAAGATGCACATACTACATGATAGAGTATGGAATACAGGTATCTTGGCAATTAGCACTGTACTTTGTGCCTGATATTGAACACCAATGTGTATTAAATGGTAATTATTTAATACACATTGAATAGTTAACTGAATAGTTACCATTTAAACATTATATTTGTTTTTGAAAATACCACCAGTACTTCTATTTCAAATTTAATTTTCAGTATTTATGCAGATTTATGCGTCATCAAGTCCTCCAAATAACTACTTATTATTATGTACATATATTCAATATAACGAAGGAATGCCCCCCACAGGTAGGATGACTGTTCTCCTCCTTCTCCTCCTCTCCCTGCTAAACCACGTGACCCCACTGCACGTGTTCGTGTCGTCCCAGTCACATGACCTCCTCCTCAAACAGACCTTCTCTCTTGTAGTTGAAGGAGACGACTGCCCCTACGACCCCTGCTACTTCACAGTCAGGATCAACAAGGAGGTTGTAAGTTCAGGAGAATACGAGAACAGTACTAAGAGTACAGATATCAAAGTCTCCACCCCAGGACACACCAACTTAGTGGTGGTGTTTTCAGATGATGGGACTGAGAGTCACCTAGTATACCCCTCCACTCTAGACGGTGGACTCCCGCTCCTTTTTGTCATTCCTGTGCTCGTCACAAAGTCAGATTACTGTAACTACATGGTATTTTCTGTTGGTGGAGAGGAAGTAGAAGGTGTTTCGTTTTCTGAGGAAACATTGGTTGAGATTAACATTTTCAACGGAGCAAAAGAGAAGATAACCTCTCAGTATTTCTACAGTGGTGTCCTCTCGCCAACAGTCCAATTGACTAACACCACGTCCCAACTCTCCCTCCCTATCACCAGAAACTACACGGTTGGAACCTGGACTATCCCCCTCAACAAGAATACCCTCCTCAGTCAGGCTGCTACAGCTCCCCGGGACTGGCACATTAGAGTTACATTCCCTAAAACTTATGTCGACTCCTGCCTTATTCAGGACGCTGTCTTCTCAGTATCTCTGCTGAGTTCTGTTTATAGTAAACCTGACAGTTATTTTGATCCGGTCACTCCCGTTTTCAACACAGACAGCCAACTCTTATCCAGATATTCGCCTTGTAGCAGAAATGTGCAAATAGTGTTCCAGAAAAACTCTTCCTATTTTGGGATGTATAAGTACGGCAAAGTGGAATGGTTTGCAGTAGGTTTTAAAAATCAAAGTAAAAACTCGGGAGTCGCTGGCTCAGAGCTAGTGGAGGTGGTGCTGCTGCCCACTACCGTTATCCTGGTAACATCACGTGGTGTACTGACTGTGGGAGAGTCAGGTGAGTGGGAACATCTTCACCCCACCACACACGCTACTCGCACTGTTACTCGGAGCTGCCCTGCCGTGTGCACTGATAGAACAATCATCACACTTAACCAAGCTGCTGCCCTGACAGCTGAGTTAGTATGTTTCACCTTGTATATCTGGAACTTTTTAACTCGTACCTGGCTCCGACTTGAATCCTTTGAAAAAGATCAGCTAACGATCGTCATGTTCTGTAATTTTCATTACATATGAAAATACTTGGTTTCTCAAATCTCTGGCAATATAAAGTCCACTTCATGGGCTGAGAATGTAAATAATATTAAATCCTATTGCAGCCGGGGCGAGGGACAAAGACAATTTTGGCATAAATTGCATTTACCAGATTCCCGCTAATCAATATCATGGACTACGTGCTTTTCCGCGAATGTGCGGATATACAAATAAAGTTACAGGGTTTTAGACAAACATTTATCCCCTGGTTGTTTAACTCAAATGTATGCGAACCTTGGCGCTACTAAGTAGCGAATTTTGGGTTGACTCGAAGTGATTAATATTAATTTTCCAGCACAATGACTTTTTAATTTTGGGGAAATTATGGGCTTTCTTCGTTTGCCCTGAAATGAAGTATTACTGTTAAAATAAGGGGGAAATGTCCGGAGGGCTACAAGAGGCCTGACTACTGCAATAGGGTTAAAAGCCCGCTCTGATCTACAGGACCGTTATCCGGCAGGTATCCGTATTCAGACTGGAGACAGTACCGATCTCCCCGGACCCAGACTGCAAGATACTGGACACATACCATGATACCATCCGCAATCTCACTGTAGTCTCTCAAAAATGTGAAGACTTTGTCACCATAAACGGCACTGGAAGTGGCCCTCCTTTCAATAATAGTGTTGTAAGTAAAGTTTTATGTGTACGATCCGTTTTATTTTAATCCTCCTTTGACAACTACAAGTTCTCTACAACAAATTTCAAAATTTTTGTTCAACAAATTTATAAAAAAGATGTGATCCATGTTCTCTCTCAGAAGTGGCCGGACAGTGTAGTAGGGGTACACTGGGACGAAGTAACCTCTGATTTGTACCTGCACGGTTCCCAGATCCTGCACTCCTCTTCTCGGGGAGAGTTCCTAACCACTGTACTGACCCTCAAGGAGGGGGACCTGGTCAGGGACATGGTCTCCGGGGGTCTCTTCGGAGATATTGTAGCGGTAAGTTTCACTACTGCTAATATAAATACCTTAAGTTTACAGTTTATACCTCTTTCATCGAGTTTCTTTTGGTTTTTCGTGGTCAAACTGAACAATTGTCGAACAGTCATAAATGAGTCGCATTTTTCATTTAGTGAATAATATTGATTCTTTTCTTGACAAAACAACCTAGGCGTGGTTGACTAGGAAAATGATCAATATATTTCATCGTCAGAACGTCATTGCGTGGACTCAAATTATTTGCAGTACTTAGTAGTGTTGAAAACTTGAAAATATGTATTTTAAAAATGTTTTTGATGCTTGATCCAAAAATAGGGCTGCAAATTTTTAATTACAGTACAAATGAATTAAAACTTTAACAGCCTTATAAATTAACTCAAAATGTGGGTTTTCAGCTGACCGACTCCGGAAGAGTGTTCATGTCGAACGTTGGAATAAACCGATTTGTAGAAGTTCACAATATCCAGAGCAGCCCGATCACACCACACACATACTTCACATTAGATCACACTTCTCAGTTGTGCTATCACACTCTGCGAGACTCCTCAATCACCAGGTTCCTAATGCTCCTGCTTTACTTGAAAGGCTGCTCCGATAGGATGCACGTGCATTCTGCGCATGCTCCCGCCTCGCGCGGTGGATCCCCAGATTTATCGGGAATCCCTACTCTCTGATTCGGCAATCCATACATCAAGATTCGTGCTTATAATTATAATTAGTCAAATGACACTAGAATTATCTGATTCAGGTACAGAATACCCAGACGAGCGTTGTATGTGGAGGAGTCAGGAGATATTCAGCTCTATATAGAACTTATAGGAGGGAACAAAGTCAGACTTATTTCCTTCTCACAGGTGATTACTTTTGGGAACTACAAAGTTGGGAATTACAAAGTTGTTCCAAGATTGGGATAATATAAGTTAGAATCTAGACACAAGAGTGTGATCACTACAAGTATCACATCTAGCATTTTAGCAGCCACAAAGTTACACTGATACCGGGTTCCTGCGTTATGTGCCACTGGTTTTCAAGTTTAGCAGATATTTTGAAACGAACTAAACAGTTGATAAATGCCTTTAACCTAAGCCCAATTGCTGTAGCAGAACTATTTCACGCTTGGGGAGGGGGTTGTGGAGGGGAGGGTGGGTTGTGGAGGGGGGTTGCGGAGGGGAGGGGGTTGTGGAGGGGAGGGGGTTACGGAGGGGAGGGGGTTGCGGAGGGAGGGGGTTACGGAGGGGAGGGGGTTTGCGGAGGTACAATGTTCTCTGTCATTATCTGTCCGTATTATGATATTATAATACACCACCTATCTAACGCTACTGTGGAGGGAATGTCAACTCTCTCACCCTGTCTATATCTTACCGACTGATCTGATTGGGTCACATTAACACTGCAATCACACCAGTCTTGGCTTATCACCCTCTTTGTTAGTTTACTCCTCTCGTTTGGTTGCTGGCCCTCCGATAATATAGTAGCTGGTTTATAGTAGTGACAAGAGTCAAATTCTGAATTCTTTAAGTTTCGAGATTTCTTTTTTGGGTCAAGAACTATCCCTGAAAACCATCAGATCCCCCCTTATGCAACCACTTAAAATGTCACAAAAGTGCTTGAAAACTTCGGACCTAGTAGCTAGGTTCATAGCAGTTGGTTTTATAGTAGCTAGGTTCATATTATCTGGGATTTATATAAGTTTTTTATAATGCTTACTAAGAGAAAGCAACGTATTATTTTAGATTTGTGTTCTTTTCATGTCAACCCGAGCTCAGATTAAAAATTATCATGATACCCCCTCAGAAGAACACGTTCGCCTTGGGAGATGTTGGCAAGATATTCCAGCTAAATGAAGGCAGGGGATCTGGTAGAATAGCTGAAGTGACCCAAGCAACTATTTCTGACAAAAATAGTTCTGTTGCGATTCTTGAAGTCATGGAACCCTTTTTCAAGCCCAAATCTGTGCAAAACACTATATTCATAGAGTCACACGGAGACGGCTTGGTTAAGATCGGACTTGTTGGTGAGTCCATTCTTTATTTTAAATTTCCTTTATAATGATTACTGGTGAACTCTTTTATGGTGTGGTGTATCACAATCCAGACTAACGACCATGGTCAAGTTCGTTTGTTGTCAGTTTTTAAATATACCAACTACAATTAGTTACAACCATTCCTATATCATCGCTCTGCTTAAGTAAAGGCAGCTCCATTTTATTAACGATCAAAGGAAAGATGTGGAATATCGACTGTTGATTATCTTTAAAATTGGGCGAACTAAAATGTAGATTAGTGCAGTGTGTTTTACTGTAGAGTATAAAAGTAGAAGGGTAATAGTGAGTGTCTAGTAGTGGTGTCTCCTCAGGTGGTAGTCTGTGGACCACCAGACAGATAGGCTCCTGTATCCTTGTCCTACACTGTACTCCTTTCCTCGTGTCCGGTGTCCACAGTCCAACATCCCTAATTGCTACCCCTCTCTACCCGAACAAAGGTACGTGCGCACAAATATGCCGCGATAGAGAGATAGTCGTTAATATTTAACAAACTTGAAGCTCAACAAGTCTGAAAATTAATTTGCACGTCTATTCGCTGCTAACGGTTGAGCAGCTGCTGCAGACTTTAACGGTTAGATAGCAAGAGAATTAGACGTAGCCAAACCCATTTTTCTGTCCAGTGAGCGAGTGCATGGGGTCAATTGAGTCGGACAGATGGTTTTCTATCAACTTAGACCCCTATATGTCAACGGTTGAGGTTGAGATTGGCGACAAGTTCGTGGTAACAGAGGTCGGTGACCAAGTAACAATAACTGCTCCGAGCTCTCTAAGCTCTGATTTGGAGGGGAGCATCATGACTGTGGAGGGAGGCAGACAGGGTATCGTGCAGAAAGTCAGCGACCTTACTTTTGTCATCATATCTAATGACAACTTCCTGCTCAATGAAGGTAATCTCTCTTTACAGTGACTATTTTACAGAATAGTGTTTATGAGTATTCCTAAAACTTAAGTATTAAGTCACCTCTAAGTCACCTCTAAGTTACCTCTAAGTTACCTCTAAGTTACCTCTAAGTTACCTCTAAGTTACCTCTAAGACTCTAAACATTTTAATACCAAAACGAAATTGATAACCACGTCTCAAATAAACCATAAACCATAAGCCATGAATCTGGGAGGCCTGATAAGGAATGAGGATGAATATTACTCCTCCTTCGTTTAGAGTAATATTTCAAGGATTACAGTGACAGGGTTAGAGGTAGTTACTGCAAATAGGTACTATTTGTAGCAATAGATAACGTCTATAAAGAGGAGACATCGTGTCATAAATATCCTCTAATTTGCTCTTTTTTTTATTGCGACAACATTTTCATAGCAAAAGAACAATATTATTGGCTTCACAGAATTTGAAAGCGGTGAGATAGTGTTCTCTAACATTGGGTCCGGAATGCTTGCGGAGGACATGTTGGCACGTGACTCAAGTTGGATCCTGTCTGAACCAGAGTGTGAGGTGGTCTTTGTGGCAGACGATCTACAAGCTCTCTCTCACCCTGGTAAACCCTCTAGCTCCTGTTTAACAAATCCTTCGTCTGTTGAGTACTTGTTAAGTTCCCCTTTCAGTCACTTTCCTGGTTACTATGGTATCTGTCATCCGTGTGCCGAATTTAAGGCTTATTAATTTCAGTGTGTTTAACTCCACATAGTCTAGATTAGTTCTCTTTAAAACAGTAACAGTGTTAAAATAGCTATTATCAATGCTTAGCATCTGAGTTCAAAGCGTCTATCAATTCCAGTGCCTCAACAATCAGTACACATAGACACGCTCAATCAAGTTGAACTAAAAGTCAAAGTGTCAGACAAGAGAATGTTTCCGCCATCTTCTCCCGTCTTCAAGATAGTGTTTGACAATCGAGACAAGTTCCAGTTTTACTCCACCCACAATACCACATCTCATCTCACTCAACTAACTGTTAGTTAACTCTGCGGCTTTCCGCTTAAATCAAAATAATATAATTAATATTACTTCAGTATAATCAGTTGCAGTATACAATAATATGACCAGTACAATTATAATATAATTTACTTCGCTTTTGTAAGAATACTAGCTGCAAACTTGTGACTTTAAACAGTAAACCTCAGATTGGTCTAAGTCACGAGAGTACAGAGGGAGGTACCTACACCCCGGTACTGATCACGCCGTACCTTTCCGCCAGTTTGAAGTGCGAAGTACCTTCAGTACTGTTCTCAGTCCAGCAAGCTTGTGATCCTCAAACCAGGCTGGTCCAGAGGTATCCTCACGTTCCGGACCAAGCTGCCTTCCTCTCCCCTCACTACATGGCACCTCACGGTTAGTTATTAATTTCATGTTTGTAAAATTCCAGAATCCCCTGAAAGACTGCAGGGTTTTCTAATTTGTGGCAATTTTCTGATCTCTCGAACGAATTTACACTATGCCCATGCGGGCTTCTGGGTTGTCTAAGGTGTT
The DNA here is from genome assembly GCF_026151205.1 of Bolinopsis microptera. Lineage (NCBI taxonomy): Eukaryota > Metazoa > Ctenophora > Tentaculata > Lobata > Bolinopsidae > Bolinopsis > Bolinopsis microptera. Next base: position 11,793,477 of record NC_087072.1, on the reverse strand, counting down.
TTCCCTGCAATATAGAGATGTGACTGCAGGGGTCCGCACTTCAGTAGACTTGAGACTCCATAACTTGTCTAGAGTGCGAGCCCGAAAGTTTGATTTTAGTGTTTACCGTGTAGACTATTTTTCAGGAATGTGCTGAAATTCCTGCCCAGTTTAACACCAACACACTGTCAACTCCGTACCAGCTCCAGGGGTACAGGCCACATTTTAAACATTAGGTAGACTTTATAGTGACGTCACTTCCAGCAAACACTAACCCTCAGGAGACAACGTGATGACGTCACTACCAGTCAACTACCGACCCCCCTCAATCCACGGTCGAGAGATCTCCACTTCACACAACGTCTACAATGCGGACCCCAGTCAACCTATTCCCAGATCTGCGAAAGCCGTTTCTAAACACTCGTACGAATTTAAACAGTGTAATAACTCGGATAGTCGGGCTGAATGTTCTTGTTCAGACGAGTTAAAGATATCCGGTAGGTTCCCCCCTCCCTACCACCCCTCTCCCTACCCCCCCCCCCCCCCCTCTCCCTACCCCCCTCTCCCTACCCCCCCCCCCTCTCCCTACCCCTTTACCCCTCTCTCAACATCTTACACCTGTCTGACCGAGCTCTTAAAAATAGAACATACTATTTTTATCAAACGTGAAAAAGTTCATTTCCCTGTATAGTAAAGCTGTGATAAGGTTTCAAGACTACTGCTATTTAAAAAATCAAAGGCTTCAACTTTGAAATAAGAATAATAATCCAAAGTCAAAGTCTATTTGAACTAGACATTTCAATTTAGATCTTAATTTTGCACCCTAAACTCCGATATTCTCATAGATTTAGCAGCTCACAGTGATTGTAGACAGATTGTGTACAAGGTTCCATACACCTCAATATTCACACCGGAGCTGCTTATCATGAGGTTGGGAGAGGACCCTCTACCTTTAAAGTGAGTACTGAGTAGGGGGGAGGCGCTAATAGCCCTAATGGGGGGGGGGGGGGGCTAATAGTCATAGTGGGGGGGGGGGGGGGGCTAATAGTCATAGTGGGGGGGGGGGGGGGGGGGGGCGCTATTAGTTATAGTGGGGGGGGGGGGGGCGCCAATAGTCCTAGTGGGGGGGTGCTAATAGTCCTAGTGGGGGGGGGGGGGGGCGCTATTAGTTATAGTGGGGGGGGGGCGCCAATAGTCCTAGTGGGGGGGTGCTAATAGTCCTAGTGGGGGGGGGGGCGCTTATAGTTCTAGTGGGGGGGGGCGCTAATAGTTCTAGTGGGGGGGGGGGCTATTAGTTATAGTGGGGGGGGGGGGCGCTAATAGTCTTAGTGGGTGGGGGGCGCTAATAGTCCTAGTGGGGGGGGGGGGGGGGCGCTAATAGTTCTAGTGGGGGGAGGAGGAGGCTTCTTTATTTAGCAAAGTTTATATGCTCCATATATATTCTAATAAGTAGAATTGCAGTTTCCATCATTGTCATGTTTTGTGTGATCAACCATCTGCCATGCTGTGTGTCACGATGTAACACTTTTCACTGCCCCCCCCCCCCCCCCCCCCCTCCGGCTGCCGGCAGTCTGCGGACCCCTTCTCTTCATGCAACATTATTTAGGGAGACCGAAAACTATTCGACATACTTTTAAACTATACGCTGGGTCAAAATTTGGATTTTCGTCTAATTTCGTATCCTACAACTAACTACTTCCATACAGATCCATAACTTGTTACTGCACTTTACCGGTAGGTATTTTAACACCTTCACCCTTCCAAACCTCATCACCTTTCTGTTATCTGTACCATTAATTCCAGCTATGTACGAAATTTCTATAATTGTAATGTCTGTTGTCTAAACCATTACTTTGTGGTAAAACTAGGCACACTAACTTATAACTTTACCACACTTAGTCACACCTAATCACACCTAATCACACCTAGTCACACTTATCTGATCACGGAGCTGAACGGAAGAGAAGAGTTTCAGATTTACAAAGCTGGAGAAAACAATTTGTCGCCTAGTTGCAACTACACCAACTGTTCTATCGTATTTCTGGGATCTGGTGAGTGTTATATTGTAATTTTATATTAATAAAACAAATATTTAATAAAACAAATATTTAATAAAACAAATATTTAATAAAACAAATATTTAATAAAACAAATATTTAATAAAACAAATATTTAATAAAACAAATATTTAATAAAACAAATATTTAATAAAACAAATATTTAATAAAACAAATATTTAATAAAACAAATATTTAATGAAACAAATATTTAATAAAACAAATATTTAATAAAACAAATATTTAATAAAACAAATATTTAATAAAACAAATATTTAATAAAACAAATATTTAATAAAACAAATATTTAATAAAACAAATATTTAATAAAACAAATATTTAATAAAACAAATATTTAATAAAACAAATATTTAATAAAACAAATATTGAATAAAACAAATATTTAATAAAACAAATATTTATTTTTACGGCACAATCAAACAATATCAATAATAAACAAATCAGAGGAGGTTTGAAGTGCCAAAGGCCACTGCTTATCATTAGATTTGAGAGTGACATGTGCTTGAAACCCCTTCAACCATCCACTATGTATATATATTTATAATACAAATATAATATATTATATTTGAGATATAATATAGATTAGTTACCATGTATTAGGGTCATCTTGATTTTGGAGGGATAGCAAGTACTTTTTAAGGTTAGATTTAAAATTACCTGACAAGCCTGATAAGTCTGAATTTTTGGAAGAACCCGGGATTATTATCCCATCTTCATTAGCATCACATAATTTCGAATACATAGGGGATGAGATCATTCCAAATTTTCGTAGAGGTGTACAAAAATTTCTGTTGGGGGATATCTAACCTCAGTAATGGGACGATCAGACGAAGTTTTTCCTTTCTAGGACAGAACTTGAAAAGATCTTTAATCGACTGGGGAACATCAAATTTAAGAATTTTGAATAGTTCCATAAATGTATGATACATGATACATTGGATGACATATATTGGAATACCGCAACTTTGTACCACTTTTATATTGGAATACCGCAACATTGTACCACTTTAATATTGTAATACCGCAACTTTGTACCACTTTTATATTGGAATACCGCAACATTGTACCACTTTTATATTGTAATACCGCAACATTGTACCACTTTTATATTGTAATACCGCAACTTTGTACCACTTTTATATTGTAATAACGCAACTTTTTACCACTTTTATATTGGAATACCGCAACATTGTACCACTTTTATATTGTAATACCGCAACATTGTACCACTTTTATATTGTAATACCGCAACATTGTACCACTTTTATATTGTAATACCGCAACTTTGTACCACTTTTATATTGTAATACCGCAACTTTGTACCACTTTTATATTGTAATACCGCAACTTTGTACCACTTTTATATTGTAATACCGCAACTTTGTACCACTTTTATATTGTAATACCGCAACTTTTTACCACTTTTATATTGTAATACCGCAACATTGTACAACTTTTATATTGTAATACCGCAACTTTGTACCACTTTTATATTGTAACACTGCAACATTGTACCACTCTAATATTGTAATACCGCAACATTGTACCACTTTTATATTGTAATACCGCAACATTGTACCACTTTTATATTGTAATACCGCAACTTTTTACCACTTTTATATTGTAACACTGCAACATTGTACCACTTTACTATTGTAATACCGCAACATTGTACCACTTTTATATTGTAATACCGCAACATTGTACCACTTTTTTATTGTAATACCGCAACATTGTACAACTTTTATATTGTAATACCGCAACTTTGTACCACTTTTATATTGTAACACTGCAACATTGTACCACTCTAATATTGTAATACCGCAACATTGTACCACTTTTATATTGTAATACCGCAACTTTGTACCACTTTAATATTGTAGCCTTTCATGTATTACTCCATTATGTTGGAGTGATCTGCTTAGCGGGTTTCTAATCTCGGTGTTGACACATGTGTTGGTGCATGAATATTCCATCACTTTATATAGTGATATATAGTGCACTATTAGCTTGTTACTGCTGTGTATTAGGGCACTAGTCACGTTTTAGATTATAGCATGTCCGGGGAGATAAACGTGAAAAAAAAAACCTCCAGTAATATTGATAGGTTTTCCTAGTCTACAAATGGTAGATGCCTCACTCACCTCCCCTTTCAGAGCTGTTCCACTACCGAGTAGTTGTGATGGAGGACACGATCTGCAACTACTCTACTGAGTTCCTGGTGTACGTGGTGGATGTTCCGCTCCCCAAGACCCTGCACAACACTATCACTGTGCATGTCGGTATGTAATATCACAGTGCAATGTTCATGTCGGTATGTAATATCACAGTGTAATGTTCATGTCGGTATGTAATATCACAGTGCAATGTGCATGTCGGTATGTAATATCACAGTGCAATGTGCATGTCGGTATGTAATATCACAGTGCAATGTGCATGTCGGTATGTAATATCACAGTGCAATGTGCATGTCGGTATGTAATATCACAGTGCTATGTGCATGTCGGTATGTAATATCACAGTGCAATGTGCATGTCGGTATGTAATATCACAGTGCAATGTGCATGTCGGTATGTAATATCACAGTGCAATGTGCATGTCGGTATGTAATATCACAGTGCAATGTGCATGTCGGTATGTAATATCACAGTGCAATGTGCATGTCGGTATGTAATATCACAGTGCAATGTGCATGTCGGCATGTCAAACGCTGGGCATGATGTCAATGAACGTACTGACGGTCTCTTTTGTAATTGTGGCACGTGTCGCCGAGTAACGGACCTAATTTCCCTCTTTATTTATATCTCATCTAAATTTTCTTGACGCAACAGATGTTGTGATCAAGGGAACAAATATCGGCTGGAATAATATTATGACCAAATATGTTAAATCGTATTATATGTCTCCTGATAGAGAGTTTGTGGTCTTGGTTTCTAGAACTGGCTTAAAAGGATCAGTATGTGCCAGGGTTAAGGGCAGAGTATACACAAAATGTATCGGTATGTGCCCGTCCTGTACCGTGATCACCTCTGTTCACTCGGCGAGTATCGGTATGTGCCCGTCCGGGTTTAAGAGGCAAAGTCCTGTTAAGGTTTGATAAGCCTAAGATTCCATTATGAACCCATTGCAATTGTTGTATTTTAACTGATCTACTGTAAGGGTAATCACTACTATTAAATAGTACTAATACTATACTGTTTCAGGCGCGATAATGTTCGTAATAATCCTGATCTACTACACGTTTAGTAAAGGAGCTGATACTGATAGGAGCCTCAACAAGAAAGGATCAAAATTCAGGGACAACTCCAGTTCCTCCTCTTCTCTTCCTGATAAAACTGCGCCTTTGAAATATTAACTACTTCGTTATAACTTGAACATCAATATTATTTTCGCTGATTATGTTAAAAGTTGGCTATTGAGATAAGAGAGATAGAAGTTATTACATTTAAAGTAACCAACTTGTAATTAACACAGTCCGGGACCCCCTGGAACGGGGAAGGTTCCTCTTATAGCCACCATCTAAACCAACATTGAGCTTATGAGCTTTCACTAATCAGCATATAAAAATACATCTGAATTACTTTCATACCCTCAGAGCCCTTTGAAAAGATATTTAAATTCTTGGCGAGTGACTTTCACTCAGTGAAACATTGAAAACAACATCCGCCGCGCTGGAACCGATCGTTCACAAATACATAATATAACAGTTGGCTACATCATGTCAGTTATGTACATCATACATGTTGGTACAAGTTAGTGCCAGAATAAATACTAGTGGGTTAATCTGGGGCAATTTCGTCTTCTTAACCAATTAACTATCCAACTCCTGACTACATTTTCTCTTTGAGTTGCAACTACAACTGATATAACAGTTAATGTACTCCACGAAACATTTTCAATATCAAATTTCTGTGTAACTCTGTTTTTCACGAACAAAAATTTTGTGTGTAATAATATGATTAATTTTTTGAAATCCATGTATTATCACTTGTCATAAATTTTATTGAAGAATTGGGATGATCATTAATTACTATAATATATTATATAATGTATATATACTTACAGTATATATATATATATACACTCTGTATACCATTACCTACAGTGGTTATCACACGAGAGTGAAATTCAAAATTGGTACATTTCCCTTTTCGCGCGCCGGCGGCTGACGTGCACGAAAGGGATATGCAACGTGTAGCAAGAGAGAAAGATAAAACCAGCCATATTTTATATCATATATACCAGCTAGTTAGGTGGGAAACTCAAGCATATTATCTGCCAAAACTCTGATACAAGAAATTAACTTTCTCCATTCCACGTAATTGAAACAGTTTTCGCCAATAAACGCTGTGTCATGTAAGCTTAATATATATATAAGGTGATTCGGAATCAGGATGAAAACCACAATTTTTGGTAATTCCCAACAGCCAATTAAATTAAATGGAAAACATCTCAGTTGATTTAAGAACGTTCGGAAAAACAAAAAGTGAGTCTTCGATCGAAATCATTGTATCCGTTTCCTTCCGCACGTATTCGTTCACTTTTGTCTTTAATACGTGAGAAAAGCGAGCCTTAGACCAGCAATCTAGGTTACACAGTTTGCCTAGACGAGCGTGCTAAAATCAAATCACTCTACACTGGGAATTCGAAATTTTTATTTTTAAAAGGTGTAGTGCTTTTTAAACAAACACCCATAATATTAGCAATTAGGCCATCGACAGTGAGCCGCGCGTACCTTAACGGGTGATACTCGTAAAATATCTGTTCCATGTATTGGACCGTCGACGAGTCCAACTCGGCGCGCGTCCTGGTAGGTTGTAAACCTACAACGCGTACCGACTCTAGGATAGTTTTTAAACGCTAATAACAAATAATTGTTAATAGTAATTTCGGCCAGCACAAACTTCTTGATATGAAATTGAAACAAATACATATTTGGTATCCTTTCCTCAGTCCAATCTTTTAAAAATTTGGTTAGTTTACTTATAGACTAACAATGAAACTTTGAGAAAAGGTATGAGCATATCTAATCATCAGACATAGTGGTACAACTTTGTTCTAACCAGAGCCCTCACACAAGAGGTGCCGTCTTCGGTCTTTCTTACTTGTGAAACAAGCGCGTCACGTAGTACACGAAGACTCATGGTTATATGTTACCTGAGGACCCCAGGCTTTAATGTTGGTAAACAACCGAATAGAGATTAGGCGGAATGACAGGCTGAGCGCGGCCCAGTAAGGTTATATGTAAAGTTACAACTCAAAGCAACATCTTTTTTGTAGGTTTTTTTTGTAGGTTTACAACCTACCAGATATTTTACGAGTATCACCCGTTAACATCTTTTATTCCATATATCATTATATCAACTCCGATATCTTCCAAGTTTTTCCCGAAGTTTCTTAAGTCCAACTGGAAGTTCTTTACAAATTTTCAAAATGATCTCACTCCATGAACTGAAGATATGATCGACGGAAGATAAATTGACAAAAAAACAATGGTTTGCGCGGCGACCACAAGCCAAAAATAGATAAGAGGTATACACCATAATACACAAGTATAATAGCCTGGGATTCCTTGACATACGTTGCATGCCACTTTTCGCGCGCACTGGATTCCCAGGTAAGTTAACGGGCGATACTCGTAAAATATTTGTTTCAAATATTAGGACCGTCGACGAGTCCAACTCGGCGCGCGTCCTGGTAGGTTATAAACCTACAACCAGGTAACTGTAAGTAGCAATAACAAATAATATTCGCATAGCCATGTGTCTACGCGTACTGCGTGACGCGCTTGTTTCACAAGTGGCGGTCGCGCGCAACTGCAAGCGAAAGGGCTTTGGTTAGAGCAAGCAATAATATAGTTAAAATATTTCCCTAGCGGATTACCGTTTGTAGATTTATAATCAAAGTTGGACTCGTTGACGGTGATCTTTGGAACAAATGTTTTTGGAACAAACATTTTACGAGTATCACCATTAAATTACCTGTAACCGTTAACGGGTAACTCAGAAATTCAGAAAACCTTACTATACTGAATTACCGACTGGCGGGGCGCGCTTTCACCTAACCATGTGCTTTCGCGCCACTGCGGGCGCGCTTGTTTCACAAGTCAAGAAAAGTCCTTTTTACCGCCGTGAGGCGGGCGCGTGCTACTGCAAGCGCAAGGGCTCTGGATAGAGCAAGGGCGCGCTTGCTAAAGGCGCTTTTTAAACAACCGGTTTGAGCTCGGGCGCGACATCAAGTACACTGGTTGCTCGCGCCTGTGGCCTGGCGAATTCTATTGTCCAAGCTGCATGTGACACAATTCAGCCAATCAGTAAACTTTTATTCGGCCCGAAATAAGAGTTTTTGGGATAACTCAAAACCTACCTTGTCCCGAATAATTAACTTTAGTTTCACGAGACGAAGATTTTGGTTAAAACTGGGGCTTTTACTAATTCGCTCGCCCAAAAAAAAATATAGAAATTTTATTTTATACCCACAATCAATTCAAGATTCATATTTAGTTCAAATATTTAAAGTCAAATTAACTATTCCATTCACGGGTGATACTCGTAAAATATAATTGTTTCGTCGACGAGTCCATGCCCACTCGGCGCGCAACTTGGTAGGTTATAAACCTACAACCATTTCACATTTCACAGATATCAAATTTTTAAATTATAATAAAATAATTTGTGATATGTGTACACGTGATAAATTAATAAATTAATTTACGCTTGCGATTTACAAAATATACAAAAGCAGACAATACTTAGAAAAATTGGTTCGGCGCACACCTGATAAAAAGAGTTTGGTTAACATTTCCGAACTAACAACTAAAGCGTACATTAAAAGCTAACTTATCGAATTCTTTAAGACATATTAAATTTGACGTGGTTCAATAAATTAGCCACGAAAATGTCCAAATTGTGTAGGAAGGTTACTGTCACCAAAATGTAAATCAGATCGAACGAGAAATTAGATCGAACGAGAAATTAGATCGAACGAGAAATAAGATCGAACGGCGTCTCAATTCGATCTGATTTACATCTTGGTGACAGTTACTGTCACCAAGATGTAAATCGCAGAAGGTGGCACAGAATATTACTTGTGAAACCGGTGAAACAAGTGTTTTTTTAGTAAAAATGGCTAGGTGAAGAGTTTCTTCAGACGGCTTTTATCGGAGTGCGGGTTATTAACTAGCTTATGCACAACAACAAGCCAGCCCGAATTTTCGGTGTGTTTATGAACACTATTAGCCTGGTGAGTGGTGACGCAATCCTCATTTCAGGCAACGAAAGCCACGATATGGTCGGTCGCGCACAGCGTGGTGCCGCAAACTATTACTCTTCCATACTATTTTAAATTAAAACGATGAACGTGGTTGTCAAGAGGTAGAACATAACTATTATTAATTGATAAATATCATCGCCTTGCTATATTGTTGGCCAGATTTTCTAGATAGCTTATCAGAAAGCTTTTCAAAAAGTGTTGGCCCCATTTCCCATTTTACCTGTCTTTGATAATATTATCGGTGTAAATTTTCACCTACAATTTCAACAATCCTTTTTTTTCAACAATAATTTTCTTCTGCATCTCATTGGTATATTATAACCATTGATACAAAGGCCATAATCTTTCACCTGCTCTCCAATATCCACCTTGAAGCTGCATTTTATATCCTTGAACTACACAATATAAACTAAAGAATGTTTTAGTGTAGACTTTTCGTCACAACAAGACTGCACATGCAACCTATAGTAACAACTATAAACAGAACCCCTCATGTCTTCTAACAAATTTTCTTCTAGTCTTAATGTGAGCCTTGTGTCTAAAAATTTATCTGAACTAGCGTTTCAGTGTGTGCAAAAGCTTCCAGGCATGCGCATTCCTTGCCCCGTTAGTTACCTGTCCTTCCAAAACCAAACTAGCAGTCAAGGACAAAAAGTCATACACCAAATGGGCATTATATTTTATGAATTGTTTTACATCTTTTTATTCTGTAAAATGTGCTAAAATTAAATTTCTTGTTTCATTGAAATTTCTTGATTCATTGGTAGTATGAATAACCTTTTGAGATCCAAGGGCTTTATATTATTGGAAGGAGCTTACTGGGCGGCGCTCAGCTGCGCCTGTCATTCCGCCGAATCTCTATTCTATTCTATTTATGAGCATAATAGCCTACAGGTAAGAAGGAGCTTGAGCAATGATACACTCTTACATCTAAAAATGCCCTTTCCAATTACATAGTGCTATGATATTTTGTAGACATTTGTGATGATGTGATGTCATAATTTTTACTTTACTTTTTACTTTAATTGGTTCTATATACTCATAGCACTTACATCCTGCACCCTCAGTAACACGTCTGCTAACATGAAAAACTTAAAATTAGGCAACTAACGTTTCGCTAGTTATCTTAAGATTTCATTATCATTATAATATTTGATCGGCATCACTAGTGTGTATTGTACATATCTACAAGCTTACAGTTTAAGGTTGTGCTCTAGCTTTTTGCAGTGGATAACACAATTGTATTACGGGTATTTGCCTCACAGAATGGCCAAAAAAAGGAAGGTCTCTCAAAGTCACAAAACACACTTTATTCCAGTTTTCATCTCATAAGAAGCTAAGTTGACACTCATATTTTTCTTCCCGGGGGTTCATTTAATCTCATAACCATTTTTTCTTTGAGAAAAATTGGCCGGAAAATCTTCCTCCAAAAAAACATGCCTCACAGAATGGCCAAATCTGAATTTCTATAATTTTGTTGATGGAGATACTTTTTAAATTTCTATCACCACACGTTCTTAGAAAACCTATTAAGGAATGGGGTAATAACCTAAAACTCACGAAAAAACTGAGCTGTGAAAAATTATTTCACAAAAAAGAAAAAATGCCTGACAAAATGGCAAAAAAAAAAAGAAAACGAGAAAATTTTATTTTTCTAAAACCTTTGGCTCTTGTTTCAGGCATGCTGCTGGTATTAATATGCCTTGTTAACACCCCCATATAGGTGAAATTTCTTAGAACTGAATAAAAAGGGCATAATTTCCTACACCAAAAATGGCCATTTTGTGTGGCGTTGTTCATATTCCCTGATTTCATGATTTATAACCTTCATTCGGCTGTAAAAACACTCCATCTGGGGTGTTATTGTATGATAAATAGCTTGTGAATACTTTAGACTTATGGTTTCATTGAATAAAAGGAGTTTTAAATTTTGGCCATTTTGTGAGGCATATTTTGGCCATTTTGTGAGGCGTTTAGCCATTTTAACATTTTGTTTCTTCCTAAATTGAACAATGTTCGTTTTGTTTGATGAATACTATTCTTTGAACATCTTCTGTCATACTGGTGCCAGAAGTTCTCACCAAAATGTAAACTTAGTTCAAAAATTTGAAAACAAATTTTTCAGTGCTCAAAATTTCTACATAAACAGTCATATTTATGCCAGAAAATGTGGTCCTAGTTAATGATTTCACCACAGGAAGTGTTGCCAGAAGACTTTTGTTTCATATGGTATCCACAAAACCTACCAGTCTTTTATAAAAAATTAGTTACAAAAACATTTACAAATTTGGCCATTCTGTGAGGCTAGCCATTCTGTGAGGCATTTACCCGTATAATTTTTTCTGTCACATTTGTCTGTAATACTACTGTTAACTTCTGGATTTCAATGTGATAACATTGGTCATAACATTTATTTCAGGTGTTAAATGATAAATGTCTCATTAGAGTTTGACTTTGGTCAAAACTGCTTTCTCCGCTGCTCAAGGAACTTCTATACAACATTCACGAATAGCAGCTCTTCTGAAGCTCATGGTGTTGGCTTGAAACAGAATGGCTCTGATGGAAAATTTTACTTTGCTCTGAAAGAAGACAATGTTGAAGATGAAAGTGTGGTTTGGTTAAACAGCACCTATGGTAGGTTGCTTGGCCTGTGTGAGGGATTAGTGATGCTTGATGAAATCGAGAACTTAATCCCTATTACTGATCTCACTTTGAGTTGTTCTAGTGCTGATTACAGTATTGCAGGTCTTCATAGAGAATTCATTGAAAAGGAGCTTATGAACCAAACTCAAATTGTGAAAGAAGGGGACCCTGTTATCGGATTTATAAATTCATCCATTAGTATACAATTTAATGTTACCAGTGTTAAACCATCTAATGCGAAGATACTCAATAGTTACACAAAAGTCAGTGTTTCCTTAAATGACTCAAGTTCTACACAAAAATCGCCAAATGCTTATTTTTCATCAAATTCGTCTGCAATCTTTAAATTGTCCAGCTGGAATCCATCTGCATCTAACTCATATGATGCTCAATTAAGTGCCAAGTGCTTCTGTTCTAAAAACAATCTTAGTATTCATTCTGTTTTGGTGTGTAAAGTATCTAAAGAGAATTCCAGCAAAATTCTCTGCAGTTTGAATTGCTGCCTAAAATGTCTTGTGGTACCATTAAACTCAACAGTCATGGCGGATCAAATACTGTCCTACTATTTTAATCTGAATGAAATAATTACTGTTAGCTTTTTGAGACCTAAGTATCAAAAAGAAAGCATAGATCTACAATTGAAAAATGTTCCTCCTTTTGATGCCCCAGTTTTTGACTCTGATGTGAAAGATTACTCGATAATTGTTGATGCTAATAATCATGGCTGGAAGATTGATATCTCTACTGAAGGAAACACCCCAAAAATTGTAAAGAAGCAGGATCTTCAATTTGAAAAGTGTGATTCTGATGACAGCACTAATCCTCATGGAATTGTTTATGAATCATTAGTTGACAAAATTCTACAATCGTTCCCATTCTCTCAGAAATCATTGTCTCTACTCTCTTCTAAGACACAATGCTATGGGGCTGGAAAAACTTTCCTTCTCAAGCGATTGACTTGTGATCAACGTCTTCGTAACTTTTTTGTTTTATATAGTAATGTAACTCTTTTGCGTGGGAAACGGGTAGACAATGTTGTTAAAGAAATAACTGATCTTCTTTGTGAATGCTGTTTTAGTCAACCTGCCATTTTGTTGCTTGACAACCTGGATTCAGTTCTACCAGCTCGTTCAAAAACTGAAGAGCCCTCTGGGGATGAGATCTTTGGGATACGTTTAGCTCAAAAGCTTGTCAACATTTTTAAGATTTACAAACAGAATAATGTAGAGATAATTTTCTCTTGCCAAAGTTTATCTTCCTGTCACCCACTTCTTATGGATGCTAGTGATACTGTTTTTACACTACCATTGCTACCTGTAACACAGCATTTGCCGTTTTTAAGAAATCTGCTCAGCAATAAAGTTGAGAGGGGTGCTCTCAAAAATCTTTATGACAAATTATCTCTCCGTTCTAATTTGAGTGTTGGCGAGATAGTGAAGCTAAGTAAAATGTTCAAATCAAAGACGATCTGCAGATCTGACAGTTATAAAGAAAAGGAATTTGATGAGAGTTGCAGTTTATTTGATTTGCAGAAAATAAAGCCTATGACTGGTGATCTGAAGTTGTCAGACTGTGGTGGACTCTTGGATGTCAAAGAAGAGATTAATAAAATGCTCATATTACCTTTCAAACACCCTCACTTGTTTTCACAAATCCCATTTCAGCTGAACAGAGGTCTCTTGTTATTTGGACCTCCTGGTGTTGGGAAAACTCTTATAGTAAAAGGAATAGCAAATGAACTAGATATGAACTTCCTCACTGTTAAAGGGCCTGAGCTTCTCAATAAATATATCGGAGCCAGTGAAGAGGCTGTTCGTAATTTATTCAGAAATGCGGAGGAAATGAGCCCAACTTTGATATTCTTTGATGAGTTTGATTCATTAGCCCCCTGCAGAGGAAATGATTCTACCGGAGTTATGGACAGAGTTGTGAATCAGCTCCTGACTGAATTAGACGGAGTGTCAAAGCATGAAAGTGTATTTATCATAGCTGCCACATCTCGTCCTGATGCTATTGATCCGGCCATTTTGCGCCCTGGACGAATAGGTAGAAGAGTACTTTGTCCCATGCCTAGTTCAAGTGAAAGAGTGCAAATTTGGGACTGCCTGCTAAGGGATATGAAACGAGAACTTAATATAAACACATCATCTTTAGCAGCTGAAACTGCTTTTTACTCAGGTGCAGATATCAAGGCAATAATATACAACGCCCAGCTCAGCCTGGTTAAGAAGGCCATCGCAGCATCTTATGAAAAACCCGCTATTCTCAACCAAGAAGTTCTGCTGGAAACTATATCAAATACTAAGCCATCTCTCAGCCAATCTGATCTTAAAGATTATGAGTTAACATATAATATGTTTCTGTCTGCTAGAACTTCTGTTGGATGGAGGACTACTCAGAGATAAATTCATTACTTATTTATGACTTTAAAGTAAAGCTTTTTAAATCTTGACCAGTAAATATTCGTTTTTTTGATTGTTATGAAAACTTTAATCTTGACAGTTTATAAAATAAACAGTATACTTTTGAAATAAGACATTAGACAAAATTTAGCGGTATTACTTCAATCTTGCGATTCATTTAAAGTACAATTTCTCAGTTTTCTCTATAGATAATTATAATAAGTACCGTGAGTAAGTGAGTAACTATGCACTAGAGTACAGTGTTCTTTGTGTTTCTCAGTGAGTAACTATGCACTAGAGTACAGTGTTCTTTGTGTTTCTCAGTGAATAACTATGCACTAGAGTACAGTGTTCTTTGTGTTTCTCAGTGAGTAACTATGCACTAGAGTACAGTGTTCTTTGTGTTTCTCAGTGAGTAATAATGCATTAGAGTACAGTGTTCTTTGTGTTTCTCAGTGAGTAACTATGCACTAGAGTACAGTGTTCTTTGTGTTTCTCAGTGAGTAACTATGCACTAGAGTACAGTGTTCTTTGTGTTTCTCAGTGAGTAACTATGCACTAGAGTACAGTGTTCTTTGTGTTTCTCAGTGAGTAATAATGCATTAGAGTACAGTGTTCTTTGTGTTTCTCAGTGAGTAACTATGCACTAGAGTACAGTGTTCTTTGTGTTTCTCAGTGAGTAACTATGCACTAGAGTACAGTGTTCTTTGTGTTTCTCAGTGAGTAACTATACACTAGAGTACAGTGTTCTTTGTGTTTCTCCGTGTTCTTTTTGACATGATAATATTTGAACTGTCTTACTATTGTGACTCAAGACATTCTAAATAGTAGAGCATGCCAGTTTCATTAGAAGAGTATTTTCGTACAACGTTCGAGGACAAGCTTCTAGTAAAGCTACCAGAAAGAGAAGATGAGCACCTCACTCCAGCAACACGACTGCTGGAGAAGCGTCGTGAGATGACGGAAGTTGAACAGGTATTTGCAAAGTTTGCTTTCTTTCTAAATTCTATAGAAGACATTCCTTATAATGGATGACAGTAATCACAGCGAATTTCCGTCATCTATCATTTAATGCATATATTGAACAAAAGTCACAATCAGTGATTTATTTCATTGACCGAGTTTAAAAAAAGAACACTTTAAACTTTATGACTAATTAGTAATTTGTTTTCTCGCCAGGCATTAAATGCACAAAAAGAAGAGTTTCAAATGAAAATGGAGTCGATCCAGCAACGGAGAGAGGAACTTGAACGGAAGGAGTATACACTCAAAGAATCATTATTAAAGTTTGACAAGTTTTTGAAGGAGAATGATGCAAAAAAGAATCGAGCGGTCAAGAAGGCAAATGTTGAAAGGGATGCTAAACTTCAGAGAATGAGAGAGATCGAAGCCTTATCTGAAGAAGCCAGTTAGTTATCTTAAAATGTTATGAAAATTATCTATTTTAGTCAGCATGTTAATGAAGAAGAGGCTGGAAAAGCCCAGCTTTAGTATCATAAGTGTTCCGATAATTTTATGGAACGCAATTTAAGTTGGTTTTAAAGCTAAGCAAACTCTTGTAACAGAGCATCTACAACACGAATTGGAAGTTCAGAAAATTAAGCTGACCAAACATATGGTGTTCCAAAAATACATGGATAGAGTCTTGGAGACAGCAGACGAATTCTCGGAGAACAAAGACGCCATCCTTAGGTACCCAATACTTTTAGTAGAGGGATTATCACCTTTATTACAATTTTCACTATCACACAGGAGGAAAAGTAGTGGAATTCTCGTTATTTTCGCAATTTTTATTTTACACAGATATGTCTCAGGTACGACACCCTGGTATCAACCCATCAACACCTACTCAACCGGGAGATAGATAACCAGGACCGACTGGAGAAGGAAAAAGCTAACCTTATGAAATTCGTGGAGGAGAAAAACAACGACATCATGAGCTTCAACAATCAACTAGCCAACCTTCAGGTAGGTTCTAGAATCGACTAGCGAACCTTCAGGTAGGTTCAACAATCAACTAGCCAACCTTCAGGTAGGTTCTAGAATTAACTAGCGAACCTTCAGGTAGGTTCTAGAATCAACTAGCCAACCTTCAGGTAGGTTCAAGAATCAACTAGCCAACCTTCAGGTAGGTTCTAGAATCAACTAGCCAACCTTCAGGTAGGTTCAAGAATCAACTAGCCAACTTTCAGGTAGGTTCTAGAATCAACTAGCCAACTTTCAGGTAGGTTCTAGAATCAACTAGCAAACCT
This sequence comes from Bolinopsis microptera, assembly GCF_026151205.1. NCBI lineage: Eukaryota > Metazoa > Ctenophora > Tentaculata > Lobata > Bolinopsidae > Bolinopsis > Bolinopsis microptera. Next base: position 11,776,851 of record NC_087072.1, on the reverse strand, counting down.
TCAGGTAGGTTCAACAATCAACTAGCCAACCTTCAGGTAGGTTCTAGAATCAACTAGCCAACTTTCAGGTAGGTTCAACAATCAACTAGCCAACCTTCAGGTAGGTTCTAGAATCAACTAGCAAACCTTCAGGTAGGTTCAACAATCAACTAGCCAACCTTCAGGTAGGTTCTAGAATCAACTAGCCAACCTTCAGGTAGGTTCTAGAATCAACTAGCCAACCTTCAGGTAGGTTCAACAATCAACTAGCCAACCTTCAGGTAGGTTCAACAATCAACTAGCCAACCTTCAGCTCTTCAGGTTGGCTAGTTGTAGAAAGCAGGCTACTATTGTGCTGTATTTAAAATTTACGGTCAATATTCATACATTTTCTTGAAACAGTTCAATCAACTGGATATATAATGAGAAGTTACACATTTGTCATTTGTGTAATGTCCCCTCAGTCGACTCAGCCGAATGATCAGAAAATTGAGTGTTAAATAAGGAAGAGCCCTGTTAAAAGATGCAGAATCAAAATCTTGCAATTTATTTAAGTTAAAAACCCTAAAATACATGTTTGAAGATGGTATTGCTAACATTGTTCCATTTCAGATGCAGCTAGAGACTGCGCAGAGTGCAGCAGTAAAGTGGGAGAGTGTGTGGACTCACATTAAGAACACCGCCGCTAGACAAACTCTACTACTGGGCAGAATAAAGATGGCCACACACAACCTTTTCATGCTCATACATAAACAAATGAGAACTAAAGCTGAGGTCAGACATTTTCTCATTTTAGTTTTACCTTTTTTATTGAACATTATAATACATGATATATATTATTGATTATAATTATATATTATTGACTATTGAGCAAATTACCATACTTTGGTCATACTTTGGTCAACCGTCGGTTACACGAATCAAAATACAATAATTACGGGACTACTTTTGTCACATTCAATTATTTGAGCACTTTGCTCCCATTATTTGTTGAATTAACGTAATACTAATATGTACAATATAGTATGTGATAGACTATATCCTAATTACGTTAACACTTTTATTACATGAAACTTGCAGAAAGATGGGGTTAAAGACACATGGCATAAATTTTAGAAAATATCATAATTTATGCTGTTTTTCTTATACTATGAAACGTTCTCATGATGCAATATTGCATACTAATCTGAATGTTAGTCCAAACATAAAGAGGTAGGCTAGTACCCTGGGTACTAAGTACCCAACACGTGACCCAACACGTGACCCAACACGTGACCCAACACGTGACCCAACACGTGATCCCTACAGGTAGTAAGCATTGTTGCCTAGAGACAACTAATAGTTATCTACCTGTCTCGCATGTAGACGCACCATGACAATCAAAACAGAACTAATAAATAGCATCGCAGCCATTTGCATGCCTGGATTAACTTGACCGTAGGAATAGCTAACTTTTAGAAATTCAGCCAGGGATCATATTCCTCTGGCTCACAGCCAGGGATCATATTTCTCTGGCTCATAGCCTCCTCCTTTTGGCACTGTTTAGCAATTAGTGAATATTTTCAATCTTTAGCACTTTCTTTCACTAAAAAAAGAGATCTTTTTTAATTGCCACTATTACTTGCACCAGAAAGTTAATAAAGTTTTAAGGTCAAAGCATTTTTAGAAGTTGGTATAGTGCCTTCATATCATGCGACATTTTGAAGGAAAATATAAATTTTCAGGCGTCAGAGACAACCGAGCAACAGTTACAAAAGATACAAATTTACATTAAAGATTTGACGGAGATAATACAAGAAACAGGTAAACAAGGAGAGAACAAAACTTGAAACTCAAATACTTCTAGAATATTCTACTTAGCTACTCAACGTAAAATTATTCGCTAAAACTTACTTTGTGGAGACCAGATACTGGACTACCAAACGAAGACCCTCCACCTTTAGAATGGCATGTTTGTTATTGACAATCTTACTTTAAACATTCTAAGATTGTTATGACTGGTGAGATTATCTCAAAATTACTGGCGTCAAATTTTCAAATTGACCAATTTATTAAGTATAATTTCAGTTTCGTCTAAACTATTTCGCATACTCGATAAAAAACAGATTTTGTGATCCAGAATTCCTCTTATATTTGTATACTCATTTTTTACAAATATTTACAGTCACAATACAAATTGAAACTAACTTACTTGATACGTGAATAACACAGCTGCTGAACAAGAAGTACAATGGTTAGATTTACAAAACCAACAATCACACCACTCAATCCACTCCACTCCACCACAAACTACTTCTCCTCGCAAGAATCCTGTCACTCCTCTCCTTCTTAAACGGTTACTCATCCTTCCTTTTATATTTTCTAGTAGCAAACTAACTGTTTTACACACTTTTATCTAACATTATAATCAATCTTATAACAACACTCAATCATATGCATAAAAAGGAGGTTTTAAACAATCCCAACTACGATCTGCTACTACTGTAATTTCAATATATACTGTAACCATATGCATAGTTACCATACATTTAATAAAACCATCAATCAATCACATTTCAGGTTCCGATCATTCACATCACACATCAGGAATCCACCCAAGTTACCACCACCCTAGTTACCACCACCTTAGTTCGTCGACCAATGATAAGACTTGATAGTGGTTTTGTGGATCATTTGTTATCACATATTGTCACCTGCTTGCTTTATCTCTATCGTTACCCCGACACTCTAGAGATTTTAGAGCAGAGTTGTTTAATTTTTTACTGAAACCACAGAACAGTGAGTATGTAAATATATTTGTTAATAAAAATATAAAATAATATAATATTGCCCAATATTAAATATAATAAAGATATGTAAAGATTATGATAGAATTTTTATAAATTTGTTAGAAAATAATTCTTCACAGCGATCTCGCCACATTTTTCACAGTCATGTATTATGTAATTTATTGATAAACAGATGAGTACATTATATATGCAAGTATGTGAGGCTATATTTATGAATATAAAATATGTAAATACTGATTGATCATGAATAGTATCTGTACATATTGCGTTGTTTCATTTCTTTGTAGCATGCAAAGCTATTGTTTCTATTTATAAGAACCAGCGGCCGCTTTTTAAATGCTAACGATTGTTTCGCGTATCTTAAAGTTAAAGAGAACAGTATTCTGCTTGATAAGCCTGGTACTTGATATATAGTATACTGGTACTCAACATGGTGAAATTTTATTGAAAAGTTAACTTGTGGCGAAAGAGCAAGCTCTATGAAAATACCGCTTACAACAAGCTGAAAACACAAGCAATCTGTGTCTACATGATACTGAGCACAGTATGTCGGGAGTATAACATATATTCAACTCTAGCTAAACACGTTGCAGCAGTATGTCTGGTAATATAGGTACAGTGCTTGGCTTCTTCAAGAAGATGGCAAGTACGCCGCTCTACTACACGGTTAACAAGTATGTCTGTTGTAACGAGTTCCGGTTTGGTAGCCTGGTGGGTAGTGATGACAAAGGTAACGAATACTACGAGAATAATGACTACTTTCTTGGCAGGTTAGTAAGGGGCGCGGTGGGGGGGGGGGGGGGGGGGGGGGGGGCGGGCGGGCGGGCGGGCGGGGGGAGTTGCTTTATTAGTGCTGGTTTACAAGTTGTAGTTATGAACATTGTTTATTGTACATATCGCTGAAGCTTTGAAGGCGCTTATTTCTTAGTATTCAATAGTAGTGTACAATACATATAATATATATGTATTATGTACCTTTCTATTAGGCAAATAACTTCTAAATACTTCTTTATCACAGTTGACAAATGGTTATTAACAGGAACAGGTGGGTCCAGTTCAAAGAACCAAATTGGCTAATGATGAAGAGCGACGCATCAGACATACCGGCGGAGTGGCATGCCTGGATGCACAACATGACGGACCACACTCCCGTCACCCACCCTCCGGCAGAGAGGAAGTTTCACATGGAACATCGGGCCAATATGACTCCCATATTCCACGAGCGCTACACTCCTTCTACTACTACCAAACCCAAGGTTGAATCATGGAATCCTGCTCAACCTAACAAAATAGAGTGATTAACTGATCACATCGTAAATTAAACTTGGGCTGGACATTCTGTTTTGATATATGAGACTAAGCTGATTTGGGAAATTAAATGTGAACTTAGAATTTTTTGACGAAAAATGAGAACTGTCGTCCAGCCCCAAAGGGTTACTATAAGATTTATGGGGCAAGACGACTTAATTAAATATTGAGAATTTAGATTAGTGCTCTTTAATTTTAACGACCATTGCCAATGTACCAAAATAAAAGTTTAAATGTTGCATATGGATTCGGCGGGATGAGATTTAGTATGTTCACCGCGCAAAGAAGGCCCATGACAACCACGTACGTCCGCTTCAAAATAACTTTGGAATTTTAGCTTTAAAAAAATCAATCTAATTAAATATTAAGTTTCTGTTCCGTTGACCGTTCACAGTAAATTGTTTTAATTGTTTAATTTAAAATGTCATCAACATGTACTTACTAATACTAGTTCACAATATTTCAAAGTTGCAAACTGTACATATGCATACATGATACATTTACTAGTATATACAATATAGGCACTAGGATTCGCCAATCGTTCTGAGGACATATTGACAATACACAATAAAGTTACCTGGGGACCCCAGGCTATAAATTTCATAAACATTTGCATTAGATTTTGTAGGTTTACAACCTACCAGGACGCGCGCCGAGTTGGACGTAATATATATGAAACAGATATTTTACTAGTCGGAGTATCACCCGTTAAATTAGATTCGGCAGAATATAATAACAGGCTCAAGGCTGAGCGCCGCCCAGTATAGTAATTAAACAAGTCTGACTGCTGACGCTGATTCCGAATCAGTCAATCACCTCCCGTGACATAGGGTTAAAATTGGAACGAGATATTGGCGAAAAACTGTCCAGATCACGTGATATGAACAATGAAGGTATAATAAGGAAGTTAGTCTACTTATTCTCGTTAGGGGGTACGTGTTGATTACTGGGCCGCGCTCAGCCTGTCATTCTGCCTAATCTGATCTCTATCATGTTTATGAACCTGAGGTAACGTGTTGACGGATGTTACTCGTCTAAGTTTCTTCAAAGTAGCGCGCGCCGGGCCAGACCATTATTATTAACAATACAATTGACAATGGGTCAAGGTATAGTACGCGCGTGTGGCGTGGTACTTTTCTAATTCTATTACTAATTTCAATTAAGGTATTAATGCGTACTTTACGCATTTCATTTTCGTATAGTTACATTTTGACTTAATGCAAAGATATTTGGACGAAATAAAAGTAACCATGGCGGATTTACACCTCGGAGTTGCCCCATTTAACTTCCCATTTTCCTGGTCGGCTTATTGAATTTCTTTGTGGTCTCGCGTATAACTATAATTGGTGATAAGATATGGTAAAAAGACAAATTTATCGAAGTACTACTACTAGAAACTAGAAAGCCCGCGGTAACAGGTATGAAGCTAGTAGTGTTCTTTGAAATAAGTTTCAATCACATCAAAATTTTTATCTTAACCGAAGATACAGCCGATTTAAATGTAAAACACTTTAAACACAACGTAATTACCATAAAATCGATGAAAATACCCTTCCAAAAATCTTTGCACGTGCGCATTACAACACTGTTGCTATGCAAATGCAATGTGCAACCTTTGGTTTTTACCCAACTTACTATTCCTCATATAATTTGCACGTGGGCGATCGTACAGACAGACATAATCTTTCGAATTATAATATAGAGACCAATAATTCTAGATCACTACAAAATTTAGAAAAGTCCTCAATTAAAAAATATAGCGTATTGTTAACATACAGTAGTAAACAAACAAACATCTTATCTTTATTTTATCTTAGCAATGAAAACTCTTTCAGAAATAAAGTCTACGATAATGAGGAATTTGACATCAAGTTTCACTCTAATTGACTAATTCACTCCAATTAATTTCATCAGGCAACCGGATATGTCAAAAAGAATTATTGATATTAAGTGTGGATCTTTCAAAACGAAATTTGAAGGTCGAATTCTCGAATCGTTGACAACATCAAGTTTTACTGTAATCATTGTTAGTGATGATTAAGCCGTCCTTAATCGTGACGGTTCATGAATGTGAAAGACAGCGGATAGTTCTCTTAAAGACTGGCGTATGAATTATAACGTGTCTTTATCGGACGATTCAACAAAACTGTCCAAAACTGTCCAACCCAAATGACCTCATATCTAGCGCACTGTTTCCACACAAAAAAATTGTTTTTGAGAACCACTTGAAATGAGGAAATGGACTTAGGCACTTTTGTCAGAAAACGGCAGATTGAAAAATGTTGTCTGTCAGTTTAAGATTAACGTCATAAGATTGTGGGTTTTATAGGTCACGATGCAAGCCCTTGCCAAGACGCAGATATTATCATTTAGTATTGTCTTACTATGCAGAAGACATACATATTTCCATATCAAATAGAATTTGTAGTTTCACTATTTAGCGGTTGAATAAGGTAGAAAAAATCAGGCTATGAATGAATTAGGTAACAGTGTGCTTATGCAGTAGTAGCAGTAGTAGTAGTAGAAGTATCCCCTGCTTATGCCATCTGAGATAATCAGCAAACAGTAAAGTTTCATAGGTCATGAGGGATACAATATCAAGTTTACAACATTTTTAGTTTCCAGTTAGAGCGCGACATGGGTGTCACCAGTAGAGAGACTTGCTGATGTAAGTGCCGACGCTACCAAGCCAACCCCCCGAACCCGCATCGTTCGGATCTCCCATCTTTCGTACTCTCTGCAAAGAAGACGTTCTGTTAATTTGCTGAACATATTTACTGTATCATAGCATGTTTCATGATATTTTACATTTTGACACCTATAGAGCAGAGTGCCCGACTGAGATAATTCTTTCTGGTATGACTTACTTATTACTATCACCACTCATTCGAGGAATACATCAAATCAAAATATATTCGTGCTAATTTTTTCAAATGAAGGTTTATTTTTGCATTTATTTGATAGATTAAATGATCAGATCTAGTCAAATTGTATTGAATTATGTTTGGCAAATTACATTGTTCCTGAAAGATAGTTAAATAATTGCGGGAACTAAAATAGGCCGCGTAACGCCAACAGAGGCACGCTTTCTCGGGGTAATCTTAGATTAAAATTTAAACTGGTCGAAACACATTGCCGCTATAAAAGTCAAGATTTCCAGGTAAATGGGTATTAATATTATGTACAGAATAAAACGGCATTTACCACTTTCTGTGCGTTTACAATCGCATCTGAATTTCTGTTCAATCGTGAGGGGTTTCGCATCAAAAACACGTATTGAATCCTTATTTAACAAACAGAAACAAGGAGTAAGAATGGTCATGCCAGGATAAGTGAACTACTTCTATAAAGACGATAAGTTACCAGCACACTGCACAGTGTCAGTGCCAAACTCGATAAGAAAACTATTCACTTACTAACCAGTAATATGCCAACATACGGCTCCGATCATGTAAGTAGCGCTGACTGGATGGAGGAATATGGTTGCCGTAATTTTAGATCTTCTATATTCTTCAAAGGACCACTTCTAGCTATCACCGGAACCAATACTAAAATAACTTGCCCCCTAGCTTATTTTCGATAAACATCTATAAGTCTAATGCCAAATGTATTATTCTCGAGCAAAAGTCAACTGAATGCGTAGACGGAGCCCGGCCCGTTTTTCTGCTGAACAACATTCCAGGCCTATGACTATGAGGACATCTCGATAAGAATTAAATTAAACCATAGATTTTAAAAACACATTTTTCTACCTGCAGCCTATACCTTAAATTGCCCACCATTCACCAGTCAGCTATCAATTTCAATTTAAAAATCATGCGATCACATGTCTCTACCAATTCAAACAACGCATCTTAACTGATGAGTGAGAAATTAATAAAGACGGAGGGGGAATTGTTTTAAAACATATAAGAGATACGAGAAGTTTGTTTTAGCAGGAGCTTTCAAAATACATGTGTAAATCGTCTTCAGCTAGGGATGATGTTGTGAAGGGGTGATTACATATGATGGAGTGGTGTCAATGATGAGGGGTGTGTGATGTACAAGGGTGGAGTGGAAAGGATGGATTATGATGATGATGATGATGGGAAAATGTTTTAAGTTTACATTACAGTAACATTCAAATTAAAAACTAGGCTTCTGAGGTAGATGAAAAGGAAATGCCTGATGGCCTGGTCTTTAGGGATGAAGCAATCTTACGAAGGATGGGGTCCCAAAGTGAGCTACATTTAGGGGTACGATCAGTTCAGACTTCAGTTCATGGAGGGTTGTCTTATCTGTATGGCAGCGTGTTCTGTCAGGTCAAGTTGAGATCGTGTAGTAAGGGATTTGAGGACTTCTATGTTGTTCTAGGAGATGGAATGTCCAGTGGTCAAAGCATGTTGGGCGGGGGCGGATTTGATCCTGTCTGTGGTTTCGTCGAAAGCATCGTTCGTGTTCTTTCATGCGGTGGATCAGGGGTCTGTAGGTCTGTCCGGTATACTTGGAGGGGCATTGAGAGCAGGATATCTCGAATAGGTGTTAGGAGTGAGTTCAGTGGGCGGTGTGGTTTTCGTCTTGGCGAGGAGGTCGCGGAGACAGGAGAGTAGTTGCTGATGAGTGGGTCACTTTGATGTCGTGTTGTCCGAGTATCTTGGAGATGGGTTTGGAGAGGGAGGGATGGAATGGAAGGGAAACGCTGAGTGCGTGATCCTTGGTCTGTCGGTTGAATGAGGCTAAATAAATAAATAAATAAATAAAGTCAATTTTTACAGCACAGCAATATATATCTAAATATCAGATCCTCTGTAATCATAATGTATAAAAAAGGAGCTTTTCTCTGTGCTGAAGGATGAATCAAGGCAGATCATGGTTCTGTTAGCAGGCCACCCTAGTTATGGACAATACATATATATAAAATAATAAAATTATAATTTTAAAATTGTGTCAAGATTGAACTAAAACATAACTCAGGGTAAAATAGACGTATTCCCTTCGTCAAATTAACTATTTACAATACTAAACTTAAACGAACTCCGGGTAAAATAAACGTAATCCCTTTGTCAAACTTGCTATTTACAATAAGTTAATAAATTAATACGGTTGAAAATTATTTCATATTCAATAACAATGTAGCATCAATATAATTGATACAAATGAGGAGCATACATAGCAGTGAGAATTGCACATAACAGGAGGACTGGAGGTATGAAGCAATACTGATTGACAGTGCACCTTTCCACTGATGTTCCTAATTTCCTGTAATAGCTTAATAGGCATGGAAATACTTTGATTGCAGGGGATGGATTGGATTCACTTATGCACTGAGATAAATTAACCGAAATAACATAACTGCCTAGATACATTGGCTAGTGTTGGGTGGGATCATGAATTTATCGTAAGAGTTATCCCCTTGGTAATTCTCATCAGTTAGCACCATATTCATAAGAGTTTCTTTGTATAACTTAGAAAAGTTCTTAACGTCGTCACACTCTCTAAGGGACTTAGGTAATATGTTCCAGGCCTTAGTTCCTAGATAGTTAAACTCCTTGTGAGATCTTGATTTAGGAGTATAAAGATTGCAGTTTTCTGCCTCACGTGATCCACCAGAAATATACGAGAATTTCCCGATAAAATGCTTTGGACATGTTTCATTGATTATACGGTACATATATGAGCTAAGATGAACCTGTCGTCTCAAATGGAGAGGAAGCCATCCCATATTTTTGTATACATTAACCGACCTCTCTCTGATGTTTACATCTAGGGCTATTTTAGCAACCTTTTTGTACATGATATCTAACTCTCCTAGTCGTTTTTTATATGTTCTTGACCAGATGGTGTCTAAGTAGTCAAAATGTGGCAACATAAGTGCATTAGCAAACATCTTCCTGAACTTAAGACGGAGAAGTTTTTTTGATCTATACATAGCACCAATTCTTTTGGATATCTTTTTCTTAATGTTATCAATATGTTCATTAAATGTCAATCTGCTGTCAACTATAAGTCCAAGGTACTTATGGGATTTAGTTTCACAGATTACCAAAGTAAGGTCATCACAAATTTCAACAAGGATGGCATCAAGGTTAGGCTTAGAGTCAAGGATCATTAGTTTTGTTTTTTCATTATTCAGGGATAGTTTATTAGCCTGAAGCCATCTGATAACTAATTTCAACTCTTGTTTGATGTTACCATAGTTTCCTCTAGATATATTGTCAAAATATAATGCACCGTCATCAGCAAATAGATAAGGTTTAGAAAAATAGGCATGCATTAGGCAGGTCATTGATAAAAATGCTGAATAGAATTGGTCCTAATATACTTCCTTGAGGCACTCCAGAATTCAATGAATGTAAACTGCTTATCCTACTCCCAACTCTAGTTTGCTGTAATCTATCTGTGAGGAAGCTCCTAAACCAGCTCAATGCAGTATCTTTTATTCCATAATGCTTCAGCTTTTGAATGAGAATATCATGGTTAACAGTATCAAATGCCTTTCTGATGTCCAGGAAGATAATTGCAGGATGCTTGGCACTGTTCTTAGCAGTAAATATACGATCAAACAGATCTAACATGAGATAAGTTGTAGAGTGATCTTTACGGAAACCATATTGATGCTCTGAAAGTATTCCCTTTTCATCAAGATATTGAGTCAGTTGGGAGTTCACACAAAATTCGATGCACTTTCCAAGAATCGGTAAAATTGAGATTGGTCGATAATTACTAGGATTCTCAGTATCACCATCCTTATGGATTGGGGTGACTTTTGCAACCTTGCAGCTGTTTGGCATGATGCCACTGGATAAACTCAAATTTACAAGATGTGTTAATGGAGCAATAAATGCAGGTAAAATTTGTCTAAACACTCTCAATGGTATATGATCATTAGTGGATTTGCTACAAGGGATACTTGCCACATAGTCTAAGATATTGGACTCAGTTATTTCAGTAAAGCTATTCAAGCTGGTCTCGTTGTCAATCTGCTCATTTTGTAGATAAGATAGAAATTCATTTTCATTTTCCAGCTGCACTTCTGCTTGGATCTTTGGACCTATTTCAGCAAAATATTTATTGGTGGTTTCAGCATCAAGATTGTTATTGATATTGTTAGCTTTAACAGGCAGATTTGATGCTGTCTTTATCGTTTTCCATACACCCTTTAGATCATTCATGGCACACTTGGCTTTCAGTTCTGTTGCTAAGTTAGTCTTCCTATTAATTCTAGACAAATAGGTTGAATAGTTTCTCTGCCGTTTATATGCCATCCATAATGAGTCACATTTATTACAGTGTATAAGACCATTTGGATGTATACGTCTGTTCTTGTTGTGTGTTAAAAATTTTACGGTAGAGTTTCCCTTTCAACTTCTTACTTTTTAAAAATTCTGGAGATGGCTTATGGATGTAATCACTATGGCACTTAATTTGTTTAATTGGACTGAAGTGATCATAGTAGTGATCAATATGTTCGTTTAAACCATCAACTGCATCATTCAGACTAGTTGAATCTATTATTGGTCTATAATCACAAGTTTCCAAAAATTCTTTAAGAGCAGTAACATTCATTTTGCTGTGATCTCTTATTAGTAACTTCTTGAATTTTGAGGCCTTATGCACATTGAAATCGACAATGAACTTTACGACCTGATGATCTCCTATACAATCATCAAGGACTTTGCAGTAAAGAAACTTGGAGTAAGTGTTTGTTATGACAACATCGATTGTGGTCTTTGTGATTCTGTTTCCTAGTTTAGCAATGCGGGTAATATCCTGAACTACCTGTACCATTCCAAACATTTTCATTGTAATGTCTAATTTCTTATAGTTCATACTGCTGATGTTGTTTTGGTCTACATTTACATCACCCAGCCAAATAACATTCTTACTTCCTATACTCATCATGCAGTCTGTCATATAATCTAAAAATTTGTCAAGAGGACTAAACAACTCAGATCTGTAGAAACAGCAGATGAAAATATTGCAATCTGTAAGATGGATCCAAATAGCCTCGATTTGGTCATATTGCAAAACTAAGTTTAGTTGAATGATTTTAAACTTTATGTGCTCACTGATGAGAATGCCACATCCCCCATGACCATTGTCGTTAGGACGGTCTTTGCGGATAAAAGTAAAATTCTTGGGTAGGTTTAGACTGGCTGAGTCAATATCCGACTTAAGATTTGTTTCATTCAGGCATAAAACATCTAATTTCTCTTTCCAGATTAGATCTTGGATTTCAAGACATTTTGGCATACCTGTTAGTCCTCCCTGCATGTTGCAATGTCCCACTGCAAGCTTTTTGGCATGGTATGAAACTGTGATTTTACTAATGCACGGGTTAATGCAAGAACTGCTGTGAGAGCATGAAAATGTTTCCAATTTATGCTGCTATAAACTTGTCAGAATAAGATAAATTGCAGAACTGGCAAATTTGTATGAGATAATAACAAAACTTTCTAAAACTTCAATAAACATGAGGAACAATGTGTAATTATCCCTTATCTAGATGAAATAAATGTTAACAATCTTTCTGAAAATTCAAACTTGCTTATGGGCCCAATACTTCAGAAATTTAGCAAGTCGAATAACACCGCTTGTATTGAGGTGACAGTTATCAGATATTTTTGCAGATGGTCTGGCAAAATAAAATTCTTTCCTGAATCCACTTCTATTATAGTTAAATAAATTATGGGTGCTAATGTAATTAAAACAAGAATCTTTGCTACACATATCCTTAATAACCTTATTCAGCTCTGTCACAACATCATTGCGGCCTTTTGGCGGCTAGGGATCGGTGTCGAGGAGGGTTGGTGAATTTGCGGTGAACTTCGTCCATGATGGTGGTGATGCGAAGTGGAGGGAAGCCGTTCTGAAGGCAAACGTGTCTGACAGTCTGTAGTTCGTCTTCGAGGTGTTGAGGTGAACAGATGTTGTAGGCTCTTCTGGTGAGGGATCGGATGACAGCGTTCTTGGAGGAGTTGGTAGTGCAGGAGGAATACTTGGTGTAGAGGTTGGCGTGGGTGGGTTTTCTGTAGAATGAAGTGGACTTGTTAGGGTGGATGAGGACGTCGAGGAAAGGTATGGTTCCGTTGGAAGAAGGGTGTTCTTGGGTGAATTTGAGGTCTTCGGTGAGGGAGTTGAGGAAGGATTCTGCGTTCTGTCTGTCTCTGAAAGATCCGAGGCCATCGTCAACAAAGTGGGAGTAGGTATGAGGGGGGTCAGGACATGAGGAGAGGGCTAGGGATTCTATTTCGGCAAGGCGTATTTCTGCTAGTTCTACGATGAGGGGGGAGCCCATGGTGCCACCTTCGTCTTGGGAGTAAAAGGAGCCGTTAAATTTGAGGTAGAAAGACGGAGTTATTTGCATAAATGTTTTAGTTACGAACCAAATTCATAATTTTGCTTTATGATTATTTCAAATATACCTTACTCGGGATTATTATAACCGGGATAAAGTGGTGGGTTTTGGAAGATTCCGCCATATTTTTCCCGGTCAAAAATTTTACCAGTCATAAAAAAACCCGCCGACTCAGATTATGGGGTTCCAAGGGGGTGGTGATCATCGTATTTTACCTGAAGTCTCATATGTGCTAGAGAAGACTTTTGAAGCAGTGGATGGAGGGCTGTAACTTTATTGGCGGTTGCTACCATAATTTCGTTATAAAAATCACAATTTGGTTATAGAAATCAGATTTCAGGGTGGACCGTGATTCTCACTTTTCTTGCCCATGAAGTGAGTAAACTGTGCCACTATTTCATGGTCTACGGTGGATTGATTACTGGAGCACTTGAAGATGCAAAGCCAAGATGTTCCCCAATACCAAGCGGTGGGCAGGAAATTAAGCTCCGGCTGACCTTCAGAGCAGTAGCCCCATTAGCGGACAAAATGAAAGTCTTGTTAAGACAACAATACAACTTCGAATTCGACGGTCAGCAGCAGGGGGATATCAATAATGATAATGGAGGGGACATTAGCGATAATGAGAATGAGAATACGCTTTAATGAAGAGTTGACTTATTATTGCTATAGATTTATTTTCCTTTAAATACTAGACGTGTCTATTTTCTATTTCTGAGTAATATCAGTAACTGTAAATTGAAATAACTTCTTTAAGAAGTAACAAAAACAGAAATTTCGGTTGAAAATTTGTTGACCTCTGAAAAAAAAACTTGAAAGGTCGGCCACCGGTAAATACATGACCGGGATAATTTGGCGGGTTTTGGGAAATTCCGCCATATTTTTCCCGGTTATTAATTTTCCAAGTCATAAATTAACCCGCTATAATATTCCCGAGTAAGGTAATCATTTTTAATATTACCTATATACCTGTATATAATAACCCTGTTTTAAAGCCATTATGGGTGGCCCTCGAGGTCTTTAAATCAATCAATTATGGTTGCAATAGTGTTGATTGATCCATAGTACGTAATATAAGGTGTTTAAGCTCGACTTAAATTAGAAACATCTCCAGCGAAGATTAATAGGGAACCACAGTCAAATTTAAGAAAATTTGTCTCTGTCTGGGAGCTATAAAGTGTCATGATCAAATTAGAAAACCTTGTATGTATTTCAGATAGAGCTGCTGCTGTGATAAATAACCGTGGATATGTAAAAAAACACAAATTAAACCACTTGCCGTTAGCCGATTTTCAAAAACTAGAGTTATGTAACATAACTCTTTTATGCCGTGTGCAGTATTTTCAAGTAAATAAGCAGGAAACAGTTTGCCCCATGTAGCCCAAATTTACATTCCTCATTGCTAGAATTCATTCTTTAAAACAAATTTTCCAAAAATTGTTCCAGATTCTCCCTACTTGCATGTTGCACCATCTTTGAGAGTAAGATTATTACTGTAAGCATATTTTTCAAAGTTTGCAGGACTTTTCCTTTGACCCTTGGCCTTAAATAGTTAAATTGGACAACAAAATCTTGCTGTATTTATTATTTCACATTGCTAGATTTCAATTCTGGAAGCAAATTCCTTGAAATTTTTTCGAGAGATTATAATATGCATCCCTATTTCGAACTACACTTATTTCACAAGGGCTGCTTGCAGGCCCTAATAAGCATTTAAAATCGTATTATTTTAATCGTTCTTGGAACTGTGTTTGAAAATGATCTCTATTGCCAAATTGCTAGGCCTTTTACAAGTTTTGCTGTTTTTGAAATTCAGGCTGTGGCCAAAGCGCGTGCTAAATTTGAAAAACCCTAAGATTTTGGCCCCCTCATGAAGGAAATAATTCCTACACCCCCGGTTATGTTGCTTCGTCAGAGCTTTGTCAACCACTGTACCTGGTACCAACAAAACAAAAACAGTCCCATAACTCATACCATTTTTTAATCAAGTCTCTCGTAAATTCCAAACACAAAATAATCACTCTTGTGATTTAAGATCATCATTGTGATGACGAACAACAACAATATTATTAGGACCTTATATAGTAATAGTTAATAGTGAATAGTAATATGTTTACAGTATGCACTGAAGGGGTATCCTAGGAAGTTTCTTGAACTTTCAACAGGCACCCCTCCTCATTTAACCCTCAATTAAGTTTCCTATCATTCGGCTGAGTCGACCGAGGAGATCGAATAGATCCAATGGATCTTTAGCTACTCCCTAGACTAGGTGACACTGGGATTCGAACCCTGAACCTTCCGCGCAGAAGGCGGATGCTCTTGTAAGCCGTGATTATTTGATCTATATTATTTGATAGATTTTAGATAGTAATGTGTAATAAGGCAAGTATTGTGTAATAAGGCAGTATTGTGTAATAAGGCAGTGGAAGTGGAACATCCAGTTCTGGTCTGTGGTTAGGGAAAGTTAGAGAAAGAGAATACAATGGAGATTGTGGGTTGGACCTCACCTGGACGGACGAGAACCCCCCCCCTTTTCCCCCCCAACACCCCCCCCCCCCGGGCCCCAAAAAAAAAACCGCCAAAAACCCCCCCCGCCCCCCCCCCCTTTTTTTTTTTTTAAAACCCCCCCCCCCCCCCAAAAAAACCCAAACCCCCCCCCCCAAAAAAAACCCCCACCCCCCCGGGAACCCCCCCCCCCCCAAACCCTTCCACCCAAAAAAAAAAACGCCCAAAAAAAACCCCCCCCCCCCCCAACCCCCAAAAACCCCCCCCAAAAAAACCCCCCCCCCAAAACCCCCCAAAAAAAAACCCAAAAAAACCCCCCCAAAAAGAAAAAAGAAAAAAAAAAACCCTTTTCCAAAACCCCCCCCCAAACCCCCCCCCCCCCCCCCCCCCCCCCCCCGCCCCCCTTTCCGGGCCCAAAAAACAAAACCCTTTCCTCCCCCCCCCCCCCCACCCCCCCCCCCCCCCCCCCCACCCCCCCCCCCCCGGACAAAAAAGGGGAAAAAAGAAAAAAAATTTTTGGGGCGGGAAAAAGGCCCCCCCCCCGCCGGGGGAAAAAAGGGGGAAAAAACAAAACCCACCAACGGCAAAACCCCCCCCCGGGGGCAAGGGTTCAAAAAACCCCCCCCCCCCCCCCCAAAAACAAAAAAACCCAACCAACCAACCAAAAAAAACCCCCAAACCCCCCCCACAAAACCCCGAAAAAAGGGGCACCAGGGGGGGCCCCCCTTTTTTAAAAGGCCAAACAAAAAAAAAGGGCCCCCACCCCAAAAACCCCCCCCCAACCCCCCCCCCCCCCCCCAAAAAACCGGGGCCCCCCCCCCCCCCCCTTTTGGGCCCCCCCCCCCCAAAACCCCCCCCCGGCCCGGGACGGGGCCCCCCCCCCCAACCGGGGCCCCCCCCCAACCCCAAAAAACCCCCCCCCCCAAATTCCCCCCCCAAAACCCCCCCCCCCGGGGAAAAAAATTTTTTTTCCCCCCCCCCCCCCCCCAAACCCCCCCCCCCCCCCCCTTTTAATAAACCCCCCCCCCCAAAGGGGCTTTTCAAAAAAAAATTTTTTTTGGGGTTTTTCCACCCCCCCCCCAAATTTTTTTTTTTTTTTTTTCCCAAAACCAAAAACCCCCCCCCCCCCCCCCGCAACAAATCCCCAAAAACCCCTTTTTTAAAAAATAGTTTTTTTTTTAAAAAAGGGGGGGAAATTTTAAACCCTTTTTTAAAAAAACAAAAAAATTTTACAAAAAAAATTTTTGCCCAAAAAACAAAGGGCAAAATTCTAAAAGGCCAAAAATTGGGGGAAAATTTTGTTTTTTAAAAATTTTTTTTTTCCCACAGGGGGGAAAAATTAAAAAAAGGGGGGAAACTGTTTAAGGGGGGGGAAATTTCGGGAAAAAAGGTTTTTGAAGTTTTTTTAAAAGAGGGGAGTTAAATGGGGGGGAAGGATTTATTTTTTTTTTTTAAAAGAAAAACCCGGCCCTGCATCTTTACCCCCAAACCCAATTGGGGGGCCGTGGAAAAAAAATTCAGGGTTGTAAATTTTTTTTTTTTGACGTAAATTTTTTTTTTTAAAAAAAAAGGAAGGGGGGGATTAAAAAAAGGAGGGGAAGGGGAGGGAAATAAAATTTTTTAAAAAGGGGGGGCTTTGAAAGGAGGGGGGAAAAAAGAGAGGGATTTAAGGAATTTAAGGGATTTTTTGGGGGAAGGGGTTTTTTTTGGGGCCCGTTTTTTTTTTGGGGGGAGGGTATTTTTTTTTTCTATGTGAAAAAAACAGTATGAAAAAACTTTTTTTTTGGGGGTTTTTTGGGGTAAAAAAAAATTTTGAAAGAAAGAAAAATAAAAATATTTTTGTAATTAAATAGGGGAAAAGGGGTTGAGAACGTTTTATGAAAAAAAAAACCAGAAAAACGGGTGAGAAATGTAAAATGGGTTTTAAGAAAATAAGGGCAAAAAAAACATGGTTTGTAGGGGGTGATTAAAAAAAAAAAAAAAAGGGAAAATTAAAATATGTGTTAAATTGGCCGTGGTTTTTTTTTTAAAAGAGCACCGGGGGCGAGCCATATCAATTTTTTTCAAAAAAGAAGGCTATCGTTTAAAAGTTCTTAATTTGAAAGTTTTATAAAGTATTTAATTTCCTCTATTAAACGAAGTTAAACGGTTGTTCGTCTTTGCTTGTTTTTTTTTTTTGTTTTCATATGAATCCCCCGGGGAAAATTTTTTGGGGGGCAATACTATAAAATTTCTATTGGGGGTGGTGGAAAATATGGTGACATTGAAAATTTCAGGGAGGTGGGGAAATGGTGACTAGGGAAATACTATTGGAGTGGGGGTACAGGGTACAAATGAATTTCTATTGAGGGGGTGGTACATGGTGACTAGGGAATTTTCTATTGGATGGTGGGACTAGTGGTACTAGGAATTACATTGGGGGGTGGGGTACTAGGGTGACAAATAAAATTACTATTTGGGGGTGGGGGACAGTGGGGACTAGTGGAAATTTCTATGGGGTGGTGGTACACATGTACAATAGGGAATTACTATTGACCCTGTGAAGGGGGGGGCATAGTAATTAAAAATTTGGCCCCCGTGAAGGTACAATGTGGAATTTCTAGGATATGGCGAGGGTGACAAAGTGGAATTTTCAAAAGGAGCAAGGGGATAGGGGGGAAAAGTGGAATTACTATTGGAGCGGGGAGAGGTACAAAAATGGGGAAATTTCTATTGGAGCATGGGGGAGGGGAAATAGTGGGGGTTTCATTGGAGCCATGGAGAGGAAAATGTGGGAATTACTATTGGAGCATGGAAAGGTGATAAATAGTGGAAATGCTATGGGGCAGGGGGATGGGACGGGTGAGGTGGTATTTGAAATAACCATCGGGGCCCAAAATAATTCGCTGGGCGATACAAGGAATTTAAAAGGGGCGTTGGACCTTGGTGATCGAAAAGGAAAGGGGAAAACAAAAACCATTTTGGGGGTTTCCAGTGGCAATACTTGTGGTAAATAGTGGAAATAATATTGGGACATGGTGAGTGGTAACAGAGCATTAAACATCATTCCAGGGTAAATATCGAAGAATAAACATTTGAAGGAGATACGAGGAGACATTGGATCGGAGACATTGGATCGGAGACAGATTGGATGACAGATGGACCCGAGGTCACATAGAAAGATGAATCGGAGACAGATTGGAGGACACATGGATTGGAGGTCACATAGAAGCATGGATCGGAGACAGATTGGAGGACACATGGATTGGAGGTCGTATGTAAGCATGGATCGGAGACAGATTGGAGGACACATGGATTGGAGGTCGTATGTAAGCATGGCTTGGAGACAGATTGGAGGACACATGGATTGGAGGTTGCATGGAAGTGTGGATCGAAGACAGATTGGATGACAGATGGATTGGAGGTCACATGGAAGCATGGATCGGAAAAAATAGAGAAGCAGAAACGAAGAATAGATAGCTTGGAGAGGATGGTCGAAAAAGAAGAAAACGGGAACTAGAAGGGAAACGAAACTTAAAGAAAAAGTGAATGAAAAAGGAAGACGGATAAAAGTCCCAGGCATGAAGAATGAGAGTTTCCAACAATAGAAATAATGGGGACCTGCAGAAAGAGACAAGAAAAAGACGTGAAAGAGCAAACAGGGAAGAGTCCAAAAGAAAACATAGTCCAAAAGAACTGATGCACATTGCTCAGTACGTAGGGACAATTGATGAAAAGCTGAAAGGAAGCTGGAAGATGGATGAAAAAGACACGTTAAAATATTGGAGGAAGACTCATAGAGACACGTGAAGGAGACACGTGGAGACTTGTGAAGGAGACACGTGAGCAAATTGGAAGAAGACACATGGAGACATTGGAAAGAGACATATGGAAACATTTGGAGGAGACACGTGGAGAATTGTGAAGGAGACACGTGAGCACATTGGAGGAAGACACATGGAGACATTGGACGAAGACACATGGCATTGGGAAGAGACATATGAAAGGAGACACGCGGAGACCTGTGAAGGAGAATCGAGAGCACTTTGGGAGAAGAAACATGGAGACATTGGAAGAAGATACATGGAGACATTGGAAAGAGACACGTGACACATTAGAAGGAGACACGTGAAACATTAGAAGAAGACACAGATATGGAAAGCTGGAGGGACGGACAGTACGATAATACAGGGAACTGTCCAAAATGTTGGAAACGAGCGGAAGACGGAGACATGGTGTGAGAAGAAGAGAGAGACGCAGAGAGGTTGATAATTAAGAGGAACACCAGTGGAACAAGAGAGATACACAGTAAAAGAAACAATGGAACGATGTTGGAAGGAGACTCGGAGACTTGGAGACTTACCAGGTTGTAAATACATTCTAGTAGGAGCAGTTGAATCCAAATGGTTTTACGCTATTCTTCCAACCTAAAAACGAAAAGATTTCATAGATGTGGAAAAGTAATGAATTTATAAAGTAAACTTAGACTGGATTGAATAACTATGGGGGATTATCATCCCCCAGGGGCGGTGGAGAAAAGCTGATCAATACATACCTGGAAATGAAGATAGGGAGCGAATCTAATCATCCGGAGAGGAGCTGCTCACCATATCATTTTGGATAGGAAGACTTGGATTCGGAGTCGGAGCTGTCGGGGCAACAGGTGGAGTGGGAAAAGTACCCGACATAAAGTACAAAGTGACACGAGGAGGAGGAGCAGGGGGATCGTCAGAAGAACTGATTTCGCCATGTTGTATAGAGTCAGACATAATTAAGACGGAGTGAAGTAAGTCAAGCATTATACTTAAATAGACAATAGAACATAATATGAAGATAAACAGTGAATAGATGGCCCGTCATGGTGTTCAAAAAAGAACAATTTTATTTGGTTCTGGGACAGAGTAATGAGTTTGGTAGAGTAAGA
Organism: Bolinopsis microptera; assembly: GCF_026151205.1. Classification (NCBI taxonomy): domain Eukaryota; kingdom Metazoa; phylum Ctenophora; class Tentaculata; order Lobata; family Bolinopsidae; genus Bolinopsis; species Bolinopsis microptera. Next base: position 11,756,030 of record NC_087072.1, on the reverse strand, counting down.
ATTTTGAAAAGTGAGTTAAAGATAGTATTGAAACGATAGTCTGTAGTACGAGATTTTCTATAAAGTTATTATATGCACTATTATAGTAAAGTTCTAAAAAAGCTCAGATTTTGTAAAGTTGTGTTAGCCGTGAATATTGAGCGAATAGAAGCTGATATGGAATATAGTCTGTAGTACGAGATGTTCTATTAAATTATTATACTACATATTATACTATTATAGTAAAGTTCTAAAAAAGATCATATTTTGTAAAGTTGTGTAAGCCGTGATTATTTGATCTATATTATTTGATAGATTTTAGATAGTAATGTGTAATAAGGCAAGTATTGTGTAATAAGGCAGTATTGTGTAATAAGGCAGTGGAAGTGGAACATCCAGTTCTGGTCTGTGGTTAGGGAAAGTTAGAGAAAGAGAATACAATGGAGATTGTGGGTTGGACCTCACCTGGACGGACGAGAAACATGTCACTCTGGAGGAGAGACAATGGTTCTAGGAGAACTCAGACGTAAAGCCTTTGTGTAGATAGAGAGTCAAAGATAGATGTGAGTTCTAAACAAACTATGGATTCAGAGGTCATCAGACAGGAAGCTTTGGTAAAAAGATGAATAGTCGTAACACCTGGACTCGGGACAATGAAGCTTTAGTGGGAGATAAGACCAGCTGCCAAAGGTGTGAGCAGGGGCACGTGAGTCTGGTTAGAGAGGTCGGGTGAAAAACCACGGACAGGACATTATATAAGGTCCGGTGGAAAGGTCAAAAAGAGAGATAGAGTTTGCCCGATTCGAGGGCCATTGATATAGGTTACTTTGGAGCCAGGACCTGTTACGTCAGGGTCCCAGAGAGAGCATTATCGTGGTCTGTAGTTAGTGAACTGTGCGGAGGACATGAGCAGTCTGGCTTAAGCGTAGAGAGAGTCAACAATGGTTAACTCAGGAGAGCAGGAATAGGCTGTGTTGTAGCCAGGGTTAACACGGGTTAATCGAACACGAGTGGGTTCGTGTCAACAACAATCGGGCTCATGTAGAGCGAGAATGAACTATAGTGGATTTGGGCCTGATATAAGGACGGTCAGCGAGGACTGAAAGTGTTATGTAAGTGTAGTTTAAGGGTAAGACTTCGTTAGAGACGGTTAACGATGGTTAACCGTGATAGGTAAAGGTAGAGTAAGGACGTGTGTTTTACAACTTAGATGTAGGGCGTTATAAGTCAGAGTAATTAGGAAGTGTATTTTGTAAGTAATTGAATTGTTAATCATTTTGTTTCTTACCCTTTTTTACCATCATTATTACTTTCGTTTTTGTTGTTCGTAACCTAAATTACTACAAATAATCTACGAATCTCAAGCAAGTGATGACTGCTTACACTCTAACCACTAGGCCACCTAGCCCCTTCTATTATAATAGATTATTTAAAGAAACACAAACCTGTATTGAATATGCATTGTCTGAATCCTGAAACAATCAATGAGTCAAAATGTATCCAAATTTACAAAATACAGTGCAACAAGTTGTATCCTACACACAATCTGTCCAAGTTGTATTCTACACACAATCCGTCCAAGTTGTATCCTACACACAATCCTTCCAAGTTGCATCCTACACACAATCCGTTCAAGTTGCATCCTACACACAATCCTTCCAAGTTGCATCCTACACACAATCCTTCCAAGTTGCATCCTACGCACAATTTATATTATTCGCACAAGTAGCATCCTACACACAATTTCTATTATTCACACAAGCTGTATCCTATACATAGCTATAGGTTGTATTGAACTGAACAAAGAAAGCTGCTCTTTACACACAAATTGCATCCTAGTCTTCAGTAAACTCTTGAACTCTGTCTGTAATTTTAGGAACATCAAATTATATGATTGTCCTTAATTATGGTCCTTATTACTTTGTTAAACAAAAAGTAAATTTTTCACTGATGAAATGAAATACAGCATTTTAATCCAGCTTTTATCAACAATCCAAATTAAAATAAAGATTGACGATGTCAAAGCGGTTGGACTTTTAATACACTCCAAACAAAAACATACTCAATGAATGAATATGATAGTAAAAAATCTTTTGAAAAAGTACTCTATTTGATGTTATATCCGGATAGGAACCCATATCCAAAAAAATTTTAATTTCCTACATTCTCAATTTTTTCGTTTTCTGTGGCCCGCTCGCTTCGCTCGCATAAAAAGTCTTTGCATTCACGCGGTTCAAAGATTTTTCATGGCGGATTCCAGATTCTCAATGTTACTTTTTTAGGGCCCGGAACAGGGACGTAGCCAGGATTTTTCTTTGAGGGGGGCTGTTGGCGAGCGAAGCGACCCGACACGTCTAATCCAGCTGCGCAGCGAGCGAAGCGAGCAAGCTGTGGCAGGGGTCTGGGGGCGCAGCCCCCAACAGGGTCCAGGGGCGGAGCCCCTTGGCGGGGGCTAGGGGGGCGCAGCCCCCCGGAAAATTTTTGCGAAACAGGGTGTTTTAGACGACATTTGGCATTAAAGAAATTTGTAGGACAGCAATAAACTGGGACTGAAAAGAATCAAGTACTCACGTAAATTTGGTAACTTCACAACAGCAATCTGCATTCTCCAATCAGAATTTACGACTTACTCAGGCCTCATTGTCTTAAGATTTTTACATTTCCTACGGTCTAGGGGACACTATTGACTATTTATAGAAGTCTTCTAGAATGTTTGCTTGGATTTAATGACAGATATTTACTAATCCACAGTTCAAATCTTTGACTGACTGCAGTCATAAACACAGCCCAGTTACCAGGCGACCATGGGGACTAGGGGGCTTATCTTTTTTCTGGGGTTCGATTTTTTCCGGGGTGGCTGCCGCCCCCTAGCCCCCCCCCCCCCCCCTGTCTACGTGCCTGGCCCGGAATGCTTTTTAATAGATAATCCTAGGTTACTTTTGGGGGCGAAGCCCCCGAAAATTTTGGAAATTTAAACTAGATTTGGCCTCCTGGAACGAATCTGACAATGGAGAACGATTTTAGCATACTATTTTCTGATTTCAATTTTTATTGGGATAATTTGTCTGGATTCTAGAATCCCTAAACACTTGGCTTAACTAAAGCACGAAATAGGAGACAGCATGAAGTATCAAGAGTTTATAATTTTGGCAAAAATGTTTTCTCATCTACTACCATCACTTTCTGCTTTCAAGCCCGTTTCATAGACTAGATGAGTAGATAGTAAAATGTTAATAAAGTAATAATGACAACTATTTATGTCGTGTACGCGAAAATGCCCCAATAATTAGCATCTGGTTAGTGGTTACTTGATGCACAGATTTTGTAGCTAATAGCAACAAACTTTGGTCTGTGAAACGAAATTTGATAGACTGGATCAGTGGATCCCTGACTGAGGACATTTAAATAACGGTCCAGCAACTTTCAGTCTGCTCTTTCACTTAAATTCCTACTGAAATATTATCGAAAATTCTCAGAGTTGGCTCTCGAATTTCCTACTTTTTGTCAAAAATTTCCTACTTTTAAAAATTTCCTACATTCTTAGAATGCGAGAATGCGGGTTTTTGGATATGGGGATAGGAATATTATTTAGGACTCGCATTATTGTAAAATAACATGTAAGATCTGTAGTAGCATTTATACCGGAGAGACTTGCAGAATGGCACATGATACGATCGGAGAGCACTTACGAAATGCAAAATATCCCCTCACTCCTTCTAATGTTAGTCAAGCTTTTGCTATACATTACAATATCTTACATAGTGGGTCGGAACACAATTTAGAATTTGATATTTTAATATGACGGTATTTTAATATGACGGTTACTAATTTGTATCATTATTGAACATGCTCATTGGTCTAACAGAGAAACATGAGTCTAGCTGCGACATGGTTGGTAGAGAAACATGGGTCTAGCTGCGACATGGTTGGTAGAGAAACATGGGTCTAGCTGCGACATGGTTGGTAGAGAAACATGGGTCTAGCTGCGACATGGTTGGTAGAGAAACACGAGTCTAGCTGCGACATGGTTGGTAGAGAAACAAGAGTCTAGCTGCGACATGGCTGGTAGAGAAACATGAGTCTAGCTGCGACATGGTTGGTAGAGAAACATGAGTCTAGCTGCGACATGGTTGGTAGAGAAACACGAGTCTAGCTGCGACATGGTTGGTAGAGAAACATGGGTCTAGCTGCGACATGGTTGGTAGAGAAACATGAGTCTAGCTGCGACATGGTAGGTAGAGAAACATGAGTCTAGCTGCAACATGGTTGGTAGAGAAACATGGGTCTAGCTGCGACATGGTTGGTAGAGAAACATGAGTCTAGCTACGACATGGTTGGTAGACGGTAGTGGGCTTACGACAAAGTTATTTTCGGAATCAACGTAGAATCGCATTTCGACCTCAAGTTTAGGAGTGGAATTTTGAGTTAGGTCAAATTCTGAAATTTTCCAGGCTAAATTTCAAGATCTGATCTATATATTCAAACTGAATGAATGAGCGAGGGGCCTGGCGGCTGGCATATGATACATGCATAATAATGCTGGGGTTAAGGGCCGCGCACAAACTAATTATTAATTAGTAGCGACCGCGCGCGACGAACGCGCGCTATGAAACTTAAAAATAGAATTTCGCGTGCTATATATATGTAAGAATAAGATACATTTAAAGAAGTACGATGTGACCGATTTTTACCAGTTTTGACGATAATAAAAATCTGATTTTTAATGGCCATGGATTCGGCGATAACATCAAACTATTATTCACATATTTAAGCGAGTTACAGAATGTGGAGTTTGTAACATATGTGGGAGAGTCCATTGTAACATTAAATAATACATGCAGTGGAGACTGGAGTGCAGAACTTTCTATATGAAATAAGACTAAAAGAGTGATATACCCCGGCCCCCCCCCCTCCCCCCAATCTAATTGGTCCTAACAAGGAAAAGGTCGGGCCTCCTTTTTGCCCCCCCCCCCCCCCTGAAAACAAAAAAGACTTCAGATATTTGTTCACGTCGACCGAACGTTAAATTGGACAGGATCATTCACAAATTGGGCGACGTAGTCCTGTATGATGTCAGTATATATATGTTATAACGGTAATTAAGAAAAGGGTATTTTTAATTTGCTACTTCCTCGTCAAATAGCAGGTGGTCAACCTGACCACCTGATAAATTTCTCGGCCAAGTGAGGGCTTGGTTTGTTTTTTGTTTTGAGGGTATATGTCTACATTCTACAATTCCACTTTTAGTCCTTCACTCAGAATAGCTGTAATTCGACAAAAAGTGCGCCGGTTAGGCAATAGACGGACGCTAGATTTCCATCCAAGTCCAAGATATCTGATTATTAGAATCCTATCTCACAGCTTAAATTTTACGCAAAATTTTCTACGCGCCAATAATTATGACACCCTGCTGTAGACCTGACCAGATAAGAAGACAGTGCAACTAGTACCTTTTAACAATTAACATACAGGGGGGGGGGGGCAAAAGTTGCCCTAATAGCTCAGTCACTGAGTGCCCAATTGAATTATTCTTTCTGGTATGATTTACTACCACTGCACCACTGGTTCTAGGAATTTGTCAAATCGAAAAATATTCATGTTCATTTTTTCAAATGAAGGTTCATTTTCGCATTAATTTGATAGTTTGGATAATCGGATCGAGCCAAATTTAATTGAATTGTGTTTGGCCATTCGAATTACGTTTTTCCTGAAAAAATGAGAGTTGTAGCTTCTCAGATGACCGAGATACGAAGCATAACGAGTTTATTCATTATGTGTGATCAGGTGATTGGCTTACCTAATCACGTGATAAGGTGACCCCGTTTAATCAATGTGTCGTGTTACGGTGTCACATAATGACCCAGTCAATTTTGTTAACGAGATACACAAAATGCTTGATAACTTCGTCATTTCTAATCTGTTTTGCCTCATTTTTTCAGATCAGATGCAACATTTAATAATCCTTGAAAGTTGAACAGTATGATACAGTAATCAGTATGCCATCTGCAAAGTAACAACTCTCAAATATAAAACACGGTGGTATAACTGTATGATACCCACCGTATGGATAATAAATTTTGGCCCCCCCCCTTTATTATTATAATAGAACACTCGACAGATCTTTACATTATACATTATTTTTTGATACCATCAGAAAATCGGTCATTTTTGTCAGTTATCCGCCCTTTGATCCAGAAACCCTTCTTCCTGTAGAATGGGAATATGCAGACGATGGTGACTTTGCGGATGAGAATTTTCTCAGGCAAACTCTCCCCATATGTAAAGAGATCCTGGAGCAATATAACCTATTTGTTAACGAAGACAAAACAAAGTTCATTCATTTTTACATTGCAGGCAAAGATGAACTCGATGAAAATGGGGAACCTCTAAAAATAGAGAACCCTGGAGGAAAGCTGTATCTCTTGGATCGCGACTCTGCAGCACGGTAAATAATATGAAGGATAGAATTGGCAGGCATCAAAGTAACATTTTTAAAACTATTTTGAGTGACCTTGATAAAAGAAATATAAAAATAAACAATACAGAAGACTTGACAGAACTGAGACATATTGGCTCGAACCGTATTTTATGGAGAAATTTATTTTTTATTATGTACATGTTTTATGTTTTTGTATTAAAAGATATGTATAAACACATATTTAAGTTATTGGCACTAAAATATGTTTTTACCAATCTTCTTTGTAGACTTATCAGATCTTTAGGATGTTTATTGTTAGCTACTTCAGATTTGTGTAAAGTTCAATAATAATAATATATGTGCTGGGCTCTACGATTAAAAGGGCCTATTTCCTTACCCCTATAGTAATTAGTACTATTAGTGGCTGTACTATTATTGGTTGTATGTGTAAATCCATGTAAATCACACTTCTTTGTACATTTATCTTCATTAAATTAGCTAGCAATAAAACTTTCCAAAGATCCATTAAACTGACGTTTGGTTAAAACTTCTTACTTGCTTTCTGTTCTTTTTAACATTATGTAAAAAAATAAATATATTATATATTTGTTGTTCACACATCCATGAAACTTTCAGTTTGACGAAAACATCATTTACTTTGTCACGCTTATATATATATATAAATATAAATTATATATCAAATATCAATCCATAAAGGTATGAGATGTCATGAAACAGATCGCAATTCACAGCACACAAGACAGTAAGCAGCACAGCAAATCACACAGTAACTCTCTATTCTCTCCACCACATTCATTTTAAAAAGGAATCCCATAAACGCTTGACAGCTATCTAAATCTCTCTCTTACCTTTCCAGAACCGTCAAAGTCGTCATCTTCTTCTGGTAGATAATCTGGATAGTCGGGTACGTTCTGAAATAAGTTGTTAAAATAATACTCTACAACTGTTGTTCTTGCTCATTACTCAATATTATTCTAGTTGGCATGGGCTGTGCCTGTGGTATTTAATTTCAATAAGTTTGATTTGAGACAAGATTTGATTGACTAACACGTCTCGCAGTAACTTGTTCATAAAAATGAGATAATATTGCCATTGTCCCTAATTTTATTAACCTTTGATAACCTTCAATATGACTTGAAAGAGCACGAGAGCCCAGTGACAAAAGTTAGGTAATTGAGGAAAGGGTTCCTAGCCAAATTGCTGTGAAAAGTCGCCATTATTTATTTGTACAACTGCCGATCCTATGTCATTATCGGGGGGGGGGGGGGGGGGGGGGGGGGGGTGACAAAGAACACCTATGTCCTGTTCTTTTTGGATTCTATGAGACAACAGACGTGTATTTTGGGAAATTAGCGTCTGTAGTAAATATTGTATAAATATACAGAGTGGACTTGTTAACAATAGATAATACTAATACTAATTATACTATTAATAGTTTTTAGCTCGAATATTTGCCTACCTCTTGATCAAAGTCAGACCCATATTTGATAGCAACCTCCTCTCCGTTCTCATTCTTTATAATGTGAGAAGCTGATATTCCCTTTATCTTGTTAATCTGATGCACTATCCTCTGAAGCAGTCGCTAATAATGCTCGATACTTTGATTTACATTAAAAAGGTTTCATCACTGTATATATAACTGTATTGTAATGCCAATTTTATTTAATCTCTTGTTATATTTGATTGATCTCATAGACTTTTCTAAGTTTCTAACCAAACCTCTGGTGTGACATCTGCTCGCGTTCTAATTGTGTATCTCTGTTTCATCTTATCATATGTGAAACTAATGATACCTCTGATCTTTAACATTTCCGTCTTTACCTGAGTATTGTCTTTAGTGACGGGTAGTAATTAAACAACGTAGTATAGGAGCTTTTTATTCAGGAGTTAAAGTTGGTAATCTTACAACTTATATAATAAATTAATAAAAAGCTTATAAAATTATGAATTTTTAAAACTAAGCAGTATTCAGTCAGCAATGATGAAAGAAATACAAAATGTATCATAGTTGAATCGATAATTTTGATTAAATTGATAATGAAACATATTGAAGCATAGGTAAAAATAAGTTTAAAAAGTAGCACCTTGACCTAAGCTGAAATTTTTAACCTGGCTTTTTTGCGAGAGATTTTTACCTTTGCGGCTAGGGCTGCCGCAGGTAGCTAAATTTTAAAAGGTTTTCTGATGAACTACAGTTGAGAAGGAAGACAGAGACTGAGTTCATTTTATAGTATATAATTACGGCCTACATGCGCAGTTTACCGTGCATTACCGTCTTTGGCAAACCGTCAAATATTATATTTAGTGATAATTTCGCGACTTTATTTTTCGTACTTCTATGCTGTACAGTGTACTGTGTAATATTTAAACAGTATTTATTTATTTTTTTAATTAAATTTACCGATTGTTCATCTGTTGAGGAGAAAACGCCGTTTATTTCAATGAGAAACACCTGAAAAGTGAGCAGTGTCAGGGAAAGTGGAATAATGTAATTTAGTCACTACTGCCATGTTTTTATCTACCTTAGTCGGTAATATTATGGGGGTCTAATTTGGTCCTTTTCGGGCCAAAGAACCATATTTATAACAGTTCATATTTTTGCCCCCCATTATTTAACCCTCCGAGTCAAATTTTGGTGTTTCTTTTGGTATATCAGTCATTATATGCTTTGGTATATCAGTCTGCAGTCATAATATGCTTATATACATACTTATTATAACGTAATTAGAGATATACGCTCAAGTAAGTAGGTACTGTTTCTAACCTTGGCATTTTTGTTGCCTTGACCCAAAAAGAAGGCTCCACGACCAGTTGCAGACGGCACACCCTTTACCCTGTGGGATAGTATCTATAGGTTATCAACTATACTATATCACATAGTATATTATTAAATGTTGCATCTGATCTGAAAAAATGAGGCAAAACGGAATAGAAATGACGAAGTTATCAAGCATTTTGTGTATCTCGTTAACAAAATTGACTTGTTGATTATGTGACCACCGTGAGCAACATCTTTATAACTTAAATTGTAATGAATAAACACAATTATAAAATCCGCCGAACAAATATTGTATTTTCATTCGCATTCTGACGGATAATCCACCAAAAAATTATTCAACTCGTGACGTTACTGATAGTGAGTATGTGCTCTGACTCCGCGCATATAGCAATACAGGTTAAAATCTGCATCGGTGGCGGCGGGCCGGCTTCAGGGTTACTAACTTAAAATAAATAACAATTATCGATATCCTAACGAGTTAAAGCAAAATGGAGAAATCTTTTTAACTGGTTTTGAAAAAAGTAATACACCACTACGGAATAACATGATGCCTGAGATTACCTGGTAAATAATTTGCAAGACACATAGCAGAATTGGCATGCAAAATTTTTTTTTTCTCCATTCAAACTCTATGCATTAGTTGTAGTAAGGGATAATATTTATTATATTAAAAAAATAATAATCAATCGATACGGAAAGTCATAAAGTGCATGTTTAATTATTGAAAGTAACCATGCCAAGCATTTTAGGGGTAAAATACTATTGAACATTACTTTTAAGATAAAACAGATGCCAAAACATTAGCCAACGAGGTATTTATAGGAAGAGGGGATCCCCAAATAGACATTCCAAAATTGCTTTAGGTTAATCCTCAAAGTCATAGCCCAAAATCAAACGGACATTTAGATATAAAGGGCGTGGTACAGGCGCGTCGTCGTGTCCCCGTGACTGTTGAGTAACCGATAGGCTGTGGGCCACACGGGTTAAGCTAGTTAAAAATTAGTACTTCATTAAAACTATTTTTTGTAATTGTGTCCTAAATCGGGTTTTTCCTAACTGCAAACAAAAGATCGTAGGGATTAAGTTGCGGTGTATTATTAGTATTATAAATGAAACCTACTACGACTAAAGATCAGTCCTTCGATTAATTTAAACTAATTTATTTATAAAGGGAAATTTTATTATCGACTTGGCATAACTCTGTGATACAATGATACGATTCCATAAGACACCTTAATTGGGCAGCCTTAACGATTCTCATAATGTTTAAAGGGGTAGTTAACGGGGTCACCTTATCACGTGATTAGGTAAACCAATCACCTGACCACACGTATTGAATAAACTCGTAAAAATATGTAACTCGAATGGCCAAACACAATTCAATAAAATTTGGCTCGATCCGACTATCCAAACTATATTTGACAAATATTTTTCGATTTGACAAACTCCTTGAACCGGTGGTGGTAGTAAGTCATACCAGAAAGAATTATTTCAATCGGGCATTCAGTTACTGAGTAGTGAGCTATTAAAGCCAACGTATGGGTACTGACTCCCCCCTGACATGATCTGCAGTCCAGAAAGTTTAAAATTTTCTCCCAGATACAAATTTTCTGTTTTTGTGGCCCGCTCGCTTCGCTTGCAATGTCGGCTTCCCAGGGTTTGCTTGGACACATTAAAATCTACAATAACAAAATATCTGAAATATCCTTCAAACTAGTGTAATAGAAAATTTGAGAAATCAATATTTTAAACTGGCTTTCTCCGACAACCCACAAGTAAAACACAGCCAGCTGGCACCATTTGTCGTAATTATCACAAATTATGATATGTCCCTTTGAAAGTAGGTTTGTGTGGATAACATAAACTTTCGCACAGACACATATTGCAGATATTTTGCCGCAGGCAAACATTTTTTTTCTTCCCAATTTTCGAAAACCTGCCTATTATGTAGTGAGGTAAGGGGAACTAGATATTTATTATATTTAAAAAAATAATAACTCAATCGCAATTAGAAAACTCAAATAATAGTGCCAACGGTTGAATTTTAAAGTAATCCCAGTGCCAACGGCGAACATTTTTGGGGAAATTAGCTGATTTGAACAGTTTTACTTGCTTCAGAGGGATAAATACTGATGCCCCTCCAAAAGAGGAGCATTAGGCCCAACGAGGGGTATTTAGAGGGGTATGGAGGGGCATCCCTCAAAATAGGAGCATTAGGCCCAACGATGGGCATTTAGAGGGGCATGGAGGGGCATCCCTCGAAAGAGGGGCATTAGGCCCAAGTCCCAACGAGGGGCATTTAGAGGGGTATTAAGAGGGGCATGTTGGTCAGTTTGGCTTGCGTCCGTCGTTGTCGCCCGTTGATTGTTGAACAACCGTACGTGCCTGTGCGGCCCACACAGATTTAAAGCTAAAGGAATGTAAAATAAACTTAGTAGTTTCATTAAAAAACTTATTGTTTCCCATGGACCTAGATTTACCGCAGTTGTTTTCCTAAAACTCGGATTTTTTCCCTACTCTTGCCGAAGGCAAAAAGATCGTAGGGAATAAGTAATCGGGTTTGGATATTATATGAGGTGGCCCGATGGACCTACGGTGACGACAAAAGTCTGCTCCTTCGCAATATAGACCACTCCCCAATAATTATGTGTATAAAAGGAACCTATTTTGATTATCACGTGCGCCAAACACCACTCTGGGATACAATGAAGTAGAACAATTACATTGTAGGCAATAGGGAAATTTGATCGTGCGTGGTGTTACCGCGGCGAAATTCTTGTTAATGTATGCTTTTACTTTTACTACATTAGGCCAGGAAGCTTCCAGCAAAGTTTATTGCACACTACAATTAACATGCGCGATTAGCACTTTTTTCTGTCTGATCAGTTTAATAAATCTGGAGTTAGAATTGGAGTTGTAATGAAGGAGCACAGTACTACATCACACAAGTTAGAGGCAGTGTTATACAGCGCTTTGAATACAAATAGTTAAATTAGCCGATAAGATCAGGAGCACAAAATATAACCAACTTTTGAAATTGGCTTTAAAGCTTTATACTCAAAACGAGCAAATGAGAAGTGGGGTGGAGCTGAACAATAGGTTTCACAAACACGGAAACACAGCAAAGACTCAATGATTTCTCTATCTTACCTTGGGACACTCGGGCCAGGATTATTACTGATGGGGGTTAAACTCAGTAGGATGATTGATAACGCCCAAGGTAAGAATTAGGTACATTTTATGGATTAGGAATTAGGATGTGTAACTTTGTTTGTATCTTTACAAGCATGCTTTATCTGATTCAACTTTTAGTAGAGAAGTAATCAAGTAATCACATCATTAAAAACTCACACAGGAGAGTTAACGTTTTTGGTGCGCTGGGCAGCTCGGGACGGGACTAGACTACTGTGGATTTCTTCTGCTGTGCGCACTACTTCTGCGTTTTCGTTGGCAGATAAGGTCTGAAATATATATATTTATCAATTGCAAATTAAAAATACTCCGCTATTGTTTACCAATCAACCACTAACCTAGATTTCCCAATCATTTTACTACCTATGCAACTTAATAGAAATAATGTTGATTTCTTGATGATTGATTTTTAATAAGCTGTAGCATTTAAATACTTGGCTTTAACCCTTGGAGTTCAATGACAATAAAAGTAAGACGAAGTGAACAGCACAATTTCCATGTTGGTAAATATTCTGTAAACCAGTAAGCAGCCTATCTATCGAGTATTGAATTACGTTTTACCTGTAAACTTTGTATCATCCCCATGTGATTCTTCATGACAGGTCTATTGGATGTATACATGGCCAGGAACTTCAAGGCCTCCAAGGATATCAGGACGATATTAGGGTCTTCATTGCTTAGACAAAGTACAAGTCCTGAAATGAAAATACATCATAATACAAGATGCCCTAAAGTCAGTGCACAAAACGTTTGGGCTGTCTTTACAGGGTGGCCCAGAAGTAACTGCCCACACACAACCCTTTAAGGCCAGCAAAGTTGTTAAATACGTATTAGGAGGGAATACGTATTGGAATACGAATACGTATTAATCCTCGAAAATTGACGTATTACGAAAAAGTGTGTCGTGCACGCAAAAAATTGTTTGCTTATCGGATTAACCATGAAATTTGATTACAAATTTAAGTTATCATGTATAACTGCACTCCTTTAATGCATGATCAATGATGAGGGTGGCGCGCAGCTGTAATGTTTAATTTTGTCAAATCAGCGTATTACAGCGTATTATGGCGTATTCGTGGACGTATTTAACAATCCATAGAAATTACCGTATTACGGCGTATTACGACGTATTCTTTATTAGAACCGAATACGTCGTATTCTTTCACGAAAATTTGACGTATTTAACAACCTTGAAGGCCAGAGGGGGTAAGGGGTCCAAAAAATCGACCAAAATACTATTTTCTAAATCAATTTAATTTAAAAAAAAATAATTGAGGTTAACCGATTTTCACAAAATTGACTACAACAATGAGGTTAATAAAATTGAGGTTGATATTTTATTACACTTCATATTTTTTGTTACTTCGGTCAGCAAATGTAAACTCTAAATTTTAGGATCACAATTGTCAGAAAAAGTAATATCTAAACGTGATTTAATGAGGTTAATCTCTTTTTTAGATATAGCGAGAATATATCAAATGATGGAGTTATTATTTTCATCGTAAGTTTACGGTATACACATTTCTAAATAGATGACGTGTTGGTTGTCTTTCTTTTATCTTGGGAAAATGAAAAAAATGAGGTTAACCATCACATTTTGGTTCCGTAAGAATATACATACATTTCTTACTTTTTTAATGTACCACAATATTGCAGTGAGGTATCTATTGGTATCACAATGCCTACAACTTCACGTGACAAAAGTGATTTGAACTGACCATATTTAAGTAGATAGATTTTACCTGTAAATGGCTAAAAAATGACATTAACCTCTCATTTTTTGAATATCTGACTAGTCAATTACATGTAAACCTCAAACACTTAATCGTTATTATATTATATTATATAAATTTATTCAAATCGAAAATAGAACATAAATGAACATCTTAAAGATCTGATAAGTAGCCAGAGCCCAGAAAAAAAGAAATACTGATACACAAGCTATAACAATTTCTTCCATCCCGCTCTATCAGAGGCTAAAAGTCTTAAATTGTACAAATCGTCTGTATTTACAAATGGAATGTTCCTACTACCTAAATCAAATTTAATAGTCCTAAGCAAGTTCGACTGGTGTCTGCCTACTCTACCCTTTTTAGTACTCTGACTTAATCGTTACACTTTGCAAATGTTTTACTACATATATAATAACATATTGATAAACCAATCCCAGTGTTATCATTTTAGGGAATGGCCAGGTCTAATCAAGCATTGAACATTATTAAGTGTATACAAAGTCCTAACTAACGAATTGTGATACATTCCAGTGAATATTCAAAATGTTGAAAACACTAAATTGCATCTATCTGAAAACACACTTTTGTTGCTTTCAATTCCTTAGTTGAGAAAAGCAGCCACCCCCTGATATTGAGATTTGGTACAGTGATTCCTTGGACAACTATCTAGATATCTGGTGTAGCAATTTTTTTATTTGACTCGTTTGAGGTTAACCAATTAAATTTTTCGAATTGAAACTAAAATTTCTTTTTTAGTTTCAATTTAAAGGAATTACCTGACAAAGAGGCCTCATCTTTTGCGATTGCTGATCTGTTTTGTGGGTCTCTTGAAAGATCTCTGAGACGTGTAACAATTGCATGAACGTCCATCTAAGAAATAATTACAATTACAAATTATTATAATAAAATAATAATAAAATAGAAAAGCATTTTGTTTCTCGTTTGACCGCCTAAAGTCTTCCACAAGTGTTAAATAGGTTGCTGCTGTTATAAAACAAGTATAAAACAAGTTTTAGTGAAAGTTTTAAATTCCATCCTTTATTTACGATCAAATAATGTAATAAAAATTATAATCTCTTGATAGTTTTTTAAAAAATCTAATATCTATTTTTTGTTATATTTTGTACCTCAACACATCCACATGTTTAACCCCGGCATCCACCAGGGATGCTACATGCAGTGGCAGGCAAAGCACCTTCATGTTATCCTCTTGTGGGCCACTAGGTCCAGCCTCTCTTTTGCTGTTTCGCCGAACCAGTGTTGCAGAGTAAAAATTGTGTATTCATAATTTGTACATTTGTTAGTGTAAATTAATTTATCACTTTTACACTAATATTACAAATGGTTTTATTATATAATAAAACCACTTCTGTGAAATGGTTATTTTGACTATAAGTACTTGAACTAAACATAAATTGATTGTGGGTATAAAATAGAATTTTTCTTTTATTCACATTTTTGTTTCATTCTCTTCAAAATTGTTTTTAAAAGCGGCAAACATTTGAGCTAATTTAGGCCTTCATCGATGGTTACTACATATTAAGAATTTAGTTTCATGTACTCTCTCCAAAGGTATGCCATTGTTATTGAGTGCTAGTACACTACTGAAGAAGACCTACCAAAGAATCGAGATTACTGTGTCTCTTTGAGTTTCTACACTAGTCATAGACTCTCTACTAGATGATGGCCAGCTCACTACAAGAGATTGGACGATTGATGAGAACTCTTTTCTTGGATTGATGACTCTATTTAGTATTGATATTGAGTTTTTGACCAGAAGGTGTATGTTCATCTTTGTTGGATCGAGAGTTTGAGAATTCAAGGTAACAGCTCTTGCCAGTGTTTATGTGAAGTTTATTAGCAAGCATGTAGCGATACACTGAACTTAGAACTTCATTGGCTTTTTTGTATGCATACGTCATCAGCAAATAGAACAAATTATAGTTTTTAAGGTCGTCTATTTAGATTTAGAACAGTGGCACTCCAAAGAGCACCTGGATATACTGTATAGTATCAGATGTTTCATTGAGATGTTTTTATGAGGTTGGAAGGATAACTTTCCAGGAGTTTGTGTGTTCTTCCTCCGATCCTGTATGTGTTTAATTTTTTGAGAGGTATTGAGTGATCTATTCTGTAGGGCCTGTCGTGATATCATGGATTACTAAGATTCCACTAGGATCTGGTAGTCCTCATAATTCTGCGGCCTCTATGTATTGTCACATCGCACAACTCCTTATGAAAAATTGGTGCTGGGCATGCGAAAATTTGCAGCCTTCCAGACATTGATTGGGTAAACAACTAACAAGAAAACAAAAAATTCAAGAAAACAACACCTTGTACGTCACCTCAAGATCAGGTAACAGTGTGCTGACCAGGCCAGAACCCAGTTGATTGGGTCTGAGCTGAGTTCATGTGATTATGAGCCTGAGGTCACATGACTATGATGCAACAGAGCTTGTTCTCCATTTCCCTCATTGGACAAGGTGAGCTTGCATGCTTGTGAATGTGAGTGTAAGTGTACTATATTTATTAGAAAACCCAGATTTATTTTCTGGCAGAAAGCTAGAAATTTACCAAAAGATCGACCTTGTTATAAACTCATTTCGATTATTAGAATTATTAGAACTAGCAGGAACCCGTATAACTCTGAAATGGTGTCAGGACTCAAGAGACTCAAATAATTATTACCTATTTAATATGCGTTTTTGACACCACGTGCTGATTTGGAGGCCATGAAAGCATTTGACCCAGTCAAAAAGGTTTCAGTCGTATATCTTGAATGGTTTTTAGCGGGAAGTCGCGTTAAAGCTGATACCATGGTGTCAGTAAAATGGTACGGATAAACATATATCGTCTCGCTTTATATATAATATATGTAAGATTAGAATCAAATTTACACAGCAATACAATAAAAATTGTAAATAATTTAAATAAGTTTTGATCTGTTGTGGCCTGTGCAGGACATTCAAATCAGGCAAAAACTGTTAATAGAGTGCCCTTCTAAGGACTAAGAATCAAAACATATTATAGTATATAAATAATAAGTTAATGAGTATGAAGTATGGTATAGTTATGAGACTAAGTTATGACACAAGATAACAGGTATATTGGTATGGTGGTTTAAAACATTGAACTGTGGGCATGCATGTACTTGTATGTTGCCAAGATTGTTTGGTATGACTGTACTATTATATTTTCATAAATAATTTTTATCATCAGGTACTGTTATGCAGTCAACTTTTTCAATCATTCTTCATTGTATATTGGAGTTTTCAGATTGTTTGTATATTTGGAGTTTTATAGAATTTTTATAGAAATTATAATGAAACAAATTTTTAGTGAAACAAATTTAAAATTTTATCCTTTATTTTACAATCATAATATAATAATATTTATAAGCCTCCGTTTTGAAAGTTTTAAATTTTAATATATTAACATTTCTATTTAAAATTCAATTTTATGTATAAGTCAATAACTGGCCGCCAAAGCCGCGCATTCTTGAAAACAGGATTAAATTGTTCATGATTATACGACAAATAGAAATAAATTTAAAACTATCCGTGGTTTTTTTAAAATAAATTACAATTTATAATCTTACCTAAATCCAAAGCCAGCTTTGTAAAATTGACTATTAGATCATTATATATCGTCAATTCTCAATATTTACAATGCAACATTTCATTAATCTACATACAAGCATACTCCAGCCCCTGCACGCATCTGTTCTTATGCGGCGCGGCTCAAGCCGCGCACGCACGTATTATTTTATACTTTTTGCTTTCTAATAAATATCGTGTCAATGTGTACGTCTAAATGTTCATGTTTTGTGTAAACCGAATCCAATTGAGATTAGTGACAAGGATAAGGACCCAAGTGCCTGTACGGCTTTTTCGGACCCCTGTGGACCACTACTCTTGAAATCGCTCTACAACTATTGAACATTTATAACTGTTATATAATATATAACGTCATTTGACAATTATTATTATGTTTGCAAGGGATGCAATAAATTTATCTCAACACACCACAAAATTTTGAACTGTAGCTCCTGTGGAACAGTTACTCACTCTAAATGTGCCAAAAATCTCTTCCAATACAGCCACACCAATGATAGCTGGCAATGCTACATCTGCATCGCCAGCTTACCACAACGGTACTGCCCATTTGCTTCTGCACTTATACGTGACAAACATGACCCAGTCCACCTTGATGAAATTGAAGATGTTTCTGAAATCAATGAAATCCATAAAAGCTGTAAAAATTATGATCATAAAAGCTTTAAGAACCTCATAAAGCTGTATCATAGAAAATAGAAATGGGCAGAACCTTACTGGTATTTTTAACAATATTGATGGAAATGCTGCAAATTTTGATACATTTGTCACAGAAATCTCACAGTAGTCAGTACAGTCATCCGCTCTCGTTTATTGGCTTGGCTGAGACAAATATTGATGCAAACCTCAAAGACCTGTATAGGATACCCGGTTATCTCTCTGAATACACCAATAAATTACGTGACAAATCTAAAGGTAGTGGAGTGGGAATTTACATCAATGAGTCACTTACTTACACCTGTATTGACAAACTATGTATGTGTACCCCTAACCTTGAATCAGTGTTTGTCTCCATAACAAATGTTGGCAGGCCCCAAACAGTTGGCGTCCTATACAGACCACCTGGTGGATCTGACAAAGATGCCCTACACGAATTTGAGAGCCTTCTTAATCAGGTTCCTGATAGGAACGTTATCCTGCTTGGAGATTTCAACTTTAATCTATTTAATAAAGGCTCTGCCAGCTTTGAAAACATTTTATATGGAAATAACTTCATCCCACTTATATCACTGGCAACGCACCATAAACCAGGCTGTGTCCCATCGCTTATTGACAATATTCTGACAAACTCCACTGACAATATTGTGTCAGCTGGACTACTGGATACCAGGGTTTCGCATCACTCTCCAATTTTCTGTATTCTCGAATGTAGCATGCCTGAAGAACCAGAACTTGACCCTTGTAAACCAAAATACGACTACTGTGAATCTAATATGACCAAGTTCTTAGAAGATATTCAAACAAATTTTTGTGGGCAGGTGTGCTACAACGTAGAAAACTTTGAAATTTTTGCAAATAAGATAAAACTTTTGATCGAAGAAAACTTTTTAATTGAATCTGAATCGTTCAAAAAGTCAAAAAGAAATATGATTGCAAACCCTTGGATCACACCAGGGATCATTGCATCAGTGAAAAAGAAAGAATATCTTTACAAGCAGTGGAAGAGTACAATTAAGGAACCCAACCCTCTTGGAGACTCTGATCTATACTTAACCTATAGTAAATTCCGTCGACAGTTAAAATACAGGGTGGGCCAAAAGTCAGTGTGCAAACGTTGGGTCTTATACCTCCGCCGTGTTTTATATTTGAGGGTTGTTGCTTTGCAGATGGTTTACTGTACCTACTGGTTCGAGGATTCCGTCACCAAAATTTGAAAATTCGAATATTTTAGACCACGCCCATTCAATATTAAAACACTTATATCGTTCTCCCTGAACATGCTAGATGTCTAATTTTTTCAGAGACGGTAGATTATTAAATGTTGCATCTGATCTGAAAAAATGATGTGAAACGGATTTGAAATGACGAAGTTATCAAGCATTTTGTGTATCTCGTTAACAAAATTGACTGGGTGATTATGTGACACCGTGACAAGACACCTTAATTGGGCAGCCTTAACGATTCCCATAATGTTTAACGGGGTGGTTAACGGGGTTACCTAATCACGTGATCAGGTAAGCCAATCACCTGATCACACGTAATGAATAAACTCGTTATGCTTCGTATCTCGATGATCTGAGAAGCTACAGCTCTCATTTTTTCAGGACAAACGTAATTCGAATTGCCAAACACAATTCAATAAAATTTGGCTCGATCCGACTATCCAAACTATCAAATAAATGCGAAAATGAACCTTCTTTTGAAAAAAATGAACACAAATGTGTTTCGATTTGACAAATTTCTCGAACCAGTGGTGGTAGTAAGTCATACCAGAACAAATTATTTCAATTGGGCACTCAGTGACTGAGCTATTAAGGCCAACGTTTGCACACTGACTTTTGGCCCACCCTGTACATTATCAGATCTGCCAAGAAATTGTACTATTGCAGAAAATTCTCAAAAGTCTCAGGTAATATGAAGCAAACATGGGCACTGATCAATGAACTGAGGGGAAAAACAAAAACTGGAATAAAGGCCTCGTTCAAAATAGATGGTAGTTTAGTAAAAGACAAGCGTGTCATATCGAATGGCTTTAACATGTTCTTCTCTTCCATTGCAGGTAAACTTAATGCGAAGCTCTGCTCCTCCAAACCAATAAGTCGTGACACAGCTTGCCAGAGGCCCCTTAATTATAAGAACTACTTTAACAAAAGAGTTACCAACAGTATGTTCTTAAACCCCTGTGATTCTGAGGAAATCGAAAAAATTGTTAAAACCTTCCAGGGTGACAAGGCTAGTGACATATCAATAGCTGTTCTTAAGAAATATTGCACTACAATCTCTAAGCACCTAGCTGGTTTCCTAAACTCATTCATGAAGCTGGGTCTATTTCCAAATATTCTCAAAATAGGTAAGGTCACCCCCGTATTTAAGAAAGGAGACCCACAGCTGTTTGATAACTACAGGCCTATATCCATTCTACCTATCTTTGGTAAGATATTTGAAAAAGTAATTTACTGCCGACTATATAGCTTCTTTACTTCACATATGGTCATATACGATAAACAGTTTGGATTCAGATCCAACCACTCAACGGCACATGCCATCAATTACTCCATTGACCACATTCTTAAAAACCTAGAAAGTAAGAATCATGTAATTGGCATATTCATTGACTTAAGCAAAGCGTTTGACACAATCGACCACAGAAAATTACTTGTCAAACTTGAACACTATGGCATAAGAGGGCCCTGTCTTGACCTAATTGAAAGCTATTTGTGTAACCGACAGCAGTATGTTGATTTCCAAAATACTGCAAAAGGCCCTCTCCTCTTCTTACTCTACATTAATGTCAGTTTTAATCAACTCTAGCAAACTTGGACACTTCATACTGTTTGCAGATGACACGAACATATTTGTTGCTGGAAAAACTGAACAAGAAGCCTATTTGAATGCTAATAAAGTACTTGAATCTGTAAATGACTATATGGAATCTAACTTGCTGCACATTAACCAAAGCAAATCGGTCTACATGTTATTCAGACCTGGCCGGTACTCGTCCTGTGCACGTGCTCGTGAATATGGCTCTGAGAACTCACTCACGTTATCAGGCAACACGCTTACACGAGTAGATAAAGTGAGATTCCTTGGTGTTATCATAGACCATGAACTATCCTGGGAACCCCAACTAGATAACATAAAAAGTAAACTAACTACAAGTATAGCTATAATTAAACGTATTATGAAGTTTATTCCAGAAACAGAGTACCATAAGCTGTATGACTCCTTATTCAAGTCTCATATGAGCTACTGTATCAGTAGCTGGGGTGGTGTCACACCTTATAGACTATCTAAACTGTTCTCCATCCAAAAAAGATGTGTACGCCTTCTATTTGGAAGCAAACCAAGCTTTGACCGGGCAGAGTATTATGAAACATGTGCACGTGCAAGACCATACAGTGAACACATCGCAAAAAGGAGCTTTGCTTTGGAAAACACTAAGCCAATATTCAATACCGAGAAAATCATGTCAATCCACAACCTGTACACCCAACATATATCCACTGAACTGTTTAAAATCTTGAAACTGCATCAACCTATCTCTCTGACAAGTTTATTCCAAACAAGTTCCAGAGCATGTAGCCAAACTATGCGGGTCCCCCGACACAAACTTGAAATTTCTAAACACAATTTTGTCTTCAAAGGTACGACTATATGGAACAGTTTGGTTGATAAAATATTCGACAAATGCACTCCTAATGAAAACAATGTCATGGTCCCTGGCTCTAGTAAATTTTCCGACCTTTCTTCCCCCATCTCAATTATCAAGAGCCGTATCAAAAAGCTCTTACTTGAAACCCAGCAATTGACAACACCTGGGCGTGAAATTGAGTGGCTCCCCCTAAATAGCTGGGGCATTGAACCAGCTTAGTCAATCAGCATCCCATCCCTTGCATACAACTAATTACAAAAGCGCTAATTATACCTGTTTCAAAAGCATCCTGTCTGGAAGTTCCCTGACTGCCGTGTGAATCTTTGGATCTATTTTTATATTGATATGATTTTTATATACCTATATATTCCTCGCATAATTTCCATGTCCGCCTGAACAAACCTGGCACCATCAAATCCTACTCTAGAAACCCCAGAACTCATCAAGCCTAGTCTGAATTCAAAACTAGTTGACCAGCTACGTACAGTTTCCTGGACAACTGGAACCTTTTGGGCCATGCACAAGCCAATAGCATGTATGGTCCTGCAGTGGGGTCTCCTTGTCCTTGGATCTGTGTTTTGATCCGTCTTTTCTTAAAATTTTCCATTTGTGTCACTTAGAATCACCTTTTAAAATGTTAATCGACACCACTGGTCCTAGTTAAATTTAGCCACGGCACGACTACTTGAACGTAACAGTTAAATAGGTGTGACATACTATTATATTCTTATAATTATATCATATGAATTGATTGCACTGCTAATAAATAAAATACTTTGTTTTACTAAAATACTTTGTTTTACTATTAATCTACAATCTAACTGTCTTGCTGAGGGGGAGGAGTAAACGCTTCACAAACTAAACTACTTACAACATACAAAATTTAAAACCATCAACACGGTTATAGTTAATATCAAGGGCCAATTTGGTATACCGCTATTCCGTTGTAATATTTAGTATATCTTCACATCTTAATACTATAATGAGATACAATAGGATACATGTTTCGAGAAAGAAAGGTTGGTCCGATTATTAACAAAAGTAAACAAAAGTCCATCAGGGACTCCACGGAGTCGAAAAAGGTACACGGCTGCTGTCTGGTGCTGCTAGGCATTTATTGATCAAGATGTTTTATTGTATCGGTTTTTGATGATTCTATTGTTCGTGACTAATCAAGTTCTAAGTGGGGGTATAAAGTGCTGCTTAAGATACTTCGTCATTTCATGTCCAGTATAATGAATAAGATAGTAAACAATACAGTTTCAGTAGTTGACCCATACAGTTAAGTCCGTCATAACTCACAATTGTTTAATCATCTGTCAATTGTCAAAGTCGTTGTGTGTTTAGTCGCTGAGTTAGCAGTAAGATAAGTTGTTACGCGCGCGCGCGTTTAATCCCGTGAGATGTGACAATGAAAACGCTACAGAATTATTGTTTTCGCGCATTACGTAGAATTTACTAGTGTGTAATACTATAATATTTTAGGGACTTTCGTCTTTATTATCTTGAATATTATTTTGATATGCTGATGATATGAGTTTCATACTGAGATTTCTTGTAGTCATCATCCATTTTTCAAGTCATTTGTTAGAAAACCTGCTAAAATTTCTAGGAAATCTGCTTGTTAGGTGCATCTGCCTTGTTTATTAAAGATTTAATTTACAGTTATTTATGTTTCATCTCCTTCAAAGGCGAAGATGCACGAACTCGTAAATTAAGTATCATTTACAGCTGAGCATAAGGGTTAAATTTAAATTATCTAACCTTTTGGTGCTGTATAAAAATAGCATTCAAATTTATTATTATTATTATAAAGGGTCTCAATAAGAGGTCTCGACTGCCTAGGCGTCAAACCTTGGCAGTCGGTAGTTTTCCTCTGGCCCGGGATCAGCTGACCCTAGGGACCAGAGGGTAAAGGTGTAGAGACTATGTGTATCTACAAATCTTTCGAGGTTGTTTTTACAAGAGACAGGGCTTGCTACGCAAGGGAAGAAAACCGGGAGAAACAATCACAAATTCCCAGGTCAAGATTAGTTTGAAATGGTCGCCTATGGCGTTTTTGATGGTCGTTTTTACACACTCGGCCTCGCCAGCCTTCGGCTGGCTCGGCCTCGTTAGAGTGAAGTCATCCTCAATCTCAGCCTCGTGAGAGTGATATCGGTCTCGGTGTGTCTATCATAAACAATTAAACTTCAAGTTAATTGGGTAGTCGTGAAATGAGACGACATGTCTTCAGTTTCACGACTAATGAGACATAATTACATTCGGAAAATTATTACTAGGCAGTGAGTGCGTTTGATAAACTGGCACAGTAAGTGATATCATACCGATGGTTAAGGGGAGATACACCAAAAACGTTTTTGCTCCGAACATCGATTTTATTTTATATTATGGTTAAATAGACAAAAAGAATAAGATTGCACACCTTCAAAATTTTCTAAAAATATTCCCTCATCGAGAAAAAAAATATTTTTCTTTTTCGAAAATTTTTAAAATTTGGAGAAGTCTGTCACTGTAATACCGATAGTTCGGCTATTTTAAAAGTTTTTTGGCTGATTTTTTTACTGGATATTACTTACACTCCGTACAGGACAACTCTTAAAAGGATTATATAATTGAACAATAAATGACCAAGTTACAGACCGAACAAGGTGAAAAAAGAAAAATTGGGATTTTTGCCTACCACCAAAGTTGTACATTTTACCACTCGCTCAGGTCATCAGATATAGCTTTAAAAATTCTTGTGAGTGTAGCTGATGATCGTATCAAACTTTTTGGAACAGGATTTCTCTCAGTTTTGAGTTTTAAGGTATGAAATGTGGCCTCAAACGACTTAGTAAAATTCATCGTAAAAAAGGGCCTAACATGGCAGATTTAAGGCTTAAAATGCCTATAACTCAAAAAGTGTAAGTTTTTTTGAAATAATTTTTACAGAATCGTAATCAGCTTGAGAAGACGAATCTTTTAGTACCAAATAGATGATTTTAGAAGACAAATTGTCTTAAATAATTTTCCAGCTCCAACACAAGGGTCCCTTGTATAAATTTTGTACAAATTGTACACATTTTTTTACAAATTTTGTTTCTTTAACTATTATAAATTTGGTACTAAAAGATTTGTCTTACCAAGCTGATTACGATCCTGTAAAAATTATTTCAAAAAAACTGATACTTTTTGAGTTATAGGCATTTTAAGCCTTAAATCTGCCATGTTTGGCCCTTTTTTACGATGAATTTTACTAAGTCGTTTAGGCCACATTTCATACCTTAAAACTCAAAACTGAGAGAAATCCTGTTCCAAAAAGTTTGATACGATCATCAGCTACACTCACAAGAATTTTTAAAGCTATATCTGATGACCTGAGCGAGTGGTAAAATGTACAACTTTGGTGGTAGGCAAAAATCCCAATTTTTCTTTTTTCACCTTGTTCGGTCTGTAACTTGGTCATTTATTGTTCAATTATATAATCCTTTTAAGAGTTGTCCTGTACGGAGTGTAAGTAATATCCAGTAAAAAAATCAGCCAAAAAACTTTTAAAATAGCCGAACTATCGGTATTACAGTGACAGACTTCTCCAAATTTTAAAAATTTTCGAAAAAGAAAAATATTTTTTTTCTCGATGAGGGAATATTTTTAGAAAATTTTGAAGGTGTGCAATCTTATTCTTTTTGTCTATTTAACCATAATATAAAATAAAATCGATGTTCGGAGCAAAAACGTTTTTGGTGTATCTCCCCTTAAGTGTCAGTATTATTAGTTTCTCCAGAGGGAGCCGAGAGGGAGGTGAGTCTAGCCACTTGCAGGGGAGCAAGCTTCGTATCCTAGAATCATCTAGAGTATAACAGTGCAAGCGTAAACAGTACTTTGAAATTGCATTTTCAAAAAATTTCTGATAATTCTTTGATTTATTTGAAACGCAAGGATATATTTTTCAAGCAGTTTATATATAGTCCACCACCATCCCTTCACAGCTGCCTTCCAACTTGTTAATTCGATTGAGGGCCAAGTTTCTGGCACATCAGTATACTGTTTGATACGTCACCTAATAAGTGACTTCGGCATTGTGTTGATGTTTTGCGTGCGATCTGTGAATCTGGAGCTTGCTTTAGACATGTCGCTTGTAAGCAAACGATATTAATTGTTAATGCTACAACGTCACGGTGAAATGTAACAACTGTGAAACCGAATGGTGAGTTGTAATACATTGCGGGAGCAAGCAAATTGAAAATGCACTTATAAAGTACTGTTGGTGTTTACACTAGCACTGTAGTCTTAGATGATTCTAGGATGCCAAGCTTACTTCACCTAGAACATATGAGTTCCCTGTATGTGGCTGGACTTCCCTCCCACTTGCACTGTTCAAGATGATTTCATGAGCACATCCTGGGAATTAAAAGGTAATTATGGTAAAGGATAATGACAGCTGTAGCGACAATATTAAATTGATTCGTGAAAATCGGTCTCGGATGTGAAGCTTCCTTAAGCCAAACCCTAATAATACTGTACCACTCGAACTTCGAGAATTTTCTAAATGAATCTAGACTAAAGGAACCAACTTGAATCCATACAATTTTGAATGCTAAAGTTTAAAATACCGCTTTATATTATCACCATTCACCAGACACTATGGCTGGAGAGGGATTGTTTGTCCCAGTTTTGGTCGTCACCATGACAACTGAACTTGTTTTTACAGAATCGCGGATTTATATAGTAAATTTGGTCAAATCGGGCGACCAATTTTAACTAGCTAGATTTGGCGCCAAATTTAAAATATGGTCGTTCAGTCGCCATCGACCAAAAAAAACTAGCGCGGCACTTGCTAGATAGTTAAAATATGGTCGTTTAGTCGCCATACGACCATAAAAAACTAGCGCGGCACAAAACTATTTATTTGCTAATTGGAAATTATTTGCGTGTGAACGACCAATTATTGGTCGTATGGTACTAATAAAAACAAAAGTTTGATACATCAAACTGGGCAATCTTGTGTGATTGGTCGGCTTGGAGATGGCTAGATAGTTAAGGATCTTGACCTGGGCACAAATTATACAAATAAATATTATAAAACCTAGCAAAAAGAAATTCAAACAATCCTACACTACTACAAATGTTTATTACATACTACAGTGTAATACACGATAAATAAATGCTGTATAATCAAGAAACAGGGCTTGCAGGGCAAGGGACGGAACACAGGAACTGGTTACAGAGTGTATAAAACAGTGATTCAGCAAGTACCCATTGGGTATTGCTGAATCTGACCCACAAAATACCACAATCAATACAAGAATATACAATATAACAAACATCATGTTTATACAAGAATCAGGGCATGCAGAGCAAGAGAAGAAAAATAAGAGAAAAACTCCAACACATGTATACCCCTTAGTCCAGTAAATAACAATAATTACTTGTACACAAAACTGTATAACATAAAATACATAACAAATACACAGTCTACCCAATATACGAGTTAAAAATTGTATAAACAAGAGACAGGGCTTGCATAGCAAAGGAAAAAGTTATAAGAGGACCATGTAAAAAGTGTTTATTACAGTATCCAGTGAAGAATAAACTAACGTAAGACCATTGATAATACTGAAAATGACTTGAATCTAGAAATTGATGGGATCCCGATCAAACAGGTGACTGAAACGAAATTTCTAGGTGTAATTATTGATGACAAACTGAGTTGGACACCTCATATCGAGAAACTAACTAAGAAATTAAACAGCATATGTGGCCGTATTTATCGAATAAAAAACTCCCTCCCCAGCCAGCTGTACAAACAGATATACCACACTCTTTTTGAATCTCATCTAGGATACGGTATAACTGTATGGGGTGGTGTATCAATTAATAAGCTTTCACCACTATTCCTTGCACAGAAGAAATGTGTCCGAATCTTATTTGGGGACTCGGAAGCATTTAGCGACAAGTTTAAAACTTGTTCTCGTAGCAGGCCAATCCAGTGCAGTATAAACAAGAAAGGTCAAATATCCAATGAATCAACTATACCTCACATTAAACCGTGTTCTATATGTATCAGCTTGAGGAAGACTGGTGATAAACAAGCAAGGCCACATCGCTGCCAAATACTTGGGGCAGAATTCCACTCTAGAGAATCAACAAAACCTATTTTCCAATCTAAGGAACTAATGACAGTACATAACATATATAGATACAGATGCATTACTGAAACAATGAAGATAGTGAAGAGTCATCAGCCCATATCCATGTATTCTCTCTTTAAGAAGTCTCAGCTCAGAGATGACAGATTTGTGACACCACACTCATCTCACAATTTCGCATATAAAGGGGCAAATCTATGGAATACGTTTCTTGAACAGTCAAATGCACGTGGTAAAATAGGTTCTCTAGGCTCAATTAAATCCCAATTGAAGCTTTCTATCATGAAGGCTCAACACCAACCTGACAATATTAACTGGCAGGACTTAAACTTCAACACTTTCCTATGAAAAGACCCCCATTTATATTTATATATTTTAGATTTTACACCTGTCACTCACATCATATATGCACCCCAAAAGAAAAAAGATTCATTCAATCATTACATTATACACTCACTCCACCACACATGCACACAAAACATTAAAGCAGGTTACACGCGGGTGTAACGTTCACTTTATCCGAAGGGAAAAATAATACTTTACGTAACGCGCGATTTACGTCTTGGTAGCTAAATTATTCAAGTGCTATTTGTCAGAGCGACACAAATGCGCGAGCGCTTGCGCGGCTCACCTATCCAACACTCTTGTTTACATCGTATCAGGCAATGGTTCAGTTTAATTATGGTAAGGGCACAGCCTGTCAAAAACCCTTTTCGCATGATCCGTCGACACCGCCTGAAGGTGAATGCATAATAACGGATCATGAACGTACGGAATCAAACGTTAATAAGCTTGCAGCTTCCGATGAAAATGTATTCAACTTTGTGTCATGCTTGAATTGGTTTTGGACCTCTTCAATGCTCTTAATTTATTTATTATTGTTATTTGGTATTATGAGCTGATATGTATATATACATACGGTATCTAAAATTAAGCGTATAGCGAGCATATTTAACAATTTTTAAGCAATAATGTATTGCGAGCAGCTGTAACTTAAACATCGCATAAAAATCATATAATTATAACACAAAACTAAAATTTTATTGGAATCTAGGTTAAACTAAGATAAAATTAATATCAGCCCCTTCGCCACTCTCAGCAGTCAACCAGGGCTCATAAAAGCTTAAGGCCACAGGGGGGGGTCCGAGGTCGATTTTGAGATTTTGAGATATGTTGTAGAGCTCGATCTAAATTTTCAAATGCTTTTGTCCTTACCGAAAACAAAGTTTCCTATTTGAAGATATCGCGCGTTGAATTTTGAGGTTTACCTGTAATTCTATTGTAAATGAAAACTTTAAATGAAATCGTGTTCAAAATCTATCTTCTTTTTCAGTTTATGACTTAGAACCTTGTAACTTAGCAACAATGTTCTTCAAGGTATTTTGAGTTTTTGTTATGTAACGATTTATGATATCTTGCTCCAAAGCTGAGATATGAGGTTAACCATGAGTGCGGGTTACAAAATTTAAAATGGTTAACCTCATAAAAAGAGTTAGGAGCAAAATTACAACAATCGTTACATAACAAACTTTTAAATTTATGTCAGGAACATAAGTTCCAAATTTGAGGTGAAATGGATAAAAACTCTAGGAGAAGATAGATTTTGAAGTCAAAAATTCGAGTTTTTCAGGAGAGGCAAAAAACTGTTTTTTATGTTATGTGATTTTTGAGAATTTTGCCTTTATTTGTATATTTTTCAAA
Source organism: Bolinopsis microptera (assembly GCF_026151205.1). Taxonomy (NCBI): domain Eukaryota; kingdom Metazoa; phylum Ctenophora; class Tentaculata; order Lobata; family Bolinopsidae; genus Bolinopsis; species Bolinopsis microptera. The sequence goes on along the minus strand of NC_087072.1, from coordinate 11,726,150 downwards.
GTTTAACTGCTGAAATAACACAAAAACAATAAAAACAAAGCTTATCGTAGTTTTCAGTTGTAATGGCATCAATATTTCTGCCCTCCATTATCGATTTATCAAAAAAATGAGGTTAAATGAGAATTGGTGAACCTCATTTATAAAAAAAAGTAAAATAGCTACAGACAAATGAGTGGTGGCAAAGTATCCACCACAAAAATATATATTGATTCAAAGCATAATGTTTTTTTGCATTTTTTGAGGCCTCGACCCCCCCCTGTGGCCTTAACAGCGCCTGGGTCCGTTCACCAACTGTGCTAATGTGAGTGGCGGTGTGGTAAAACCCATTTTAACAGCGTGAATATTTATCAAATATAAGCGCGCTAGCTGCTAGCATACTTGTATCATTTAATTTTTAATCAAATTTATTCGGATATATATTTATTGATTATGTATTGAATTGGTGATAAATAATAAAATTGTCTTTTCTCAAATTGTCTTTTCTTAAATATAGAGTATCTACAGTGTAATATACTCTCAATAATATCATATGTCTAAGACCATCCTGAGAATTCTGGCTGATCCAAGCAAAGCTGTCTTCTGGAGATTAGAGATGCTCAGATTGCAGTGGACTGCGTCGAGGTGTTTACGAAAGTTAATGGTGATAGTTCCTAATGCGCCTATCACCACAGGAATGATTGTGACCTTTCGTAAATTCCAGTTCTTCTTAATTTCTCTTTTTAGGTCTTGATATTTCAGTATCTTTTCTTGTTCTCTATCCAGGATCCGGGTATCTCCTGGGACTGCAACGTCAATGATGGTTGCTGCGTTGGTTACCTTGTCTACCAGGAGGAGATCCGGTCTGCAGTGTTCGATAACGTGGTCCGACTGGACATGGAAGTCCCACAATATCTTGACTTTTTCGTTCTCCAGCACCTTCTCTGCCCGGTGTTTGTACCACCTTTTACTGCGTGGGAAGCCGTATTCCTTGCACAGACTCCAGTGCAATGCGGCAGCTACTTTGTCATGCCGACACTTATATTCTGTCTGTGAAAGTTTTGGGCACCCATTCAGTATGTGGTCTATTGTCTCGTAATGATTTCTGCAGAGTCTGCAGAGGGGAGAAGAGCCAGGTGTTTTGTCAATCCTGTGCTTCACATAATTAGTCCTAAGTGCTTGGTCTTGGGCTGCTATCAACAATCCTTTTGTCTCCTTCTTCAAGTCTTGTTGAGTGAGCCAGTTCCAAGAGGTTAACGGGTCCGCTATACCCATCATCTGCCTTGGGAACTGTCCGTGCATCACTTTAGCAGTCCACTTCTCCTTGCGGATTTCCTCGCGTTGTGTTCGGTCGATATCTTTCTCTATCTCTTCACCCAAGAGTATCTTGTCTTTGACAAAGTAGTCCTTCAGAGCAATCAGTTCTGGGTCTCTACTTCTCACCACATAAGTGGTGAGTGCATTCTCCTCTCTCTTTACGACTTCCTCTATACTATGTAGCCCACGGCCACCCAGTTGACGGCTTACGTATAACCGATCAACATCTCCTTGAGGGTGGTGAGCTCCATTTATCCTCATCAGTTTCCTGGTCTTGACATCTAAGGCTTTGGTCTCTCCAGCATTCCATGAGAGAATTCCAGCTCCATATCTTATCACAGGTACAGCCCAGGTGTTAATTGCTTGTATACTATTCCTGCCATGAAGCTGGGATTTTAAAACCTTTTTAACTCTTCTGATTTACTCTTTTGTAACCAGTGCTTTCATCTCTTTGTGTAGTATATCATTGGCTTCTAGTATTCCCAGATACTTATAGCCCTCGTCCTCCAACTCATGGATCTGTTCACCTGTGGGTAGGGAGATGCCTTCGAAAACGGGTCTTGCTCCCTTCTTCACCTTCACCACGGCACATTTCTCTAGCCCGAATTCCATTTTTATGTCACTGCTGAACTCTGCTGTGGTATTAACCAGTGTTTGCATTTCGTCTTCACTCTCGGCATACAACTTGAGGTCGTCCATGTATAGCCTATGCGACACTTTTGGTCCATCTTTTCTGTCCAGAGAATATCCTATATCATGCTTATTCAAAAGAATGGACAGGGGTATAAGACTAATGATAAAGTGAATAGGTGATACTGAGTCTCCTTGGAATAGACCTCTATTAATTTTAATTCTCCCTAAGGAAACTTTACCAAGCATCAGGTTAACATACGATTGTTTGAAGGAGGCTTCAAACAGGTCTATGATGATTGATGGATAAAGAGATACCACACATGGTCAAACAAGACAGAATCCAGGAGTGTGGGACGCTATCATACGCCTTCTTGTAGTCTATAAACGTCATGTTCAGGTTCCGCTTCCTTCGTTTACAGTTCTTCAGAATGAGTTTGTCTATCATTAACTGTTCTTTACATCCTCTGCTCTTCTTCTTGCACCCTTTCTGCTCAGTTGGGAGGAGTTTTTGCTGGTCTAAATGGTTGTATATGGAATCTGAGATTAGACCAGTGAACAGTTTCCACATAGCTGATAAGCATGTAATAGGTCTGAAATTGCCTGGGATGGGTCCTTTGGAGTGGTCCTTTCTGAGCAGGTACGTGCGTCCCAATGTCATCCAGTCTGGGGTATCAGCGTTGGTTAAGCAATTCATAAGTTGATCTGCAATCCTATTGTGGAGTTCTTTAAAGTGCTTTATCCAATAAGCATGCAGTCCGTCTGTACCAGGAGAGGACCGATTGGTCATTTTCTTCACCCTATTTGCAACCAGGGTATTAGTTATAACGAACTGTCGCTGTTCATCTGCTGAGGCTAGTGCTGTTCTGACATCCGGTAACCATTCAGCATCACTACACTGTTATGTTCAACCGGCTGCTCCCATATGTTCTTCCAGAACTTCAAACAAGTTATTATTATTATTATTATGAAGGTAACCATTAAATTAATACGAAAATTACATAGATACCTACTTTAACATTTCGTCAGAACTATGTAGAATTATTTATAGAGTAAAGATTTTTGAGAAGTATAGAACCATTTTAGAATAAAAGTAAAAGAGGCATACAGTTCTATACTTCTTTTAGTAAAGCTATAATAAAGTAAAATACAATTTAAAAAAAGTAAAATACAATTAAAAAAAAGTAAAATACAATTTTTATTTTCCACAGAAGAATCAATACAAATTGATTTATAAATATCCGATAATTTCATTAATAACCATTAAAAGTTGCTTTGTAAAATCAAAAACGGAAAGCCGTACGCTGAACGCGCGCGGCATCTTATCGTCAGCTGCCTAACTTGTAGCCGCTTATTGGGTGACGATGTCAACCCATCGAGATCGTTGCTCTGCGAAGCAAGAATGCTAGTTCGCGATAACATCAAAGCCGCCGCGGCCGCGCGCGCCAAGTGCTGGGGTGCATTTTCATAGACAATTAAACTTGGTCAAAGCAAAGATATTTAAATTCAATTCCTAAATTAAATCAATAATCATGTTGATATGAGTATTCAACACTAATCGACAATCACAACAAATATTTGTAGGCCCATCGACAATTCAGTCGCCCAAACAAAAATCAAATGTTTGCTTTTTCGTTTCGGGAACTGTTTGAACTCAATATTATATCCAACTTATCATACTTTATAATGGTTAAAAAACAAAGTAAAAAGATTTTCCTCAATGGACCGGCTTACCTGAGGACCCCAGGCTTTAATGTTGGTAAACAACAGGCAGAATGACAGGCTGAGCGCGGCCCAGTAATGGGCCGGCATTCGCATTTCGCAAGCGCGAAACGTTTTGAGTACGACAAACGATGACACCACCACCAGTCCTTAATTGATAAGTCCATGGGCTAAAATTAGATTTGTAATTTCATATTGCCTATCACCTATGTTACTTTACATATACTGTTTCTAGTTACACGCTAGCGATCTCATGAGTCCTCAATAAACGTGTGACCCAACAGAAGGAATTGTGGAAGGACACGTACATTTTTCATTAACACGTGCCCCGATTACCCCCTCCGTTGAGCTACGAGGAACGTTGATCGCTAGTTTGCTCTAACCAGAGCCCTCTCCACTCTCGATTGCATGTGCAGTAGCGCGCTTGTGAAACAAGCGCGTCACGCAGTACGCGTATATGGTATACACATTATTGTAGGTTTAAAACCTACCAGGACGCGCGCCGAGTTGGACTCGTCGACGAACAGATATTTTACGAGTATCACCCGTAAAACACATTAACATGGCTATGTGAAATCGCTAGTCTGTAGTCAGACTATGGGTGATTCGGAATCAGCGTCCGAAAATACATCCATTCAAGTTGGTTTCAACTGTCGGGGGCCTTTTTAGAACAATCTTGAAGATCGACTGTAGAATAATTCAGAACGCTCCACAAACTATAGCTTATAATATAACTATAAGGATTAATATAATAATTGATAATGACAAAAGTCCAATAATAAGGATTAATTTAAATTTTCCGGCAAGATCCGGCAACCTTATAATTGCCCTTTCTAACAACCGGTTCCGGTCCAGAAAAATCCGGCTAACCGGATAACAGATTGATATCCGGCAGCCAACAGCTCATTCCGGTCGGTTCCTAATCTGTAATCGGTATCTAAGCTTAAAATATTCGAGGTGAAAATGAGGCTAACCACCTTTTGAGAGGGTGAAATGAGGCTAACAAGTATAACAAATATAACGTCCTCAATAAATGTAATATATTTGTTGACAGACGTTGCATGACACTTTTCGCCGCCGAAGTGTGCGCTGTTGAATAATCCAACTAGAGAGAGAGCAAATTTGGCGAATCGTTTAGCTTAATCGTTGATACATGTTTCGTATCCCAATATCAGAGATAATATTGGCGGCGCGCGCTTCGCGCGCGAAAAGTGGCATGCAACGTATGTCAACTTAATCGCGGTGTTTTTACCCTTAAAATCTGTCGCACATAATATAATTGTAGGCAGGAGTGGGATCGCACTATTTGCATAATTTTACCGCACCAATATGTTTCCTCTGTTCCTGGGGGCAGTGCACAGAATGGAAAATTCTGTCACATGTTTGAATGAAACTCTGCTCTGGAATAAATCTTCACTATATTTACAAACAAAATCTAAAATTATTAAATCAAATTCTGTAGAGCAAAAAAATATCAATTCTCTTTTAAGTCTAACAAGTAACAACATAAGCCAAGGTTGTGCATTGGATTTTAAGCAGTAAATCTTAATAAAAATCCAGTCATGGACTTATAACTATAAACACTACAAAACACAAGTTTCTGCAGTTAAACAAATTAAAAAATCTGTCCGGTTTGGTCCTTGATCAGGACAGCAACTTAACATCTATATGTTCTGCGTTTCTGCGGTATCGTATACGTTTTTTGAAACCTCATTGTTTCCTGATACGGGTGCTTTGTTGTCTGTTTTTCTCACAGCATGGTTCTGGTCAGATGAGTACTAGGGGGATTAATTGTTAAAATTATCGTCCGTGATAAATTCTTATTGTAGTGCGGGATTCTCGATTAATTCTCGCATGGATTATATGTTTCATGTTTGAATTGTGTAAAACCCTTTTATAAGGTTCTTTTTTACAGCCGTACCTAATACAATAAATTCAATATTAAATACACGCTTAACCATCATATATTGATACAGGGTGGGGGACGATATCAAATTAGCATTCAGAATTCCCATGCTTGCTAAATGCTTACTAACTAATTTAAAAAAATGCTTCCAATGCATTACCGTTTAAAATGAATTGAACAAGAATACGAAGACTTATAAAGTTATAACAATGATCAATGATGCAAACCTAAAACTGTAAAACATGAAGACACGGTCACTTACGGCTACGCTGCAGGAGTTGCTGGCGGCTAGTTTAGGGGTGGTTAGTTTAGGAGTGGCTAGTTTAGCCACCCACTTGGTTGGATCGGTAAACGTACTCTATAGTTCGACACGCACTCCAATTCGACACGTACTATAGTTCCGAGTTCGATACGTTCTCTAGTTCGACAACCCTTAAGTTCGACTCTGTCGAACTTGTTTGGCACATACTAAAGTCCGACACAAACTAAAGCTCGACAAGAGAATTTTGCCTGTCGAATAAGAGTTTTGAAATCTCCGATCTCAAGCGACGATCCTTTACGAACTTGAATTCTATTCGTTCGTTTGTTTTCCACTTGTCGCATGTTGTTTGACTATGTGTGGATGTAATCTTAATGGGAGCTGATTCGATTGATCACTACAAGTTGGTGTCTAGCTGGATTCAGACTCCATTGTTATGGAGGAGGCTGCATCATGACGCCCCGGTAACTCGTACTGCGTTTTATATAATATCTAGATTGCAGACTGTAGATCACGCTATATATTAATTGACCACAGACAATAATAAAAGTATAATGTGGAGATAAACTGATATATATATATAATATAAATATGTATCAGTTTATTTCCATCTCGTCACCTTCTCTTATTAGCTCCTCACTAACCTTAATTTTCTTTTAATCGAGTCAGACTACGTTTAATAATACGGAGCATTCAGAATTGTGCAATTTAAATTTAATATTAACTAATTGTCGAGAAAGAGAAACATCAAGGTAGTGATGATCAAATAATAATTGAAGAGAGCGATCACGTGATAACTTTGTGACACCGTCCTAGATTACTTTTAAATAACCAAAGGTATCGACCAGAACTCAATTCATCGAAGTTCGATCACGATGCGGTCCTTTCTGTTTCTCGTTGTCGTGTTGGCCTGTGTTACCTTCACTACTTCACTACAAGTGAAAAATCTAAGTTCAAATCAAGTTGCAAGAAGTTTGAGAAGATCACTAGAGGTTTAAAGATTATTCTTTAAAATTTCTCGACGGTTGCAAGATAGGAGGTAGAACTTTAAAGAAAAAACCGCTAAACAATGTCGAACAGTGGAAGAGCAGGTCATCACTGCAGATTGCGGCATTAAAACCAGCACGAGCACCAGAACCAGAACCAGAACCTCAACTAAAACCACAACCACAACCAACTGAGAGGCCAGATATAATGGAACCAGAACCAGAACCTCAACTAAAACCACAACCACAACCAACTGAGAGGCCAGATATAATGGAACCACCCAGAAACCCAAGAACAGTAACCGATGATATACACAACCGGACTTCGACCGGAACTTCTTGGACATGCATGAGGACAGTAATATGTCTACAGATTTTATTATGATATAGGTGAGGAATTTCGTTGTTAAAATATAGTTTTCCTAAATTGATCATTGATCGAGCAACAAAAAATATACATATGTTTTAAAAATCCTTATCGGGTGAACTGTGAATGAACATACAGCATTTTGTTTCCATGCAACGAGTGTGGGACATTTTCACTTCATGAGTTTGAACTTTGAAGAAAAACAAATTACAGTAAAATAATGTGATATGGTTCATTGTTTTACTGTAATTTAAATTTTTTTTTAGTACTACCATTTAGGGTCCTACAAATCACAATCCAAATCCAGCTACAAACGCATACTGGGAATATAATATAATACATCTTATCTATTTAATTTTAGGCGCTCTAATCTTCTCCTTCTTTTACTCGTATCTTGTAACTTTGTAATACTTCACATAAACATGACAGCGTACACGTGTTGTGAAGCAGCACACATACCTTATTCATCAGCCAAGCAAGATGTTACACCAAAGGAACTGTGTAAGATAGATGAAGCGATTTAATGACTTGTAGAAAAACAAATAATGGAATTTAGAAATATCCACTGTGCTACAATATATAAGTTTGACATCGAACATTGAAGAGCGGCTATAATAGCACACGTTAAACAGCAAACTTACTTAAACCTAAATTCTAGTATCGTAATCATTTTCCCCATTTTCACTTCCATTTCCATGACCATTAGTAGGAGCCTTCTTATTGACCAGAACAGTTGCAGTTTCAGGGCCACGCCCTACCCTCTTCTAGAATTGAGTGTAAATCAACAATCAACATGCAAATTAAAGGAGTGCAATTCTATGCTAATGTTAGATCAACATTTGGCTAATCCTTCATTTATAATCAGGTTCGAACTCAGTCACTCTGTCGGTAATTCATAAATTCTGAGTATGAAATATCTCCGTTACCAGAAAGATAGCAGTATACGAAGCCCAAATTGTATCAATCATCATGTACAATTGCAGTAGTTGGTGTCCTACTGCAAAGTCACTAGAAAAACTAGACATTTGCCATAGAAAACACCTTAGATCATTACTGAACATTTATTGGCCTCATGAAACAATATCCAATGCAAACTTATACCTAAGATGTAACTCAGTAAAGCTATCAGATCGTGTCCCTAAATCAAGGTGGAAGCTCCTAGGTCATATCTTGCGTAGTGCTGATGACTCCCCCGCTGCATTAGCGTTAAAGTTTGCTGTCACAACAAACTGTAAAGGGCGTGTCGGTGCGCATCGTAAGAATTTGTTCAAGATTATTGTGAATGATTTGACCCGTAGAGGTTTAAAACTTAACTCTTTGAATGATCTTAATAAGCATAAGATATTAGCCGATGATAGAGTTGCTTGGAGAAACAAATTTTTACTCTAGCTGTCTCGATCTGTACTGATCACCATTTTAGGATGACTTTATTTCTTTTAGGGGTTTTGAATATTTTAATGGTGTAAACAGTTTCTTAATAAATCAGATTGATTTTAATAATCAATAATCATGAATAATAACTGTGCGCAATACATTCATCCATACCATTCAATCTTTCAATGCAATCTAATGCAAATCAGTCAATCTCAGTTACAAATTCCAGTAATAAAATATAATTTTAATCAAGTTCTTACCAAGTATCTCTTTCTGATGAAGAATGCAGCAATCACTACAGCTGCTAGCATGACAAGGACCGCCACAACCACGACTATGATCACTGTTGTGGAGCCTCCACCATCACTCACTTTATCTGTCATTATTGAACATATCAGTGTTGATCCAGAAGAATGCCATGCCTTCTTGATCAGAGGCGTACATTAATAAACGAGGCACATGTATACTTGCATATTTCGGGCCAGTTACTTCAGATTTGCCCTACCCTCACCGTGGACACTAATTCTTCAATTTGCAGAGATACGAAATTATTGAACCAAGTTTCTTACCTCCATCTTCCTTGCAAGTAGGAACTATGCCAGTACTACATTTAAACTTCTCTTCTCCCGTGTGCAGAACGGACCCATTGTCGCAAGTCATCTTGATGAGTGTGTTGGGATCTACGTTGTATCCTGTTGGAGGAGACATGCTGCCGTGTGTCACCTGAAAGAAGGTTCGTCAAACGGAGATCCCTAACTAAAATATCCGGAAATTTCATACTTCGAGTTTTTCGGTTCATTTCAATGAACTTTTCGCGTGTATTCGATAGTGAAAAGTTTCAGAAGAATAAACAATTCTCCCCAGATAAACTCACCCCAGGAACCTTACAGAGTTCCTTACAATCGCCACTGCTGGTGCTACCTTTACCATAAGTAGTGGAGCCACTGGTACACTTCTCACAGCCCACAGAGTTGGGAGCCGTACTGTAGGTTCCCACCGCACATGCGTTACAGATATATCCCCCCGGGATGTGATATCCCGCCGGACACGTGACTGAAAATGAAACGAATTAGTTTAAATGGATCATCGTTCAATTCATATTCTTATGTTGAAGAGGCTTTTACAGCAAGATCAGACAAATGTAATGAATGAATAATGCAACAAATTTTCTCTTCACAGAGGTTTAAGACTAATGAAATGGTACTGGTAGGTTGATAACACTTAACACTATTCTAATATTTAATGACTCACTGCATGAACCCGAGATTTGAGCAAACCCAGCCTCACAAGCCGTTTTCACGTTCCCGGTATAACTGCCGTCCTCAGCTGTGAATCTCGTAGTCGCTCTCTTCTTTGATGTTGTTACTCTGAGAAAAGTCTTGAATTTAGAATTATGTCAAAAATTATCAAACTATTTTTGTTGTTTGTATGGCAATCGGTTCAATGAAATCCCCTGATATGCCACACTTTAAATACTACATTCATTTCAAAGTTTAAATATCCTTCTCACTCAAAAGTCATGGCTTCGGCGGTGACAAGCTCTTTGAGCCTTGAATCTGAGGAAGTAAGAGTGGAGGCGTCTTCTGAAGAGAGGTCTCCATACTGCAGAAGCTCAAAGCTCACTACACTCGATCCATCACCATTCTTACAGCTGGTATTTTGTACCTGATAAGTGTTGAGATGATTTAATTTTATCGTATAAACAATGACGTGTACACGGTACGTGGGTGATAATCAAATTTTGAAGAACAGTCTTAATGTAATTATGATAAGGTGGGTCAGGAGTTATCATGTTGAAACTGATCTTCTCAAACTAGACAACTAATTAAGGAGTTACTGAAAGAGAAACTAACCGTGCATTTAGCACCAGTAACACAGGGCACAGCCGCAGAACCAGAATGGATGTAAGTTTCAAAGGCAGCAACCACAGCTGCTTTCTCTGGATCTGTCTTACAGTAATCCACGTCAAGGTAAAGTTCTACTTCTAAGACATGGGACTTGGGGGTCTCCTGTTTAGCACATGCGGCAAAGTTTCCCTGACTGTTGGTAAAGGACTGGTGGCTCCACCGTAGATCTTCTTGACAGGTCACTTTCTGTAGGATAACAGAAGTCAGGAAAATTATATACTATATATATTAATATTTTTTTAACATAATTATGTTTTTACGATCGAGGTATTAATTAACAGCTTGGCACGGTAACACAAGGAGTCGTGGTTAATGTTTACCTTAATTTCGCTCAGATAAATGTATCCTGGGTCACATGAGACAGTGCACGAACTTTTAATAATGTAAGTGTAACCTCCATTACATGAGAGACCTCCGTGCTCCAAGTGCTTTAGTGGCGGACATCTTCCCTCTGTTCGGGGAAACTCTTCTTAGTAAGAATTTTAGATTCCGGTAGAATTAATTTGATCTACGATATAACGAAGAGCCCTGTAATAAAGTGGAATCGCTCTTATCACTGGTTAACACAAAATCTTTATTTTTCATACAAATAATATTTTTCCATAACAAAATCACTAGTAATTACCTTTGTAAACGCAATTTTGAGCATCTGTTTTCCATCCTGCCTCCGCACATACACGGGGGTTAGTTCCGTTCAGGTTGTAAGCAAGTTCACATATCGCACTGACGCTCTAGTGAGGGAGTGTTAGTTTGATGAGTTAAACAAGTTCACATATCGCACTGACGCTCTAGTGAGGGAGTGTTAGTTTGATGAGTTAAACAAGTTCACATGTGAATAATTGCAACAGATGTTCACCTTTCTAGGATGAAAACTTTCTAGATTACCGCAATTAAGATGGAATAGGATCTCATGATTATCAATCCTTATCAGTATATCTTATCACCTCAGTAGTAAGGAATGGGCCGGATGATTCGTCCATGACCTTGCCGTTGATCACTTCGTATGACGGGCACATCGCGTTAACAGCTGGTTGAGTGAGTTGTTCTAACTTTTAATTTTTTTACTTCTTTTAAACTTTCCTCTGATTAATCAATCAATTCGAACTAACTGGTGAGAGTTGTCAATATACAGCTGATAGTTTGATATATATATGCAAGTTCGTTACTTCCTCACGCCCTAACTGTAACATATCTTACGTTTGCAAAGAGGGGCGGCATTACTCCACGCTCGGTTGTTACAAGTCAGCTCACTGTTCCCCACCAACTTGAACCTATCATTGCACTTGTAGCTGACCTTCACTCCCTGCTCGTAGGGCGTTGTAGCTTCGTTGTGTACGGTCATTACTCCGTTCTCTATGGCCAGATCCTCCGATTTGCAATGCTCTAGAGTTCCGGGTCAGATTAAATAGTTCTGACATGGTCATGTGACTACCTATTTGACCAGCTCTTTAAAATCATAAAGAAACTCTTACATGCTAACTTTGTACATATGGTTCGTCGAGCTAGAAGTTTATAATTTTCTGGTTCACCCGCTGTACTTGTAGAGCACTATGATTTTTTTCCCTGCTCTTGCCGATGGCAAAAAGATCGTAGGGAATGAGTAATCGGGTTTGGATATATGAGGTGGCCCGACGGTCCTACGTTGACGACAAAAGTTTGCTCCTTCGCAATATAGACCACTAACCTATAATTATGTGTATAGGAAGCATCTGTTATGCTGCGCGCGACACTAGCCATGTGTTAATTAATTACAGTGAAGTTCCTCAGCTCCTTCGCAAAGTTATTTTCCACAATTTTCAGGATTCATTTATTGTTGATGCACTACTGGGCCGCGCCGCGCATCCAATAATTCTTCTCGCAACCACGGTAGATCGGCGAGATGCACCATGCACTGGGCCTCACCGAGCTGCGAAGCACGAAGGACGTTGACATCGTGAATCAAATCCCACTCATTTATTTAAAAAACAAAGCGTGTAAATATGTTTTTCTAGTCACACTTTTCTGTTTTCACTCAAAAGAATTAATGGTACAAGTACATCGTAGGGCTGGGAAAATTGATCGTGCGTGGTTTAACCGCGGCGAAATTCTTGTTAACGAACAATTTTAGACAAAATTCTCGGTAGTTTTTTCTCTCTCTTAGAGAAAAATGTTAGACAATTAGACAATCCAATTTAGTGGGGAGAATGTGATAGAGGCATTTTGCAGACAGCTTTTATGTTTATTATACATGCGTATACCTTGAATATGATTCTATTGTATTTTTAAAACAGATCCTTCAAAATGTTTGCATACCAAATGAAGTATTTTTTCCATCGACTTCTTTTTTCTTCAAAAAAAGTATAATGTATAAGTATGGTTAGAAGTGGTAGGATTTGAGAATGGGTATAGACATAGTGCTTGCTCTAACCAGAGCCCTCTCAGTCTCACTTGCAGTAGCGCAACTTGTGAAACAAGCGCGTCACGCAGTACGCGTATACACATGGCTATGTGAAACATAGTGCCAATGGGTAGGTAGGTTTTTCGTGTCACGTGTCACAAAGGAAAACATGCATTACCCTCCGCATACTTTATTAGAATGCATATTCTCCGCGCGCAGAGCAGTTATGGTGTTGTCGCCATGGTTACCCTCCGCATACGTTTGCACGATTTGACGATTGATTGAATTAAACCTCAAATGCGCGGCGCCAAGCATACAATTTGAATTCTATGGTAATTGATTTGAATAACAAGCGATTTCCCGGATCTTATACATGTGTTAAGTAGTTCAAGCTTTTCTTTACTTGATCATTGATCATGATGCGGTACAGCATACTAACTTCTCGTTTTGTTGTGAGTGCTTGGTACAACCACCGAAAACTTAACTAAACTTAAAGTACTAGCAAAACTGCGCGTTTTGCTCTAGATATATACACACTTTTTTAGAGATTTTACCGGCGTATCCTCTAAAATCACCTAATGTTTTTGTTCAATTTTAGGGGGCGCCAACAGGGGGGCGCCTTTTCGGCGGGGAGGGGGGGGCAACAGGCAACGTTACGCCACTGCTTGGCTCCCGATAATGATATTAGTAATCCGTTATACTGTTGAACAAATTATGATGCTGATATTATGTTGAACATGATTGTCGAGTGATTGATTTGTTATATGTTATACGAAATGGATCATAAATGTTATTATCAATTATGAGTTACATTACCTACTCCGGATTTCACGACTAGCAATACCATTTTATTTAATCTAACAACTTATGTAAACTTGTAAACAACGATTCCTTCACATGGCTTTTGTTCTTCAAACTTGTAACTGCATAACACCGCACAGGCGCAGGATACGGTGTCCGGTCGTTTAACTTTCGATTTAAATATTTGACAACGGCAACCCCTCCATAACCATTTTGTTCTCTGTAACGCCCAAAAAGAAATTTGGTCATTTAACCAATATGAAACGATCGCTAATCGTAATTAAATTTAATTACGGTCGATGGAAATCTAGCGTCCGCTAACCGGCGCAATTCTTGTTTATATATTATTATATTTTTATACACAATTTTATTATGCGATCTGCCCTATAGGCATTTTGGCTAGTTCAGCAGCCACTGATATTGTCATGAAATACGATAACTTGATAAACTGATGAGCTAATGCAATGTTGGTAAGGGTATGGACATGGTATTCATTGATAAATAAGTTGATCGTTATTGGTTAAATTCATTGCTAATTCTATTGTGAGCTGTCGATAGCGAGATTTTACTGTACAGTGTAAGCTGTGCTTACTTCGTAGTATCAAGTATCGTTAGAAATCTGTCATTTCTAATTCACTTAACACACAATGTGTTCTTTTGACTCATTGTCCGTAATTTTCAGGTGTCAAATATCTCTCTTTTCATATTAAACAAGAATTGCGCCGTTTAGCGGACGCTAGATTTCCATCGGACGCTAGATTTCCATCGACAGTGGGCATTTCCTTTTAAAATTTTAAATAAAAATCGTTTCATGTTGGTCAAAATATTAAATAACTGTTCTTCTGTCTTCACCAAATCACAAATCTGAGGACTTCCGACTTATCACTATCAAGCCTCAGGCTCAAGGTTGTGCGAAATTTACAACCCAAAGACCGTACCAGAGCCTTACGATGTATGACAGAATTAAACGGAATTAAACGGAATTAAACGTAAAGTTGTCGGAGATGGCACTAACACCATCGTCTCGACTATACATGAATGAATAACATAACTAGAGTAAATAAAATTCGAGTTTCAAGAGTCATGAAAATTTAAAACACAAGCACTTAAAATTTAACTCCCGTACAAACAACCGAAATAGAAATAAATGCTGAAATAATAATTTAACATAAGAGGAAGTAGTAAAAGGCAACTTCAATGATCACTAAACAGTGATATCAGTATTCGAGTCCTCAAAAGACACATTCATAATCGAACGTATAGTACTGGAAACAGTAAACACTAGTGTTCCGTGCTCGTACAACAGATCGTGAAATCTGCATAATGATGATCTGTATTATGTATGTTGAGTTGGTAGTCTTGATGGGGTGACAGGCAGTATTGGCGTCTTTTTCGGGTTCCTGATGCGGTGACAGTTGCAAAGGAATTTGCCCAGTTCTTGCACATGGGCAGAATTTATGATAGCTCCGTATTCCTTGAGCAGCAAAAGACTCTTAAGGTTGTCCGACAGTGAAAGTCTCGCTGACTTTGACATTTAACACGAAACATTAAACCTATGTAAAACGGGAATGAATTTATATGTAAATCCATTTCAAAACAACATATCAAGAATAAATCATTGTAATGACATATATATAATACGCTGACGTACTGTAATTAACTGTCATGAAAACTTACAGTAAGCTTGGCGCCGCGCATTTGAAAGTGTAACTCAATCGTCGAATCGTGCATGGCAAACGTATAGTATGCGGAGGGTAATCGTGGCGACGAAACCATAACTGGTCTGCGCGCGTGGAGAAGATGCATTAAAATGGCTATGCGGAGGGTAAGGGTCTGCCCACACTACACATCTATTCCCCGAAGGTCTGCCCACACTACGTTGACGGATTTTACTCGTCTAAATTTCTTCGAAGTAGCGCGCGCCGCTTTCTTCTCGACGGCCCGCTTTCTTGCCCGACGGCAAGTGCTACGAAGTAGCGCGCGCCGGGCCAGATCATTAACAATGGTCAACACACTACGCCATGTGGTGACGGGCCACATGACGTGGGTCAAAAAAACCGGATTCACACAACGAGGCGCAGAGCTCCCGCCAGTTGGCGTGGAAACTCTCGGGGAAGAGAGGCACGAATTTTTTAAATGGCCCGTCGTCACATGGCGTAGTGACAGTGTAGGCAGACCTTCGGGGAATAGAGGCGTAGTTGCTCTAACCAGAGCCCTCTCGCTTGCTATCTACTTGTGAAACAAGCGCGTCACGCAGTACGCGTAGACACATGGCTATGTGAAGAGGCGTAGTGTGGGCAGACCCTAATGCATGTTTTCCTTTGTGACACGTGACACCGTACGAAAAACCTACCTACCTACCTACCTACCCTACCCATCCTCAAATCCTACCAATTCTAACCATCTTATGATTTTTTAAGAAAAAAAGTCGATGGAAAAAATCAGTTATGATTTAATTTCTCTTCATCAGCTAGCTATGTACTGTAGTATGGATTTTATTTAACATAATTTGACCAAAACCCATAATTGGGGAGAGTGGCCAGCTGCCAGTGTCTCTCTTTCCCAAACTAAAGGAAATGATATCAATTTGAATGACCGTTCTCAATGCAAAATGATACCGAGAATGAAATCGGTCGCTCGCTTTTCTCATTCATTCACGGCTTGCGAATTTTAGTAAGTTTCGATTAATTATATCAATCACATGCTGTACAAATCTCTTTGGGTTGCTTTCGGGTCGATACCTAGTATTTCGGGATAAGGGCGGTATAGTTAGTGTCCAATTAGCTGAGTTTATTCATTATTGAATCTTTATTGCCGAGTACAGCTGCCTTCAGGTAGTTCTTCTTAATCTATTACAATTGTAATTGTAAATGAATGGGAAAAGCGAGCGACCGATTTTATTTAAGACAATTTTTCTTCTAAAATCATCTATTTGGTAATAGTATAGGGGATATAATAGTATATAATGTATAAGGTCCACGGTCGTGCTTGCCAGCACTGTGATTACACTGACTGGCATAAGAGGATACAGTTGGCTGCAAATGCACGAATCAACAGAACACGTTGGTCAGTTATTCTTATTACTAATGACGATTCACATCATCCTATCTGAAAGGTTCTACAACTAACATAAACCCATCCAAATTCCTTACCGCATTCAGTTCCATCTAAGTTTCGTTGCTTGCCATCTCCACAAGGTATACACAAGACTGCTCCTTCTATTGTACTGATCGTGTTGTCAGGACATTCTGCACACGTGTCCATATCAAAATTTTTGTAGCTTCCAGCTGGACAGGGCCCTGAAGTGATGTTAGATCTTGTAATATAAGAGCCAATATCCTCAGGTTACACAAACAAAGATCTTAACATTTTAACAGTGCGTGGTAATATGATATTCTATATCATTTCTAGCAAATTATATCACGTTCAATTTCATAGAACAACTACATGAACAAGTTTATAACTAACCACACGCAGATTGAGGAAGGTCTGGCTGGAACCCAGGGTCACATTTCCTGCATTGGGCGCCATCTCTAACTGTACCAACGTCACACTTATCTGAAGAATGTTTGATTTATCACCTGTACAGAGTTACTGTCGATATTATATTCCCATTCAATAAGCTTTATTACAGTTCGTAAGCCGTGAATGAATGGGAAAATCGAGCGACCGATTTCATTCTCGGTATCAATTTGCATTTGCGGACGGTTATTCAAATTAATATCATTTCCTTTGTTTTGGATAAAATACTGTATACAAGTTACTACGCTGTACACTAGTTACTATACTTTACACGAGTTACTATACTTTACACAAGTTACTATCCTGTATACTAGTTATTATACTGTACACTAGTTACTATACCAGGCCACGTACTGGTTGGTGTTTCCCAGTGTGGTGTGTGCTGAGACTGGGGTGGATGGCTGAAGCCAGGGGACCGCTGGGCTGAGTGGCGAAGCTGGTGGTCGTAACGGAGGCAGTCCACATTGAGCACCCAAGCGACGAAAGTCGCTAGGTAGCTCGTGGGGATAGCATCCGGGTCGATAGCTGGCGGCGTTGTCTTAGCATGGCGTGCCACTGGGTGTAGGCACTCTGTTCTGGGCTCGCATGCATCGCGTCAGGGGGCTTGTCGGCTGGGGCGTCTGTCACACGTGTAGGTACTTATTGATTTAAAGTACAGCGGCAGAGTCAATCCTGAGCACTAGAGCACCACTTATGACTCTGCCCATTTGCTCTGGAGTTACTGCCCAGGACCCAATCCTATCCTGTTTCTCTCACCTATAGTGATTGGTAATGGTGCTTTATCCAAAGCAAATGACCTTGCCGTGGTAAGGGGGCTTAATCGGCATCACAAGACCAGCCGAGACTAAGCTGTACTGTTCAGCTGAGCAAAACTGAACGTAGGTCGCACGTGCCAACCGTCTTCCTTTACCCCATTTGATCCCTTTTTCTTTTGGAGCTCTCACAGCCTTCACTCACACCTGAGCATATAGGGTTTTAGAAGTTCAGGGTGTGCACTTCAAGGTCGGGCCCTTAATACCGATCATTAGCACCCGTTTTACTTTTACCTTATTAGCGGCATATCATTACTGTCGCGGTAGTAAAACAAACATCTTTCTACGATACGCAGAAAGTGTTAAAACTCTCACTAATACACTTGGACTACAACACCGGATTACCAGTGGAGGAGGCAGGACAGAGCTGGCCTCGTGTGGGATTGGCACACTTGCGCAGGCTTCACAGCCTTGCTGCGATGGTGCTGGTTCCTATCGGGGCTGTGCTCGTCCAGCAACCACCAAGGAATCCACCACTACTACACCTACACTACAACACCGGATTACCAGTGGAGGAGGCGGGACTGAGCCGGCCTCGTGTGGGATTGGCACACTTGCGCAGGCTTCACAGCCTTGCTGCGAGGGTGCTGGTTTCAATCGGGGCTGTGCTCGTTCAGCAACCACCAAGGAATCCACCACTATTACCCCTATACTACAAGTACAACTCCGGATTTACAAAACAATCATGACTGATAGCGGTAATGAGATGTATCAACTGCATAACACAGATGAGACATTGATTTTCGCAGAGCGGAGGTTTTCTGATTTACGCTTAACATCAGACATTATTGTGATTAAAGGACCTATTTCAACAACATTGCGCGGGAACGCGCACATAATCTCCCATATACTGATACACAACAACTCATTATCTCTCAATCCTACCCCACCGTGGAATAGGATACAGATCACCAACATCTGGGAGGCAGTGGCTGTGCAGCTACATGAAGGTGGGGGCCCGTCGACGGAGTTTAAACAAAGGCAGCGGATCTGGGTGGATGTCTCACCTTCGGGTGAGACATTCTTAGAGAAACACAGTTTTCTCCCGGAGACGCTGGCTGCTGCTATTCGACTTCGACCAGCCCCCCGACACAGTGCCCAATCCAAAAGGTCCTAGTACCCGACCGGTGAGGGTAACTGCAGGTGCTGCACGCCACGTCCCCAATACCAAAAAAACAGGTAAAACTCATCATGAATATTACTCTGTAACTCAAATCAACCTTAAACGCAAGTACAACGCTTGGAAAACCCTGCTGGTGAACACTCATGGCAGGAAAAATCCTATTGTACTAGCGACTGAACCATACACTAATAACAAACACCTAATTCCACCAATAAGCAAAGAACTAACCGAGTATTATTACAAAGTTGGGGACATTAGGCCCCGTGCCGTCATAGTAATACACAAAAACCTAGCTGAAAAAAGTTGGGAACTATCGCAATTCACAACCCCGGATCAAGTTGCTATTAAGATTCAACTTAGCTCGACAGAAGTAATTCTGGCAGCTTCGTACATGGATATTAATGGACCAGCTCCATCCCACGAAACCACACCTCTAGCCAAATACGCTATAGACAACAAAATACCACTCATAATAGGCTCTGACACCAACTCCCAACACACTCTTTGGGGTAACAGGTTGTGCAATAGAAGAGGAGAGGAACTACTTGATTTCCTCTCGTCGCTAGGGCTCTCCTGTTCCAACAAAGGTTCAACTCCAACATTCCTCAACTCACGAGGTCATAATTCCATCATTGACCTCACTATTACCAACCAACTGGGGGCTGAACTGATCAGTAACTGGCACGTTAGTGATCTTTACTCAAACTCCGATCACAGATATATCATGTTCGACATTACTTCTGGTCCCAAAAAAGAACCAAGACAAATACGCCTAGTCAAGAACACTGACTAGGCGAAATTTGACGAGATTCTTTACAACAACAATGATCTCCACAACACCTGCGTTAACACACCACACGACATTGATCACAAAGTTAACACCATTAATACTGCTCTCCGAGCGGCCTTCGAGGAGGCATGTCCCATTACTTACATCTCCAGCGCTGTCAGAAAACCACCCTGGCTAACTCGAGAAGTTGAGGAAGCACAGAGGGGTATAAGACGCAAACTCATCACAGCTCGTCGAATCAAAACTGATGCTTCGTGGCTCGCTCTTAGAGAAAGCAACAAGCAATACAACAAGATCCTGTCCAACTCCCAGCGCAATGCGTGGCGGAAATTCTGCGCAGACACAGAATCGGTTAAGGAATCTGGAAGGATGAACAAGATTCTGAAAACCTGTACTGACACCAATAACAAACTTGAAGCCGTTTATAAACCAAATGGCGAACTCACCAAAAACGCAGAGGAGACACTGGAGGTCATGACTCAAACCCACTTCAAGGAGAGTGTTACTGATCCGCCAGTTCCGCCTCTCTGCCCCTTACCCATCTCCACAGACTTACTAGACAAAATCTACAGCCCTGAAAGAATCGAAAAGGCTCTCCTATCCTTCGATCCCTTGAAGGCTGCAGGACCTGACACTCTAAAACCTATCATATTCCAGAAAGCCTGGGCTCATATCAAAGACATAACGAAAAACATTATGACAAAAAACCATGAAACGCAACACATCCCAACTTTGTGGAGGGACTCTCTTGGAATCTTTCTCCCTAAGCCTGGAAAAACCGACTACAACAAAGCTAAGTCATTTCGAACGATCACTCTTTCGCCTGTGATGTTAAAGTTGCAGGAGAAAGTGATCTTATGGCATATGCAACATGACCTCAACATAGCTAATGATATCAACAAACGACAATTCGGCTTTAAGAAGGGCTGCTCCACAGAAGCGGCACTTCATAAAGTTACTCACACCATTGAGCGCAGAATAGCCAAGAAAGGATATGTCCTAGGTGTCTTTCTAGATATAGAGGGCGCCTTCGACAATGTCTCGTTCAAGGCTATCTCTGAAGCAGTCAAGGCTACGAAAGTGGACTTGGCTACAGCACAGTGGATCATCAACATGGTAACCAATCGATTCATCACACTAAATCATAAGGATAAGTCGAGAAGGGTACGGATCAGGCGAGGTTGCCCCCAAGGAGGCATTCTCTCTCCTTTTCTCTGGAACCTGGTAGTCGACGATCTCCTTTCCTTTACCGCAAAAGACATCCCGGGTTACCTGCAAGCCTTTGCGGATGATCTGTTGTCTCTAGCGGAAGGGGATGATTTAGACATCATCTGGGACCGAACATGCAAAACTATTAAAACGATAGAAAATTGGTGCAGAACCAAAGAGCTATCTATTAGCGCCCTTAAAACTCAGATAGTCATGTTTACCTGGAATAGTAAGTGGACTCTAAGACCTATAACAGTTGGCAACAACATTATAGGTCTTTCCAAGTCTGCTAAATTTCTAGGAGTGACCTTGGACAGCAAACTCAACTTCAATGAACATATCATCAACACCACCAAAAAAGCCACGGCATCCCTCATGCAATGTCGAAGAGCTGTCGGCCCCACATGGGGTATGAGCCCCAAAACATGCAAATGGATGTACACGGCTGTCATCCGTCCAATCCTATCCTACTGCTGTAGTATATGGATCAGGGCCACTCAAACGGACTATAACGCGAAGAAACTCAAACGTGTTCAGGCATTGGCACTCAGAATGATGTCTGGTGCCATGCCAAGCACACCTTTTATCGCATTGAATCACCTCACCGACACTTCTGACATCATACTGTTCCTGCAAGGCGAAGCAGCAAAGGGTGCGGCCAGGCTACAAGCTTATGGCAGCCTCACTCTTGAAACTATTGCCTTCAGGAAGGGAGCTATCAAAAATCATACCACTATCAACAAACAATTCATGGCAGACCTCATTATCCCACCTAGAGCAACGAGAGACCTAACAACACCAACCATGATGCTGGGACGGCACTTCACCGTCACAACTCCTGGAGCCGATACCACTGAATATAGAAATTCACTTCAAAACACCATTGACAACATTACCAGTGAAACGATCACCTGCTACACTGACGGGTCACTCACAGACTCAGGATGCGGGGCTGGCTATATCATCACAACTGACAACAATAATACCACCCTTGAAGAAAGATCATTCAAGCTCCCTGATTATTGCACTGTTTACCAAACAGAGCTCACCGCCATCATTGAAGCTTGCAAATATCTCTCTACCTATACCAACACACATATCATCATATGGTCTGACAGTCTCTCATCTATACAAGCTATCTCTGCGCTTTCAACGCGGAGTAGAGCTACAAGAGACTGTTACGACTCTCTTAATGCACTCGGATCCAACAACACGCTAGAGATACGGTGGATTGCAGCACACATCGGATTGTGGGGGAACGAAAAAGCAGATGAGCTGGCCAAGCTTGGTACAACCAGTGAATCCACTTTGAAGTGTCCAATTCCACAATCCTACATCAAGCGTCAAATCGACAACAAAGTCAACAGACTGAATCAGGAAACTTGGTTAACTGACGGTCCCAGACACACCAAACTGACACTCGGCCACAAGCATGCCAAAATCATCAAAAACCTCAACACTACACTCAGCAAAAACAGACAAGATTACAGAACTGCAGTTCACCTCATCACGGGTCACTGCGGCTTAAACAAACACCTTCACACCATTTGCAAATCAAACACCAGTGCTTGTCCTATGTGCGGCGACGGAGAGGAAACTGTCTCACACTTCCTTGGACAGTGTCCGGCTATTGCCCAAATTAGAGGTCAATATTTCCAGGACTACTACCTCTCTGTCAATGACATATTCGACAACCAACACATCACCACAATTGTCGCAAACCGCACCAAACCGCACCAAACGCTTAATTGTGCCGGAAGAGCTGGATCAGACCGGGGTGACTTAAAGTATTATCTCATATGCTGTCTCGTCTCGTTTTACTTTTCCAAACCCAGCTGGCATTTAAGCTTATTATTTTGACTCATATATCATCTTACACCATCCTCCACCAATCACTCTGATTTCACCGGCAACCTTCCCCAAGGTTGCCACATCCCAGAGGTAGGCAGAGCATCTCAATGCTATCCTCTCGTGGGCTATCTTGGCCCAGCCTCTCTTATAAAAATAAAAATAAAAATAAAAAAAGGCCACGTACAATATATCTGGTTACTGTAATATAAAATGATTGATGTTAATAACCTGTTTTAGCCTCTCTATAGTAATCTGAGGCTTCGTTGCGTTCAAATTTTATATACTCCGTCTCTCTGTTCCAGTAGTCTCCCCACGTACCCTCTAACGTACTGTCACTACACAAGGTGTCTGATAGCAGCACGTTACCTACTTCCTCGTTATTACAGTGTATAACAACTCTGACACCTGAACTGCGTGTCAGGGTAATCCTCCATATCTTGTCAGTAGTGGAGGGCAGAGTAACTGGGAAATCAATCCTGGAACTGCTGCAGTAGTAGAGCCAGTACTGGTATTTGGTAGATAAGAATAAGATAGCAACTCCTCCTGATGGTCTTTCTGAGGTATCGTAGAAATACACCCACACTGCACTATAACTTCCCAGCCGACTATCAGTCCTTATCTCCAGTGAAGTAGATTCAAGTGGGAAGGGTATTGGCTCGCTAGTGATGCCACGTACTGTTACTGCTGTCCACCCTGCAGTTGTGAGTTTGTGAATTATTTTCACTAATGGGTTATTTATTGTTAATTGAAAATAAATTGATCATTCTGACGGGAATATTTTTAATCAGTCTACTATTTTAAATTTTACTTTACTTCTAACGATATTCTTACCCAATAAATTCCGTTAAATAACAGCTAATAGTTAAAATAAGATGCTGAAGGTATTTCAGAAGTTCAACAAAAACCTAAACAAACATTTAGACAAAAATGATTACCTTTTTTTGGTGCACAAAAGGGATATGTAACGTGCGGCAAATCAACTATTATTTTTTAACTCTTATACAGATACAGAGGCCGGGGGGGGGGCCAATGGCATAAATGGAGAAAATGGAGAATTACTCATAGGTTTTTCCATTTTCTCCATAGAAATAGTCTCCATTTTATGCCATTTTATGCCATTTTATGCCATTGAAAACCTGAAAAATTTAGAATTTCGAGAAAAATTATTAAAAAAAAAGATATTTTCGGCCAATAATGAACAGGGTATCATGAAACATGGAGAAAAGTGGTTTTTAGAAAAATTTTGAAAAATTTTGAAAAGAGTTGACTTAGAAAATGTTCGGTCCGAGTCATTTTCGATACGTACCTCCCGTATCGAGAGCTCCCGATTCCAAGCTCGTGTTGCAAAGGGGAGGCCTGCCTTCCGAGATCGCATTACCTCGAGTCCAAAATTGTGTATCGAGGGGAAGGTGTGGACTTCGAAAAACCGAAAAAATATTTTCGGCAAATAATGAACAGGGTAGCATGAAACGTGGAGAAAAGCGGTTTTCAGAAAAACTTTGAAAAATTTTGACTTAGAAAATTACCCCTCGGTACACAATTTTGGACTCGACGCTTCCCACTGGTAATGCGATCTCGGAAGGCAGGCCTCCCCTTTGCAACACGAGCTCGGAATCGGGAGCTCTCGATACGAGAGGTACGTATCGAGAATGACTCGGGCCGAAAATTTTCTAAGTCAAAATTTTTCAAAGTTTTTCTAAAAACCACTTTTCTCCACGTTTCATGCTACCCTCTTCATTATTAGCCGAAAATATTTTTTTGGTTTTTCGGTTTATCGAAGTCTACACCTACCCCTCGATACACAAATTTGGACTCGAGGCTTCCCCCTGGTAATGCGATCTCGGAAGGTAGGCCTCCCCTTTGCAGTGCGAGCTCGTTTCGACTTTCGAGGATGTAGGTCTCACTTCTCAGTGCCTATTACCCTCCCTTATTACTCACTCCTGCTGTAGCCTGTAGAAATAAATTTACACTAGGCTTGAGTAATTATGAGTTTGCCTAAAGTGTGCCTCTACTTACCTAGTATAAGCATCTAGTAGCCTACTATGAGCTTTCATAAGCTTGTTACGCCCCTAGTAAGCGTAAATAAACATGTTAGGATGTCCAATTTAGGTGTTAAATGGTGTTAAAGATGAAATTTCGAAGACAAAATTCATGGCATAAAATGGAGAAAATGGAGAATTACTCATGGGTTTTTCCATTTTCTCCATAGAAAAAGTCTCCATTTTATGCCATTTTATGCCATTTTATGCCATTGGCCCCCCCCCCCCCCCCCCCCCCCCCCCCCCCGATACAGATAATCAATAATACAGCGATGTTATTTGTCTAAAATGCCTTATTTCAATGGGATCAATTTTGAATTTGAAGGCCAACTACTAAAAGTAAATGAAGTTTGAGGATATTGGTAAATAGTCGGAAGCTTTGTTCGATGAAATTTTAACAAGAATTGCGCCGTTTAGAATTAGCGGACGCTAGATTTTTATCGACAGTAGGCATTTCCTTTTAAAATTTTAAATAAAAATCGTTTCATGTTGGTCAAAATATCAATTAACTGTTCTTCTGTCTTCATTCACCATTCTTTGGGCGCTATACGGAGCACAAAATGTAAGGGAATTGCCATTGTCAGTTATTCAAATTTAAAAAGTTAAATGACCGAACACCGCGTTTGGCGTTATCCTGCGCCTGTGTACCGTAAAGAAAAGCTTGAATTTAAAACTACTTAACACATGTTTAAGATCCGGGAAATCGCTTGTTATTCAAATCAATTACCATAGAATTCAAATTCATTCGCTATAATTTCATATTCGCAAAGTAATCAATTTTTGTGGAATTAAACGACAAAATCACAAATCTGCGGACTTATCACTATCAAGCCTCAAGGTTGTGCGAAATTTAAAACCCAAAGCACAAAGACCAGAGCCTTACGATGTTTGACACGACTTTAACATTTAACACGAAACATTATGCCTATGTAAAACGGGAATGAATTTATAGAAATTAGAAATTAGAAATTAGAAATTAGAAATTAGAAATTAGAAATTAGAAATTAGAAATTAGAAATTAGAAATTAGAAATTAGAAATTAGAAATTAGAAATTAGAAATTAGAAATTAGAAATTAGAAATTAGAAATTAGAAATTAGAAATTAGAAATTAGAAATTAGAAATTAGAAATTAGAAATTAGAAATTAGAAATTAGAAATTAGAAATTAGAAATTAGAAATTAGAAATTAGAAATTAGAAATTAGAAAGATCATTACAATATTACATGTATCAGATCCCAATCAGTTAAATGAAAGTTATTCAACCAAACAATAAAAACATAATATCGTAAATAAATAAATAAATGGATTCAAAGTGTGCACGGAATAAGGATACTAAGTCATAGCTTACTTTTAGGAAATCTTTCACGAAATAGATTATAAACAAAATTTCTGGTCTCAAAATGTAATCCTCATTAAATAGTTTACTGAATTGACTATTTGTGAGCATGTTGTGAAGGTCTGTGATGTTTCTTTGTCTGATCTCCTTGTAGACAGGACATTCTTTAAGCAGATGGACTTCGTCTTCTTTAATGATGTCACTAAAAGGGAGCTCGTTCAGGAGGTCTATGGTGATTCTGTCTGAGCTGCAGCAAAAGTGGCAAGCTCTGTAGAAGATACTTGAATTTTTCCAGCCATATCTCCCCGTCTTTGTGGGAGCTTGTCCTCAGCCATGTGGTACATCGGGTTTTCTTGTGATTGGGTAGAGATAGGTATGGTTCTAATCCAAAGCTGCTTTTGACTTTGTTGTAGAATGCAAGCTTTTTGTTTTCAAGTCGAGCTTTTTCCCACTTTTGTTGGAACCAATCTCTCAGTCTACTCCGAACGAGTTGGCTGATCGGCATGGGAACATTCTTCGAGACAATTGTTCGTTTAATTGCTCCTGGGTCAAGTGCTTCGGTCAGCGCTCTCGGAATGTTCGGAACCAGGTCAGCTCTAGGTTTTTTTGCTCTACGAAAGCATGGCGATCAATCTGTGGTGAGTTTTTTCTATCAAGGAGGACGAGCCTGTTGTGGAAGTCAAGAAAGAGCTTACTCAGTTGTATTCCAAGGGGATATCTTCCTGTGTATCCCCATATCGGGATATTTGAAATTCTCTTGTTGACCCCAGTCGTCCATTTTAGCAGCGAGAGATGCAGGCGCTCGATGCTGTCATTCGCTAATTGACTGAGTGTGTCTTTGTCGGACTGTGTTTTCTTCTGACAGATGTTGCTGAGAATGTTGGTATAGGGGATCCACACCTGACTACCGTATGAGACGACAGGAAGTATAAGGGCATCGAAGAGTTTGAACACAGCCTCTTTAGAAATTGAGGAGAGATCAACCGTATTTTTCAGGGAGAAGTATGCTCGAAGTCCTTTGATCCTGAGCTGCTCTTGGTTAAGCTTCATACTGCCACATATTGTGAAATGAGTACCTAGGTAGCAGTAGCTTTTGACCGAAGGGATTACAATACTTCTGCCGTAGGTAAATGTTTTACTCTCGAGTAACTGCCTTCCTGAGGGATTGAAGATGATGACCGCAGTTTTCTTAATGTTAACAATCAATCCCCAGTTAGTGCAAAATGAGTGGAGTTGGTCAATCATTAGCTGCAGACTGTCCTTGTTAAGGGTAACCGTGGCGACGAAACCATAACTGGTCTGCACGCGGAGAAGATGCATTAAAATGGCTATGCGGAGGGTAATGCATGTTTTCCTTTGTGACCCTACGAAAAACCTACCTACCTACCCTACCCATCCTCAAATCCTACCAATTCTAACCATCTTATGACTTTTTAAGAAAAAAAAGTCGATGCACTCAACGTCTTACACTGTCCACCATCTGCCAGGGAGAACTGAAGTTAACATTAGTTGGATAGAACAGAGAGTTACGCCAGGTTACTACATTAGTAAAGGTTGGTAAACGTGTTATATCTATGCCATCAGTCGACCCTGCCGTTTTCATTTCAACTATAGTCTTTCTTTAGGGGGTGGTCGTTTTGTAATTGTTTGGACTAGGGGGTTGGCGAAACTACCAGTCCTTCGATCTGTATTTGGTACACTATCGACTTTCAAGCGAATCAATGTGCGAGTTTCAGGATTGGTTAGAGCATGATATCGTTCCAAATCGCCCTCTTGAAAGTCATTCAGGAAAAAGTGATCAGTACAAAATCTTGTACTTAGGCTAAGTTGCCATGATCGTGAATCTCTATTCATCCCCACAACCCATTTTGCTTTAAAGCTTGATCTTTGGGTAGTCTGACGTATTTTAGAAATCCTCTTCCACTGTGATCACTTACTTTATTTCGGCCACTACGATTTGAGCAACCACCCACAACACAAAATGATCCTCCTGGTTTCTGCTTCTTCGAAGGCGGTTGTTCAGCCATTCGCCCATTCAGCTAGGTACTTTATTTCTGTAACGTCGTTCGAGTATTGAAGAATTGGATGTGACTAAGAATACTAAAATAACTCGTGATATTATAACTTGTAACTAGTGATACGAGATGGCATAGTTAAATAACTAATCGTGTTAACAATAACAAACTACTAGTGCTCAGTATTACCGGTTAAAACGAATGTGTCATGATTGCGTGAACAGAGAAAAAACGCGGCATTGCAAATGTAAACAATGTAATAGTGAGGGTAGACACAGCGATAGTATGCTGCATCTACTCGAGCGACCCTAATTTTAGTGGCCAATTAGAGGGCGACACCCTCACTTGCGTGTCCCTAAATTTTGCGGAAGTTAATAATAATATATTCGCTTGACTATCAGATTGAGTTAAAAAACAAAAATGTTAACATTTTTTCCCTATCTCGGTGTACACCTTTAAATATCTTATTCTAATTGGATCAATACTGAATACAATCTGAAGGCCAAATATCAAAACTATGATACTTATAATAAATAAAATTGTACCATCGTCTGAAGATTCCTGTGCAGTGATGTTCCCCATAACCAACCAGAGAACGAATAAGATCATCACACTCATCCTTTTATTATGTTCATTCTATTAAAATGAACATTAAACATCATAGACATGAGGAAGCTGCAATCTTCTGAATTTCAGGTATTTTTCAAAGCAAAAACACCAAATTTGTGTATTACCCTGTCTAATTTAACGTTCGGTCGACGTGAAAAAATATTTGGGTTCTTTTTTGCTTCGAGGGGGTGGGAAAACAAAAAAGCTGTAGGGGGGAGGGGCAAAAAACTGGCCCAACAAAATTTGGGGGAGGGGTGGGGGCGGCAAAAATGTTTGCGGTGGGGCAGCACACGGGTACGTTTCGCCAATGGCAATGTACCCGACACGCCCCTGCTACCAACAATATGCCGATATGACCCGATATAATTCGGGCTCAAGATATGGGATATTTTATAACAAGTGTGGATCAAGAAGCTCCATTTTCGGCGTCTCTGCAAGAATATGATATTTAGTTTCATGAGACGTTCTAAGTAGTATACTGAATATTTTCTAAATGTCCTTGACCTTGCATAGCAATATTTTAGCTTACTCCGCACCATGGTTTTGAAATGAGTACCCAAGCATTAGAATCTGTATGTGGGGTGTCTTACAGCGGTCATGTGATAGAATCACCCAAGTCCCTGACAGTTTCTGATGGCTTTTACTAATTCGCTCGCCCAAAAATTTCACGTGACTTTGGTTTTTATGGTTTTGCAGCTGTACAAAACGGTTTTACATTAACCCTAATCCCATGACCCTAACCCTAACCCCGAAGCTATCAATAACCCTTACCACAACCCTAACCCTAACCCTTAACAATCGAATTCATGTTTTACTAGCCTGTCACGTGACCAAAACGGATTTTTGCCCATAACTCCCCAGGGAAGCATTTTCTGTTTTCACCCTACGTCATGGGGGGTAATTCGGAATCAGCGTCCAAAAATACACCGATTTTGATCAATCTCATATGTGGGTCAATTTCGAAAACTTTACTAAAGTACTAGCAAAACTGCGCGTTTTGCTCTAGATACACACTTTTTTAGAGATTTTACCGGCGTATCCTCTAAAATCATCTAAATCTAATTTTTTCAATCTTAGGGAGGGGCACCAAAAGGGGAGGGGGCGCCAACTGGGGGGCGCTTTTTCGGCGGAGGGACGCCAACAGGAAACGTTACGCCACTGTGGAGAACGGGTTGAAAAAGTCACGTGATAGTCGAGTGTAGAGTGATTAATCATAATCCATACCAAAACAGACTTTATTTTGTTTAAAATTACGTGGGGGCTGTACGGCTTAGCGCCCATATGCATAAGATAACAAAAATGTAACGATACAAAACGATTTGTAAAGTTACGTTACGATAAACAATTATTAACGTTAAAAGTATTAACTTGTCCAGAGATAACTTTAATTGTAAGGTAAGTAAGTAAGGGTTGGGCGGGGTTAGCAGTTAGAGTAGTTCGTTAAAAAAATCGGAGTCACGTGGAATTGTTTGTTGAGAGGGTTTTAGTAAGAGCATTATCAACACAAATGAATTACTATCAACAGAGTTACACTATAACTTATATTTATAAAACTTAGTAGGCGGCCTCATCAGATAAAGAATTTTGTGTGATGGAGTACCTCAATACCTAACAGTTTTGCATATTCAATCCTCTCTCTGAATAATAATTCGATTATTATCAAATTATTTACATCCGATTTGATTTGAAACTTTTACAAATAGTACATATACAGCAAAGAGAATTTAAAATAAACGACATTATAAGGTATTATGCTGTGTAAAAGTCTTAGACCTATGACCATATTGTAGAAATACTAAAAGCATGGGTGAGTACCTACTAAGTGGTACAAGTTCTGGGGGTATACGTATTACATTACACGTATCATCAATCCCGTCAGGATAGCATCTCGTGACTATGCATTCTCAGTGGCACTCACTAAAGATCTTGTGAGTTTCATCAACCAACAAGACCAGGATATTACCAAGCTGGATATGGGCAAGATCAAAGATGAAAGAAAAGAAAGAAGAACTGAGAAAACAGAACGATGAGTTTCTATCACAAAGGTTCAAGATGCTTTATAATGGGTCAGATCATCTTCTTAAGAACCACTTTAACCA
Organism: Bolinopsis microptera; assembly: GCF_026151205.1. Classification (NCBI taxonomy): domain Eukaryota; kingdom Metazoa; phylum Ctenophora; class Tentaculata; order Lobata; family Bolinopsidae; genus Bolinopsis; species Bolinopsis microptera. The sequence goes on along the minus strand of NC_087072.1, from coordinate 11,695,122 downwards.
AGCAAGAGAGAAGGGAGCATCAACAAGGCTTTCAGCATTACCTCTAAAGGACCTCAACTATGTTCTAAACAAGCAAGAGTTCCAAGACAGCATACGCCTACGCTATATGGATGGAAGATCCAAGGAGTGCCCTCTAAATGTGCTTGCGGACATGCGCTGCAAATGCAAAATGGTGTCTACCACTTCCTTGATTGTAAATTAGGTGGATACGTTTGCATGCGCCACAATGCCATTATAGACACTGCAGTTTTCTTCCTTCAAGAAGCAAAGTGTAAGGATGTAAGGATAGAACCTGCACTACCACCTGTCCAACCAACTTCATTCTCCAGGAAGACCAACACCCAGGATGAAGCCCGTCTGGATGTTGCAGCTGTTGGACTGTATGCACCATTCGAAAGAACATTCTTTGACATCAGGGTCACTCATCCTAATTGCGACACAAATACATTTAAGCCACTAAATAAAATCTACAGTGCGCATGAGAAAGCGAAGAAAGATCTATATGAGGAGAGAGTACTTCAGTCAGAGAAAGGGTCCTTTGTCCCACTAGTCTTTACAACATCCGGAGGTATGGGCCCACTCTGCACTGTGTTTGTAGATCGTATTTCTGAAAGGATAGCTGACCACAATAAAGAAGCTAAGAGCCAGGTCAAAAATCACATCAGAACACGATTCAGGTTTGATCTGCTACGAAGCACACTCATAGCACTCAGGGGAATCAGAGGAACCGAAGACAAAAAGCCCAGCACCTTGGACTGGATGACGTATCCTTTAATCTCATTCCTCAGAAGACGAGCTTTGAGGTCTCTTAAGTTTGTTTATGTAAATTTTATAGATAATTTAGTGTAGCTTTTATATTGTGTAAAATTGTACGGACGAAATGATCCCAGGGGGAGACTCCCAACCCACCGCCTCGGCGGGTAGTTGATACATCTTTGACAAGCAAGAGCCACTTTGGTCTACTCGCTATGAGGTGTCTTAGCTACATGGGTTGGGGGTACCCCTCTTTTTTTTCTTTTTTTTTCTTTTTTATTGATAGGACTATATATGAATGTCTTCAGGTGATAGAAGTAATGTGTCCATATTCTTCATTATGTTGTTATAAAATGGTCTATTGTATGTCAATGAGGTTTCATTGACATTCCGATGAAGGAAATAGTCAACATCATCTCTGCACGTTCCTCTCGGAAAATCTGCAAGTCCTATCGAGTAAAGAGGTGGACTTTTGTACACTTCCGTAGTTATTATTACCTTTTCTTTAGACAAGGGTTCTCGTGGGTCATTGGAGCCGAGGACGAGGTCAAGGATGAAAACTTGAATTAATATTCCTATTATTAAATGGCTCCTTCTTGTCATGACACTAATTTTCAAGGACTGCCAGAAAATTCGGTATGCACGAGTGCAGCTGTCCAACGTTCAAAGAAAGAGGAAGAAAACTCGACTGCCCTATATCTAAGATAGTTTATTAAATACAGAATAAATACACGAATCAACGCTCGCGTTCTTGAAGATATTATTTTTAAGAAACCACTCAGCAAAATAATATAATTTGATCAATAGCAATTATTCCATGTTTGATGCTGTATCGAAAAATAAATTTGTAAAACTAAGCACTAAGAATAAGATCCTGATCAGTAAGAGAGCGTTGATTTGTGAGAAAGCGCGATCCGCGAGCGTTGATTCGTGGATTAATAAACATTTATTCTGTATTTAATAAATTTTTATCGTGGTGTCTGCAGTTTCTGTTGCGGCTACTGCTGCAGCCTCGGGCATTGCATCATAGATTTTTAAAGAATTGATTGAGGCGATGAAAAAATGTCAAGGTATAGATAAGCGTGTTTAAGTACGCTCCCAACCGGGCAACATGTAGAGATACCGCATTTTTTCCAGCCATGCCGGTATCCAGTCTTCTCCTTTTATAGCAGAGAGGTGGAACCGTACCACAGTAGGACTCCACATCGCCGACATTGTAAACATTGTATTGCAATGTCAAATTTTAATTGAATATGTAAAGTTTTTTGTCGCACTTTAGGTCGTGTCGCACTACAGTACAGGTATCGTACTGTAGTGCGACAGTGTCGGCCTTGAAAATTCTCTGTCGCACTACGGTACGTGTTGCACTACGATCCAGGTAGCGTACTTTAGTGCGACAGTGTCGAACTTGAAGGTTTTGCACTAGGGTACGTGTCGCACTACAGTACGGAAACCAGGGGACCAGGGTGAGAAGACTCATAATATTAATAACAAGGTTGGAAATGGCTCGTCCGTATATAAAAGTTTGGCATTGAAATCAGATTTACCGTGGACGATCAGAGTATTATACCCATCAACGGATGGTACCCGTAATCTTACTGGGCGGCGCTCTATGCAATTATGAACATAAATATAATAGCCTGGGGTCCCCAGGTAACCCGTAATAAAAATGGTTAATATTTGTTTTAATTGTTCATGTTTCAGAAATTAGAACCGGCAACGAGACGCATCTCATTTTCAGCATGTTATAAACATTTAAGTGTAAGTTCATATGCTCTGTTATGTGTTGAGTTCAGCTTTTATGGTTAAGGTTATCTAGGCTAACTTCAAGCTTACTGGTCTCTTGCTCGCTTCTCAGCAAGAAAGACTAGCAAGCTAGGTAACTATAAACTTAAACCGTATTACTCCAAACTCTGACCATAAACAGTAAAATTTGCTGTTTGCGTTTAACTGGTATTTAACGTGTCCAAAATAGCAGTGTTTTTGTTAATCAACAATAACAAATAATGAAATAAACCATTATGGAAGCAATTTTTTATGTCATGGAGAGATTTGGAATGAGCCGACCTTATCACGTAAATGTGGCACTGTGGCACTTGTGGCACTATATCATGTGGCACTTGCTGCACTCACATGTGGCACATGTGGCACTAACATATGTAACATGTGGCACATGTAGTTGACCGATGATCACAATAGTAATACAATCATGTCATTTGTAATTCGTAATCGTATGTAATTATGGTTCATATATATGATAAGAACACTGATCAATTCAAGCTTAACAAGCCAAATTATGATATCAATCATTAAACAAATTAATATCGTCTTGAGCGTTATTTATGATTGCTGATCGCAGTATGAATCGGGCAGAATTATATTTCACGATAATATCGTAAAAATCAATTTTATAACTTAAAGTTGAAGTAGCAACCAGTTCAGTTGACGATTCTTGCAACAACAAAAAAAGCAGTATTGTACCTAACTATGCAGCATATTGGAGCCACAAGTGCCACATGTGAGTGCCACTAGTGCCGCATGCTGCATATGATAGTGTCGCAAGTGCCACATGTGAGTGCCACAAGTGCCACATGCTACATGATGATAGTGTCGCAAGTGCCACATGTGAGTGCCGCAAGTGCCACATGATAGTGCCACAAGTGCCACAGTGCCACATTTACGTTATAAGGTTGTCTGTTTACGTTCAAGTCAACGCCCGTACGTAACGGTAAACGTTTGAATGCCTCCGGGCTCCGAGCGTTCATTTTGATGTCCGTTTTTAACTTTAAATGGATACAATGAGATAAAACAATGTTGTCGGAATTAGACAGTAAATAAACAATAATGAATAAAAATAAGTCACTAGTATAGCAATAAGCAAATAATAATGAAATTATTGCTCCTTAATTCGTGAATTTGCGTTAACATAAATAAGGTCTCGCTGCTTGTTAACTGTGTAGTGAGGCGGTTTCTTTTTTTGTAATCATCCAGTCGTACAAGCTCCAATTCGTCTCACAGGGTGAGGCTGATGTCGATTGCGACAGCGCTTTCATTGCAAAACTCTGTAGTTGCGAGTTCGGGTACCTCGCAACCGAAGTTGCTCCACCAAGAGACTGGACCGTCAGAATCTTGGCTAAAACTTGAGGCAGCGTCAGTAGAGAATAATCCTCTTTTCTCTCGGTAGAACGTGTACTGCGAAAGTATCTTCTTCTTTGTTGCGCCGTCACACCACGTGTCCATGACATCTAGAAACTCCTTCCAGACATCCTGATTCGTGTGTTGATCATATCCCTGATATATAAGCCGGGTGAACACAAAACCCTACTGAATGTAGGGGGGAATGGAGCTCGAGCCACCTTTTGTTGGCAAGACTGACCATATCGCTTTTAGTTTTATAGTTTCAATTGCGAAAAGCAAAATTTGCTAACTTTAAGGTGAACAGATAATATTTGTAATAAATTACACCGATGAAACCAACAGGAATCTTAAGACTATTGTCTGAAAATCTAAGCAAGACTATTATCGGCTCGAGAATTGAGCATAAATAGTCGACTTCTATTCAGAAACACTAGCGGAGTTTTAGGGCCTGAAACGTGCATGCATGCGCGCTAAAACTCTTTTCACTCATCTAGAACATGTAAAATTGCGGGAAACGATGGCGTGTCGACGTGTTAATATTTTAAATCTGATTAACGTTCCTTTATACATATGTTCCGAACGTTAAAATCATTTAGCGAACGCGTTCACAAACTATTTTTAGTGAACGTTCCGTACGTTCACTACAACTAAGCCGGGTGTCTATCAAAGTAAATACTCATACTGTGACAATGACATCAACTGTGTGGCACCCGATATCCTAAAAAGAGTAGATATTGACAATATAAATTATAATCCTTAATCTGTTTAACCGTGCTACTGCTATTAGTATTGTGGATGGAGATTGGAGATGCTCCCGCCCATTCATGCATGGCGGATTATCAATATTGTCCCAATGTCCAAAATAGGAAATCTCACAAAGGCTGACAACTACATTAAGTGGTTCACCATCATCAATTGTCAGCAAAACTCTCAACCGCATGATCCTTATCAGTTAAGTTGAGAGAGACCCGCTCGGGGTATTCTGATGAACATACTGACAGCATGCCTACGGTATCCGTATAGTATTCCAAGGCCCATAAGTTAGGCTGATTCGACACTATGGAAAAATCCATTCTTGCAGGAGTTATGCAAGGGAATACGCTACCTGTTTGTCATAACTTATATTGAAGCTGTGTTGTGCAAAAGTCATAGAAGGTCGTGATCAATTGGCTTCAAACTCGTTGTAATAGACCAAAATCATATGTCATATGTAAGACCATGAAGATTATACTTTTCCGAGCCACCGTTGAGCCTGTATTGTTCTATGGCTGAGACCCATTGGATATCAGTTAGTTGCTGTCTGATAACTATAATAAGCGTATCAATGGCTGTTACAGTAGGCCCTCAACAGTTGAATACCATCCCCAATCCACAGTGATGATCAGTCGAAGCTGGAAGCATAATGAAACTATATAAGCCAAGTATTTAGCGAGACACAATGATGAATTGGCCGATCAAGCACTTTTTGGGATTCCCAGCATGAAATAACAACACCTGTTTCAAAACAGTTAAAGTTAAAGATTAAACTTACCGGTGCCTAATTCTGAGAACATGGAACGCACACGTGTGACGTGCAAATATGATTTTACGCGCGAATTACCCAGAAACTGAAACTTAATGCTGAAAGAGAATCTAATCACTATGACTAATTGCGTCGCGAGGGGAATAATTTTGGTCACGTACATCATTTTGTGTTTCCTTTTAAATACAATTACCAGTGCAGAGAGTGGTTTCAGAAACGCAAATTCAACTTGCAAAGATGAATTTACCTGGGAACGGTACCTCGCTCAGGCTTTTGTATTTATTAAGTTAAACACATTGATTTAACATTGAACATATTATGGCGATTAAAAATATGCCTATAGCAGATAGGGCGGAATGACAGGTTCAGCAACGCCCAGGACTTACAAGCAGCAAATTCTGCTACTGCTAGTGCTATCACGGAGAATCAAAGCAAATATTATAGTGGTACCGTGGCATGTCCATTCTTGGTCAGCGTTGTATAGGTTGCATGGATAAGTCCCTGCTTGCTGTTGGCGTTGCTGCGGTGAGGCTAGCTGGAACAATTGTCGGAGAACTTTTTGGCTTCGTACTCTCTTCACTTCTTTCTCCGCACAAAACTGTTTAATCCGTGGGAGGCCCTGTTATTCAAATAAAGTTCTAAACCCTCAATCAAGCGTTTAGTTCTAAAACTGGTTATATTATGAAAATTGTAGTTTTGTAGCTTTTCTCATAACTATCGTCCTATCGAACTGATGATCAATAAACATCACGCGGTTTGCTACAATAAAGTTAATATAAGGGGTCGTTTACGTATCAGCAGAGGGGTCTTCCAAATTGCAAATGATTACGATTGACCAGATAATATTGTAATTTTGGCACAATAGCACAATACTCATAGCGATACCCGGATTTAACATTTAAACAATTTGTAATCGTATTGCCATGCAGTGTTTGTGTAACTGAAGTTAGTAATCGCTTTTCTTGTCAAAAAGTTAATATTTATTTCCTTCGATGGTAAATTATTTTGTCCTAACTTCATATATTTTCTAATAATATAAAATTGGTTTAGGACCAATACAACGTCAATAAGTCATGTGGCATGTAAGGCGCCAAAGACAAATTGCTAAAAGGCGCGGCGCAACTGCTGAAAACTGCCACTAACTGCCACTAACTGCCACTAACTGCCACTAACTGCTACAAACTGCCACTAACTGCTGCAAACGGCGCGCGCAGTGCGTGGGCGCGATTGTAGCAGTTAGTAGGGGGTGCACCATAAAAATAAACTTGCTCGGATTTTAAAAATTTTTGTACCATTGTTTTCTAGAGACTGTGAGAATTTTCACAATACCAAATTTGTCATACCTTTTTGGAAAGATCAGTGAGTTTCGCCTAAGTGCCATATTTGATGGTGCGCGGCTTTTGGAGCAAAATTAGCTGTAAAAGTCGCGTAATTTGACCAAATTTGACCAAATTCGTTGATTTTTGTCGTATTATTTGGATATATCTTCAGTTCCTTGAATGAGATCATTCTGAAAATTGGCGACGACCTTCCAATAGGGCTTTCACAACTGTCCGAAAAATTTGGTGGATATCGGAGTTGATATTCATATAGTGATCAAAATGGGGCAAAATACGCTGCTTTTAGCTGTAACATAATGTTTGATGGTTGGATATGCTTTAAACTTTTCGGACACTTTCCTTTTAAGTCTATGAGTAAGCTTACCAATTTTTGTTGCAATCGGAGGTCGGGAAGGATACTAATATCTATTTGTTTGAAGAAAATTGTGCTGGCCGAAATTAGCGCTAAAAAACCATCCTACAGTCGGCACGCGCGGCTCACTGTCGATGGCGCACTACCTACAGTTAGTGGCAGTTAGTGGCAGTTAGTGGCAGTTAGTAGCAGTTAGTGCCAGTTAGTAGCAGTTAGTGGCAGTTAGTGGCAGTTAGTGGCAGTTAGTGGCAGTTAGTAGCAGTTAGTGGCAGTTTCTTTGCACTTAGCTCCTCCTGTGACTAGTATTTAATATTAGCCTAGGTACTGGCTCAATAAAATGTGACCTCCAGATCAGTAAAATTAGGGGCGCTGGGAGAGCTGCATAAAGTCCACTAGTATTTAATATTAGCCTGTACTGGCTCAATAAAATGTGACCTCCAGATCAGTAAAATTAGGGGTGCTGGGAGAGCTGCATAGAGTCCACTAGTATTTAATATTAGCCTGTACTGGCTCAATAAAATGTGACCTCCTGCAGATCAGTAAAATTAGGGGTGCTGGGAGAGCTGCATAGAGTCCACTAGTATTTAATATTAGCCTGTACTGGCTCAATAAAATGTGACCTCCAGATCAGTAAAATTAGGGGTGCTGGGAGAGCTGCATAGAGTCCACTAGTATTTAATATTAGCCTGTACTGGCTCAATAAAATGTGACCTCCAGATCAGTAAAATTAGGGGCGCTGGGAGAGCTGCATAGAGTCCACTAGTATTTAATATTAGCCTGTACTGGCTCAATAAAATGTGACCTCCAGATCAGTAAAATTAGGGGTGCTGGGAGAGCTGCATAAAGTCCACTAGTATTTAATATTAGCCTGTACTGGCTCAATAAAATGTGACCTCCAGATCAGTAAAATTAGGGGTGCTGGGAGAGCTGCATAGAGTCCACTAGACCTAGTATTTAATATTAGCCTGTACTGGCTCAATAAAATGTGACCTCCAGATCAGTAAAATTAGGGGTGCTGGGAGAGCTGCATAGAGTCCACTAGTATTTAATTAATATTAGCCCCATTCAATGGTCAGCGCGCGCGTTTTACGGTCGATGGCGCACGGCCTACTATACATTCTTTGCATGCCACTTTTCGAGCGCGCCGTTTACGGGTGATACTCGTAAAATATTTGTTCCAATTATTATCAGGATCGTCGACGAGTCCGACTCGGCGCGCGTCCTGATAGGTTATAAACTTACAAGCGCGCCGCCGAAGGCGGAAATAATATCTCTGATGTTTGTGCAATACGCAACATTTTTCAACGTATGATTTAATTCATATTTTCACACCAAACAGAGAACAATGAGACTCATTGCTGGCAAAATAGGCTCTTACTAAATCGCTCGCCCAAAAATTTCACGTGACTTTGGTTTTTTTGGTTTTGCAGCCGTACAAAACGGTTTTAAATAAACCCTAATCCCAACCCTAACCCTAGCCATAACCCCGAAGCTATCCATAATCTTAACCACAACCCTAACCCTAACCCGAGCCCTAAATAATCGAATTCACGTTTTACTAGCCTGTCACGTGACCAAAACGGTTTTTTGCCCATAACTCTCCAGGGAAGCATTTTAACCCTACGTCATGGGGGGTGATTCGGAATCAGCGTCCAAAATACACCGATCCAGATCACTTTCATGCCTAAAGGGCCTTTTCACAAGAATTTTCTTAAAATTTGGGCGAGCGATTTAGTAGGAGCGGGCAAAATATGGATATAAATACTTTATCCATTAAGAGTTATAGACTGTCAAAGTTCAATTTCGATGAAGACCCCCGGCCCCGTCTGTTGTAGGTTTATAATCTACTAAGACAGGCGCAGAGTTGGAGTTGACGACGGTCTTATATTTGGAACAGATATTTTAAGAGTTATATCAGTATCACTATCATACCACCTGTTAACCTTTCTAGCGCCTTTCTAGCGCTGCAGAGTCCCCAAATACTTGTTATTATGTTAAAGTTAAACACGATCCCTTGTCTATAAGTGGATTTTTATATTATTTTTTACAATATTACAGAAATGATTTAAGAACTGTATGGGCATAATATAAACTTCTACATTAAACCCCGATTTACCGCCAACCGCGGCCATCACATTTCGCTAAATAAAACAATACAACAATAACATATACATATATATTGTATATATAATTATAATGTAAACAAACAAAACCCCGATTTACCGCGAAGCACGAATTGTTCTCGATGTTTCTTTTTCCCAAACTCCGCTGTAAATCGGGGTTTTAGGCTCTTACTAATCCGCTCGCCCAAAAATTATCACGTGACTCTTTAGAGTTTTACTGTAGCATGACACTCAGATTAGAATTTAGCGACAGTTGAAAACTCCGGGCACATTGATCATATTCATATTAATCGAATTGAAGAAATATACTAATACAATCAATAATGATATAGTACAATCCAGATACGATTTTTTGTTCAACAAGGAGATCGGTATTAGTATTACGATAAATTTACTGAAAATATCGCAAATAATAGAGGTAATAACACATGGCGCGGCGCAGGTTATGTCTCTGGTCTCCAACGAAAGCACATCCCGAAATTGCGCACATTGCAGTAACTTCATGAATCGACATCAAATCTTTTGTAATATATTCAGAATCAATATATGCACTTATACGAATCACTCCGAATACTTTTGAAAGATAATAACAAGCTCAAAACTCAACTGTCCAATTTCTCCGTGAAAAGCACAATAGCGTCGCGTGAGTAGCTTTTGTCTTTTATTTGTGCCTTGAAAGTGATCCAAAAGTTAAACGATTCCCGTTCAGTTAATTTTGGTCAGTACGCGTCAACTTAGTGCAGGATTAAGCAAGTTATAAACATATTTCATACGTATCAAATTGGATGTGTTTTCGGTGGAGATGTTAAACCTGCGCCATGATAACATAAAGAAAAAACAATAATATAAGCGTAGAGCGATATATACTGTTACTGTCCAGTCATACGGAAGAGCCCTGATAAGGTGATAATAGTAGTGGTACACTGATAATAAATCACACCTTGTTTTGACGTCACGTAATTTGGTGCTACAATCCATCTAGATAAATTGTTTCAGATATCCAACCTCAACTGAAAAGCAATACTTGACGGATGTTACTCGTCTAAATTTCTTCGAAGTAGCGCGCGCCGCTTTCTTCTCGAAATATGGCCCGATGGCAAGTGCTACGAAGTAGCGCGCGCCGGGCCAGACCATTAACAATGCTCAAAACCAATACTAACAGTATAAGTTATACTGTTAGTATTGGTTTTGACCATTATTAATGGTTATACTGTATAACCTACAAAATTTTTTAAAACGCCAAAAACGTTTTCTGATGTTATTTCGCTCCCAATAATTGTCACGTGACTGGCAAAAGCACTAAATCAGAAGCTGACCATTGACCATTAAACCTTTCGCTTGTCAAATACAGCATTTCCCCCATGACCATAATTACTCCCCAGGGAAGCATTTTCACCTATTACACAGCAACCTGCAATTTAAGAACTTCACTTCCTTCATAAGGTGTGGGAGCAGGTATTATTTGTCGGAATTTTAGCTTTTAAAACGTTACTAAGCATCTCTCATATTTTTGTTGATTCCCCCCCCCCCCCTCTAATGACATTTGCCAGACCCCCTTGCTTTCTTAACCCCTCCAGTCAGCCAGCGAGGGGTATAGAAATGCTGACGGGGGTGTGGGTGGGTATGCAGGAAAATTAGTGTGACTGATTTGAACAGTTGGGCAACCGTAGAGCTAATATTAACTAATATTAACGAAATTAGCAAAGTTTTGTTGTTGATAAAATTTATTTGAAACGACAGTTTACCAAAATTCACGTATTTTTTGCTGACGTCAGCGTGCTAAATCACTCTACAGTTGATCTTTGATATTTTTCTAAAAGACAGTTGAAACCAATTTTAACCGATTTATTTTCGTTAAATGCTCCCCTGGCGAAAAACTGTCTCGATCACGTAATATATCCATATAAGAAAGTTAGTATAATTTCTCGTTAGGGTTAGACTTAGAGATTCAGCATATGCTTTTGTTAAAGATTGTGTTAGGGTTAGAGTTGTAGGTAAAGGTTTATAACCTACCAGGACGCGCGCCGAGTTGGACTCGTCGACGGTCCTGATATTTGGAACAAATATTTTACGAGTATCACCCATTAAGGTTAGAGTTGGGATCAGATTACTAGGATTTCGAATAGTCATTCAGGGCCACCAAGAGAAGTTGTTTAAAAAGTCACGTGACAGTCGAGTGTAGAGTGATTAATCATCTTCCTAATTTGTGGCCTTCATAACTCATATGCTCCGGCCTCCCCCAACACATGCTTTAAAAAGTCACGTGACAGTGGAGTGTAGAGTTATCACCATCCCCAATATATGCTTAAAAAAGTCACGTGACAGTCGAGTGTAGAGCTGCTTTAGCTTTTGAGTTAGAAGATACGGGTTGAAACAACTAGTTTTTTTGACGTTTTAAAAATTAATCTTGTACAATGTACATGGCCTTAAAACAACGTTTATAGGGGTCGTTCACATATTACGTAATCATTTTTTGGAACATTTTTACCCCCTCTGTAATCAACCGTAATAAAGACCCGACCCCCTCCCCCCTTCTGACAGAAATATTACGTAATCTTGGCCAGACCCCCCCCCCCCCCCCCCCTTTGACTTTTTCCCTTGGAAACACTTTTCTTTACGTTTGATGCTACACTGATCATAATGAGCCGAAATCATTGTTATTAATATTATATCCGGCCAAGCGCCTGTCAAACTACTTAGTACTTACTATAGTTGGATATCCGATTAATTTCTAAATTTTATCACTATCAGAGTGAAATTGAGTAGAATTTGAATTAAAATATTGTCAAATTGTTATTATTCTACAGGGCAAAATATAAAATGTTTATTACGTAATCGACAACCAAACCCCCCCCCCCCCCCCCCCCCCGTTATCAACCGTAAGCATTTGGAAACCCCCTCCCCCTCGGCTGATTACGTAATATGTGAACGACCCCATATATTACTATAAAAACAATAGAAATGTAATTGTAATTATTTTGATATTGTAGTGGGATTGCTGTATGAATCTATTTACAATTAATTTATAATAATTAGTTAGAGCGATTAAACTTAACTTTGATCTCCGGTCGCTGTATGATGTAATAAGCGATATGTATTAATGACTTTTGTCACCTTTTAAATAAACTCCATAAATTTCGAAATTATAAAAGCAACTGATCAAATTATCAATCAAATAATCTCAAACAGTGTGACCATCGGAATCGATTATTATGAAATTATCAAAAATAAAAAGATAATTCAAATTCATGTAAGTATAGGGTCTAAATTACGGCATACAAAATGTCCATGATTGACGAATGTGCACCGCAACTAATATTAAAGAATTAAAGGGGGTCTGCAAGCACATTTACATTACATTGACGATTACATAAATACATTACATTGACGATTGTATTAGGAAAGGTTTTCAGAGCTGGTACCACGGAACACCTCTTAGACTTAGTGAAAGGCAGCTAACTTTAAATTCTGGTAAATGGATAAACGTAGTCTAGTAAATCCAAACATTACATCCAAACTGGGTGTATTAGATTGGGAAATATGGTAGTATTTGAAGGGATATTTTACACTTCCGACAGCTGTCACGTTAGAAGCTAAAAATGGGTTAGGAGCCATCCATAAAATTAAATTACGTCCATCAATTTGTTTAATTTTCAAACCCCCCTATCGTCCACTTAAGTCGCAAATTTCAAAACCTTCCCCCCGGGGTTTTGAAATTTGGAAGGTTTTGAAATTGGCCCCCCCCCCCACTTTGGACGTTCATCAGGTAACTTAGGTAATTCCATAAAGGTAATTCCACACTCCACAGCTGCCACGATGTAAGGCTTAAAGCTACAAGGTGAGAGGCACTATATCTCGTTGTTAAAAAAGGCGAGATAAGAAATCAGATAAGAAGCAAATTAAACAAACGTATGCTATCATGTGGTGCCCCCCCCCCCCCCCACTCAATCGTCATGTGGACGTCCCTTTTACCCTCTCCCAGTCCCCTTACCCTCTCATGTAGACGTCCCTTTTACCCTCTCCCAGTCCCCTTACCCTCTCATGTGGACGTCCCTTTTACCCTCTCCCAGTCCCCTTACCCTCCGCAAAATCGAAAAAAAAAACCCTCCCCCATATCCGATCTTTAAGTATAGCTATCCGATGGACGTAATTTGTGGATTGCCCCTTATTCGTTTCTGCTAGCTAATTCAAGAACCTATTTAAATTATAATACAGTCACGTCAAACAAAATGTTATGCAACCGCCAATGTAATGTAGGCATGTTCGTAAACTTTGTTAGTTTGCAACACCCAATTTTTCGCTTTAAAGAGGCTACTAGATCGACTATAGTAATTATAGCTATATAGTAGGATTTCAGCATCAATAAAACCTGTCAGAACAGAATATTAAAATATCACGACCGGATTCTTGAAAATATGAGAATTTCTGCTGAAAGTTTAAGAATAATCATCAATTTTAACAGAAGATCAAGACGCTGTCAATGAATTTGCTTTTGAACTTAACTAAATCACTATGAAAACGATTCTGTTTGAATTTTGAAATGCTAAACTTCCAACGCCCCGTCTACCAAGTGAGTATTAAGTTGCTAAGTGTAATTGTTATATAGTCTTATGAATAACATAGTGCAGTTAAAAGTTCATTCGAAGTACTCTCAAATGAAAAGAAAAAACAAACGAAGGGGCCGCTCTGTCAAGTCTAGCAAACGAAGCTAAGGGGCCGCTCTGTTTAGTCTAGCAAACGAAGAAGCCGCTCTGTCAAGTCTAGCAAACAAAGGGGCCGCTCTGTAAAGTCTAGCAAACGAAGGGGCCGCTCTGTCAAGTCTAGCAAACGAAGGGGCCGCTCTGTCAAGTCTAGGAAACGAAGAAGCCGCTTTGTCAAGTCTAGCAAACGAAGAAGCCGCTCTGTCAAGTCTAGCAAACGAAGAAGCCGCTCTGTCAAGTCTAGCAAACGAAGAAGCCGCTCTGTCAAGTCTAGCAAACGAAGAAGCCGCTCTGTCAAGTCTAGCAAACGAAGAAGCCGCTCTGTCAAGTCTAGCAAACGGTTTCCACCGCAAGTATGAGCTCTTCCAGCCCGTAGATGGTAAACTCAGCTTCCTGGCTCTCAGACACCTCCCGGTTCCTTGTTATAAAGACGTAGTTCTGCGGCGCGTTCGGAAGCGTCCTCGTCAGAATGCGGGCGTCCGCGAGCGTTGTGTGTGGAAACGCCTGCGGGAGTGGAATTTATATTTGGCTAAGAAGTATGTACATATATAACTATCACAATGCTAGCAAGCAACATTGCATTTCGACTCATCAGAAGGTTTATTTGCAGTATATAATTTGACCAAAACCCATAATTGGGTAGAGTGGACCGCTGCCTGTGTCTCTATTTCCCAAACAAAAGGAAATGATATTAATTTGAATAACCGTCCGCAAATGAAAAATGAGACCGAGGATGAAATCGGTCGCTCGTTTTAAAAACTTGATTTTTGACAAAGAAACAACTTTTAAAATCGATTTAACACCATTAATATAAGAAGTAAAGGCGAGCAACCGATTTCATTCTCGGTATCGGGTATCATTTGGGAACGGTCATTTAAATTAACATCATTTCTTTTTTTGGAAAAAGACGCCATGGTTCACTCTACCTAATGTTGGGGTTTGGTAAAAAGTAGTAAATTATGAGTTATCATAAATGACACTGACCCTTATTGCTCCCAGATTTGACTTGGAACCGTCACTGTGCTGCATCGTTATTGTTACTGTCTGAAATCGCATGTTGTTAATATAACCACATTGAACTGTAATAGTAAAATATATACATCATTATATACACTGTGCAGCTCAGGGTACTTATACTTGTTATTTTGATAAACAAAGTTGCACAAAATCTGCTTTTCAAAAGAACTGGAATAGACCTTTTTTTGGTTTTAATCAAGAGTAACCTAATTGAGTTACACTTAGTCGCGCTCGCAGCATCTTCATTAGTTTTATTACCATGTTCTATATTTCAGTTTGTAGTCATCTCATGTTGAAAAGTAAAAGTTTCAAAATTTACGAATTTGCCAACCCGCAACAATATCGATTATCTAGTTGATAAAATGAAGTAGGTTGTTCACTTGACAGAGATACTGGTCTAGAAGATACCCCACCCCCCCCCCCCCCCCCCAGATACTGTGTAGAACCCCCCCCCCCCTCTGTAAGAAAGAGCTTGCTCTGTGCCCAGAGGCACATATTAGGTGCGATGGGTGCGGGATCGCACAATTTACCGTTTTCCGCACATTTCCGCATAATTTATTGTTTTCCGCACATTTCGTAATTTTCTGCATATTTCCGCATAATCTAGCATTTTCCGCGTAATTTCGCATAATTTTGAAATTTTCGCGTTAAGATTTTCGAGTGTAAAAACCAAAGTTGTTAAAAGTCGGGCCCTTTTAGGACCGTGACTCAGGCCCTTTCGGGACCGTACCCTGACCCAGGCCCTTTCGGGACCGTGACCCAGGCCCTTTTGGAACTCATACCTAGGCCACGTGACCCAGTTACCACGTGACCCAGGCCCTTTTGGGACCCTGACCCAGGCCCTTTCGGGACCGTGACCCAGGCCCTTTTGGAACTCATGCCTAGGCCACGTGACCCGGTTACCACGTGACCCAGGCCCTTTAGGAACCGTGACCCAGGCCCTTTTGGAACTCATACCTAGGCCACGTGACCCAGTTACCACGTGACCCAGGCCCTTTTGGGACCCTGACCCAGGCCCTTTCGGGACCGTGACCCAGGCCCTTTTGGAACTAATGCCTAGGCCACGTGACCCGGTTACCACGTGACCCAGGCCCTTTAGGAACCGTGACCCAGGCCCTTTCGGGACCGTTACCCAGGCCCTTTCGGGACCGTGACCGAGACCATTTCAATATTCGTACTTCGATTATAGTGTATCAGTTATCATTCGTAACTTCAACTTGAAGTTGTTGAGTAGATTCCATGATCCAAAGTAGGTGATAATAGAAGAAGTAGGTAAAGGGTAATGAGCTCTATTCGTTGTAGCGTTGGGTTTATAATGGGCTTAATGGATCTTGGATCAAATGGTTCACAAGTACTGACGATCAATGCCAACAAGCGTGTCACATATTTGCGATCACGCATGCGATCTGATCGACTATATCAAGAGGCGTCTTCAAATAACTGTCTCCTGATCTCTACCAGATCAAGTCACTGTTCTCACTTCTCAGATAACTGAATCTCAATATAGGTTCAATCATGGTTTTAGTAAAGAACGACACCCTCAGTAACACATAAACAGACCTATTTTTGATAAGAGCGGCGGTTATACGTTTAGAATTTCCAAAGTCCTTGAGAAAATGCAAAAGAAAACCGCACAATTCCCGCACAAATTTCGAAAAATCGCCGCACATTTGCCGCATAATTGGTAAAAATTTACCGCACCTTACCGCACATTTTACCTTTATAGTCGGGTGCGGTACCGCATAATTTCGATTTTTTTTACCGCACCTAATATGTGCCTCTGTCTGTGCCTACCGCAAGGGGCTTATGAGTGTTTGGCATTGAATATTTCTTTTCAAAATTGTCCAAATTTTAACACTGTTTTATTGATTTTGACCACAAATGAATTGATCGACCCGATAAAGGCCAAGTGTTCTGAAAAAAGTTTCATTTTTTTGCAATCATCCGTTAACTTAGCATATCCTGTTTCACATTTCCTAGCTTGGATAAAGACATGTATAATGGATATCCGAATTAGGTTTTTCATTCTATAATTGTAACAAATTTGGTAAAAGTTTCAAATTATAAAGTTAAATATTACTCTGTCTGCGTGCTGTGGTGTGTTTAATAAAACTCTCCTAAACTTACTTTAGGAAAACTTGTCTCAATCGTCATCCTCTGGTGGTATGATTTGTCCTTCAGGGAAGAGGCTATACTAACAAAGTCCGAAAGTTAACGTGAAAACCTCTGCTAGACTGGTTACGAGTGTGGCTACAATAGAAGGTAACATACAACGTGTCCCAAAAAAAGGCGGCGAAATGATCATTTATTATTTACAGTGGCTGTAGGTTATGATCATTTATTATTTACAGTGGCTGTAGGTTATGATCATTTATTATTTACAGTGGCTGTAGGTTATGACTTATGACCTTCCAAGACCGTTAAACAAATTCGCCGTTATTCATTTGAGAAGGGCGTGGCAGCCCCATGATGTTTTTTACAAGTTTTCCTTCCAATGGCTAGCGCTTGGTCTCAAAGTGAGGATTTATCCTTAATTTCGTGTCCCACATTTGGTTCATTTTAATAAATCTTAAGACACATTTAGAAATGATTTTGTATAATGCTTAACAGAATAAACAGTGGAATCAGTCACACAAAAACGCGGAAATTCAACTGACAGTTCACGAGAGATAAGATAAGAGAGAGAGATAAGAGCAACTTAGTATGGATTATCTGAGGAGGAAAATAATGACACTGATAGCAGATGGTGAGTAAATGCTTCGATTTTGAGAGTCCCAAAAACAAAGGTCATGTGAAGCACATCTTAACAAAGTCCTGAAAATATAACAGACACGAAATTAAGAGTACAACTATTGTAGTGAAGTGAATTTACAGTGGCACGCAATACACATGATAGTAAAGGAGCCCTTAGTATTACATACTACATATTGAGCTTATCAATTATATAGCAAGTATGAAGTATCACTGTACGGGCACGTCGTAATAAATGGTCGTCGAAATTTAGTGGGTTCGTTGGGGGGGGGGGGGGGGGGGGGAAGGGGGGGGGGGGGGGCATATTAAAGTACACTGTACAGGGTGACCCAGAAGTAACTACCCAGTACCCACACGCAACCCTTTAATAACTAAAGTCGACGAAACTTACCTCGACGTGGACTACATCCTTTCCCTGCACAGAAAGTGGTAGCGCTACTAGAGAACAAGCACGAACCTTCTAGAAGTCCTAAGTGCCACCCGTGGAAGACTTATGATTTTGCACCAGCAGCGATCTGAACTAAAGGACAATTTGAGTTACAGATGTAACCGCACGCGGAATGGAAGTTGCACTGCTACCCTCACTACAGATAAGGACAGAACTCAGAAGCCTTCTCCTTAGGTTAAACTGCCCACACAACCCATCCTGATAGGCCGTTTAAGAAAGCGGTCCATTGTTCAATAACAAGCGAATCACAAATCAATAACGATATGACGTTTGTGACAAGTATCTGAACAATAACAACACTGATTTCACCTACTGTTCGATTTCTTAATCCATTGTATGTCTACTGGTCAACTTTATGTCCTCTGGTAAACTTTATGTCGTTTGGTCAAGTTTTATATGTCTACTGGTCAACTTCGATATACGTTTTCGGACTCCGACTCATTTCGCCAGTATTCTTCAGGATCCGGAGTTCACTCGGAAATGGTGGAGGGGTTTCACAGAGGTTTCAATACCAATTTGAATCAAATTACAATATACCGGTGGTTCTTAGTTGTGCATAGGCTAATTGATTGGTTCCCCAATGTGAGCTTCTCTAATTTCCCTAATTGCTTCAAGCTTGCATGTAAATTACTTGATGACGTATATGGTGGTCATATGACAACTTACCCAAAGTCTGGCAGCCGACTATTCATATATTTGTTGTTATTGATATTTTTGGTGCAGTAAAAATTATCGATTAGGGATTTCAAATTCTTACAACGTTGTCCTCATTGTTGAATAAAATCCAAAATTTCTACAGTACAAAGCTGGATGACGAAGAGAAATTAAAACATAACTGATTTTTTAAATTTCCTCGAACAAAGCTTTCGACTAGGGTTTCTAGTATTATATAATATACACATAACATAGAAATATATATAGATATTATATTTCAGTATCGAATTGTTACATACTTTACAAAATGCAATGGCAGTAGAACACACAAACCCTGAAGAAATGAAGATTAACGGTAAAAGGACTGTCCAACACAATATGTATATTATATACACACTCGTGGTGTGTACAGTAGTAACTTATCTAATAACAGGAGTACAACTGAGTTAGGAGGCCCTGTTTAGCGAGTATTGCTTGCGGAGTACAGCTGAGTTAAGAGGCCCCGTTCAGCTTGCGGAGTACAGCTGAGTTAAGAGGCCATGTTTAGCACTATACAGTACACACTTGCACTGTAACACACAATAACAAGTATTGCGTGCGGAGTGTAGATAAAATTAACACATATGCTACAATATGTCAACACAATATGTTAGAGCTAGCTTCGTGCCGGCAGAACAAGGTAGAAGATGCGTTAAATCAGGAGATATTTACAAACCTCTAGTTACCTTCAATATTGTAATAGTAAGTGTATCATTTTATCAATGGGACGGAAATTGAAGGACGCGGTGGTTATTTAACGAGATATTCAGGTTTTTATCGGCCAAAAGGTCAAGACTTTATCCGGACAATTTTAGAAATCTAGTTTTTACCAACAGCAATTACAAATATTTTAAAGAAGTTGTGAGCGTATCCTGAAAATTTTAGATTTTGAATAAGATTTTTGTTTTCTTTTTCCTAAAATGAGAGAGATCATTTCTTATTTATTAATAATATTGATAACATGAGCTAAATGTCGGTGAAAATTCTGGACCATGTCTCTAAATAATAGTGACAAAACTAATATAGCAATCTGAAATTCGGCCGGTATCCCGCATTTAAAAAAAATTGGGCTTAATAATAATTGGAACTTGTTGTCGCTGAGCTGAAACTGTGAAAGATAAAACAATAATTAGGTTCATGAATTTCGACAAAATGATAGTATTTTGGAATAAGGTTACGTCGTGCAGAAGGGATCTTAGCAACAAATACAAGCTGCGCCTCAGAAATGATTTGCGTGCACTGCCGTCAAAATTTATCCGCATTTCCGATATTTTAGGATATAAACATCTTGCCAGAATTTAAGCGTGCGCATTTTCCGCGCATCACTTGCAAATTTAGAGAGAGAGAGAGAGAGAGAGAGAGAGAGAGAGAGAGAGAGAGAGAGAGAGAGAGAGAGAGAGAGAGAGAGAGAGAGAGAGAGTGTGTGTGTGTGTTCCACCATATGGAGAGGCATTAGCATCATTCGAAGCATTTGAGATCGATTCCGAATGTCACTTTGCTAAAAAGTCTAGAAAAAGAGACATGATATTAACCAAGGAGATGAAGGCAACTCTCTTGCCGGTGAGGGAACTCTCTCGTATCGTATTATAAAGAGCACACCACTCATTATTGGAACCATATGTTTATAATCAATATATGCCACCAAGGTGACATATAGTCGAAAAGCAGGGATCAGAGTATTTAAAATATCGTACTCGCACGTTGTGCCTGGCTTATTTTGATGTCTCATATGATTTGGTAAAGTTATTACTAGGGTGTTACTAGAGTGTTACTAGGGTGTTACTAGGTACATTTGGTAAAGGGGGCGTCCAATAGCTACGTTTGAGTGAATATTTCAAATGGGTTTCGTTATAAACGGTCATTATTGTTCGGACAATGAGAAGGTCTGCCCTTTTCGATTGGTGAATGTAAGTAAATTAAACAAGGTTTGAGAAAGATTAAGTTTTAAAATCATTGCATCTATGAACACTGAACAGTGGTTGTCAAGAAGTTGAATATATAAAATCTCCTTTTCTGGCCAGGGGAGTATCCTGATAACCATTGCCACCGCTGGTGTTATTCTCAACACATTGGAACTGTACTTCCTGATATTTCGTATTCGACTCCCTGCTAATCAGGTTACACATATCAATTTCATATAGATAACAATTAAATCACCAGCCGTTACTCGCCAAACTATGGTGTGGATGGGAGAGATAGTACTGCATTGGAATTTAAAGGAAAAAGACATGGATACCGTATAGCAATAATGATTGCGCTGTTTTAACAGTAGCAATAATGATTGCGCTGTTGTAACAGTTGCAGTAATTATTGCGCTGTTTTAACAGTTGCAGTAATTGTTGCGCTGTTTTAAAGGACCAGTTAACTGAAAAATTTGTAGTCTCCAATTTGGCTAAGATTTAAATCAGTTGTGACAAACTGGTAAAGTATCGTATCGCCGAAAGAACCAACTCTCTAGCGTACGTGTAACGCGTGTTATTGCAATAATAAGCTGTGGCCTCGTGACGTCACGAAGTGCCTCAGTGCGCGCTGCAGCATAGCGTAATACGTTGCAAATGTTTATCGTTGTCAATAAAACACGTGTAACTCACTCAAATTTTAGAATTATGACTATTACCCTAGCTCTAGTTCTCCAAAATCCTTATAGTCTTGGCTATCACCTTGTTGTTGTTGTTGCTTTGTTACCGCTACTCCTACTCTTCATTAACCTCCAGAACACACGGCATGTCCATTTTCTACCTGTAAAATACAGTCACGCGAGCTCCTCAGAGCCTCTGCGCACGCAATGAGGGACTTCGTGACGTCATCACCAAAATAATACAAACGCTATTTACACGCGTTAGAGAGCAGTTAGAGATTTAGGAATTTCGACTCGTTGCTTAGTTTGCTATTTGTCACAATCTGTCAAAATATGAGGATAACTTTTTTTTCAGTTAACTGGTCCTTTAACAGTAGCAATAATGATTGCGCTGTTGTAACAGTTGCAGTAATGATTGCGCTGTTTTAACAGTAGCAATAATGATTGCGCTGTTGTAACAATTGCAGTAATGATTGCGCTGTTTTAACAGTAGCAATAATGATTGCGCTGTTTTAACAGTTGCAGTAATTATTGCGCTGTTTTAACAGTAGCAATAATGATTGCGCTGTTGTAACAATTGCAGTAATGATTGCGCTGTTTTAACAGTAGCAATAATGATTGCGCTGTTTTAACAGTTGCAGTAATTATTGCGCTGTTTTAACAGTAGCAATAATGATTGCGCTGTTGTAACAATTGCAGTAATGATTGCGCTGTTTTAACAGTAGCAATAATGATTGCGCTGTTGTAACAGTTGCAATAATGATTGCGCTGTTTTGACAGTAGCAATAATAACAATCCCTTTTCGCAGAACATATTCCTAATGAACGTAGCAGCGAGTGACGTGGCAATGTCTCTAAGTGGTGTGCTCCGGGGTGCTGGTATGATCTCCACTCGCTTCATCGGAGTGAACCCTAGCACGGGTCATGTGACCTGGTTTTGTGAGATGTATGAGGAGCTGATTCAACTGATCAGTAACTCGGGGGTTATTGTCCTGCTTCCACTAACCATTGATCGGTATATTGCTGTCCTCTTCCCTATAAGACACAGATACGTCATGACGAGGAGACTCAGTCGAGTAATAACCGTTACGAGCTGGTTGCCGATATTTTGTATTTTGGTTAAAGATTTGGTGTCTTACAACATCCTTCACTCACTCAAGGTAACGTTACCATCTTTACTTTGCACTTTGTCCAATCATTTAATTAGCTCTCTTTTAAATAGAGTACGAATTAAGTTGGTTTTATTTTTATGTGATAATATTTCAGATTGAATACGACCCAAAGTACTTGCGCTGTGTCAGAATCGGATCATTTGTGGTACAAAGCTTTACAATAGTTCTACCATTCTTCCTCATCATAACAATGTATGTTGTTATTGCCTTCGAGATCACCAGGAACAGTCTACACAGTCGACGAATCCTCAAAACCTCAACTCTCGTAATATTTTCAGGGATCGTCGCTTATTTCCCTTCCTGCATTGCAAACATTTTTGACATGGCTATGAGCTACGAATTTGCTCAAGTCTTGACAGTAACTTTTTATTACATAAGTTGCGTTGTAAATCCAATGGTGTACTTCTGTATGCATCCTAGGGCCAAAATAGCTTTCAGTATTTGGGTAAGGGAACTACGAATATCACGAACTAGGAAAAAGGAAATCATAGATCTGTGTTCCTGTCATATTACTGGAGTAGCAGGGAGGGGTTGAGTGATATTGCTGGAGTAGCAGGGAGGGGTTGAGTGATATTACTGGAGTAGCAGGGAGGGGTTGAGACTTGAGTGATATTACTGGAGTAGCAGGGAGTTGAGTGATATATGAGCATATTACTCATTCCAGGGGTCTGTTATCAAAATTTTTGATTTCTTTTGTTTTAAACCTTTAAACCACGCCCGCTCAAAATTAAATTGGGCAACCTGCACAATTTCTATAGTCCATATCTTTGATAAAAGGACGTTCATTTTATATAACTTGCAAAATAAATAAAATTCAGTGTGCAAACGTTTGGGTTAGCGTGAGCTACGACAGAATTCTGTTGTCTGAAATTGAAATATTTATAATATTTTTGAGACCACGCCCATTAAGTATTAAATTGCTTTAAGAACATACTATAAAATCCATTTTACATGTTGAAATAGGTCATTGAATGCCCCATATGAATTCAAAAATAAAATTATCAAGCATTTTGTTTTACTCTTCACACGTGATAGAACACAACGAGCATGATGGGTGCACTGTGCAGCAAATCAGATACTCCATTCTTTAGATAAGTGTACACTGAAATCATTACAAAATACTTTTAAATACAAAAATTAACCTACATTCGAGAGGAAAAAAGAACTTCTCCATTTTTCCCCATAATTTTGGTCATCGAATTACGTATGTGACACCTTAATTGGACGCCCTAACATTGCATGTTTATTTACGCATACCAAGCTACTAGAAGCTCATACCAGGCTACTAGAGAATCATACT
Organism: Bolinopsis microptera; assembly: GCF_026151205.1. Lineage (NCBI taxonomy): Eukaryota > Metazoa > Ctenophora > Tentaculata > Lobata > Bolinopsidae > Bolinopsis > Bolinopsis microptera. Next base: position 11,671,236 of record NC_087072.1, on the reverse strand, counting down.
AGGCTACTAGAGGCCCCGACCAGGCTACTATCAACTCTCCTTTAATTCTGTGTATAGGAGGAGTCTATTTTTCTGCGCGCGATGCAAATTTTACCTTTTCTGTTCATAAAGAGATTGTAGATTCAGCGGAATGACATGCTGAGTGTCGCCCAGTAACACCAGTTATGTGTTAACAACTTAGATTTAGTAGGTGATATCAATCAGAAATTTCAGTAATTTTCAGGAAAATTCTCGGCGGGTAGATACGGAAAAATATTTCCAGGTAGTATGAAATGTGGAGAAAAGTAGTTCCCAGGAAAAAGTTTAATTACCCACCCCCTCCTTATAATACTATCATAACCCCCCTTCGCGGCCCACTGTACCCCCCCCCCCCCCCCTCTGCATCTCAATCAGAAGCTCTGTATCTCTTCTAATTCTAATTATTATTATAATTCTAATTCTAAGTCTTATTCTAATTCTAATTCTAATTCTAATTCTAATTATTATTCTAATTCTAATTCCCATTGACCAGCAAGCCAGCTCAGATTTTTATAACAGCGCTTCATAAAAATCATTAAATCCATACCTTGGGGCTCTGATTGACCGCTTTGAGCTCTAGAGTACCGGATTTCATGGAACCGTCGTTATATTGCAGCGTGTTGTGATGCGAATCTAAGGGTTAAGTGCTAGCAGAGAGAATACACACTCAGAACAAGTTAAAAAAGGAAACCAGATTAAAAACATTGTGAGGTTGATTTGAAAATGAAAAAATCGCAAATTGAGACAGCAGTGAAATAGAAAAGCTGGGAAAAGCTCTCATTTGGAGTATAGAACTGAAATATCTGCTGTGTACGCTGGAAGAGATAGAATATGAAACTGAAATATCTGCTCTGCACGCTGGAAGAGATAGAATATGAAACAGGAAATATCTGCTCTGCACGCTGGAAGAGATAGAATATGAAACAGGAAATATCTGCTCTGCACGCTGGAAGAGATAGAGTATGAAACTAAAATATCTGCTCTGCACGCTGGAAGAGATAGAATATGAAACTAAAATATCTGCTCTGCACGCTGCCTCTTCACCAAAATACTTGGAATCCTTCTGTTTAACGTGAGTCAGTTTGTTCTGCGAGAGTGTCCTCATCCTTCCCTCGAACTCCACACTCCAATGTCTGTCCATTCCAGCAGAGGAGGGAGTAGCAGGTGAGTGAAGTTTGGGACGCGTTCTACTAGCACACGAGCCAGTAGAACCTTGCTTACTGAGGTTAAGATGAAGCGGAGTTGGGGCAGGCTGCACTGCATTCGGCTGAGTTGCCGGGATCATGGGGGGAGGTGGAGGGGGAAGCTCAGGGCTCAGGAGAGGGGCGGGAGGTGGTGGAATGTAATCGTCCTCCAGTGCCCTACTACTTCCTGCCACGGTTCCCGTGCTAATGATACTAAAGGGTCTGCTCGCTCGGCACTCAGTACTGGCGGAGCTGCTAGACCGTTTCAGACCAAAACTTTTCCGACTATCCTTTGAACCTCTCCGCTTGTGCAGCATGTTAGCTAAGCCTGAAGGGACGTGAAAACGACCTTTAGCAGGCTTTTGGGCCGGCATGGTCATAGTGGCAAGATCAAAGTGGTAAGGTCTGGGAATATCCTCAATTTTGCGTGGGAGAGAAGGTTGTCCGAGGGAAGAGTAAGGAGACTTGTCCACTTCTGAGAGGTCCACTGCCTTTATGCTATGTTTTGAGGTGGTCCGGTGGTGAGTGTGAGCAGTATCTATCAGACTGTGTTTGGAGGAATTGTTGGAGGTTGAAGTGAGGCGAGGAGGGAGAGGGGGACGACCTGAAGGTCCCGGAATTGCACCAGCTGTGGATGTGAGATAGTGAAACATGGTAGCACTGCAGAAAGACTGACAAAACACTGTACAAACAATGTAAGAACACTGACGGGATACTTACTGCACAAACACTATAAGAACACTTTACACTGACGGCTAACTTACTGCACAAACACTGTAAGAACACTTTACACTGACGGCTAACTTACTGCACAAACAACGTAAGAACACTGACGGCTAACTTACTGCACAAACAATGTAAGAACACTGACGGCTAACTTACTGCACAAACAATGTAAGAACACTGACGGCTAACTTACTGCACAAACACTGTAAGAACACTTTACACTGACGGCTAACTTACTGCACAAACAATGTAAGAACACTGACGGCTAACTTACTGCACAAACAATGTAAGAACACTGACGGCTAACTTACTGCACAAACAATGTAAGAACACTGACGGCTAACTTACTGCACAAACACTGTAAGAACACTTTACACTGACGGCTAACTTACTGCACAAACAATGTAAGAACACTGACGGCTAACTTACTGCACAAACAATGTAAGAACACTGACGGCTAACTTACTGCACAAACACTGTAAGAACACTTTACACTGACGGCTAACTTACTGCACAAACAATGTAAGAACACTAACGGCTAACTTACTGCACAAACACTATAAGAATACTTTACACTGACGGCTAACTTACTGCACAAACACTGTAAGAACACTTTACACTGACGGCTAACTTACTGCACAAACACTGTAAGAACACTGACGGCTAACTTACTGCACAAACAATGTAAGAACACTGGCGGCTAACTTACTGCACAAACACTTAATGATTAATTAATTAATTAATTATTTAATGATTGACGGGTTAATTACCTAGTGTGTTGTTGTCCATGTTGTAGTCGTTGTATTCTCTTTGTTGGTAGCTACCTCTGTCGTTTAGCACCGTGTTCTCTGTGACGGTGGTGTACGGTTGGTTCTCTCCTACATCGTTATCTAGAGTGGAATGTTCATTCATTTTGAGCATATATCTTCAAATGTTGGATGTCACCATGGCTGATTGACGAATACAACTTATCATAGCTACAATTGACTTACCATTGGCGGTTCCATTGAGGGGCTGAGTCTGACTGGGATACCCACTAGGAGTTGTAGTGTTAGTTTCTAGGTGTTACTAGGGTGTTACTAGGGTGTTACTAGGATACCCACTAGGAGTTGTAGTGTTAATTTCTAGGTGTTACTAGGGTGTTACTAGGGTGCTGGGTGTTACTAGGTGTTATAAGGATATCCACTAGGAGTTGTAGTGTTAATTTCTAGGTGTTACTACTAGGGTGTTACTAGGGTGCTGGGTGTTACTAGGGTGTTATAAGGATATCCACTAGGAGTTGTAGTGTTAATTTCTAGGTGTTACTAGGGTGTTACTAGGTGTTACTAGGGTGTTATAAGGATACCCACTAGGAGTTGTAGTGTTAATTTCTAGGTGTTACTAGGGTGTTACTAGGTGTTATAAGGATATCCACTAGGAGTTGTAGTGTTAATTTCTAGGTGTTACTACTAGGGTGTTACTAGGTGTTACTAGGGTGTTACTAGGGTGTTATAAGGATACCCACTAGGAGTTGTAGTGTTAATTTCTTGCAGGCTATATTATAAGCCAATAGATAATCATTACATCAGTACTGTAAGAATGATGGGGAGGATGGGGTTTGCAAACTATTAAAAACCATGCTTACAATTTTGCTCCGAAGCAATAGGCTTTTTATTATTGGTATTTTTGTTTTTTTTACCGTCCTTTTCGCTATTCTGGTTTATTCTCCAATCGACACCGCTGATATTTAAAATTATCCAAGTTTAGCTGAATTATTATATTTTAATATACACTTAAAAATAGACACACATTGAAATATACATTGATAAATTTAAAATTGCTCGTCCTTAAATTTGTGACACTATTGCACATTTATCAACTATACGCAGGTAATGATCGTGATAAAAGGGGAATAAAAGTGGCTGTTTAGCTAGAGGATGGTTCACATACACTAAAATAAGCTTTTAGATAATCACAGAATCTATATTGTACAGCCTACCATGGGATAAGCAAGTATTCAACTCTGAAATGATAATTACAATAAAACCCAGACTTACTGTGCCCCGATGTACAATGAATAGGGGTCTAGCAAAACTTAGCATGATGTAGAAACTTCATGGTTAATGTTCATTTATTGTTCTGCAAGCAAAATAAATTGAGCTAAATAGTTAAGTGTACAAAAACAACCTGAAATTGAAACAATAATTTAGAGCTTTTGCTAAACTGTATAAATGTAATCTAACTTACGCGGGGTTCTCCGATTTCTGCGTTCTCTGGAATGTAGGTCTGAGTTTAACATGCGTATACGGCAGCAGCGGGATGGGATCACTGATACCAACCACCGTTCGCCGAGCATCCATCTCCTCTGTAACCCGATGGAGCGCCGCGCCGCGCACCCGCAGGATCTAGCGTTACGCCATTTAAACCAGAGTTTACTCAATAGAGTTCGCACACAAGAAAGAAGCAGTTCATTCGGAGGTAATCTTCCAGATAAAGGTCAAAAATGAAGAACCCAGATTTGTACTATCAATTATAGCGTAAAATTCCATTTTAGTCAGGGCTGAAAAGGATTTCCTTACCTACGGAATATGGTACTTTAGGTATCCTTCAAAGAAACTAGACTTGACGCCAATTTTGGGTCACTTAAATGGCTCATAATTGGTCACGCCCTTTTCACCCAATTTTTTCCTGAAGGTCGTAGAGACTTTTTCTATACTGCAAACTGTTTGCAATGACCAAATTTGTATACAAGTTGTGAAGGAAGATATAGGGGGGGGGGGGGGGGGGGTTTTGACGGCGGGGATGTACTTTATATTAATTATTAATATACTTTAATATACCTATATCCCTATCTGTTTTAAGCCCTAAAAAGCCTCAAAGACCTCAAAAATGAGTATTTTCTGGCATATCCTCCATATACAAATTTGTATATAAATTTTGTCATTTCGAACAGTTTGCAGTGTATACGAAAAGTCCATCAGGAAAAAATCGGGTAATAGGTAAAACCCATGAAAAAGGCGTGGCCAATTATGAGCCGTTTTTAGTGACCCAAAATGAATCCCTAAAGTACCATATTCCGTTAAGACATCCTTTTGAACAGTCAGTGCCAGTGAACCTCAAAAATCGACTCTTTCGTCCCTGACTATTTGGGAAGTTTCCAATTTGATGGCAGTGAAAATTTGATCTTTAAAGTTTCAGTTGATTCGCATGTTTCATTGTTTCTTTTCCACTAAAATTCTATTGATAACTATTAATAATAACACACTGTATAATTATTATTATAAAGGAGTAGTTCTCCTATTGTAGGTTCACCTTATGAGGAGCAACTTTTGTTTGTATCTACATCTTTCATAGTGTATGATCAGTGAAACCGAAATGGCTCCTGCAAAATTAATCTATTTCAAAACGGTTCATTGTTTATAAAAATGATACAAGGATATAAAAATTTCAATTTTTTTAATATTGATACAATTAGCCAGATCAGCAAAATTGAAAAAATTCAAAAAGTTATCACTAAATGTCTTACTGTACCTCAATTATTTCAGAAATTTCTCTTTTGGGCAATTCCACCGTGACGGACACCACGATTTTGCTGTTTTTTAAAGTTCAAACGAATGTTGTACTCGAGATGTTGTTTATTTATCAGTTCCAACTGTTTATTCGTCCACATTTAACCTTTCTACAGGTTGTGTGAAAATTTCAGACCCCTACCATTATTACTTTCTGAGATAGCACCCCTGTGACGGACGCGACTTAAATATGACACTTTTTTTTGGGTGTCTACTCAGAAGGTACTCAAATTTATCTCAAAAAGTTATCTATTGTCTCTAATTTGGAATTACAATGATAGAAGAAGGTTTAGGGATTTCTGAGATGCCATTTTCGTGGAGATTGCTCAATTTTTGTTTGCGTGGCGCCATTTTCAAATTGTGACAGACGCGACTGTGACGGACACACGTTTTTTTCCAATTTTTCCAAATCTTCCACTTGACACTTTTATCTTGTTCAGTGACATCTACTCTGTATTCATGCCAATTTTTAGGCCTCAAATACCCCCAAGAGGTCTGCAATAGCCAAAATTGTCCATTTTGGGCATACGCTAGGGTATCAGTCTAGGGGCATCAATTATTTCTCTTCTTGAACAAATTTATAACTCTGGTAAAACATTCATCACTTTTCAATGCATCATACTGTTGAGACCATCTTCTAAAAGTTTCATTACTTTAGTGTATAAGTTGTGGAAGATATTGAATTTTTACTTCAAAAATATGCGAAAATAGGGTAAAGTCCATTTTTTGTGCCTTTTACCTCTGAAAAAGTTGTAAGCAAATAAAATGGCAAAAACTCAGTAAATTTAATTATTGAATTGCATATGATGTTATTTGATAGTCTAGTCAACATAGTCAACACAATCCAACCTTATTTGACTTCTACTTGTCTTGGTTTTAGTCAAAATAATGGAAATATGGATAAAAATGGCTAAAAGTGAGCCGTATGCCCATATATGGGCATATACAAAATTATACATAACTCGGCCATTTTCTGTCCAATTTTCGATTTGACGACATAGTTTTGTTGAGGACAGTCTCAGCTTTAAGAAAAATGCGTTTAAAGTCTGTTTAAAGATTTTTTGGAGCATTTTCAAAAAAATGTGACAGACGCGACAAGTTGGGACCCCCCTTCCAAAATTTTTTTCTTAAAAGATACAAGCCTGATAATTTCTACGGTACTCGACTCCCTTACCTTCAGAAGAGATATGTTACAGTGGTTTTTTGAATATAAATAGCACTATGTGGCTCTGAAAAAACTTTTTTGCTTAATTTTGTGACGGACGCGACACCATCTTTGTGGAAATTTTTTAGAAAAAGTATTTGAGTAACGGTTTTGAAACTTTGCATAGCTCTCATTCTTATGCCTATGCCTAAGTGTATGGAATTTCATAGAGAAATATTGCTGCATACCCAAACTATGGCCCTTTGAAAATTTGAATGATTTTTTTCATTTCCGAGTAGTGTTCCTTTGAATGAGAAAAATCAAAAGTTAACGCAATATGAAACAAAAAACTTTTGTTGACCTGTAAGGTTAAGAGTCTAATGAACATATTTTAACCAAAATTAGGTGCCTATCTTAACATTTTTCATTTTCACCAAGTGGAACCTTACCGTGGAATTGCCCTTTTGTTTAAACATAATGAAAAGTAATATATTTTGATCATAATTTTAAATCGCTAAAAGGACAAACAGAAAGACCAGGGCGAACTGTTCACTTGTATTACGACAGCTATGTGGGGTGGTACAAAGCATCACATCACCATCGCAACATACTGTTCAATACTGTGTCCTGTGTTTGCCTAACTAACGATCAAATTATTCCAGTTAGCAAACTGCTCCAAATAAAATATAGTTTTTGTGCACAATTTCAGGGATATTAGCGACAGTAGTTTTGAAAAAAAAACGGTACAAATTAAATTGTCAGTATATCAATTTAGTATATTACATATCAATATTATAAGTAATTATAGTAGGTAAAAATTGAGGATAAGAATATATTTAAAATACTAGCTTTACCGATATTTGCCTGATATCAGAAACATAACTACTAGTTACCATAGTTACACTACTAGTTACCATAGAAACATAACTATTCTATGTGATTAATGAAAACAATGAACTGACTGGTAATTAGACCATCCAAATTAACAACCATTCATCACATTCTTATAATTTCATTCGTAGAGTATAACATTAAAATGGAATTCTTATACCAACATTGAACAAACTATCTTATATAATATGTAGAAATCCTTGTATATAATTGACTCTATTTTTATGATAATGAAAACATAAAATAATGTACGGGGTAATTGAAATGAGAAATACAGATTTTAGCTAATCACAGCTGTAAGTAACATTGTAATAACATTGGAAGCAACATGTTATTGGACAATAAATAGCCTTTCTCTATGTGAAAATGCAACACGTGGTTACAGAAAAGCATTAGGTTGCTAAGCGATACAATAACAGTTACTAGGCGATAGATAATAGTCGCTTAAACTGAGGGACAAGCAAATTTGTAGGGAAATACGCATAATCACTAATAGACGAGTTGTTAAGAAACAGGATCGAAGCGGTTGCCGGGCCTCACAAGTTGCCACTCGTCATTAGAAGTCTCCTGGTAGCCAGATCCTTTGCTCCTCCTCTGAGAGTAAGTATTGTCACGTGACCCAGCCTCCTAACTCTCTACAATGTACCTGCTTCACAGCACATGTGCACAAACACACGCACAAACAAACACACGCACAAACACACACACGCACAAACACACACAGGCAGAAGCAGACAAACGCACAAACACACACACCCACACACACCCACACACACCCACACACACCCACACACACCCACACACACCCACACACACAAACACACACACACACACACACACACACACACACACACACACACACACACACACACACACACACACACACACACACACACACACACACACACACAACAGATAGCACGTGCTTAAAACGCCGCACTCTCACATACCTCGCATCCGATCTGGTCACATAGTTTCCCACACTGAACTCTGATAAGTAATTCGAATAAATTTAATTCAAAGCAGAGACCCCTCACTTAGATATGATATAGAATCGATATTAACTACATGTAGTATGTACTGCATGATATTTACTACATGTAGTATGTACTATGTACTGCATGATAGTTACTACATGTAGTATGTACTGTATGATATTCTAAAGCCGGGAACACTCTCTCACCTAACTACTTACAGAAACATTAGTCCGGTCAAGTCCTAGGGAACTATTTTGGGGCAATAACTCAGCTTCACTTAGTTATAGTCCCAGAAAATAATCGTTGAGTCCCCCATGATTCTATCATGCATTTTTGGTGTTACGGACCCATATTATATAGGCGCCCGCGCCTGTGTTCAGCCGAGTCCAAAATAAAGAAAATTTGGTCGGACCATAATGAGTTGATTAAGCCAACTAAGTCATTGCCATGAAGTTCCCTGGTCGATCATGGATTCAACCGGACTACATTCAACATTAAGAGCAAAAACAAAATCAATGTGGGTGTAGCAACAAATATAGCTTGACAACTAGCTCCAAACAGTGACAGAAGCATTCAAAACATCCCTACAATAGCCGACCCAATTCACCACTTAAACGTTTGGAACGTCAGATGACATCTTGCACAATAACTTAACTCAGGACATAACTAAAATAACCAGCACGACCGATCACATCTTAAACTAACCAATCAGAGAGCTCTATTCTAGTCATGTCTTAAACTAACCAATCAGAGAGCTCTATTCTAGTCATGTCTTAATCTAACCAATCAGAGAGCTCTATTCTAGTCATGTCTTAATCTAACCAATCAGAGAGCTCTATTCTAGTCATGTCTTAAACTAACCAATCAGAGGGCTCTATTCTAGTCATGTCTTAAACTAACCAATCAGAGAGCTCTATTCTAGTCATGTCTTAAACTAACCAATCAGAGAGCTCTATTCTAGTCATGTCTTAAACTAACCAATCAGAGAGCTCTATTCTAGTCATGCCTTAATCTAACCAATCAGAGGGCTCTATTCTAGTCATGTCTTAAACTAACCAATCAGAGAGCTCTATTCTAGTCATGCCTTAATCTAACCAATCAGAGAGCTCTATTCTAGTCATGTCTTAAACTAACCAATCAGAGAGCTCTATTCTAGTCATGTCTTAATCTAACCAATCAGAGAGCTCTATTCTAGTCATGTCTTAATCTAACCAGAGCTATATTCTTGAAACATGACTGAAATATCCAATCAGACAACTTTATATAACATATTAAGACAGTACAAGAATCGTAGGTCAGGCTCTCGGAATGTGGGAATTTTACATTTTGTACACTAAGAGAATGCGTGAAACAACAAGCCAGTAGCACATGATTGCATTGCAGCTAGTCGTTGTTCTTACCACTGTTCACAGTTAATGGTGGAATACTCTCGCGGCTGAAATACAGGTCTCATCAACACATAGTAAGGAATGTAAAGAATGTGGTATCTCTTGGTTGCTATGGCAACACACTACTACTTCTTGTATAGACCGTGCTCGTCTTATAAGAGTCAGAATATAATCTTTATTATCTCTTTAATCAATAAAGTGGGAAAAGGGCGCAAATAATCGAATTATTTCGTTTAACGCAACGGTCCATGTCAGTACATTTTGTCCATCATTTCGTCTGTCGAAACTTATCAATAATAATTAATAAGTGTCCAGTTCAACTTTAAATAACCAATGTAGCTAGTGAGCAGAAGAGTATCACAAGATTGAGATGACTTCTGATGGATGGAGCGAGGATATCCGTCTTGCTAGCTCTGTAATGTTAACATGTAGTATGTACTGTAATGTAACAGTGTCTAGTTATTGTAATGTTATCTTCAGCGGCGGAAAGGGGACGAGTAAAGTGCTCCAATTGGGCAAGTGGAAGGCTGACTGGAACAGTGCTAAAAAGGCCAGCAGCTAAGCACTAAAGCACAACTGACAACGGGGAAAGTGCTCCAAAGGGCAAATTAAAGTATTTGACAACTGAGATGACAGAAAGATTATCTGAGATTTTGAAGAGGACTCCTAATGTGTGATTGACTGAGAAATACTTCGATGTAGGAAGTAACGGGATAAAATATGGGTAGTAAGTAACGGGATAAAATTTAGGTAGGAAGTAACGGTATAAAATATGGGTAGGAAGTAACGGTATAAAATATGGGTAGGAAGTAACGCTATAAAATATGGGTAGTAAGTAACGGGATAAAATATGGGTAGAAAGTAACGGGATAAAATATGGGTAGGAAGTAACGGGATAAAATATGGGTAGGAAGTAACGGGATAAAATATGGGTAGGAAGTAACGGTATAAAATATGGGTAGGAAGTAACGGGATAAAATATGGGTAGGAAGTAACGGGATAAAATATGGGTAGGAAGTAACGGGATAAAATATGGGTAGGAAGTAACGGTATAAAATATGGGTAGGAAGTAACGGTATAAAATATGGGTAGGAAGTAACGGGATAAAATATGGGTAGGAAGTAACGGTACAAAATATGGGTAGGAAGTAACGGGATAAAATATGGGTAGGAAGTAACGGGATAAAATATGGGTAGGAAGTAACGGTATAAAATATGGGTAGGAAGTAACGGTATAAAATATGGGTAGGAAGTAACGGGATAAAATATGGGTAGGAAGTAACGGGATAAAATATGCTCACTGAAATTAGGATGAGACTCACTTGGACTCGCTTCAAAGACTAATCTCCTTGGAACATCCGCAAGATTCTGAACAAGGGAAATTCAATAATCTCGTTGTTATATGCCACGAGAATGCTCGGTAACTGTGAGGTTTGGATTGAAGTGGATGTTTAAACCTACCTTGCTTGATAAGGACATTGTATTTTAAATAGAAACTATAAAAATATGACGCAACGGCAACTCCACGAAAAAAGAAAACCTCAATCGAGTAAACAGTCCTGTGGCTAACAACTACAAACTTTAAACAAACACCTACGTCAGTGTTCTATACGTCAGTGTTGTATGCGTCAGTGTTCTATGCGTCAGTGTTTTATACGTCAGTGTTCTATGCGTAAGTGTTCTATGCGTCAGTGTTCTATGCGTCAGTGTTTTATACGTCAGTGTTCTATAATCTATACGTCAGTGCGATGGAGCAGGCGGTTGCTGTCGCGCGCAGCCTCAGGACTGACGTAGTTGTTCTTGTCGTGAATCAATGTGTTGTTGCGACTGTCAGTAAGATAAGAGTGTACGCTGCCTCCTTCAATGCGGCGGCTGTCAGGACGGCGGTCCTGGAAGTTTAGTCCGTCGTCGGTGAGGTGGTAGCCACCCCCATTGTGTAGCAAGTCCTGTGTGGTGAGGGTTAGTGGCTCACTGTCTTGGCATCAGTTAGCAGAGCTAGAGGGTTTAATTAATTCTACAGAGCTTTTAAACGAATTTAGAATAAGTTAATTAAATCCTTAGTCCTTTGAAGATTGTTCAGTAATAATAATTTTGCAGGGAGAGCTTCAATTCAAATCTAATAAATGATGCTTCACCGTCATATCACACTTAGTATTGGTGATGGCACTGTTTTGTGAGGTCGGGTGTCACTGGGCTGCGTGTCATATTCGTTTGTTTACGTCACGCGTTACACTGTCACGCAAAAGCCGTTAGTCACGAGGCATACACAAAATAGCAGCATAATTTATGTCTTGGTGTAAAATATAAATATTTAAAAACTACTACATATTATGTTTATATACTATATATAATATGCTTATTATGAGCATCTTGGAATCAGGGCCTGAAGTTTAAGAAACATAACTTTACGAGAACTTTAGCCATTTTTAAACACAATGTTACAAACAAATATAAACATTTTGGAAACGAATTTTATAAAACCAGCAATTTAACACGGGTACAAAATATTTTAAGTATAATTTTAATGATTAGCAAAATACCACTTTTTATGTTTTACAGGAGTATAAATGTCGTTAAAATAAGTAAATGATGAGAATGAATCTAGATGGGTATGCTTGAACAGCGGAGTTAATGTAGCGAAAACAGGCCTGCTCGGGTCCTATAAACACATGCAGTTTCTGTTGAAACTCGGTAAACAACGTCAGGTTAGCAAGAGAAGCAGTTCAGAAATAGTTCTTAAGATAAAAAAGGGTTCCTGAAAGGTGCCACATAGTTGTAACCAGGTACACCTCAGAGGTAAGGAGTAGTTGTGTCCGTATCTCCGTTCGCAGTGGTTCCGATGTCATCGTACGAGCTCTCCCTGTAACACTTCCGGAAGGGCCCCGCCTTGATCGACTGAAGGACGAGGGGAATAAGGAACTGTAGGAGGTTGTTCTGTACTCATGCATCATTACTACAGAGCGTCACCAGTCACCCACAGTACTTTGCACGTGACTATATGTTATGCCAGCAGATCCAGCGGATTACTTTGAACTGGATCCATGCAAACAGAGGGACAGTCAGTAGTATTTGACTACTAAAGTCAGGTTGAAGAGGATATATGTGTGAGCATGCACCCAAGATACGGAAAGCTGGCACATTGCCAGGCACAAGTACTAAGCATGCAGATCTAAGCATGAACATTGACAATATGAAAATCAAAGTCGCCTTCAGTAGAATAACGAGTGATATGAATCAAAGACTGTCATGAACAAGTCAAGTAGTTTGTATATTTGTTTGTCAGGTAGTTTCTATGTTAGTTTGTCAAGTAGTTTTTATGTTTGTTCGTCAGGTTTGTGAAGAGTCTGTTTTTGTGTGTCTGTCCGTCTGAGTGTCAGTCTAGTGCACGTGTTTGTAACCGTAGCACAATCCGCATCGTCGTGACTGTGATAAAGTAAGTATCAATAGAAATATATTTAACGTCATGCTGTTAGACCTAAGTCTCTATTCGAACAATAATTTGTAGGTTTTCATATCATCAGTGTCGCTACAAAGGTTACCATGGTTACAATCAGTGTTCAAAGGGGGCTAAAATCATTTAAAGAGGTTCGATCATGTGAAATGAGGGTATTGATGATGTATAAAATTGGAATTGAGCCAGCAGAGAGGTCAATGCAATAAAGCCCCCTCTGAAAACTGAAGCAGGCAAAAAATCCTCCAATTATCTTTTCTCTACAATTTTTCAGAAGTCGATTAGAAGCAACATTTTATCTTTTATTATTGTCTATTAACTGATTATTACGATATTTATTTTAGCTAATTTGATAATTTTGAAAATTTCATATCCTGTATCATTTCTTTGAGTTAATTCATTTGACTTTTTGAAACGTTTTTCTTCATTTGATGGATAATTTTTGCGAAGTTGACGCCCAGGAACCATTTAGAGTTGCTCCAATCCCAGGCAGCACAAAGTTGGTATCAGTGATCCAAAAAGTAGATAAATTAAAACAAACAGAAAAACAAACAGAGGGGGCTTTATTAAAATGTAGTGACCTCTCTAAAGTGAATTTTAAATCGTTGCTAGCTTTTAGCTTATTAGCAGACGAGCTGATCTTTAGGGAATGCTAACAATTCTTAGTTATCCCTATTTTGAAAAATGCAGAAAGAATGTAAAGATTACTCAGATAGAAGACTCTATTGCCCAAAGACGGGTATACAAAAAAGATGACCGCTTTTCATCCCAGAAGAGTAAAGGTGCAAGATGCAAGAGGTGGGTGGTGCTGTATTACTCACAAAACAAGACTATGTGCTCGAGAAGAAAGTACTACTAAAGGCTCTCATTTGATACAGCCGCCGTAGCACTATAAATCGGTGGCATTCCCATTAACTTATGCTGAGGAGTATCTCACAATATATTACTAAAGTAATCAAGGGAGTGACCAAAAATAGGGAAATTATTAAAGCAAGCGTCGCTAAGTATCACTAGTAGTACTAAGAACTCAGCTATTTAAAAACTTGTTAGAACGATAGGATGGTGTGTTGCAGTAGAACGATACAGCTCAAGGCTTAAAAGTGCTCGTTACAGCTTGTTCAAACAGCCCTCGAAATTTCAGCACCGCGGGCGGAGTAGCCCAGCTGTTGTGCGAATGTGAAGGAACTTACCGAGCAGCTGATGACCAGACCCAGAGCCATGCCGATCAGCACATAGACAGCAGCCATACCCGAGAAGGCTCCCACGATCGCAATATTGGTGGTCCTAGCATCACCTTCTGCACTCTTGTACACATCAAACGCCTGAAATTGAAATTTAAATGATGAATGTGTAAAAATGTCGAGGAACTAGGGACTATCTTATTCATCTTTCGAAACAAGAAGTTTGGTGTGTTCTGAAAACATACCTTGACTCCGTAGAAGGCGGTCACACCCAGCGCAGCAAGCGAGAAGAAAATGAGAACGGAGATGTAGACGAAGAGGTAGGGGCGACTGTGGAGACATTTGAACGGTTTTCTCAGCTCTCCCAAGATGTTCTCTCCAGACACGATTATCTGAAAGTAAATCTGATTAAAGGAGGGTTGTTAGGGGGAGCATTTGCTGTGTTGCATTTGTCTGTCCCTCCCTCCCTTGCGATCGAATTAGATGTTTGCTGTTACAAGAATTGAAACTAACCTTTCTTTGAGCGAGGATCTGGAAAAGTGCGAAGAGGTAGAATAGTACGATGAGAACATAGATGCCCTCCACTCCGATTGAGTTGAAGAAAGTCTGCTGGTAATACTCCCTCAAAAGCATGTAGAGACAGTACCCAGAGAAGACAGCAAGCAGCACGATGAACAGAAACACCACCCACACAAATGTTGGGAAACAAATGGTCCTGCAACACCCCTCCTGTAAAATAGCAGTGTTATTCGTTACATTTTTTGCCTTTTCGTATTTTTTTGAAGCATCGTCATTCGTCTTAGCTTGTTGACGAACACAAAACTTTCTTAAAACGCGATTTATTTATTTATGACGAAGAAATGAACCGCCTTAAAAAGCGCGGCTTGCGCGCCACTGCGCGTCGACTATCTTCTAACAGGAGTGTAATAAAACACATAAACCTCAAAGCCGCGTGTTCCAACGGAATTCGGAGTTTTTCCCCAAGGAGTTTGGACCGATCTTAAGACAGCCCCGAGGCCCGATCGCAATGTTAATACATACAAGAAGGAAGCGATAAACCTTATAACATCGAATACTTAACGAATCACAAACGCACAACACTTAGCAAGTTACAGCTTACACGGGACAATTAATTACAAAAATCTTTTGACACAATGTTTAGACACGTTGAAAAAGTTCACGTGCAGGTGTTATGAAGTGTAAACATCTTCAACATAAGTGCTCAGATTCATTTAACCTTGATATAAGATCAATTACATACTCTTTATCAATTATCGAGTAACGTGTATGAAGTGGTATAAAAATGGAATTAAGGTTAGTAATTAAGTAAAACCAGGTCAAGATAACCGCACTGTAAACTTATACGTTGAGTACATGTTACATACTTTACATACGTTACATACATTACATACATTACATACTATATATAAACGTGTAATCAAACACTCTACATTGGAAAAAGTGGGCGTTTAAAACATGAGTGTAAACCAGGTATTTCATATCATCAGCTGTAGGAACAGTACAGTGATTCTATAAATATAAGTGATGAAACAAAGCCATACAGTTTACAGGATCCTCCGGTAGAAAAGTCTGACGTCACAGTCTGACGTCACAGTACGGTACGTTTAGTTGCAAATGTTAAACACAACCATACATTTTTCAAATCCTTTTAATGTGTTGAAAATCGTGTTCGTTAATACAAAGTGGTTACTACAGAGCGTCTCATTGGTTACTACAGATAGCCTCACTATATACAGCGAGTATAAGGCATTTGTAAACTTCATAACACGTTACGTTTCCGTGTATTAGTAGCGTGTATAGTGTAATGTGTATACCAAGTGTACAATGTTATATTTGTGAAAAAACATCGAGAATCTTCTCTTGGTCACCTGAGGAGGTCTGTGGTGACCATTGGCGTGTGCAGGGGGGGGGGGGGGGGGTGGCATGCGCAGGGGGGTGACTTGCGCAGGGGGGTGGCGTGCGCAGGGGGGTGTTACTTCTTAAAACTACGCTTTACATCTCAGTTTACCACTTACCAGCTGATTTTAATTCCAACTTTTCGCAACAGACGGCATATAAATATTAGATGATATAATAATAATAAATTGAAGTTTAATAAGTGATTAACATCCCGTTGACTGTTCATCGATATGGTTGGTGTGTAATACCATTATAGTACGTGGGTTTTCTATTCTTCTATTGTGTTCTATAATCAGTAATGTTGCCCTGTTCTGCATCTTCAACCAAAGGCAAAAGCATCATGATTTTCTCGTTAATTTGCAACTTGAGTCCGAAATCTTTTACTTTTATTTGCTATGATTGTTGAAAACTGTGAAGCTTCGTGAAAAGCGCCCGCTTGTGGATATAATATAATATAACATACTCGCCTCGCGGGCGGAATTTCGTATAGCACTCGGGCCGAACGGGCCCTCCGGGCTATACGAAGATATGTCGTCCTCGGGCTGGCGCCCGAGACATATACATCTATACTATAATTTAAACTTGACAAAATTTCCCCGGCAACGGGGACATAGAAGAAAAAACACCGAAAATCGACCTCAAAATGACCCTCTGGTGAAATCAAACCCAGCTCGCAAATGGAGTTGAAACCTCGCCATTTTTAGCAGGGTTGTAGAAAAAGGATAGGAATAGGCTATAGCATTCTTAGAATTTTCAGGGTGAGAATCCTTGTCACGTTATTGGTCAGCTTCGCCGGGGCTCATGTCTTTCCTCGAGGGAGCATTAGTGTCTACAGAAAAACTGACAAATCCTAGCGAAGTCCAATCCGAACCACATCTTCCATCAGAGGTGGTGCTGGGTCAGTTAACCATAGAGGGGGTCAGGCACTGTACGCTCACGGCTGGTTCTTGGAGCCAACACTCTCAGCCCCACAGAAGTGGGAGCACTGTCGGTGGTGGCACACCCAGAAAACGGACAGTGTCTCTCCTTCTCTCTTCTTGGACCTGCATTGCTGCTGGCGAGTCAGCCAGTAGCAATGCAGCATCTCACTCACTCAATCACATCAGCAGTTCAAACACAGAGACTGGCACTCTCTACTCCGCCACGGAAAGTGGACAAAAATAACCCATCCAGTCATGGAAAAATGACATTATTGAACCAGCCGCAAAACCATGTTAAACCACGGAATATTACTAAAACTCCAAAGCGAGCGCTCTACAACAGGAAGAATCTGGAAAGCGCCAAGACAAACCAGTATAGAAAGGACCAAAATCAGCACTCCACGAGAGCGCGAGACAGCCGCGCGCAGCATAACAAAACAATCTGAAACAAAGGGACGTCAAAAGTTAAATACACCAAAGATAAACCAAAGGAACATCACACCAGGGTTCGAGTTTAATTTCATCCCAACTCGATCCTCCAAAATACTAAAAGCACGACACAACCTCGAGGATCACCAGGGCAGGCCCGCTAGCATAATGCGGTGGTAGTTCCTCGAAGTAACGCACTACCTTTTCCGGGAGGGTGTTTCGACACCTGACTCCAGACGGGTTCTATGGAGTCTCTCGATGACGGATCATTATGGCAGATAACCTTAGGGTCATCGCCGATCCACCGGGTCATAACTATGTTATGTCTTTTGGACGTACCGGGCTCTGCGAACCCCATGCCAAGCAGAGCAAAAGGTACAAAGCCTGCAGTCCAAAGGAGCTCCATCAGACGTTAGCCACAAGGCGGACGTAGCCTCCTTGCTAATCCGGGGAGGTAGAGTGAGCGCCCTCGACAAAAAAAAAAAAAAAAAAATTCTTAGAATTTTGATTTAGGCTTTAGATTTTTTATAATTAACGTCGGAAGTGAGGTAAAATAACCGTTAGAATAATGTCGTTATTTTAGCAAAGGTTTACTGCGCTGTTGCGTAGCAACGTTAAAATGCACGTGCGCGAGCAAAAACATCTTAACTACGCGCGTTGTTATGCTGTATGCTACGTCATAATTTCAAAAATAGCTCACATTTACGCTCACGCTATGACTTATATTCATAACTTTGGTTGTGATTGGTATTTTTTGATGCGGTAAAAAGTATCGTTTTGGGAATCCGAATACTAACAACGCTGTCGCCATTGTTAGATAAATTCCATTATGTCTACAGTATAACAGAGCTATATGATGAAGAGAAATTAAAACATAACTGATTTTTAAAATTTCCTTGAACAAAGCTTTCGACTAGCGGGTTTCTAGTATAATATATCGCACGCGCAGGGGCGTGCGATATAAATTTCCGCCCGCTGAGTTTTATTGTAACAGAACGTGTTAGGGGGGGGGGGGGGGAACTAAGCAATCTTCATTTTAACCAGTTCTCACTCACCTTTTCTTGCTGTATTTTAAATCACAAGTCTACGCTATGTTATTATAAATAACACATTTAATTCTTGTTAATGTGGATAATGTGAGATAGTAATAGTACTACTGTAACTAATGTGAGGTAAATGTAAATATGCGTTCGTTATCATTTTACCACGTAAAATAACATATGAGAGTTGAATATTTCATAAGCTCTTCTCAAACTTGCTGACATGTCACT
This sequence comes from Bolinopsis microptera, assembly GCF_026151205.1. Lineage (NCBI taxonomy): Eukaryota > Metazoa > Ctenophora > Tentaculata > Lobata > Bolinopsidae > Bolinopsis > Bolinopsis microptera. Next base: position 11,652,189 of record NC_087072.1, on the reverse strand, counting down.
CACTAAACATTCCTTCTAGAACAAAACATGGTTGAAGGGTCATAACAAATAAACATTTATATTCCTTCTAGAACAAAACATGTTTGAAGGGTCATAACAAACTTACATTTATATTCCTTCTAGAACAAAACATGGTTGAAGGGTCATAACAAATTAACATTTATATTCCTTCTAGAACAAAACATGGTTGAAGGGTCATAACCCCCCGCCCCTTATACTATAAATACTCTTTATGACTCAAGCTCCAGCGCAGTGTGTATAAAACGACTGTACGAGGTCCCCTGCTGTATACTGCTGGCGACAATGTTATTGTTTAACAGGTGTCGGACCTTGTATTTGGTGACACAGTACAAATTCCTGTTGTAATAGCTGGTGAATACTGAATATGTCATTTGTCGCTCACTCCCCTACTCGCTTGATAATTACAACATTTTTTTGAGAGCAGACGGGGGGGGGGGTTAGGTCACACAACACATGCTGAACAACATGTATGTTAACTAATTAAAAGGAGAACTAATTGTTAGATGTTATATAAAATCATTAGAATAAAAGCGTATAAACGGATAAAGACTGCGATTTCCTCAAGGTGACAAGGTTAATAGTAATAGGTAAGGTACTTTAGAGATTATCCCTTTTTTGGCAAAACTTTAATACAGCTAGTAGTTTGTCCACACAGCTACAAAACCTCCTTGCTTCTTGACTGATCAAAGCAATCTCAGCTCTACACAGTCACCGATTTGGAAAGGTGTTTCTATTAGAGCTGAAGAAGCAGACAAGAAATAAAACCGTCATGAGACGCTCACAAATGAGCGGGGGGAGGGGGCAGGGGGAAGGGGGGGGGGGGGGTGGGCGGGGTCAACCCAGCATGCACAAGAATAATACTGCAGTATTACAAACAAATGTTGGTTGAGCAATGAAGTGACCTGATAACATGGGGCAATATATTCTAGATATTTTATTTATTTTTCAACAGACGACAACTTCCTGTTTTTTCTTCTATATTAGTTACTCATATCTCTTTTACAGACTTTTTTACAAGGACATTGACAGATGATACTCACATTAGGCATTCATTATTGCATCTAAATTATTTCACTTGCATTAGGTTTAGGAAAACAAATTTTTTTTTTTTAGAAATTTATTCTCTGGTTAACAGATTTCAAATGTTTAATTAATTTGTAGTATGACAGTAAGGTATATAAGAAGTTATTTAATTTTGCTTGGGCTATTATATTGACTATTGAGGTTTAATGATGATATGGAATTTGAATTCTATATAAATTTACACTATGTGGTTGGGGCATTTTGCATAGTAAATATGGTTACTACTCCTATATATCATATTATTTGATTGGTATTCGATTTCTGATTATTTCTCTAGGAATATGATTATTATATCTCAATTTGGCTTTAGGTAGGGTGCCCCGCTAAAAGAACTGGATTCTTCCAGGAAGCATCCCGTGCACAGACCTTGGTCTACATATATATTAAATTATTAACCATTCATTCTGTATGTGCACGAAAATTTATTTCAATCAAAACATATTTCCGTGTAAGTTCCCAGCGTCACACATTGTAGTGAATATACAGGGTGGGCCAAAAGTCAGTGGGCATAAGTTGGCCTTAATAGCTTAGTCAGTGAGTGCCCAATTGAAATAATTCTTTTTGGTAAGACGTACTACCACCACTGGTTCGAGGAATTTGTCAAATCGAAAAATATTCGAGTTCATTCTTTTCAAATGAAGGTTTATTTCTGCATTTATTTAATAGTTTGGATAGTCAGATCGAGCTAAATTCGAATTACGTTTGTCCTGAAAAAAAAAACTGTATGTCTGTCTGTCTGTCTGTAATTTACGAATGGTTTAATCAAGATAACAGTAAGAGATATGGGACTGGTTTTTTTCGGTTTAGTGCCGACAAAACTCTGACGAAGCCAAATGATTAAGTTTTTTTAAATCGGTCGGTGGTAAGTGGTTTAATTGATCATTTTGTGACGGAAATGTGATACAAAAGTGTCTCACGTTATGTCCCACTCTCGCTTTCTCTCCCTTAATGACAGATTTGCTATATAATTAGGTAATTGGGGGGGGGGGGGGTACTTATAATGGTTCGGGGGGGGGGGGGGGGGGGGGGGCGGGGGGGGGGGCGGGGGGGGGGGGGGGGGCCGGGGGGGTACTTATAACGGTTCGGGCAACTTATAAGGGGGGAGCTGGATGGGACTGGAGGGGGAGGGGGCCGCCCGGGGGGGGGGGGTACTTATAAGGGGGAGGGGCTGGAGGGGGAGGGGGCCGCGCCGGGGGGGGAGGGGGCCACGCCGGGGGGGTTTGGGCTACTTATAAGGGGGGGAGCTGGATGGGGCTAGAGGGGGAGGGGCTGGAGGGGGGGGGGGTACTTATTATGTAATTGTGAGAGAATGTAGGGGATGTAGCTTACATTACACGCAGCATACTACGTGACTTGTAGAAAGTATAGACAGGACATTAGCGACCAGGCTACTCCACAACCGGGCTACATAATTATAAGCAATAAAAGTATAATGTATATTATATTATTATATATAACTCTCCTTGAAAATAGATATAGATTATAGCTGCAGTGCAAAGATATCGAATATAGAACAGTTGTTGATAAGCGGCGACATTTCAGTAGTTCACTAAGTGTCATTGTATGTGAAACTGTTAAGGAATGATTTATATTATCTTAATACAATACCTCCATTCGAGCAGTATACAGTATACACGCGATACGTGCCGTACTATAACATGCCGTACTATTACATGCCGTACTATTATATGTTCTCAATGGTGCATCATCCCTTTATGCAATAGATAGAAGGAAGTGATCTTCTAATGGAGACTAAATTATTCTGTTCTCCTGTGTTACTAAGGGTTTGTTGTAGTTAAAGATCAGCTATTATAGTCTGAACTGGAGGCGAGCACATTATATAATCTATATATTATATATTACATAATGTTATTTATATAATATCTATACTAGAAATCCCGTGGTTATAGGGAGGAAGTTAATAATATATTTGAAAGAAATTTTTGATCACATCAAAAAACATCCATCCAAACCGAAGATACAGCCGAATCGCCGATTAATATGTGAAACAGTCCAGACAAAGTAATATGATAACAAAACTGCTCGCAAAATCTTTGCACGTGCGCGTACATCGTAACAACCGCCTTCGTTGTTATGGAACTTCTTATTTCCCGTCTAATTTGCACTTGAGCGAACAGACAAACAAACAGACACTTTCGGATTATAAAAGAGATTATTGCCTATAATTTGTAGTGCCAGAGTATTTTTTTTTTGTAATTGATCCCCGATTACTGTGGGTCAGAAAATTGCGCAATCATAGTTCGTTTGGTAATACTGATGCTGTAATACAGATGATGTACTAAAAACGAGCAGGATGGCTACATACTTCACACTACATACTGAACAGAATGGTTACATACTACTTTATTTGATTATTTGTATTTGAGATTCTGCGATTAAATTTATTTTGTTGATTGTAATGTTGTGATATTGCATAATTTATTGTAAATGTAATATATGTTTCAGAAAATTATAATGCGATTAATGTAACGCGATGGAAGTTCTTTAAGCGAGCAATTCCAGTCCAAACCCTGGAAACATGACATAAAAGATTCGTTTTCACTTGTTTGCATAAAAAGCATTAATACTATACTACATACTACATACTGTACAGAATGATTACATACGACATACTACATACTACATAAATCATACTGTACAGAATGGTTACATACTACATACTACATACATCATACTGTACAGAATGGTTACATACTACATACTAGTATACGTCATACTGTACAGAATGGTTAAAGAATGTTTAGTAATTGTGATATTCTTTACAGTAGTATACTAGTCGTAACTGCATAATTATTTACCACTTAATCCGTGCTATGTCTATATCCGCTTATTTCCAGCAAATTCTAAAGCTGAGTAGCAGTTGTACAGCTACACTAGCTGTAGTACTGATATGTAGCTCAAAAAATGATATAACATATCATATGTTCAATTAAAGTTGAATATATTGTTGCGAACTATAGTAAAGTAATAAGGGAGGTTAGCAAGAGTAACTCTGTGGTAATGTGTACACGGTCAACTATAGTAATTTCCGTGCAGTTACCAATTATTATACTCCGAGTAGAGCACGTATTATACTCCGAGTAGAGCACGTATTATACTCCGAGTAGAGCACGTATTATACTCCGAGTAGAGCACGTATTATACTCCGAGTACAGCACATATTATACTCCGAGTACAGCACCTATTATACTCCGAGTACAGCACGTATGTGCTGTATGTATATATACTCCGAGTACAGTATGTCACGAGACTTGTCACATGGCTAAATGCCGAATTACAGAAGCCGATATACCCAAAACGGAGATCTTTCTCTTTCACTAATGGCTTAGTAATGAGGAGAAGAAGCTTTTAGACAGAGCAGATCTGGATATCAAAGTGACCTCATTAGAAAGCTACACACTATTAGAAATTAGAACACTAATTTAAGTGAGTCATCACGATGGGAATGTCGAGAGATTTCTTGTAGTTAAAAGGAGAAATAACGTTGCTAAACATGGACTACTTGTCTTTACTATGCGGCCTGGAGAAATGTTTCAATAATTCAGAGAGTTTAACCTACCTTTTCAATAATGCACATGTTACCAATTTCAAGGAAATACCAATTTTTGGACCACATAAGTCGTAATTTCTAAAATACTGTGTTTTTGAGTTATTGGCGAACGACAAGATGCAAAATTGACTATATTTTGCAACCACTTTTGCCCAGAGAGTTTAACCTACCTTTCATTTAAAGTCTGTCTCATATTGTCGATTGTCTTGTAGCTGGTGAGTGTGTCTTGTAGCTGGTGAGTGTGTCTTGTAGCTGGTGAGTGTGTTTTGTAGCTGGTGAGTGTGTTTTGTAGCTGGTGAGTGTGTCTTGTAGCTGGTGAGTGTGTCTTGTAGCTGGTGAGTGTGTCTTGTAGCTGGTGAGTGTGTCTTGTAGCTGGTGAGTGTGTCTTGTAGCTGGTGAGTGTGTCTTGTAGCTGGTGAGTGTGTCTTGTAGCTGGTGAGTGTGTCTTGTAGCTGGTGAGTGTGTCTTGTAGCTGGTGAGTGTGTCTTGTAGCTGGTGAGTGTGTCTTGTAGCTGGGGAGTGTGTCTTGTAGCTGGTGAGTGTGTCTTGTAGCTGGTGAGTGTGTCTTGTAGCTGGTGAGTGTGTCTTGTAGCTGGTGAGTGTGTCTTGTAGCTGGTGAGTGTGTCTTGTAGCTGGTGAGTGTGTCTTGTAGCTGGTGAGTGTGTCTTGTAGCTGGTGAGTGTGTCTTGTAGCTGGTGAGTGTGTCTTGTAGCTGGTGAGTGTGATTTGTAGCTGGTGAGTGTGTCTTGTAGCTGGTGAGTGTGTCTTGTAGCTGGTGAGTGTGTCTTGTAGATGGTGAGTGTGTTTTGTAGCTGGTGAGTGTGTCTTGTAGCTGGTGAGTGTGTCTTGTAGCTGGTGAGTGTGTCTTGTAGCTGGTGAATGTGTCTTGTAGCTGGTGAGTGTGTCTTGTAGCTGGTGAGTGTGTCTTGTAGCTGGTGAGTGTGTCTTGTAGCTGGTGAGTGTGTCTTGTAGCTGGTGAGTGTGTCTTGTAGCTGGTGAGTGTGTCTTGTAGCTGGTGAGTGTGTCTTGTAGCTGGTGAGTGTGTCTTGTAGCTGGTGAGTGTGTCTTGTAGCTGGTGAGGGTGTCTTGTAGCTGATGAGTGTGTCTTGTAGCTGGTGAGTGTGTCTTGTAGCTGGTGAGTGTGTCTTGTAGATGGTGAGTGTGTCTTGTAGCTGGTGAGTGTGTCTTGTAGCTGGTGAGTGTGTCTTGTAGCTGGTGAGTGTGTCTTGTAGCTGGTGAGTGTGTCTTGTAGATGGTGAGTGTGTCTTGTAGCTGGTGAGTGTGTCTTGTAGCTGGTGAGTGTGTCTTGTAGCTGGTGAGTGTGTCTTGTAGCTGGTGAATGTGTCTTGTAGCTGGTGAGTGTGTCTTGTAGCTGGTGAGTGTGTCTTGTAGCTGGTGAGTGTGTCTTGTAGCTGGTGAGTGTGTCTTGTAGCTGGTGAGTGTGTCTTGTAGCTGGTGAGTGTGTCTTGTAGCTGGTGAGTGTGTCTTGTAGCTGGTGAGTGTGTCTTGTAGCTGGTGAGTGTGTCTTGTAGCTGGTGAGTGTGTCTTGTAGCTGGTGAGGGTGTCTTGTAGCTGGTGAGTGTGTCTTGTAGCTGGTGAGTGTGTCTTGTAGATGGTGAGTGTGTCTTGTAGATGGTGAGTGTGTCTTGTAGCTGGTGAGTGTGTCTTGTAGCTGGTGAGTGTGTCTTGTAGCTGGTGAGTGTGTCTTGTAGCTGGTGAGTGTGTCTTGTAGCTGGTGAGTGTGTCTTGTAGCTGGTGAGTGTGTCTTGTAGCTGGTGAGTGTGTCTTGTAGATGGTGAGTGTGTCTTGTAGCTGGTGAGTGTGTCTTGTAGCTGGTGAGTGTGTCTTGTAGCTGGTGAGTGTGTCTTGTAGCTGGTGAGTGTGTCTTGTAGCTGGTGAGTGTGTCTTGTAGCTGGTGAGTGTGTCTTGTAGCTGGTGAGTGTGTCTTGTAGCTGGTGAGTGTGTATTGTAGCTGGTGAGTGTGTCTTGTAGCTGGTGAGGGTGTCTTGTAGCTGATGAGTGTGTCTTGTAGCTGGTGAGTGTGTCTTGTAGCTGGTGAGTGTGTCTTGTAGCTGGTGAGTGTGTCTTGTAGCTGGTGAGTGTGTCTTGTAGCTGGTGAGTGTGTTTTGTAGCTGGTGAGTGTGTCTTGTAGCTGGTGAGTGTGTCTTGTAGATGGTGAGTGTGTCTTGTAGCTGGTGAGTGTGTCTTGTAGCTGGTGAGTGTGTCTTGTAGCTGGTGAGTGTGTCTTGTAGCTGGTGAGTGTGTCTTGTAGCTGGTGAGTGAGTCTTGTAGATGGTGAGTGTGTCTTGTAGCTGGTGAGTGTGTCTTGTAGCTGGTGAGTGTGTCTTGTAGCTGGTGAGTGTGTCTTGTAGCTGGTGAGTGTGTCTTGTAGCTGGTGAGTGTGTCTTGTAGCTGGTGAGTGTGTCTTGTAGCTGGTGAGTGTGTCTTGTAGCTGGTGAGTGTGTCTTGTAGCTGGTGAGTGTGTCTTGTAGCTGGTGAGTGTGTCTTGTAGCTGGTGAGTGTGATTTGTAGCTGGTGAGTGTGTCTTGTAGCTGGTGAGTGTGTCTTGTAGCTGGTGAGTGTGTCTTGTAGCTGGTGAGTGTGTCTTGTAGCTGGTGAGTGTGTCTTGTAGCTGGTGAGTGTGTCTTGTAGCTGGTGAGTGTGTCTTGTAGCTGGTGAGTGTGTCTTGTAGCTGGTGAGTGTGTCTTGTAGCTGGTGAGTGTGTCTTGTAGCTGGTGAGTGTGTCTTGTAGCTGGTGAGTGTGTCTTGTAGCTGGTGAGTGTGTCTTGTAGCTGGTGAGTGTGTCTTGTAGCTGGTGAGTGTGTCTTGTAGCTGGTGAGTGTGTCTTGTAGCTGGTGAGTGTGTCTTGTAGCTGGTGAGTGTGTCTTGTAGCTGGTGAGTGTGTCTTGTAGCTGGTGAGTGTGTCTTGTAGCTGGTGAGTGTGTCTTGTAGCTGGTGAGTGTGATTTGTAGCTGGTGAGTGTGATTTGTAGCTGGTGAGTGTGTCTTGTAGCTGGTGAGTGTGTCTTGTAGCTGGTGAGTGTGTCTTGTAGATGGTGAGTGTGTCTTGTAGCTGGTGAGTGTGTCTTGTAGCTGGTGAGTGTGTCTTGTAGCTGGTGAGTGTGTCTTGTAGCTGGTGAGTGTGTCTTGTAGCTGGTGAGTGAGTCTTGTAGATGGTGAGTGTGTCTTGTAGCTGGTGAGTGTGTCTTGTAGCTGGTGAGTGTGTCTTGTAGCTGGTGAGTGTGTCTTGTAGCTGGTGAGTGTGTCTTGTAGCTGGTGAGTGTGTCTTGTAGCTGGTGAGTGTGTCTTGTAGCTGGTGAGTGTGTCTTGTAGCTGGTGAGTGTGTCTTGTAGCTGGTGAGTGTGTCTTGTAGCTGGTGAGTGTGTCTTGTAGCTGGTGAGTGTGTCTTGTAGCTGGTGAGTGTGTATTGTAGCTGGTGAGTGTGTCTTGTAGCTGGTGAGTGTGTCTTGTAGCTGGTGAGGGTGTCTTGTAGCTGATGAGTGTGTCTTGTAGCTGGTGAGTGTGTCTTGTAGATGGTGAGTGTGTCTTGTAGCTGGTGAGTGTGTCTTGTAGCTGGTGAGTGTGTCTTGTAGCTGGTGAGTGTGTCTTGTAGCTGGTGAGTGAGTCTTGTAGATGGTGATTGTGTCTTGTAGCTGGTGAGTGTGTCTTGTAGATGGTGAGTGTGTCTTGTAGCTGGTGAGTGTGTCTTGTAGCTGGTGAGTGTGTCTTGTAGCTGGTGAGTGTGTCTTGTAGCTGGTGAGTGTGTCTTGTAGCTGGTGAGTGTGTCTTGTAGCTGGTGAGTGTGTTTTGTAGCTGGTGAGTGTGTCTTGTAGCTGGTGAGTGTGTCTTGTAGCTGGTGAGTGTGTCTTGTAGCTGGTGAGTGTGTCTTGTAGCTGGTGAGTGTGTCTTGTAGCTGGTGAGTGTGTCTTGTAGCTGGTGAGTGTGTCTTGTAGCTGGTGAGTGTGTCTTGTAGCTGGTGAGTGTGTCTTGTAGCTGGTGAGTGTGATTTGTAGCTGGTGAGTGTGTCTTGTAGCTGGTGAGTGTGTCTTGTAGCTGGTGAGTGTGTCTTGTAGCTGGTGAGTGTGTCTTGTAGCTGGTGAGTGTGTCTTGTAGCTGGTGAGTGTGTCTTGTAGCTGGTGAGTGTGTCTTGTAGCTGGTGAGTGTGTCTTGTAGCTGGTGAGTGTGTCTTGTAGCTGGTGAGTGTGTCTTGTAGCTGGTGAGTGTGTCTTGTAGCTGGTGAGTGTGTCTTGTAGCTGGTGAGTGTGTCTTGTAGCTGGTGAGTGTGTCTTGTAGCTGGTGAGTGTGTCTCGTAGCTGGTGAGTGTGTCTTGTAGCTGGTGAGTGTGTCTTGTAGCTGGTGAGTGTATCTTGTAGCTGGTGAGTAACGAACAGTTACTCAATAAAAATGGAAAGATTATAGTAACATTTAAGTCTTGGACGTATTTTTGATGCTTCAGCATGTCAATATGCTTTCTAGGAGTTATAGAACCCATCAGACTATTGATTTTATAAAGAAAGGGAAAATCTAAAAACGTGAGTCTAGAATATCAAACCACGAGTCATCCTTTCTCTACAAGCATATTCATAATTTAGAAGTGTTTGACATACATACTCTATTGGCTGGAATGAGTTCATTTACATAATATAGCTAGTTTTACTGTTTTAGTTATACAGGAATATTTACATAAGAACACGCATTAAATAACCAGTACATTTGCTATAACATCTGCACACACTCATCCTAACAACAGGATACTCTACGGCAAAGGGACAATTTACTTTATTAACAAGTGTGAACACGGTAAACGACCCCATCCCCCACCCCTCTCGCATGGTACCGCCCCTCGCACGGTACCCGCCCCCTCGCATGGGTACCCGCCCCCCTCCCCCTGAAGCAGCTTGATCTCTACTCCCTACAGCGCCGCCGCGAAAGGTACATGATCATCCTTGTCTGGAAAATTTACTACGGTGAGATTCCCAACAGTGTAAACATTTCTTTCCACCACTCTCAAAGAAGAGGTGTTACATGTCTTCGTCCTCTTGGCGGACCAAAATACAAAAGCATCAACACCATGAGGTTCCATTCTTTCCCTTCAGTGGCCTCTGCTTTGTATAACGTTGTGCCTCACGACATCAAGTCTATACCAACATTGCCAAAATTCAAGGCAGCACTTGATCGCTTTCTCCATACCGTCCCCGACACCCCTCCTACCCCTAATGGAAATTCAATCTTGGAATGGGCTGTGAGCAAGACATGATAACGGAGAACCCGGTGGTGGAGACGCAAGATGTCTTGGCCTGGGCGTGCTAGCCCGAAACGAACCCAAGGTACCCAAGGTAAGGTACCCCCCCCCCCACACGGTACCCGCCCAATCGCACGGTACCCGCTCCGCCCCCCTCGCACGGTATAATACAGTTATACAGTCCCGTCTAGAATCGTAAAGCTCAAGTGATCCTTAGTGCTTCAGTGATGGTAAAATGTCATGATAAACGTTCCGAAGGTGCGCTTTAAATCACTGTCCTTATCCTAAATATGGGCTAAGAGAGGGAGCTGGAGGTAGCTAAATATGGACTAAGCTAATGCAAAATGCAGATTAAACTTGTCCCAAAAGATAGTGTTATGTAAATTTTGTGGGCACCTGTGTTTAAAGTATAGGTATACAGTTTACCCTTACTAAAGACAGCGATCTACTGGGCTAGGCTAATGTGTAAAAATTAGACCAGTTACTCCAGTAGCAGGGAATAGTTGAGTGTGCACTTCGATGTATACGATTTCTGACAACACAGGGTTGTTTGTTAGATCATTCTTAACCAAAATCGTTTAGGTACGCAATTTGTGTCGCTAGACATAACCCTACAGGGCAAATTTTCTAAATTACCCTCAGTCGCGTATATGGGATTTTTGTATTTCAGCCCCTGAAGGTCATAGAGACTTCAATTTTAGCTTAAAACTACCGCAATGGCCATATTTATATACAAGTTATGAAGCAACATAAGGTCTCCAGTGCTTTGTTTTATAGATATTGACAAAAAACTGTTTTTTGGCTCAGCGAACCAAAAATGGGACTGAATTTTGATAACTTGAACTAGGAAAATCGTAGAGACTTGAATTTTAGCTTAAAATGAGCGCAAACATCACATTTATATACAACTTATAAAGCAATATAAGCCCTTTAATGCTTATTTGTTAAGATATTGACAAAAATCGGTCATTTTGGATACACGCGTGAGGAAAAATACCAAATTGGGTAAAAACTTTGGTCTTTTTTTACCAGTTTTGTGCTCAAGTTATTAAAATGTGCTTTGATGTTGTAGATCGGGTGTTTTCTTCCAATATGGGTTTCGGTATAAATCTGGAAGGACCCGGTTCATGTGTGATAGGGGTTAAAAACCCTAAAATGTCAGGCGATGGGCGAGACAATTGTCTGAATTTGGTTATAAAAACACTTGCACTCTTTGTTAGGGTTTGCTTTTTTCTGCTACATCGATCCGATTTCTAACTACTAATCATCCGCATCTAGATCAGTCTCTTTTAGATACATGATTTCTATAAGTTCTTAAAGGTACATATTCCGGCATGATGTAAAGTCTATATCAAAGCATTTTAATGTGGTCTTAACAAGTTGCAAGATATTCAAGTTCACTAATAAAACAAAGATTGTAGGTTATAATCCTTCTTTTAGTTTTACATATTGAGTAATTTTGGCTACACAGGAAAGATACCAAATTGGTTTACCAAACTAAGATTGTAGGTTATCTATTATTCTTTACATGATTATTGACACAACTTCATTATAGTCAAACCTGTATTATTTTAAATATTTAATATTTATCCACACTCTCCATAAGAATATTATTGGGAGTCATTTTTGATTTTTGTGGTTAAAATTCGATTTGTGGTTAAAATCAGTATTTCCAAGCAAAAAACTGTCCCAAATTTCTCCTTCGAATATGGTCCGCTAGTTCGAAATTTTAGCACTTATGAACGTTATTGTTAGACATTACATTAGTGTAATACAACTGAGACCAGATGTAGTGATCTATTCAGATAAAGCGAAGAAGGTGCATCTGAATGAGGAGAACTTTGCTGATCAAGAGAAAAGAATATGAAGAGATATCAGCAGCTGACAGAAGAGATTGCAAGCTCCAGACAGTAGCAGTTCGAGTTCGAGGCATTCACAACTGCAGCCTCCAAACCTTTATGAACCACTGCACCTTGAACGTAAACACTAAAGAGAAAAAGGCCTGCATGAAGATCGCTGAAATTAGCATGAGGGCATCATACACCATCTATCTGTCCAGAAACACCATTATATGGACAGATGATTGGGAGTTAGTCCAGAGGCTAGTAATTGCATAGTAGGAGCGTATAATGTTTGTAGAATGTAATTATTTTTACAAACTACCGTTCAAAACTTATAGATCAAGTGATTGCCTACTCACAATTATATTACAACGTCGTGGGGTCAGTTGATATTGTTGCTAAAAATCAGGAGCAAGCGTCTTGAAACAGGATACCATGAATCTGTATAAGTTTTAAGTAGTTTCATTCTACGTTTAATATTATTATTGGGTCGTTTACGTTAAAGTTATATTCGGCCATTTTATAGCCTCCCCCTCAAAAAGCCCACAATTACTCAATATTATGTAAAAGAAGGATAACCTACAATCTTTGTTTTATATTAGTGAATTTGAATATCTTGCAACTTGTTAAGACCACATTAAAATGCTTTGATATAGACTTTACATCATGCCGGAATATGTACCTTTAAGAACTTATAGAAATCATGTATCTAAAAGAGAATGATCTAGATGCGGATGATTAGTAGTTAGAAATCGGATCGATGTAGCAGAAAAAAGCAAACCCTAGCAAAGAGTGCAAGTGTTTTTATAACCAAATTCAGACAATTGTCTCGCCCATCGCCTGACATTTTTGGGTTTTTAACCCCTATCACCCATGAACCGGGTGCTTCCAGATTTATACCGAAACCCATATTGGAAGAAAACACCCGATCTACAACATCAAAGCACATTTTAATAACTTGAGCACAAAACTGGTCAAAAAAAGACCAAAGTTGTTGCCCAATTTGGTGTTTTTCCTCACGCGTGTAGCCAAAATGACCGATTTTTGTCAATATCTTAACAAATAAGCATTAAAGGGCTTATATTGCTTTATAAGTTGTATATAAATGTGATGTTTGCGCTCATTTTAAGCTAAAATTCAAGTCTCTACAATTTTCCTAGTTCAAGTTATCAGTATTCGGTCCCATTTTTGGTTCGCTGAGACAAAAAACAGTTTTTTGTCAATATCTATAAAACAAAGCACTGGAGACCTTATGTTGCTTCATAACTTGTATATAAATATGGCCATTGCGGTAGTTTTAAGCTAAAATTGAAGTCTCTATGACCTTCAGGGGCTGAAATACAAAAATCCCATATACGCGACTGAGGGTAATTTAGAAAATTTGCCCTGTAGGGTTATGTCTAGCGACACAAATTGCGTACCTAAACGATTTTGGTTAAGAATGATCTAACAAACAACCCTGTGTTGTCAGAAATCGTATACATCGAAGTGCACACTCAACTATTCCCTGCTACTAGAGTAAGTGCAGTGTAAAGAAATATATGGTCAACTGATGGTTGACATGACCTACTTCTTATAAACACACCCTCACATGTATTTCACAATCTCCAGCCAAGCTACCTCCCTCTCTTACCACAGTACATTCAGCTACCTCCCTCTCTTACCACAGTACATTCAGCTACCTCCCTCTCTTACCACAGTACATTCAGCTACCTCCCTCTCTTACCACAGTACATTCAGCTACATCCCTCTCTTACCACAGTACATTCAGCTACCTCCCTCTCTAACCTCACTATATTCAGCTTCCTCCCTCTCTAGTCTCTAACCACAGTACATTCAGCTACCTCCCTCTCTAACCTCGCTAGATTCAGCTACCTCCCTCTCTAACCTCACTACATTCAGCTACCTCCCTCTCTAACCTCACTACATTCAGCTCCCTCCCTCTCTAACCTCACTACATTCAGTTACCTCCCTCTCTAACCTCACTACATTCAGCTACCTCCCTCTCTAACCTCGCTACATTCAGCTACCTCCCTCTCTTACCACAGTACATTCAGCTACCTCCCTCTCTAACCTCACTACATTCAGCTACCTCCCTCTCTAACCTCACTACATTCAGCTCCCTCCCTCTCTAACCTCACTACATTCAGCTACCTCCCTCTCTAACCTCGCTACATTCAGCTACCTCCCTCTCTAACCTCACTACATTCAGCTACCTCCCTCTCTAACCTCACTACATTCAGCTCCCTCCCTCTCTAACCTCACTACATTCAGCTACCTCCCTCTCTAACCTCGCTACATTCAGCTCCCTCCCTCTCTAACCTCACTACATTCAGCTACCTCCCTCTCTAACCTCACTACATTCAGCTCCCTCCCTCTCTAACCTCACTACATTCAGCTACCTCCCTCTCTAACCTCACTACATTCAGCTACCTCCCTCTCTAACCTCACTACATTCAGCTACCTCCCTCTCTAACCTCACTACATTCAGCTACCTCCCTCTCTAACCTCACTACATTCAGCTACCTCCCTCTCTAACCTCACTAAATTCAGCTACCTCCCTCTCTAACCTCACTACATTCAGCTCCCTCCCTCTCTAACCTCACTACATTCAGCTCCCTCCCTCTCTAACCTCACTATATTCAGCTCCCTCCCTCTCTAACCTCACTACATTCAGCTACCTCCCTCTCTAACCTCACCACATTCAGCTACCTCCCTCTCTAACCATACAGTCATTAGCTTGGTCCAGTCAGAGCCACAACAGTATGTGTCTTTGTATATTCCAGGCTCTATTATGGCTCTATTTTACAGCAGTGTATCATCTGCCCATGTATTACAATATAGCCCGCTTATAATCACCAGAACTCAGGAGCCACTGTTTTGGTGGTGGCTCTTGAGTCGAGCAGTTAATTTAAATCGTAATATATTCTCTTCTGGGGAAGATTTCAAAGAACCCTGGTATAGTAACAATAACTTGGGCTATTCTTTGTGTTTAAGTGGTATCTAACACATATTGTATTAAAATAATTCTTTGGGACAACTATACCGTTGATCAGAGTCACATCTGATGACTTCAGTGAAAGCCTGAAAGGGCTAATGACTTCAGTGAAAGAGCTGGTGACCTAAGGTTATATCCAAAGTTTGTTCGCCAATGGGGTGTGTCTGGGTGTCAAAGATCTTCAAGGTGGGTGCTACTTGTGATGAACTCTAGAAGGATTTTTTTGACTGGTATGGGTAAAATGCTTTATTACTTTTCAAATCAGCGTGAAAAAATAAAAATTGGCCATGGAATAAGAATTTTAGTGCCCAAAATTTGGACCCCCAAGTGGTGTCAAAAACGCGAATTAAATAGGTAATAATTATTTTACTTTTAGTCTTGACACCACTTTAGGGTTAGACGGGTTCATGCTAGTATTTTTAACTCTTAGAAGACCTGATGTTCAAAAGTGTAGCTAACCAAGAGGCCCCCCTGCTTACACCCTTGTCAAGAGGAGTAGTTACTAAATACTAACTACTAGTTAGGGCATTATGAGGCACTTCCACACTACACGTTACACGGAAATATTTAGTGTGCAGAATAATTGGAATGTTTAATATACGTTATAATATACACGGAGAACGTAATTCAATATAGTTCAATGTTTTAAGACGAATGCCAGGAGAATTCCTGACTTTTTATGAATCTATGAAGAAAATGTTTCAGTTACACGTACCAGAGCATTGTTACACAGTTCCGCTTTAACATAACAGCTTAATACGATTAACAGATCGGATGTAGGCCTTAAACGCTGGTACATTGATTCTCACACTAATACTCGCTTAAAAGTCTGAGAAAAACTCACTAAATCACACTTGAGCTGTGATAAGACGAGCAGTTGAATATATTCCTACTCAACTGACTTTACTCTTTGTCAGTAAATAATAAATATACCCATTAAACCGATTACATCCTAGGAATATACAACAAGATACAAGATACGACGAGGAATATAACTTCTCCGAATTGTGACAAATTAAATAAGCATGTCTTTAAAGCAGTCTTAAACATATCCACTGTAATCTGTATAACACATTTTAACTGATGGTGGTAGATTGTTGTAAATTTTAGGTCCAATAACACTGAAAGATCTTTGCCCAGCATGAGATTCTGCATGAGAAACAATCAGTTCAGGTTGGACACTTTATCTTTGTTTTTAAGATCAAATCTGTATTTAAACTATTTCGGGTTTGTAAATCGGGGAGACCGATGAGAGCTAGAGGGGGGGGGGGGGCCGGGGGATGGGATTGGATAAATTTGTTTATCAAAATTTAATTTAATTGTATCAAACAAATTAAACAAATTAAACAAATTAAACAAATTAAACAAATTAAACAAATTAAACAAATTAAACAAATTAAACAAATTAAACAAATTAAACAAATTAAACAAATTAAACAAATTGCATTGAAATGGGCAGTAGACCCACCATTTAGTACCATGTATTAGCTTTCTTTTGGGAGAAAAATGACCAACCACCAACGAAATGTCCAACACTTGGAACCCTCCCCCCCCCCCCCCCCCCCCCCACGGAAACAGTTTAGTGTACCCCCCCCCACCAACGTGATGTCCAACACTTGGTACAGTGATCGACCGAGGCCTCGGCCTCAGCAAATATCCTGCTCTCGTTTCCGTGGGGGGGGGGGGGGGGGTTCGGGAAGTTTAGTGTACCCCCCCCCCCCCCCACCAACGTGATGTCCAACACTTGGTACAGTGATCGACCGAGGCCGAGGCCTCGGTCAAATTCAAAAATTCACCCCTCGGCCTCAGCCTCGGTTGGAAAAGCACTCCTCGGCCTCAGCAAATATCCTGCTCTCGGTCGATCACTGACTTGATACCCGAAACCCCCCCGGCGCCCCCCACCGGAAACAGTTTAGTGTACCCCACTTGGTACCCGAACCCCCCCCCCCCCCCCCCCCAGGAAACAGTTTAGAAGCCTACAAAGTATCCGTTAGAAGGCAGGGTTAAAACTTTGAATGATGTATACTCCAGTACTATAATAGTAGTAGTATAATAATTGTAATGACAGGTTGAAGCTATTTGTTAAACTTTCTGCATTCTGTTATTTTTAGTTACACTCTTACACTCTTAGTTCTTACTATTTTCCAGTGATCCTGTGATTTAACCAGTTGGATATTGCAACAATTAACGCCTTTGTGGTTAAGAGACTGGATTTGCACAGTGCAGGATAATGCCCCTGGATGAAAAGACAATAATACACAATATACACACAATAGCGAAGTACTGAGCGTCACTGTGTGTTCAACAGTGTACACTGAAATTCTTTCAGCAATTGTAAGATTTCCCAAAATGGTACTTCAGAGGTGTGTGTGTGTGTGTTTCTGGACGACACTAGTTACACACAGGAGTTACCTGGACGACACTAGTTACACACAGGAGTTACCTGGACGACACTAGTTACACACAGGAGTTACCTGGACGACACTAGTTACACAAAGGAGTTACCTGGACGACACTAGTTACACACAGGAGTTACCTGGACGACACTAGTTACACACAGGAGTTACCTGGACGACACTAGTTACACAAAGGAGTTACCTGGACGACACTAGTTACACACAGGAGTTACCTGGACGACACTAGTTACACAAAGGAGTTACCTGAACGACACAAGTTACACACAGGAGTTACCACTTACCTGGACGACACTAGTTACACAAAGGAGTTACCTGGACGACACAAGTTACACACAGGAGTTACCACTTACCTGGACGACACTAGTTACACACAGGAGTTACCTGGACGACACTAGTTACACAAAGGAGTTACCTGGACGACACTAGTTACACACAGGAGTTACCTGGACGACACTAGTTACACACAGGAGTTACCTGGACGACACTAGTTACACAAAGGAGTTACCTGGACGACACTAGTTACACACAGGAGTTACCTGGACGACACTAGTTACACACAGGAGTTACCTGGACGACACTAGTTACACACAGGAGTTACCTGGACGACACTAGTTACACAAAGGAGTTACCTGGACGTCACTAGTTCCAGTTTACACACAGTTTTGTCTACTATGCTACCACTGCACATTGTAATACAATGCTATATTCAAAAGCAAGCCTAGTATAAAATAGGAGACTTTTATAATATAATATGGATTACAAGTGTAGTGTATCCCCATTACATCACCTATCCAATGTTGTATAATTTACATAAATAAATGTATTTTAATTGTTCTTATAAACTTAAGGGAAAGGCGTAAATATGCATTAACTGTCAGAACTTAAGCTACTTGAAAATGTGTTTTGAAGTTTTGAAAAGTGTGTTTTGAAAATGTTGTTTTGAAAATTAAAATTTGAGAGAGTTCACGAACACACACAATACACGAACAGGAAAAGAAGTACTATTAGAATAAAGAAATATACTAATTATATTACGAACAGAGAACCAGGTGGTAAAACAAAAAGACACGTTATTTACTACAACTTACGTTATCAGAGGAGGATCTGCCGAATCTGAGTCGGGGCATGAGCAGGGTGAACGGAGCGATCATCAAAAATACAGCTCTGAAAAAGATGAAACTCAAACATGAACAGCAATTAGCCCTTAATCATTGAATCATTGATTGTGATCGTCGTCATCAAAATTTACCTCCAGCTCCCGTAAATCAAGTTTCCGGGAGTTAATTATTAATAAGTATCATCAGCTTACCCAGTCCTTATTAGCTTACCCTTTAAAAGCCTTTAGTTCCATGGGCAAATAATACAGTGAAAAATTTGCGCAAATTCTATTTGCGAAATAAAATTAAAAGGTTGACCTGTTCCATGGGCAAATTATTTGCACGCATAAATCGATACGCGTATTGGTGGTGTCTGGCAGGATCAGGAATGCAGCCACTCGAGTTTTAATTAGGATACACAAACACAAACAGACACTTGGGTGCGAGACAACAAAATGCAATTATAATATCGATTACGACCACAGCGACTATATTATTTGAGTGAGAAAATTGTACTATGTGAGCACGTTCACGAACTTTTTAAAGCTCAAATATGACAGTGAATCGAAAAGAGAGGGTCAAAACATCGTCCGACATATTTTACTTCAGTGAAATATTTGAATGAAAATTTGCCCATGGAACTGAAGGGTTACCCAATTATAAGTCCTTAATTATTAGCTTACCCAACTATGAGTCCTTGATGAACAACAGTAGCAAAGGTCTCTGTCATGATGTGTTTCTGGATGTTCCCATTATCATCGACGCCATATCCCATATCCCAGGCCATATAGAATAGAAGAGCAGAAAAGGCCCATGCTCCTACCACATAGAGTGGAAGCGTCACGATCGGGAAGTACTTAGCGAAAATAAACACTGTTTGAAAGTACAATTTCAACAGCATTATAACCCCTGAAAATAAACCAATGTTAGGAAATCGTTAATTGTGTACGATAAAAAATATATGTATATATAATTAATACAATTGAATTTTATTAAAACCTGTATCTATTTTAAATCGAAGCCATTTTTTGATAAACTGTTATCACCATTACAAGAAAATAAGTATGGGGTGGCCCCCTCTCCGACTACATTTCCATAAATAATTGAACAAATACTTGTGAATTGATTGAAACCTATTAATTACATTATTCTGTTTGCAGGAACACTTACCCAGAGCTATTAGGAGATATGTGAAACATGTTAACACTATCCCGGATACTTCGCTCTGCTTATCGGTTATCAAATCTTTAAACGTAGTGTTTAACTTGTTCAACACTTGAGGTTGAAAACTTGCCATAGCTGTTAAGTATTTAGAAATTACAAGAATTTTATCGTGGTCACGCCACGTATGGTCAATGTTTACTTACATAGCTTAGTACCAGTATCATTGGGCATTGGCAATTGACATTACCATTTAAGTCAATTATTTTAATGGTACAGACAGAGATACAAACAGTGCAGACCTTGCATTCGAGAGTAGAGAGTGGCACACGGGACCGTTACTAAGGATTTAATTTTAAGTGTGCAGCACTTAAACATGCAAATGCAAGGTAAGATACGTTTTCAATACTGAATTTTGCTTGTTGTTTAGAATTATAATTATAATTGAATTTACACAGCAATACAATAAGAATAAAAATAATTTAAAGAAGCTTCAGACATTCAAGTCAATCAAAAACTGTTAGAAGAATACCCTTCTTAGGACATAGCATCAAAACATATAATATAGTATGTAGTAAGTTTTAAGTTTTAAATGAATATGGTACAGTGAGATTTAACGTTAAACTGTGGGCAAGAAGGTAACCATTAAATGAGTACGAAAATTACCGGAGTGTAAAAATAGTCAAAGCTATATGTTAATTTCTTATTTTAATGTCGAAGCGTGTAATAAATGTTTGATTAAAATTTAACCTCCTTGAATCCTACATGATAAAATTCCGTTATGACACGTCGCACACTAAAACATGAGTTATTTTATTATATCGTCGAATATTGTAAAGGAGTCGTTTACTATCTTACTATATATAAAGCAAGACACTATATATCTGTTACCATTTTACTGACACCACGACTTTAACTTTAGCAAGACTTTCTGCGAAAACCGTGAGAGATATACTTTTTGGATGGGTCGAATGCTTTTATGGCCTTTTGTTCAGTATAAATAAATCAAAAATTGGCCAAGGAATAAATAAGGTGGTGTCAAAATCACAAATTAAATACATAAAATTGTCTAATGTCTCTTGACACCATTTTAGAGAAACACGGGTTTCTGCTAATAAACATAGTTGCAACAGTTGCAACCTCATATCATATTCAAACCTGAAAAGTTATATTAGGGAAAACATATTAGGGAAAACATTCAGGAAACATTTTATCATGTGTTACATTGAACCCTACCAACATGAACATCATGGATGTTTAGCCCACTTAAAGGATTAAAGAAACGCTCAATCGATAAAAATATGTTTTCAAATTAAGAATTTGACTTATTTACAGTCATTGTATATAATGCATATCATTAAAACAGTACATGTTATTCCAACCTAAATTAAAATCTCACAAGCAAATCGAAATAAGGTTTATTATATAAAGAACTATTAAGTCATTTTGATCTTTACGCCATAATAAAGTAATTCATTTTTGTTCTCCAAGTAGGACTCAGTCTTTTTTTTGTTCAAGATGAAATTGAAATCACCCCTCAAACAATCTTTCATGAAATTGCACACCTCTGTTTTATGTGACGAAATGTACAGAAAGTCATCGGTTGCTGATAGAAACAGTGAATCTGGACCTACAGAAACATTTTTGAAGATATGACAGAAATAGAAATCACAGAGGAGTTTTGAGATGCTAGCACCCTGTGGAATACCTCTCTTTCTTCGGTAGAATCTTCCGTCATGATAAATTATTGAATTAAGCAAAAAGAACTCTACATTTCTTTTTGCAAATTCTTTAGTGAAAACTTTGTATTTGATCAATGAGATGGTTGATGTTTTGAATGACTTCTCAAGAGCATCTATAATCTCTTTAAATGATAGTCTTCCATTCCGATTACTTGAGATTGCTATGGTTTTTGTATGTGTTCTATGGGTCACATGGCAGTATCTTTGTACCTTCACTATATGATAGAATGGGCTCCAATTTAACCAAGTTAGTACTTCTGTTTGCAACTCCTTCAATGGAATATTGTCATAACAACTTTCAGCATCGCATTTAAAGAAATACAGTTTAGGAAGTGTGCCATTACATCTACACCTGAGTCTCGATTTGAAATTTGCAATTTTTTTCTGCAAGTCCACCTTTCCTCTAATCGGATGAGGAGTTTCTAAATTAGAATCTTTCCAAAGACATTTTAAAATTGCTGCTATTGGTACTAATTTTGCATTGACTGGCAACTTAATTTTAAAGTTGCAAGAAGCAGTCTTATTAAGCAATGATATAAGTCGAAAGCCCCCACAATGAGGTTTTGGCTGTATTACTATAGCATAGATTCCAAAGAGTTGCCCGGATAATTGTAACCAGTCCACATATTCTCTCTCCAGCTCACAGAAATATGAAGAAAGCTGTTTAAAGCCATAACCCTGCAGCTTAATCCAGAGTGGTTTATAGTAAAACATAAGACTCTTATTCATTTTAGCTACATGAAATGTATCCTTCAGCAAAGGAAATAAGATATCAGTGACAAAAATGTACAGAACGTTGCAAATAACTTTGGGCCTATCAGAGAATGCCTGAAGATCAGAATTTACCAAATCAGCAAATGGTAATTTTGCTAGAAACCCTTTATCGAACATGCTACAATTTCTGATCAACTTGATCAGTTCACGAATAAAAATTCTTCTTAACTTGCAAGTTCCAAAAACAGATTTCAAGGGAATCAAAGTTATAACAAGAGTGGACAGAAATTTGCAGATGTCCTTGTTATCTGATGCAGATGCTTGGCCAACCATTTCAAAATCATCTATACTATAGCTCTTATTCATATCCCTAAAACACTGAATTGGAAGTAATGAAGAGGGTTTCACCTTTCTCAGATTTTTTGCAAGATCTTCCAAAACTTGAACCAATATCTTGGTTTCTTCTTCATTGTTTACAAATTCTCGGCTAAACAAAAGAAGTTTCAGTATGTATTCGTTTTGCTTCTCATCTTTCAATCGACCCAGCCTCTCTAAATTACTTCCTATCTTTATTCTGGTATGATTGCTCTGTTTGGAGAGAAGATGAAGACTTGTAATTTCCATCTCACACTTGACCACGTTCATCTTACATATGGTATTAGTCATATGTGACAATTCCACAAGTAAACAAGAAGGCGTTCTGAAGAAGATGTGGAAATCAGACATCAATTGATAAAAGATAACTGGCAATTCATGCAGTAAATTTTTGAAAAATTCTGTTTCTATGAATCCTTGCCAATGCACAGGAAAAAGACCATAAGGGCTTGGATCCCCAAATTGGCTATGGCTAGCTTCATTTTTTCTTTGTAAAAGGATATTTTCACACATTGGATCACTCATTATCCTGTGATTTCTGTGTCTGTAATCGACTAAGAACTCAAAAAGAGTTTGAAACTTTACTTGGTCCTCTATTTGAGACATGTAACCTTTTTCTGAGAGATTATAACATAATATTATTCTTCGAAAATACATTTTTAATAAAATCTCATTAGTAGTTTTATAAGCATTTAATATGTTGAACAAGCACTATAAATTTATTCTCTGAGATGCAATGATAAAAAATCAGACTTATTTTTTTAGTTAGTATATACATTCAAGATAAATGAGCGGGACAAGTCAGTTCAAAGAACTAAGTTAAACAAAAATTTCAATTTCATGCCATTTATTACAGAATAAACAAGTTTACAATAAATCAATTTGATATTTAACATAACATTACATTATAAATAATGCCTCTCTGGGCATCTCAACAAGACATTCACAGAAAATGAACAATTTACGTTTAAGACCATATAATTACAAACTAAAAAAAAACTACAAAATTTTGTTTTACTAAAACTAAATACCTTTGATATTAACCTTCTTCCTCTTAGCTATCATTGGATTCTCTTTCATTTAACTTATATAACTATTCCTATTAGACACAGGCTCATCTATCCTATCAAAGATGTCATATGACAGTTCCCAGTAGTTGCCACGCTTATTAGCCTGATATCCATCAAGCTGAAAGGCATCTAATCCACTTATTGAATCCAGTACCTGACTCACTAGCTTTCACGAGTGGTGGTACAGTGTACACTGTTCCAGTAGCGCATGACCCTTTGGGTAAAGAAGTCAGTCTCATTTGTGGTAAATCTGTGTGGCTTCGACCTAGCAGAGACAGTCCTACCAGCACGACCAAATAAATCAGACCCATAATCCACAAAGCTTTCCTGGATCTTGAACATCTCAATGAGATCCCCACGGACCCTACGTTCAAGCAAGGTCGTGAGCTTCAAGTTATCCAGTCTCTCTCTGTAGGTCATGAGGCCCAATCCATCGATCATACGGGTGAATGATCTTTGAACACCTTCCAATTCAAGGATCAGTGACCAGTTACCATGCCTTGCCATTGAAGCCCATGCCTGCCAACAATACTCTATATAATGAGGCTTTACCAGTGACTTATACAAGCCCAGCATAACGCTTGTTTCCCTCGATATAATATTTCTTGTAAGCCAGGCAATGGTTCCATTAGCTTTAGCAATGCACTTTCTCACGTGATCTCACGAAATTTAAAAGCACTGTTGATGACCACTCCAAGGTCTTTCTTGCTGTCAGCAGACCTCAAAGGCACACCACCGAACAAGTACTGATTCTTAGGATTACCAGAGCCAATTTGCTGGACCATACATTTATCTACGTTAAATTTTAACACCAATTGGATTCCCAAAGTTCTAAAAGTAGCAAATCAGCTGATAAATTTTAAATATTGTTAATTTAATGGAATCCTAATTCAATGTGTAGTATGGCTGTCACTCTTTGAATAGATTAGATATAGGTTGACAAGGCAAGGGAGTGTGCATGCTGTTCGCTATTGCTCACACCAAACGGCCACCTAGTAAAATTTTTGTATGGACACCGGTCTCCATCACAAACTGTTCATGTAAGTTAAATACCTTTTGACTTCTACTTTTTTTACAACAAGAATTAGAAAGAAAAAAGAAAAAAGTCTTTCAAACAATACATACGTACAAATAAATCAAGTGAACGGCTTAGTGGCTCAGTTAAGTTGGTTAATCTGCAAGATCGATTTGGAATGCTTCAGAGAGGGCATTTTTTGATGTAAGGGTATTCCATGCCCCAGCCCCCTTCAATGCAAGCAAATCAATCCCAGCAATGTACCAGTCCCATGAAAATGAGAAAAAACGGTGTTACAATGCAAGGGTCCTAGAAGTAGAGAAAGGAAGCTTTACGCCGTTAGTTTTCTCAACGTCTTGTGGAATGGGTGGTGAAGCTGAAAGACTAGTAAAGAAGCTGGCTAGTAAGATGGAATACCACACAGGGCAGAGGCATAGGTGCAGATTTCGTTTTGAGGTGAACTTTTAAGTTCCCGCGAAATTTTCTTAAGTTTGCTTTTTTTCCCTCCTCGGGCACATTCGTAACCTACGGGCCAGGTAAACCTAAACTACATATTAACCGTTATGTACGTCGGTATCTGTTGAGGAGCCAAATCATCTGAAAAGCCCTTAACCTATATTTTGCTCAGGCACTTAGCCAGGATTTTTCTTTGGGGGGGGCTGTCGGCGAGCGAAGCTGCAAGCTGTGGCAGGGGTCTGGGGGCGCGGCCCCCAGCGGGGTCCAGGTAAGAGGCGGACCACATTGGCGTGGTTAGGGGGGCACGGCCCCCCGGAAAAATTTTGTGAAATAGGGTGTTTTAGGCTAAATTGAAAGTTTAATGAATTTACAAAAATGTATGGTTTGGCATATAAATCATTGCCTACAATCCTGACCTGAGTAATTTACCCCTTTGAGACTTTATTTTGGGTTGAAAATTAAGTTTATCGAGAGGAAGTGAAAAATCTCTGGTTCAAATTTGGATTTGAAGCCATGTTTAATTTTTTCTGTTGAGGTCAATTTTTTGCGCAGAAAGCGTTCGATTTAAGGGGAAAAATGTATGTTTGCTTTTAATTTTTATGGTGCCGACGGCACCTGAAATCGACGAAATCTGCAGGGGTGGGCAGAGGTACTCAGATGCTGTGGGATACATTAGGAAGCGCCTTCATTTCGAAATCTTAAGAACGACGGTAATTTCTCTCCAGGGAGACAGAGGGGCGAGAAAGAACTTAGTCAATATAGACAGTTTAGATTTGAACTTGGAGCCGCAAGGCCAAGGGTGATTTTCAAAATATTGAGTTTTTGAAGGGTTATTTTTATATAGGGTCATTGCGACATTATGTGTATACTGTTTGAAACATTTTACCTTGCAAAAAAATCTGCCTGGGATTGCTTGAGGTACCAGGTTTGATTCCCGACTCTGTCACTAGCCGTGGGGTGAGCGTCATCGACGCTCAACTAAGCATCCTGAGTGATCTATGCAGCCCACCGGTCCACTCAGCCAAATACTCGAGAAATCGGGTGTGAGGGTTAAATGAGGAGCCGCAAAGTCTCGGGCGAAGAAAGTATGGTACACACTACCTAACCGTCACTGGCCTGATATATAATTGAATCCCTCCGCTTCCTGTAATTGGCTGGTTACACACTTGTGTAACAATGTGACTGTTGGAATGTCCGAAGTAAAATCAAAAATAAGTGTTGAGATTGATATGCAATTGGCAGAGCACAACCAATTCAAGTGTTGCAATTAGCAAAGCACAACACACAGTATTAGAAATGATCCATTGCTAACAATTAAACAATAAAATATAATATACACACAAATTTTCAAAACATAACATCTACTCCATCATCGGGCAGAAGTAACTACATACACGCAACCCTATTATAAATCACGTAATTCGAATCAGAATTGCTCAACAATTTTAGAGATTATAGATATGGCTGGAACTTAGATTTCCTGAAAGTTTCATAAAATTTCATTGATTGGCACTCCACTACCTTTTTTTCACTATAGTTGCCATAAAGACCACTTTGACCACTAGGAACTCCAAAGTTTATAGAATTAGAAACATTTGGTTTGATAAATGAAAATTTCGATCTTTCGATTTAATTTGATTGTTCAAAACTAATTAGAATAAGAATTTAAATCAAATTAACTAAGACGATACGAGTTATGACCGTTTTTAGATATTGCGGATACTTGATTGAAGCACTTAATCCTAGTTCAAGATTCAGGCAAGACTGTGAGTTAGGCTTATTGCACAAAATTTTCAAATAAAAATAGAAAAAAAGAAGAAAATAAATAAAATAAGAAAACAGAAAAATGTGATTTAAAAGTTTTGAGGGACACAAAATTCAGAACCTGCGAATATGTGTATTTTATTATTTATGTGTATTTTATCCCGTATTTATCACCCCGGCGAATGCCGCGGGCTTCGTACGTCACTCAAAACGCGTAAATTTTATTTTTAGAATTTCCCTAAAACTCATGTTTAGTCAAATTGCGAATGTTTAAGTTTAAAATTATTTTGTTTTGAAGAAAATTGTTTCATTTATCAAATACCGCAGAGTTTAATTCGATTCAACGTAAGTTGTTCAAGTTATGAGCGATTATGAACAAAAAATTGATAATTTACACGCAAAATTTGTTTCAAAATTTTGCTTTAAAATTAACCATAACTTTGGCTATGATTTGAATTTTGGAAATCTACAACCAATGTGCCGCGCATAAGAATGTTTTGATTTGCGCAAAACTGAAGATATAGCAGAGAACCCTATTTCGCGTTGGATAATAGAACTCTGTTGCTATGGATCCAAATTCAGAGCTCATATTTTTGCTTCTGCAGTCATTGTGGTGTGTGCTTGACTGCGCGTCATTGTTCATTCATTGTAATTGCGCATTGGTATACGCTATATTTGCAATCTAATTTACTCTCGGCCGATCTTTCGTTTACCTTGGCAATTGATGGTTGCAGGAGGTGACCGGGATTGGCAATTTTGAGCTAACCCGGTCCTGGTCCCGGTCCCGGTCAAATGCTGATTTATGATCCCGGTCCCGGTCCCGGTTAATTCTGGATTCTTGGTCCCGGTCCCAGTCCCGGTCAATCACTCAAATTTGCCGGGATTCTGACCGGGATCTTTTACATAATTTCATTCACTGTGATTTTAAGTTTTTCCTTTCATTCATTGTGAATTTCATCTTTAAATATCCTCTGAGCCAAATAAAACAATGTTTAAAATTGCTAAACAAGTTTGAGTAATAAATTATGATCATGAATTAACCAGCAATCGACCAGAATTCCCGGTACCGGGAATCCCGGTACCGGGATTGGCAATTTTGAGCCATCCCGGTCCCAGTCCCGGTCCCGGTCAAGTCACATTTTTCATCCCGGTCCCAGTCCCGGTCCCGGTCAAATGCTGATTTACCCTGATTTATGATCCCGGTCCCGGTCAAGTCACATTTTGTATCCCGGTCCCGGTCCCGGTCCCGGTCAGGCCTGAAAACATGTCCCGGTCACCTCCTGGATGGTTGCTGCTTACAGCAACTATACTGTGTATATATCGATATGATTGGAGATAATGCACCATGAAATTGTTTGATATTTAACCATTTATATCTTAAATTAGCTCAAATATGAGATCACAGCCGATATAATAACGATCGTCAGCCCGTCCGATATTGGAGACTTTGAACGATGGTATGCACTTTATTTTGAAAAGCATGCTTTGATTAGATATCCCCATAGTATACAAATAAAAATACCGTACATTCAGTACAAGTTATTATTATTATTATCATTAAATCTAAAATAGTTTAATAATTTAATTAATTATCAACAGGCCCCTTAACGTGGGCAATAACATGACATACGCTTTGAATTATATAAACAAATTTTAGTCTATTTTTCCGAGTTTGCTAATTGTCTCTTTAGATCTGTTTTGGTCTTTTGTGGGAGTTCCCACATCTGCTGGTTGAGAATGCCCATCCTAACATACATGATGCTTGACTGCTTTATTGACCCGGGCAGGCACCGGGTGCGTTGGGACATAGGGTTGGTCTGTTTCAGGATGTGTTAGATCCCAGAGAAGCCGCCATCCCCTCTACTGCTTTAGCTCAGCGGCAGCATGAGCCCTGGTTTCCTGCCACATTGGTACCTCTGAAAGTACAGAAAGGTGGTGGATTTTGGGGTCCAGGATCCTCCCTCTTTATTCTTTAAGGTGTTATTATTTCTTTGAGATGTTTGTAGAGTCTTTGTTTTCTAGTCTTTCTAGTTGGCTAAGTCCTGGAGAGATTCATTCTGTCCCCAAAGAAATGCGACATATTATTTTAGGACTATTTCACACTTTCGTACGAAAGAGCTTTGAGAAAATTTTATGTGAGTTTAACAACGAATTCTTCAGGTTGAATAGATAAAAACCGACGAAAACAGCAGCTTTGGAACATTTGAAGCACTACCGTTCCCCTGATCAAGTAGGTCTGAAATTAGCATCGGAAAACACGTATGCCGGTCACGTGATAAGAACTGATATCATCCAGATAGGGTACAACTAAACATGTCTGTAGAGTGTAGAGTAAACAAAATTAGAGGTGACAATTAAGCCAAATTAAGGAAAAAAGAATTTTGTCAGAATTGTGTCCGATTTGGAAACATGCCTTTGTAGCCGCAATTATGCCTGGACTGACTTGAAAACGATCTGGTATGGTAGAGGGACATGTGTACTAACATTTCTTAAATGAAAATCTTACTATATTTTCTTGAGTCTTGACACCACTTTAGGGTTAGATTAGACAGGTTCCTGCTAGTCACTATAATGTGTACACGCTGTCAAATGTGATTAGCTGTACAGTGTACAGTGAACACTGTACATTGTACATTGTACACTATACACTGTACACTTTAATACGAATTTCTCTGATTGCTTGAAAAGTAACAATGTAACAGTAAGAGAAAACAGCTAAAATTACAATAGGTAATAGATAATCGCATATGAAAGGAGTTGGCAAGATGCTGCAGAATTATTTGGTATCAATACCAACCGATACCAATCGGTTTCAGCTCATTTTAGGCAATTCTAGGATAATGTTCATTTTTTGTTCATTTTGTTCATTCTATGAATCATAGAAATATTTCACAGGAAGCTTAAAATGTTAGTACTCAAGTTACTGTATCATACCAGTGTAAATCCAACTCTGTTTACGGACATACGGCCAAAAACATGTTTCCAAATCGGACACAAATGTTTCAACGAACTCGGATTTATCTTCTGAGTTGAGGGTTAGATTAGACGGGTTCCTGCTAGTCACTATAATGTGTACACGCTGTCAAATGTGATTAGCTGTACAGTGTACAGTGATCACTGTACATTATACATTGTACACTGTACAATATACACTGTACACTTTAATACGAATTTCTCTGATTGCTTGAAAAGTAACAATGTAAAAGTGAGAGACAACAGCTAAAATTACTGTAGGTAATAGATAATCGCATATGAAAGGAGTTGGCAAGATGCTGCAGAATTATTTGGTATCAATACCAACCGATACCAATCGGTTTCAGCTCATTTTAGGCAATTCTAGGATAATGTTCATTTTTTGTTCATTTTGTTCATTCTATGAATCATAGAAATATTTCACAGGAAGCTTAAAATGTTAGTACTCAAGTTACTGTATCATACCAGTGTAAATCCGACTCTGTTTACGGACATACGGCCAAAAACATGTTTCCAAATCGGACACAAATGTTTCAACGAACTCGGATTTATCTTCTGAGTTGAGGGTTAGATTAGACGGGTTCCTGCTAGTCACTATAATGTGTACACGCTGTCAAATGTGATTAGCTGTACAGTGTACAGTGAACACTGTACATTATACATTATACATTGTACATTGTACACTATACACTGTACACTTTAATACGAATTTCTCTGATTGCTTGAAAAGTAACAATGTAAAAGTGAGAGACAACAGCTAAAATTACTGTAGGTAATAGATAATCGCATATGAAAGGAGTTGGCAAGATGCTGCAGAATTATTTGGTATCAATACTAACCGATACCAATCGGTTTCAGCTCATTTTAGGCAATTCTAGGATAATGTTCATTTTTTGTTCATTTTGTTCATTCTATGAATCATAGAAATATTTCACAGGAAGCTTAAAATGTTAGTACTCAAGTTACTGTATCATACCAGTGTAAATTCAACTCTGTTTGCGGACATATACAGCCAAAAACATGTTTCCAAATCGGACACAAATGTTTCCACGAAGTCGGATTCATCTTCTGAGTTCATGAATCCGAGATTTTGGAAACATTTTGGAAACAGTTTGGAAACATGAGACAGAATTGAGACAAAAGTGTGTAGTAGCAGCTGTTTTAGTTCCACATAAAGGGAAGTACTATAATTGGAAAGTTATATATAAAGAGGACTTCCAGATAAGGATTACTTTCAGGTAAATAAGCTGTTAGTGTTACACACTAGGGATGAATACAGCAGTTCCAGGACAAGGATGGCAATAATTTGTCCACGTATTAAGGGTGACAATAAGTTGTCCAGGCGATTATCTTAAAATTTATTCCGCTTTTAGTTTTATTCCCACTCTCGATTCCTTGCTAGCAGTCCGGTTAATTTAGTACCTTTAGTGGGTCTCATTTAATCATTAGCTCTAATTAAAGAACCTCTCACCCTCTCAGAAAACTCCGTTGTTTGGAGATATTCCTTATTACGCTCTAAGTTATTAATTTTCCTTGTGTTTGAATCCTTTCACTTTTTAACTGTTTTTAGTCTTTGTTATTTTCGGCCGATTTCTGCACTTTTACACTGGGTCATCATTCATAATTTCTGGGATTGAGACGACTTATATGAGCATTTAAGGAAGAGTTTGCTTGTCTGACTTACTTCATTAGACACTTCTGGTCAAGAACTGAACAAGAACCACATTCGAAGACTGGAACATCTGAATGACTCTGCAACCCAGGAATCAACTACTCAGTTATTATCGCTCAATAATCGGTTTGGTATCGACGTTACATACTTTATTATTATTATTTTTTTTAAAGCTGATTTTAAAAACCAGGGAATTAAAGTTACTGTCCCAAGGCTAACATTAAATCGCTGATTTTATTTATATATATCACTTTTTTTGTTCTTTCTTTTCCTTCAAAACATTCCAGTACATTGTGCAGAAAATTGGAGATGAAGCCGTAGTACGTACATGTAGCATTGCACTGGATTGAACTTGCAGAGTGCGGTTTTTTCCAGTCTGCGCCGTGTGCTTATACAAATATACGCGGCGCAGATAGACTGGAGGAGATTGCACTTTGTAGGCTCTGGTGTAATGTGATATGTATGTACTACGGCTTTACAAATTTTGGAAGCATGTAGGGATATATTTCTGATACCAATCGTATATACTAAAAATACTCTAGCACAATTGTAACTGCAGTTTTACAGAACTCTAAATGCTTAATGAACACTCTTGCAGGTACCACCCGTATTCACACTCAGACCTAAGTTTAGTCATTTTCCAATACGAGATTGGGGACGGGTTCTATAAACAAACAAACAAACAAACAAGTTGTCCAGGCAAGGATTAGGTTCGTGATAATAATAGGTCCAGGTAATGGTAGTTTAGTGTTAGGATATAGCTGCAGGGGAAGGTAAGGAATGAAGGTACAATTAGGATTGTCGGATTTCTTCTGTGCCACTCCTGGTATCAATACCGATCGATTCTAATCGGTTTTAGCCCAATTCAGGGGATTCTAGGAGAATGTTCATTTTGTGTTCATTTCGTTCATTCCATGAACCAGGGGAATACTTTGCACTTCTAAGTGGCTGGAAATGTTAGTACAGGTGTCCCTCTACCATACCAGATAGATTCCAAGTCAGTACAAGCATAAATACGGCTGCAAAAGCATGTTTCCAAATTTGTCTCAAATGTTTCCACCATCTCAACTACTCTGAAATCAACATGGAAACATTGCCCCAGAGCCCTTTCTGAACATGCTAGGCACACCAAACTTCTCAGGGACACTCCTGGTATCAATAGAGATCGATTCCAATCGGTTTTAGTTTAATTCAGGCGAGTGAAAAGAAAATGTTCATTTTATGTTCATTTGATTCATTCCATGAATCAGGGAATATTTCCCAGGAGGCTGAAAATGTTAGTACACATGCTCCTCTATCATACCAGGGCAAATCCCACTTAGTTCACGGACATATACAGCCGAAAAACATGTATCAGAAGTTGTCTCAAATGTTTCCAAAATCCCGGATTCATCTTCTGCTTCTGGATTCTTCGAGAATTTGATATTATTACAAACAAACCAAATAGAGTTTTAGCGCTAATTTTGAGCCGCGCCGCGCCGTTTTTGGTGGTAACACGGCGTCTGCAGTCTGTCCGACATTAATATTTTCTTGTGTTTGAAGTGATATCTCTAGTTTGGCAAATAGAAATTCACCCAAACTTACACAGATTATCCGTCCTATAACCACCTTACTTTATGGAAAGTTTCAAGAAAATCGTACGTTAAATCACTGACTATTATAGGAGTATTGTATTGTATCAGATTCCATCTATGGTCTCTGATTGATAATGAATGACTAAGAGTTTTAGAGGGGCTTTTTAATAATTACTCTTTCATTATTTTAACACAATAGCTACATAATTGTGATCTAAAATTAACTGAGATGGATACTTGTACTTATTGATTCGTTGATATTTCAGGAGCTATTAAAATCGAAGAGTTAGAATTAATTGGGACACAGAACAACTATACTCTTCGAAGCCTGGAAAATACGATAGATCTTGTTGAGACTCAACAGTCAATATATGTTATGTGGGGAGAAAACGAGCTACCGGACCATCTTTTTCAAAAAAATTTCATCGGACACTAGCCGGCATTGAACCAGCAACCTCTCAGTTAAGGCCCGACAGATTAGACGTTCACGCTAGTCAGGTTATAGATCACTATGATCTTGTGTGGTATTTATATAGTCATAATATGTAATGACTAATAGTGTGAGATCTCTTTTAAAGATTCCAATTACTGTCTGATGTATATAACTGTTCAATGTTTTTGTTGCAAAAGAAGCTGCGGATTAGTTTCAAGATCCGCCAGTTTTAAATTTGCTAAGCTAGTCTTTATATTAACTGTGAGTAATAGTTAAATTTTGATATTATACTTATATTTATTATTGTAAAGCTGTAATATTATGCTATCATAATGTTTTCTCCTAATTGTAGCTTGCATACAACATTATATACTTTGCTGTGATCAGGAATCACAATTGACAATACTTCTTTAGTGTTAATGATTGTACGCGATTTGAAGTCTTGATTTGATTTCATTAGGACCTCCACTAATGTTCGGTTGACAGAATTTGATGTTTTATTTTTCCTTGCCACTATTGCAAATCATTTAAGGAAAGGAACTGTAGTTCTCTTATATCCCCAAAAGGTTCGTAGCTGAAATGACAACCAATCTTCTGACGAATTTCTGTCCAAAAATTTCTGCGACTCACGTAGCAACAAGAAGCCCGCGGCATTCGCCGGGGTGTTTATATTGTAAAAACTTCGCCGCGCGAAGCAATTTGTAGGTTTACAACCTACCAGGACGCGCGCCGAGTTGGTGGTGACTTGGGGTCCATAAATATAACAATACAAGCTGATAAACCAAAAAGAACAACTGAGGTAGGTAGGTAGCCCTGGTGGGTGCGTAAACTTTACGGTCTGCTCTCTCCAAGATCAGCCTGCTTCTCCATTTTACCGTGAAGCCTAATTTCTAGTTTTTATAAAATATACAATGCAAGTGCAGGTTTACTAATCTTAATCTACTTAACAACTCAATAGCCCAAGTCACCATACCCGTAGTATATTCTATGGTAATAGAAGAGCTTTAAAGTTTTTCAAATTGTTGCTATAATTGATTTAAATAAAAATTTGTTGTTTTCTTGAAAAAAATTGTTGTTTTCTTGACTCGTCGACGGTCCAATATATGGAACAGATATTTTACAAGTATCACCCGTTAAGAAGCAATATACATTTTGTGCAACATTTTTGAAGATTTGTTTAATCTTATTCGCAGGCTCGTGACCAGGTGATACTGACCGTGAGCCTAAGCGGCTTTTAAGTGTATTTATATATCACTCGCTTGTGTGAGACCTAATTCCTGCGTGACATTTAATTTCTTTGTTTGACATAGTAACATTTTGGTGACAGTAAGTTGTGCTTTTTCAGCATCATTAATTTTAAACAATTAAAGTTAATGGGTCGTTCACAGTTCACATGTTACGTAATCAATATTTAAGCAATTTTTATCCCTCCCCTCAGCTCCATAATCAACCGTACGCGTAATCATTGACATCCGTTGCATGCCACTTTTCGCGCGCCGCCAAAGGCTGATGCTGAAACATGTATTAACGTAATCAAAACCAAACCCCCCCTCTTGACAGCAATATTACGTAATCATGGCCTGACGGCCCCCCTGGCGGTTTTCTCTAGAAAACACTTTTCTCTACGTTCGCGTTTCATGCTACCCTAATCATGCTATCATGATGAGCCAAAATCATTGTTATAACATCCGACCAAGTAGCACTTTTTAATTGACGATGTCAATTTTTCGCAGCTCGGTGAGTTAATTGACGATGTCAATTCATGGCAGCTCGGCGCGGCACAGTAGCGCATCTCGACGATCTAGCCAGGGCCGGCATAATTGAGTGCGCGGCGCGGCCCAATGACGCATCGCGCTACAATAGCACCTTATAAAATTATTATTATTATAAAACAGGATCTTACCGACAAAAATGATTCTTAAAAATACCTTAATGCGGTAAACTGTACCCTTGAAAAAGATTTTCCCAACATCTGTTGCATGCAGCTATATCTCTAATTTCGTTCAATTCATGCAAGTTGTCCATTTGCAAATTTCTACTACTTAAATCACTTCTTAAAACCGATAACAAGTTCATTCTAGGTCTCCCCAATCTACCAATGAATAAATTATCTGATTCAATAGCAAAAGAGAGAGCCGTTTGGGCTGGGGTGTTCTCCATACTCCTGAGAATGTGTCCAAACATCTTCCACCGCTGGTGTTCAATACGCTTGGATAACTTTTCAACTTTGCACCTTTCATACAATGCTTTGTTGCTTATCATACCTTTAGGCCATTTGATGTTTAAAATGGACCTGAGGTGTCTACGATGGAGTGTGTCCATTTTCTCCATGGTTGCTTTCTTAGGACTCCAACTATTTGAGTTGTAAATCAATACAGATACAACTTGAGCATCATATAACCTCAGCTTTCTTTCAAGGGAAATTTTCTTACCGGACAACCATACTTTTCCAAAGTTCTTAAAAGCAATCTCAGCTAGGATAAAATACTTATTATAAAGCTTATAAAATACTTATTATTATAGTCGGATATTCGATCAATTTCTAAATTTTATCCCCGATCCCAATCAGAGTGAAATTAAGTGGAATTTAAATTAGACTATTGTCAAATTGTTATTATTCTAGAGGGTAAAAAGAAAATGTTGATAACGCAATCGACGACCAAACCCCCCGCCCCCGCAATCAACCGTAAGCATTTGGAAACCCCCTCTCCCTTGGCTGATTGCGTAATGTGTTAACGACCCCTAACCTTACCTTTTACGTAGGATATTTATTTAATATTACCTTGTATCTTACAAAAATGACAAAAAAATTTTAAAGGCCTATCTCAAAATTCGGCTAACAGGGGAGTCAGTATCTATTGAATGGTAAAATTGTTAATTGACGATGTCAATTCATGGCAGCTCGGCGCGGCACAGTAGCGCATCTCGCCGATCTAGCCAGGAATTGAGGAATTCCAGCAAGATACGCGCCAAAAGACGCGCAGTTGCGGAGTGATGGCAACGATTACTTTACACACTGATATCATTATAATTTGGCGTGACACACGTGTAATAGTAGAAATTACTAAGCAAGAAGTATACTTTTACAAGATTGACTTCGTGCAGTGATGTCAATGATTTCTTTGAGCACACCGATGTCATTATAATTTGGCGTAACCTGTGAAATATATTGTATATATAATAGTCTGAAAAGGAAAAACACATGGAGATTGTAGAAATTACTTAATTACTAGACAATGAGTATACATTTACAGGATTGACTTCGTGCAAACTTTCAAGACGGTAATCACATTCAACCGAAAGAACGCGAAATAGATTTGTTCTGACCCATGATATACTTTTTCCTCATCAAGGGTGTACACACGAGACAGCGGGACCATTATTAACCCTATTAACGGGACCATTATTAACCTTGCGCAAGTTTGTACAATACCTTATAAATATAATAATAACAAATAATTATATTCTCATCTCGGTAACTTTTTAAACGTTCATGAAGGCAGTTTTCGACAGAGTGGCAACTTGTAATCAGTGTTCATTGTCATGTTAAAGGTTTCCTTTATACAAGTGGTAGCTTAGACCAACTTAATTATACTGTGTCATAACAGAGTATTTAATATTATTTTGCGGCAAGTATCAGTATTCATGCGGCAATCAAAGGAATAAAAGCAAAAGAATCACAATTTTAATCGTTCACTCTCCGATCTACCGCACCCTGACAGAACAGATTGTCCTTGTATGGTTTTACCATTACAACATGCAGATGAATTAGATAAAACTATAGCCGAGCACTCCCCAGCAAAAACGTGACCGATGCAATTCAATGTAATTCCACCATATCTATCAATCGTGTTAATGAACACAAAAGCCGGAGGTCCACCGGTAAATATAATCAAGCGGAAAAAGGTGGTAGACATATCACAAAATCTTTGTTAACTTTCATATTCTAATAATTGGGAATAATTTGATTACATACTTTAAAGAGAACAGTACATGATCAATGATGGAGACATTCGTAAACTATTGACAAATAGATTTACGAGAGTGCTATGGCCAGTACCAAATACACAAATCACTAATCATGATTCCTAGCTTTGAATTTACCCGGGAACCCCGGGCTTTGTGTTCTCAAACAGTCATTATATTAATATGAGACTTAAGTTAATTTTAATAATATTCAATTGATACGTGTATGAAAACCTAAAACGGGGTCCCCAGGTAATAAGACTCAATCGATTAGATATTTCAACGATTTCGATAAGAGAGTTATTTATTATACCTCATGCTACTGCTAGCTATGCATTTTCGTATAATACAGCTCAGAATGACATTAACTGCGGAGCACCGTACTAAGTTTCTACAACAAGGTCTATACTAAACATGCGAAGATTATTAATCACTCAGCACTCAACACATAACATACTTAAACACGTACTTCAAGTAGTCCTTAGTGACTATTTAGAATCCAAACCCAAACTAGAGTGTAGAGCGTATGTTTAAAACCCTAATCCGTACGAGAAATAAGACCAACATCCTTATTTGGTCATACCACCTGGTCATTATAAAGAGGTTCATAAAACCAAAACATATCCAAATAATTTTTGATCAATTAGGCTTAATTGACGTTCATAAGGCTCAATAACAACCAAACAATTTTTCAAGTCTCAAGAAGAGCCATCTTCATAATGTAGATGGCATGGTGGACGGTGGTCAGCTCCAGGTCTTTGTATCTGGAAGACGTATCCTTTCTTCATCTCTATGCTTTCTCCATGTATTAGTTAAGCAAGCTCTAGGAATTCCTTGTAATCTCCTGGGCTGGTTGTTGAGTTGGTGGATGTGATTAATTAAGGATAGAAGGTCTCCTATTATATATACACGTCGTTCCTGTAGCAAATAGGGATATCGGGAAAGACGATGTTCTGCAGATTGAGATCTTCCCAGGAGGTCTTCGTGATCTTGAAAAGGGTTATTTCGAGTGATGTTGTGTCACCGAACAGTTGCTTGGAGATAGATCCTCTGACAAGCTCCGCCTCCAGGACGTGATGTCTGCAGGCCATCCAGAGAATCTGTTGATTGAGGAGCTGCTGAAGAATAGTACCTGCTTTTTTGTGAACTCCAGTATTGAATGTCTTATCAAATCCAACGGCTATTATTTTATCTGCTAGGCTACGGTCGTCGAGCATCTTCTTCACTTTATCTGCTTCGTCCTTGTCCCTGTAGAGTCACTCGTCTTACAGATTGCGAGTATCTTGTTCTCCTCATCTTGTTCTAGGACCACAGCCAGTCTGTTTACTTTGCTAAATCCTCCGAGGTCTGCTAGGAGTTTTCCGTCGAAATTTATCTGTCTGACATTGGACGTAAAGTCTCTTTTGATCTTTGCTGCTTGCTTTGATCGGACTGAGGCTCTGTGACGACGTGCAGTGGACTCTGAGAGAGATAACAGCTTCATATCCCCGTGTATTCACCGAGCAGTAAGATGCAGTGTCTCCTCGAACCGTCACTGAGGGAAAGAAAATAAGATACTACGTGTGAAAATGAGAGAAAATGTTCAATTTCTATCATGAAATTACCAAGGAGATGACAGTAAATTATTCACAAATCTGATTTATTTTTAACTAACGATGAACATGCAAGAAGGCTTTTAGTTTTAATAACCAGGGTTTAAGCCAGGCAGGATAGTTAAATAGTATATACCTGATTTTGAGAGAAACAACCAGACTGCAGCCAAGACTGATAGCAAGACGAATGAACTCCGCAAATTTCTGGCCAAAAATAGACCGTCTTAGTTTATTGTAGATCCCCTGCTGAGAAATAAGTGTGCGTTCAGAATCTATATAAAACCCATTTATTACGGCTTCTAGCATAGCCGTTCTGTTTAGCGTAAAAACGATTGGGATTTTAATACAATTGTAATAGCTAAGTCTAATAATATCCCAGTTAAGTTGGATGAGTTGCATGTATAAAAATTGTTCAAAAAGTGATTGATTACGTAATATAAAGTGACTACGTGTACGTAATATGCAAACAAAATACAAATTCATGAGATAAGTGCGTGGCTGTATTGACGTTGATTGATCCATGTTACTTGTTACCTTACAAGACTTTTTTGTGGTGGACCAATTTGCGACGACCGAAATTTTGGCGGTCCGAAAATATGGCGAAATTATACAAAAACCGTCACATTTCGGACGTCACAGAAAATAAGGGTATTTTTCATAATTTTTGTGACAGTAAGCAGTAAGGAAATTTCTGAAATTCGGTAAAATCATGTTCAAACTTAGTCTGTATTAAGACTGTAAGACTTTCATGTTAGCACATACATGTATTTTAATGCAAATTTAAACTGTATTGCTTGACATTCAATTCGTCATTGGTGTGGTGATAATTTGTCCCAAGATGCCAGAATTTATTTATTTATTTTACTTGATATTACTTTTTAGAAACAAAATAAAGCAGTGAAGGCACAGTCATTGACATAAGCTAAAAGATAATGCGACGGATTCTATTACGACGACCGAAATTTTGGCGGTCCGAAAATATGGCGAAATTTTCGGAAAACCGCCACATTTCGTACGTTATAAATATGTCTTGAAAATTCCTAACACGTTCAAGTTGTAATATAAACTAGTGTCCTAAACAGTCAACATTCTTCTTAAATTTTTGACGGAAATGACCAGTAAGTGAAGAAAAAATCAAATATTTTAACCGGAACATCAAAACTATCGTCTTCAACCGGCGAGGTTTTCTTTCTCTTAGTACTTAGTAGGGTTACCAGTTTTGATGAAACTAATTTGCCAAGTTCACATTAAGTTACCATTTTCGATATACCTGCTCAATAAAAGTTACTAGTTTCGATGTACCTTATTCTTCAAGGTAATTAATATTTTTCAGTTTTCACGTACCTTGTTACTTAGTTTGCTGAAAGTAATCAGTTCTATGAAACTTTTTCGCCTTATCCAGTGTTCACCTTTCTCGTTTCATCTTGATTTTAGTCTATGACCTATAACTGCAGTGGAAATTTTAGTGTACTATACCCCCTTGTATTAATATGAAAGGTAAGCCTAAAGTCTAAACTACATATTGACCGTTATGTAGCTGAATATTTGTTGAAAGGCCAAATCACCCGAAAAGCCTAAAACCCAGATTTTGTCGTCTGAACTCGTATATGAATTTCCATCCAGATTAGATATTAGATACGTATGGGCATATGTATAAAATTTCACTGCATATACATCTTAAAGGGGAACTTACAAGCGGTTATTTAATGGCGTAACTAAAGGGTGACCATCACTTAACGATTACAGTCGGCACTCGACTTCATGTAACGTACCAAGAAAAATCCAAAAGTTCTGGCGTAGACTGATTTATTTCGACTGGTCATGGTGATTAGCATTAGAGCGCGAATAGCGGACAAATTCAGGCTAAATGCTGACAGAAGTGTTATTTAGATGGAATTATCAGAAACATTTGGTTTGCTATTCTGTGTGAGTGTAACCACAGTTGTGGCATTGTTAGAGCCGCGCGCACGTGTGGAGTTACTAGGCGGCGCCGGTCAGTCTGTCGAGTCTCTATGTTTATGTGCATAGTATAGCCTGGGGTCCCCCGGAAAGTGTTGAATACTAATAACATGTGTGTGTGTGTGTGTGCAGTGTGTAAGGGGCCCATTTTTGACGTTTAGCAGCTGTACAAATATTTGTTATGACTATATGTTAACGATATCTGCCGTACACATTAAGACATAATACCAATTAGTAATTACTTTCACTATAATAATGTTACCTGTTTAAAGAAATATTCTATCCTATAGCACGTTCCCTTATTCCTAATGCCGCTTTCTGTCTCAATTACTATCTCTAATTTAAACCTGGAAATATCACTAATTTAACAAATGGCAAATAATATCAATAAAACATAATAGGGGGGTTAATTAAAAGAAGCTATCGAGTAAAGTGAATTGTTGAATGAATGTACTTAATTCAGAGTAAAACTATAAAATAACAACCTTTATCTTATAAGTATAATATGAATATGATGATACAGCTTAGAGAATTGAGAAGTGAAGAAGTCTGTCATCTTGCAAATGAAACCACCAATCCGTTGTATGAGGCAGCTCCAGGGCTGGTACCATATGAAACATTCGTTGATCCTCCTTTTTAATATTATCTCCTAAATTATTGCGTTAAGGTTTTAAAAAGCAACTGTCGAAATGTACGTATTTCATGACAAATCATAGACTAAGAGGGCTAATTAACCCGACACATCCTTAACAAATACACCACACTCTAAACAAATAGATAGACACGATCGAAATAGACAATAAATTGAACATTCGCATAATCGGAACTTCGGTAAGTATTATATGTAGGGCGGGCTAAAACAATTAATCTGTTTGTAAAAATACGTTATAGATAATAACTTACCTTGGGCTTGAGCGAGTCCTTGACAATTGACGCGGACGAAAGCAACTATCTCGAAGAGGGAGAGAATGGAATTTAGCTAAAATAGAGAAACTGAGAAGAATAAGAATGCACAGTTGCGTTAATAAAGACGCTGATAAACCTGATTGTTACACTGTGCAGATATGCGAAAACATACATTCATCGACTTACGATAAACAACGAGAACGAATAATCACAATATGTAAGTTCCGTATAATTGTAGGCCTCATTAGCCTACAAGCATTGCAAATAATCTCAGTCATGGATTGTTGACACCTAGGCCCAGAGACCGTACAAATTAGAGAGCTGAGGCCATTAATCATTACAACCTGATATTGCTACTGACCTAGGAGGCCACAGTCTAAATTAGTAATTTCGGCTGCAATTAATCAATGAGCACTACCGCTAGTTCTAGAGTTCTGGTTAATAACAAGTATCTCAGTTCCATAATTAAGAACCAATAAAAACCATAATTATACGGCTCGGTGGATGCCGGAAGGACTACCAAGAATCACCACCGGAAAAAAACGTCATGTTATTGGATTGCAGGATCAAGCTCATCGGCTGACTCACAAGGAGTGCCAGTAAAAGTGAACCGTAAAAGTTATCTCTCAATAGTTAATCAACACTTCTATAGTTTCGTTTTAAAATTGTTTCCTTAAGTTCCCGAGTTTCATTTCCGAGTCTACAATCAACTAAAATTACACAACGCATTGAAGTCCTAACTTGGAAGCACTAACTACCGGAGCAAGTCTAACTCACTAACTGGTAGTTACGTAATAGTGAAATTTAGTGGACACCTTGGCCTTATTCGGAATATAGTCAAGGAGTGTACGGGGTAGATTAAAGCGCCAAAGAATGAGTGTAAACTAATGTATTTATATTATATGCCACACCTTGTACAGCGTTTCATGAACTATATCCAGCTCATGTACTGTCTAGACTCTAGATCTGTTGCTATGGCGACGGGGACGGGTTAATAAGGAGAATTATGCAGTGTAAGAACTAAGAAAGAATATTATTATGAGTTAGTTAGAGAAGGCTATATGCAATATACCTAGGAAAAATGTGCTGTTGTTATGTTAAGTTAAATTGAGGACAGCTTTTTAGTTGTCTGAAGGAAAATGTTGGACAGTGTCGCCAAGTTAGGCTGTGTTTGGGTTTTGGAGTGATTTTACCGTAGAAGCTTGTTACGTCTTTATACTCTCACATGCATGTGCAGTAACATCTTGAATAGCTGGGTACATTGTTACATTCATAGTTATAGACAAACAGGCCGGAACGGTACCTTTGAAATAAATTAGACAACTGAAAACAATTAGACAACTGACAACCAACTCAAGGTGATATCTCAAATTTTGCAGATATAGAAACTAGCTCAATCTTACACAGATTATCCGTCCTATATAACCACCATACTTTATGGAAAGTTTAAAGAAAATCGTACGGTAGGATCCGACATAAACTATTGTCCGAATAAACTATTTTCTGAGTCGGACAGATGTCGCTGTCGGACAGATGTCGCCCAATCTGCAGTTAGTATGCTTTTATGTCATAAACAGCCGGTGATAATGATATACTGTAATATTACGGTTAATTTGACACGACAACTCGTGCATGTTCTACTTAAGGCTGTCTCCATGGTAACCAGAGTTTAAAATATTCTTCATCTTACATTATGCGGCAGGAGCTATAAGACTTAACATATTTTAAGCATTAACCATGTACACGCTATTACATTTTAGTTAAGCTCAAATAATTTACACTGGGCG
Organism: Bolinopsis microptera; assembly: GCF_026151205.1. Classification (NCBI taxonomy): domain Eukaryota; kingdom Metazoa; phylum Ctenophora; class Tentaculata; order Lobata; family Bolinopsidae; genus Bolinopsis; species Bolinopsis microptera. Next base: position 11,608,761 of record NC_087072.1, on the reverse strand, counting down.
GTTGCCTTTTTCCACTATGATGATGATGAAAATCTAATTATTATAGGCTACTAAATCCTTCTAGCGAATCTGGGTAGAATGATAATGCACAGTGCGTTAATAAAGACGCTGATAATCCTGATTGTTACACTGTGCAGATATGCGAAAACATACATTCACCAACTTACGATAAACAATGAGAACGAATATAATAATCACAATTGGTATCGGTCATTGTTTAGTTGAGATATTGTGATACCATGAAACAAATAATTGAACTTTAAACACTTCCTTGTGAGGAAAAATAACATTAAGAAATAAGTACTAGTGTACTGTTACGAAAATCAGCTGGTTCATAAGATTAATGAAGAAAATTCGCAAATACGATTTAAAATAGAATTATAGCAACGTAATCGAAAGACAAACTGAACAAATAAAGGTTTCGTCTTGAAACGAGCTATATATTGAGTATAACGTAGCGCTCGACTCCAATTTGAATTCAAATAAAAATGCGCTCCGGTAGTTTCAACTCCCAGCAGCTGGGAGTTGGAAAACTGGAATTCCCGTTACTGTCGCTGTGAGAAGCCTTATTAAGTGCGCGGCGCGGCACAGTAACGCATCGCGCTACAAGTAAAATTGCTGATATTGTAAGCAAAAAAAGCAAGGTTAATAATTAATATGACAACTGCAAACCGATAACCAACGTTATAGGGCTTAATGCTGGGCAAAATTATAGAGGGGAATGATCAGTGGAGCCAGTAAGGAATCTGATTGATGTATTAGTAAAAAGCAGAGAGATTATGACCAAATTCAAACATTTTTGTCTTACCCATCGCCTTCCATTTCAGGGTTTTTAACCCGGCCCCTATCACCTTAATTAACAGCAAAATTGTTTTAACTTTGGTTGATCGAATGTTTTATATCAGATGTTGATTTCTTAAAGATAGGTGTATATTTTTGCTATTATTTCTATGAAAGGGGAGGTACGGATAAAGTACCAAACCTTATTGTGTATATTTGGTTGCAACTCCGGTAAATGATGAAACATGTCTCTTATGAGAGTGATACCGTGAGTTGCTTCCTTTTTTTTTTTTTTTTTTTCCTTAATCCCTCGGTGCTTTTTTTGCTGAAACTCCATATATAATTTGAGGGTAAATTATTAAGAGAACTCTCTGTTCGTAACTAAAACGCACATATTGCAAATTTGAGCACAAAAAAGATCAAACTAGTTGCCTCATTTGGTACCTTTCTTTGTGCGTGTAGCCAAAATGACTGATTTTTGTCGATATCTCTACAAATAAGCAATAAGCATTGAGAGCTTAAATCGCTTCATAATTTGTACATAATTGTGACTTTTGCGGTTGTTTTAACATTTAAGCTAAGATTTGAGTCCCTACGACTTTCCTAGCTCAAGTTCTAGTACTATTTTTTTTGTCGATATCTTTAAACAAAGCACTGGGGATCTTATGTTGCTTTGTATATAAATGTGGCTTTTTGCGGTTATTTTAAACTAAAATTCCAAGTCTCTGGGACGTTTAGGGACTAGAGATAAAATTGCCGAAATTTACCTCATTTTACCTCATTCGGCAAGCCAAAAAGGGCAAATTTGGGATTAGGTAAAATGAGGTATATATTTTAATGTTGCCATGGGATGGCAAATCCCCATACATGTTACATCGTAGTCCGATAGTTTCACTGTGTCATAATATATAGTTATTATATAGCCACACAAAATGATATTCTCTATCCTTGTGAATCGACTACTTCGACATTTACGCGGGTATCTTCAGCGCGCACATGTGTTTATTCTTGGCCAATAATCCGAACCGTGACATAACACTAATATATGGGGCGAGTCAGAGAAAGGATCATTTCACAACCTCCGGAGGTATAGGACCGCTCGCGCTCTGCACTGTATTTGTAGATTGTGTCTCTGAGATGATAGCTGACCACAAAAAAGAAGCCAAGAGCCAAGTCAAAAATCATATCAGAACATGATTCAGATTTGATCTGTTAAGAAGTACACTCATTGTACTGAGGGGAATCAGAGGAAGATCAACAGCCAAGCATCTTGAACTGCAAGACGTTTCCTTCAACCTCATCCCCCAGAAGACAAGCTTTGAGGTCTCCTAGATTTGTTTATGTAAATTTTGTAGATATTTTACTGTACTATTTTATATTGTATACAATTTTACGGACGAAATGATCCCAGGGGGGACTCCCAACCCACCGCTTCGGCAGGTAGTTGATGCACCGTTCACAAGCAAGAGCCACTTTGGTCTACTTGCTGTGAGGTGTCTCAGCTACATGGGTTGGGGTCCCCCTTTTTTTTAATTATATGGGGCAGTGACTGTGACTTTCCACAACAACTACTAAATCATCCATTTATAAAAGTGATTTAAAAAATTACACCTAAACCTTGTGTCTCGGTGTTCACTTAAATGGTATTTGACGGCTGAACTGTGGTGTCTAAAGTTTGCAGCTAGATTGGACGCTGATATTAATAAATGTGTATGATTTTTTAAATATTGAACATACTCTGCAACCTGGTAGCACGGCTGACACTTAAACAAAAATGGGAAAAATGTTGGCCTGGCTTGTGCATAACCTAGTAAATAACCCGCACTCCGATAAAAGCCGTCTGGAGAAACTCCGCAAAGTTTTCGTTGTAGTCAACGGGCACAAAAAAGCATTACTAGCAATTGTGTCATTTACCCTCCTACACAAATTGAACGTTTTCGTGGTTAATTCATTGAACAACGTCAGACTTAATATGTATTTAGTATTAAACAATTCAGTAAGTTACCTTGCATGTATACTGTACGCTGTACACTATAGTAGTAAATGTAAACCAAAATTTTTTGATCAGCCATGTGCTGAACCAGTGTTGCAAAGTAAAAATTGTGTATTTTTTGTACATTTTTAGTGTAAATTAATTTATTAATTTATCACTTGTAAACATATCACAAATTAATTTATAATAATAAAACCACTTCTGTGAAATGGTTATTTGACTTAAAATATTTAAACTAAATATGAATTGATTGTGGGTATAAAATAAAATTTTGTTTTATTAAAAAAATTTGTTTTATTAAATAGATTAATTACAATTTTTTATTAGGATTTTTGGTTGTTATCTATTTACTAATAGTTCCGCAGTTTTGCTAGAAGCAAGTTTTGACCAATACCATGGCTATGACCTGTCACAATGTAAACAACTATTCCAACTCCATGCGGTATAATAGTAGGCAGACTCAGGATTTCATCAGGCTAAATAGCAGTGGAGATGAAAGTAAGCTCTTTTAATTTATTTCCGTCTAAAATGTTTTATTTATGGTTCTTTACATGATGCTTCAATTTCGTTAGGGACTTACTCGATACCTATTTTTTAGCCTAAAAAACATGATGTCTAGAAACCCTGAAAAATGTTGTTCATTTTTGCTATTGCATCCATCTCCTGAAAAAATGTATTGAAACCTATTAAAAAAGGTGTTGTTCACTTCAAGTATCTTACTGTATTAATACTTCAGGTAATAGCTACAACAGTCACAAAACAGCACAGAGTAAGAGGAAGCGCACCTACAAACTGCCAGAATATGGCAGCAACTTGCTGGCCCCCTTCTTCCCCAACCCTGATGCTCCCTGGAAAACTAAGGTTTATTCCCCCGACATTATAGGACTGCACAACGAGATTGAGGACTTTGCCCGCTGGATGCGTCCTACCAAGGAAGAAACCATGTTGCGGGGTTGTGTTGTAGAGAGAATCAAACGCATTGTACATCAGCTGTGGCCAACTGCACGTGTCGAGATTTTCGGTAGCTTTAAAACTGGTCTTTACCTTCCAACAAGGTTAGTTTTTTCTGTCCATGAAATTTGAATATTCGAATATTTTGGACCACGCTCAATATTAAAACACCTATATTGTTCTGTTTGAACATGCTGAACGCCTAATTTTTTTCAGAGATGGTAAATTATTGAATGTTGCATCTGATCTGAAAAAAATGAGGCAAAACGGATTAGAAATGATGAAGTTATCAAGCATTTTGTGTTTCTCGTTTACAAAATTGACTGGATGATTATGTGACACCACACCTTAATTGGGCAGATTAATGATTCCCATAATGTTTACATGTAATGAATAAACTTATGCTCCGTATCTCAGTCATCTGAGAAGCTACAACTCTCATTTTTTTAGGATACGTAATTCAAATGGCCAAACACCATTCAATAAAATTTGGCTCGAACCGAGTATCCAAACTACCATTGAATAAATGCGAAAATCAACCTTCATTTGAAAAAAATTGAAATAAATTTCGATTTGACAAATTCTTCAAACCAGTGGTGGTTGTAAATCAGTAGTTTAGACTGACCTTTCGTATAAAGTTAGTCTCATAGCATACAAAAATATTGATATTTAACCAATTTATGGGCCAAAATCTATCAAATTCGGGGCGTATGCCCAAATATGGGCATATGGTTTTTGGCTCATAACTTACTTACTTGCTTGGTTACTTGGTAAGGTCTATCCTCGTAGCAGGAAGGGTCATCAGATGTCTGACCACCGTGATGGCATGTAGTCTACCAAGGAACTCAGCCATTTTTATCCAATTTTGATAAAACTTTTAAATACACATGTTCGGAGACTGGTAACTTTATAATATACATATTTAGGAGACCTGTAGCACCCAACGTATGGTTTTGAGCATGTTTAGGTGACTTGGAAAAATTGAGCCAAAAATTAACCAAATGTGGGCGAAACTTCCCCGCGGCCTGCAGGCAGCGGTTGGCATCGGTGTCTCAAAAGTTCGGTCATTTCGTTTGATAATTATAAATAGACAATTTCCAGGTACACAAAGTATTTCGTTGTCACAATAATCCAGAGTACAGATCAGGAGTTGTGGCATGTTTTTCTTGACAATAATAAATTGCATCAAGTTTTAGGCAATAATTTGTACTTTTTTGTTAGATTATCTGTTTCAGTATACTACTGTGGTTAAAAATATAAATCATCGTGCACCCCGCAGTGACATAGACATAGTAATATTTGGACAGTGGTCGGCACCCCCACTCCGCACCCTTGAGCGCCGCCTGATCGACAACAACATTGCCGACCCAAACACCATGAAAGTACTGGACAAGGCGAGCGTGCCGATCATTAAACTCACTGATACTCTGACAAAGATCAAACTAGATATCTCCTTCAACACCAACAACTGTCTGAAGAGTGCAGAGAAAATATCGGTAATTATTGAATGTAATGATTTGGCGACCTTACTATTACTTACTAAGAATATAAACGAAAAAATATAAACACAATGAATATTTGTATCGGTAATTCGGTAAATATAAATAGTTATATAATTACTATCTTTAATTCCAAACGATTTGGAAATTATTTTCAATCTCTCCCGTTGTAACAACAGGTTGGCGAAGCTAGGGGTTATACTTTTATCACGAAATATGCGAAATTATGTTACTTGCTTGAATGTGATCGGTAACTTTAAGGAGTTTTAATAACTAAGAAGTGTGATTAGTAACTAAGAAGTGTGATTAGTTACTAAGGATTGTGATTAGTAACTAAGGAGTGTGATTAGTTACTGAGGAGGTTTACCAGTAACTAAGAAGTGTGATCAGTTACTAAGGAAGTTTACTAGTAACTAACGAGTGTGATTAGTAACTAAGAAGTAAGATTAGTAACTAAGAAGTGTGATTAGTAACCAAGAAGTGTGATAAGTTACTAAGGAGTGTGATTAGTAACTAAGGTATGTGATTAGTAACTAATAAGTGTGATTAGTTACTAAGGAGTGTGATTAGTTACTGAGGAGTGGAATTAGTAACTAAGGAATGTGATTAGTAACTAAGAAGTGTGATTAGTTACTAAGGAGTGTGATTAGTTACTAAGGAGTGTGATCAGTTATTAAGGAGTGTGATTAGTAACTAAGGAGTGTGATTAGTAACTAAGAAGTGTGATTAGTAACTAAGAAGTGTGATTAGTTACTAAGGAGGTTTACCAGTAACTAAGGAGTGTGATTAGTTACTAAGGAGTGTGATTAGTAACTTAGGAGTGTGATTAGTTACTAAGGAGTGTGATTAGTTACTAAGGAGTGTGATTAGTTACTAAGGAGTGTGATTAGTTACTAAGGAGTGTGATTAGTAACTAAGGAGTGTGGTTAGTTATTAAGGAGTTTGATTTATATATAGTAAGATTGTACATACATATTAATTTTACTAACATACTTGGTATTGCAGGAGTTGCTGCAGCAGTATCCGTGTTTGGATAAGTTGGTTTTAGTTTTAAAACAGTTTCTCCTGCAACGGCACCTTAATGAGGTCTTCGTGGGTGGATTAGGGTCTTACTGTCTAACTCTGATGGTGGTGGCTCAGTTACAGGTAATTAGTCAATTAGTTACAGGTGACTGGTATTTTTAATTAGTCAATTAAAATTGTTAACTTATTGATACATGTCATATAGTTACTATTCAGAATTTTATTTATTTGTTCATGTTATTTTCTGGGATGACTAGTTTAAACACTGCTGAGTATAAGTTTTATCTTAAAAGCGGTGTTATTAAATTTCAATTTATTGTTATCATAAGATATAAGATATGAATATCTGTTGAGTTGACACTAGATATTGTACATTAAATACACACTCACACATTGTGTCATGATATACATGCCTCTTATAGACTATACACTAATATTCTATGATGTACGTCATAAAGGAGGGTTTCCTACAAGGTAATTGACCCGCTTTTAGACAAAGAGTATTTTGCAAACAATGTTCCAAATGATGATGATGAAGTAGTTGTAAGTTGCTGACAAAATTGGTCTAAATGTCGCTCAAATTACAATATATGCACGTGCGTGTTACAACACCGTTACTTTTTATTTTTCGTAACGTGTGATAACTCACTAAGGTTATTTAGACAACAACATGACGCTACACAGTACACACCTTACACTAATACTTATACTGTTGCTTATGTTGCTTGCTTCAATGTGATCAGTAACTAAGGAGGTCACATGACAACCCATCCTTTCACGTGACCTTGATTCGTAATTCAAGAGATCACATTCGTAACGTGTCGTATGCTAACTTGTGACGTCACCAGAGTTCAAACTACGTGATCATGCCTTATATGGAATAGTATTGTGTGTATCGAATGTACCCAATTATATGAGCCGCGAGCCCAATTATCGCAGCATTAACTTTTATTCCGGAACCCAGGAGATCTAGGCCAGAGATTTGAAAATAGAAGGATTATTTGTTAATGAAAATCGAAGCGAATATCATGTAACCCTATGTTTTCGATGACGAGTAACAGTAGTACTTTTACTTTCACGAGTTCGATGATTTCACTCCGTTTCTGGAATTTGTTTCTTATCAGTTTGGATATATAATAGGGAAAATACCTACTTTCAGTCAATCCAGAGGTTTCCACATAAGGTGTTGATTTCAAATACTTTAGTTAAATAATCCAAACACTTTCCCGTGAGGCGTGACAGATTGCGCAGAAAGTTTGTTAGTATTATTGCATTGCTGTCACTGTTGGATACCGTAATTGTTATGGTTTCAATAGAAACGTGCTTCTCCGTCATATTGAGATAGTGAAACTCCAGCTATAGATTAGGACCCTTCAAAATCAACATTATACAATATACAGGGTGTTCCAAACTTGTTGCATAATGCATATACTATACACTAGTACACAGTACACACACTACTAGTGACATCACTACATATACCTTCTGTTACATCCTCAATAAATATATTTAATACATACATACATACATACATACATACATACATACATACATACATACATACATACATACATACATGTACATACATACATACATATCTTAATCTACGTCTTAGAACACTGTATCACTAAACTTAAAAGCAATGCAGTGCACTCTACAGTGTACAAAGGTTTCTTTTCATAGTTCAAGTCATTTTTTACAAATCACTATGTATGTCAACAACATGTTTGTCTCAGAACAGCAGTAAATCTACCACTTAAATAAATGTACATATATATCACGATTTCGCCTGTTTGGAACTTCTTACAACTGGTGGTTCGAATAAAGTAACATGTACAATGTACATTTCAGTAACATGTACAATGTACATTTCAGCATTGTCCGAGACGCCGGAGAGGTAGGCTAGAAGACGAAAACTTGGGAGTTCTTTTGATGGAGTTCTTCGAGTTGTACGGAGTGTTATTTAATTACAATAACACTGGGATAAGGATACACAATGGAGGGTCATTCTTCAATAAGAACGATGTGGCAGAAATGAAAGGCTCTATGCTCTGTATCGAGGTCTGTACTTTAATTTTGTAGTGAAACTTTTATAACGGCACATTCCAGGGAGATAAATAATAAATAAATAAATTCTAACATTTATTACACGCTTCGACATTAAAATATACCCAACAAAGATGTACATTAAAGTCATTCAAGCGAGACTTAGTGTTGAAATAGCAAGATTATGGACTTTTTAAACAGTTCAGATTTTATGAACAAATATTTGTATGAAGTTACCAAAATTATGCACTTTCATATCAGTTCAGACATTATGGACAAATATTAGAAATATTATCAAAAGCTAGTTGGAAATAAAACGTCTTTAGGGCATTTTTAAAACATTCTACAGATGATAATGATCTCACTGAGTAGGGTAATTCATTCCAAATTTTTGGTCCACAAAACATAAATGCAGCATCTGTTCGTCTGAAATGAGGAGCAGGAGGAACTTTCAACAAATAAAAGTCATCATCTAGTCTGGAACTTTGTCTTCGTACTTCCCTTAGATTCCCTTAGATAATTCATTTTTAGCGGTAAAATAAGTTGTTAACTAATTTCACCATTACAAATAGGCCGATCTACTGCGGATTTGTGGCATGGGAAATTTAAAGCCGATGTTTCTCATTTTATCACATTATTTACCTTAAAATTTGGATTTAGAGCAGTGAGTGAAACTAAGTTTATCTGATAAAACTGGAATTCTCTATTATTTGCCAACATATATGAATTATACCACTTTCAGGACCCGTTCCAACCTGGTAACGATATTGCCAGAGCATCTTACGGCATGTTTTATGTCAAAGACTCTTTCAAATTCGCATATCGGTGGCTGAAAAGAGCGGTCGTTGCTCCGAGAAAACCCAATGAACAAGTTTTCCCGATGACTGACAGGTTTGTCTTATTTCCAGGATAGTTTAATAATTTGAGGGTGTAAACTTCAGTTCGTTAATAGTGATTTTTAGGTATCAATTTTTCGGTTCTCCTCAACTTGAAAACTTGACCCCAAAATAGGGTACGGGACAGCATAGGGAATTTTCCCTGTTGCTACTAGCAATTTTCGAAGCTTACAAAATAGAAACAACACAGTTGTCAAAGTTCATAAGTGTGTGAAAAATGCGCGCGCGCACGATTTTGAAAGTTTGATATCATAAAACATTTGACATCATATTTGCAGCATTCTTGGAACACTTGTGAAAGTGGACCGAGGAATCGTGGAGTACAGAAACTGGATAAAAAACAACTGGGTTAACTTAGCGAGACAGTTACCGCATCCAGAGTCTTACAATCACACACCGACCGCTAGCAGACCAGATAAATTAAAGGTTTGTGGTCGACAATTTTTGTTGTTTTGATGATCTCATACTTTTCTTAGAGGCTGTCACTAGAATAATCCAAATATTCAGTGTGTACGTGCCTTTGTAAGATCATCCCTAATACGCAAGTTTATATAGTTCTTAAATTTCATAATTACAGCGAGAGAAATGGACACCCGGGCCCAGAGTTGGCGAGGACTTCTCTGACACACCCACAGACCAAAGTGCCGAGGCTTCCAGTGACGACTATGATAGACTAACTGATGATCTTAGCTCTGATTCTTCCGTGTGATCAAGCTTTAATAGTATGTAAAACAACCCAAAAAAAGTTAAAAACTAAAATTTTAAAAAAAATCACAAAATGGATAGAACAAAAAGACCCTCGCTGAGATCCATTTCACGCAATTAACTGGGTGGAGTTGCTAGTCCAGTAATTACTCAGTTTAAATCATTGGTCGAGTACTGATTTTTAATTTGTTATTAACATGAAAAGAAGAAAACAGATAATATGCCAGTCAAGAAAAAAGCTGGACACTGTGGCAAGAACCGCTTATTTATATTTGAAGTCTCTGTGAAGAGTATTATGTTCATTTTGAAAGAGCGTTTTAGATATGCCAGCAGTAACCAAGCATACGATAATAAAAAGATTTAAGTTGCTATGAACAAATCTCAATGGTTAATTGGGCCAGGCCTTGTTAAAACAGCTGCCCAAAGGAGCAAACCTAAGTTTTTATTGATGTTTGTTAATCGATTTGCATTGTTTTCAATGCTATTAGTTAATTCAATTTTTGTATATTTTGATACTATTTCATAATATAAGCCCACGATTTTTTGGTTCAACAAAGAATCTTAATGTGGGACCATGATCAAATGCAGATCAAGAATTCCTAGCTCAGTGACTAATTAAATCATTTTATTTTACTTTTAATGAGGCAGTGCTGAAATGATTACCGTTACCGACACTATTAGATTTCTCTTTCCATTGAACTTTCAGGTGCTATTTTTTCCTACTTAAAACGTCCTGCATTTGAACATTGTCTCTGGCCTACAATTACAAGGTTTTATTGTTTTCTAATTGTCTTGATAGATAGTTTGTATTTTGAATTAAAGAGTTTTCAATTGCTCGATTATAGATTGATTCATCCCTGTCGAATGCCACTATGGCTGTTTAACTACTCTTTGTGACTCGCAGGTTAGTATGAGCTGATGATATTTTCAGAAGTGGCACTTTGAGTGACAATCGTTAATAGTATTTATCACAATTTAATTTGGCACATTACAATACTTATGGTTATTTATATAGTTCACTCACAAAGTGCCTAAAGATTATATTTTTCTAAAGAACTTGTAATTCGGTGGTACTGAGACAGAAAAATACGCTGGAAATGTTGTATGAACATTGAATTATGTAGAATGTATGAGGAACCCTTAATGTTATATTCAACGTAATTTTTCCGCAAAATATGGCGTTTGAACTCGGTTTCGGTTGATTTGCATAGATGGTTTTGAGAATATTTAGTTTTGAATTGGAATAGATACAATTTCTTGCAGCCTTGAATTCTTGGGGTTGAAGTTTTTCCTTTTAGAGACTAGTTGTCCAGGTTTTAATCGTTATCTTAATTTGTGGAACTAATTGACTGATTATTCGATTAAAGTAACTTAGGTTTCAAGTTTATGGCTGTTTTCCAGCAGGCTGAAACTATCCATGGACAGCCCGCTCTCGGGGCTTTGGGAATACAACGTTATCTTTACCCTGGTGATGCCTTTGTTTGGCCCCACTCCACATATCCCCTACCTTTTCCAGCAACTAATTTACCTGTTCATGGATAGTGTCCTGGTCTATGGATACCGCCAAGTTTTACAGTGTGTAATTGTATCGATAGATAAAAGAGAACTTTATAGATTCTAATTTAAGTCTTTTGTCGAGAGTTACTAGTGCGCAACAGCATCTCGGCAACCATACACACAGCCCATTATAGTTAGTCCGTAAAGTGGTTTGAGAGGATACATTTATTGCAAGAGGTTGTTTAAGAAAACGCCCAGAAACGACAATTGACATGCTTCTGATGGTGGCGCTTCGTCGTTCAATTGGAAAGATTTGTCATTGAAGCCAAAGCACTGTTATCTGTAAAAAGACACACTATCGTATCAGAGGTGTGTGAAAATGGTCTTTCCTGGGCACTTGAAACAGTGCGCACAGAAAAAAGACGGAACTTATCCTGTTAATTTAAATATGGACCACCTTAAAACATATTTAAATGCCAACCTATTATACCCGAGGTCATGGCGGCCGATCTTAAGATTGAGGTTTAGACATGTAATATTGTGTGTTGACTGTTGGGTATTCAATGTTATATTAGAAGCTAACAGTGAATGTGCCGTCGTTAAAGGAAGTTTATGATGATGCAGTGAAGAAGTAATAGAGATGCTATGGGTGACGAGAGATTTTAAAACGAATCAGAAAGTAGAGGATGATGATATTGTCGAAAGTGAAAGTGAACAGAAGATAAAAGAAGATAATATTGTCAGCTGGCAGACAGTACCGATATATTTTGAAAATATTTTGGTCAGAAAACATCAGAGACTAACAATATGTGTAGTTTGTTGCCCATGGATTATACTACGAAATGTTATTGATATTAAAGTTTCTGATAACAAATTGTTTCACTTCTTTAGATTAAATTAACTTGTTCATTACGTAATAAAATAATAATGTTCATTACGTAATATAAGGGGTCGTTCACATATTACGTATTAACAATTATTTGTAATTTTTGTAAATTGAATTCAAAAAAGTTCGCTACACCTTTTTACCGCTCACTCAAATTTTAAAAAATTGTTGTGAAAAGGCCCTGAGGGTATGAATGCAATCTAATTGAAAAGGCGCTGAGGGTATGAATGCAATCTAATTGAAAAGGCCCTGAGGGTATGACTATGAATGCAATCTAATTGAAAAGGCCCTGAGGGTTTGTCATACGTTGTATGACAAACTTGATGACTAGACGTCATCAAGTTAACCGTTTTTAAAACTTTATTTTTGACAATATAACAACTTTTCAAACCGATTTTACACCATTATAAAAAAAGTTGTCCATTGTTAATGGACTAGCCCGGCGCGCGCTACTTCGAAGAATTTTAGACGAGTAACATCCGTCAAACCATTAAGGAGTAATTTTATTCAAAATTTGAGGGGATATTCCAGTTAGATAAAATTGTTCAAGCATTCTGAAAATCTACCGGAAAGTTTTCCTACCTTGCTCCTTCATAAAAATATTCGCTATTGAAGTTGGTGCTTTTTTAGAGAATAATTTTATAAAAACACAAAAGTTGTGATTTAGTATTTTTTGGTGTTGGGCCATTCCTTGTGTTACTGGGCCGCGCTCAGCCTGTCATTCCGCCAAATGTTTATGAACATAATAGCCTGGGGTCCCCAGGTAATCCTTGTGTTGTGGAGCTTAATTTTGCTTCCTAAAGGTGTAAATTTTGTTTTAGGCTAGTTTAAAGTTGAAAATAGAAAAATTGGACACGCCAAAATTGAAATATGAAAGAAAATTGCTTTTTCATGATTTTTATCAACTTTGGAGTCCCGTTGTGATCCAAGTTCTTTTTGAAATCTTTTGAAACTTTGCATGCTTATTAACAATTAAACAATATATAAATGTTTTCAAAGGTAAAGTTTCGAAATCGTTGAAATTACCTCCTTAATAATGAAGTTATGAGTTTACAATTACACGATAATCAAAAAGAGATGATATTTGACCAAAACCCATAATCATATTCATAGGTAAAGTGGATCGCAACAGTGTCTCTCTCTGCCAAACAAAAGGAAATGATATTAGTTTGAATAACCGTCCGCAAATGCAAATTGATACCGAGAATGAAATCGGTCGCTCGCTTTTCCCATTCATTCACGGCTTACGGATTGTTATAAAGTTTCAATTCATTATATCCCTGACATGCTGTAAAATCTTTTTGGGTTGCATTTCCTTTTGTTTGGCAGAGAGAGAGACACTGTTGCGCGGTCCACTCTACCCATGATTATGGGTTTTGGTCTAATTCACGATGTCAATCCTTTGAAGCTGGCTCTTACTACATACTAAATCGCTCGCCCAAAAATTTAACGTGACTTTGGTTTTTTTGGTTTTGCAGCCGTTCAAAAAGGTTTTACATAAACCCTAATCCCAACCCTAACCATAACCCCGAAGCTATCCATAATCTTAACCACGACCCTAACCCGAGCCCTAAATAATCGAATTCACGTTTTACTAGCCTGTCACGTGACCAAAACGGTTTTTTGCCCATAACTTTCCAGGGAAGCATTTTAACCCTACGTCATGGGGGTGATTCGGAATCAGCGTCCAAAATGCCTATAGGGCCTTTTCACAAGAATTTTCTTTGAATTTGGGCGAGCGATTTAGTAGGAACGAATTATTTGATGCGCGTCTCGGCCCAGCTACAAGGTTTTGGTCAAATTACTATTAATTATTAATCTACCTCCACCTCAATTATTAATCTATCTCTAGATCTCTTACAACTGGTTGTTTATCCAACTCGTAGTTGTACCGGGTAATAAACGATATCATTATCAACTGCTCTACTATACCAGAGATACTAGAATGCCTGAAGTACAACTTGAGCTTTATCTCTAGCCCCACCACTTTACTTGGCGTAGGCTACCTTCGGTGGTTCATGTCAACGACGATACCTTCTACCACACCAACCATCTCGATAATATAGAATTCAAAACCGGGATATCTTCCGACAATACTCAGCTGCACAGCATTTAACATTTTTAATGCCTAACAACTGCTTTTCTTAGTTGCTGTATGAAAAATCGAGTTAAAAATTATCTGTTTAAAAAAATGAATAAGTTCGAATTTTTACTGACATGAACATGTAATTAGGTCGGACGGACCTAATTACATGTTCATTGTTCATGTCAGTAATACACTGGGAGAAATCTTTGGGAATATATACCTCAACCTGTCAACTATACAATGGTGCCAGCGTAGTTGACTATATGGCAGTCACACCTGAATTGTTGGAAACAGTGCTGCCATTCCAAGTGCAGAATGTTAACATTAACAAATTCTCTGTGCATCTGCAAAATAAAGCAAACATATCTTCTTCAAAAATATTTTAGCAATTTTTTACCTGGGGACCCCAGGCTATTATGTTCATTAACAGGAATAGAGATTAGGCGGAATGACAGGCTGAGCGCGGCCCAGTAAGCAATTTTTAGTTTTACCGCTTCTACTAAATCGCTTGCCCAAATTTTAAGAAAATTCTTGTGAAAAGGCCCTTTGGAGTTTGGCTATGAAATTACCTGGGGACCTCAGGCTATCATGTTTACAAACGAATAGAGATTCGGCGTAATGACCGGCTGAGCGCGGCCCAGTTTACTGAGCCGCGCTCAGCCTGTCATTCCGCCTAATGAACATAATAGCCTGGGGTCCCCAGGTAAGGCCCAGTAAGCTATAAAATTGATCTAAATCGGTGTATTTTTGGACGCTGATTCCGAATCACCCCCATGACGTAGGGTAAAAATGCTTTCCTGGAGAGTTATGGGCAAACAACCGTTTTGGTCACGTGACAGGCTACTATTACTAAAACATGAATTCGATTGTTTAGGGCTCGGGTTAGGGTTGTGGCTCGGGTTATGGATAGCTTCGGGGTTATGGTAAGGGTTGGGATTAGCCTTAGGGTTTAAAACCGTTTTGTACGGCTTCAAAACCATAAAAACCAAAGTCACGTGAAATTTTTGGGCGAGCGAATTAGTAAGCGCCAATTTTTACCCCCTCTACGGAAGCGCATGTGTGTCACCAGCTTTTTTACCTAGGTAACATCATGTGTAACCTAGGTACCATCATGTGTTACCTAGGTAACATCATGTAATGTCGCGTAATATTAGGTTATCCTTCCAGATTATTTTTATATTACCTGGGGACCTCAGTATTTGGTGTTCATAAATCGATTGAAGATATATGGCGGAATGACATGTTCGATGTTGACGCCGCCCAGAAAATGTTTATATTGCCTTCTAGCACTGAAAATTACGATCATTTTTAGTGTCTATTTTCGAAATGGAGGTATTATAACCTATTCTGAAAGTCTTAAAGTTATCAGACGATATGATATTATATATTATATATATATATATATTATGATATTGACAAGAAACACGCCAGGGTAATTAATAACAAAATCATCCATCACTTGAAAAGTTGTAAAATTAGGCTATAACATGTTATATTATTATTAGTATATTGATCGTTTTAACAGTTTCGCAAACTCCTGCACAAAATATAGAGCAACATTTCCTGGACTAAATCTACAAAATTAATCCTTTCTATTAAAGAATTAAGATGGCTGTTCGTTACCAGTAAGTTGAATATGTCCGTTACTTAAAAGATCCAGCTTACAATTGAGTTAAACAAAATTAAGTTGAACTAAGAAGGCATATCATATAGCGGAGTAAATATATCTAAATTTTCGATTAAAAGAAAAAAGATATCGTTGTATACCTTGTACAAAACCATATAAAATTCTAAATTTTAATTTTCTTCGACACAAAACACATGCACAGGACATTACAGACAGTGAGAGTAATAGGAGGAAAGAGAACTATTACTTATTTCTTTACTTTGTTCACATTGCTCGCCAAATTCCATGTGTCTAACAATTCCATGTGTCTAACAGCTGTAGCAGACACACGAAACCTGGCAATCAGTAAGCTTATACTTTAAATAGAAGGATATTACTGAAAGTATACTAGTTACTTATACTACTAGGTAACACATGATACTGAAAGTATACTAGTTACTAGTACTACTAGGTAACACATGATACTGAAAGTATACTAGCTACTAGTACTACTCCACTGATTTACCAAATATCTCACATTGTTAGTCCAGTAATCATAATTCAGCTGCTTTATCAATGTAAAAATATGACGAATTCTAAACAAGCATAAAGTTCCAGCTCCTTTAATGTAACAAGACAATTCCTACAAAATTATTTTACATCACACAAAATATTTTGAGGGGTTTAGTTTTTGGCACAGCAGCCGCCCCCGTTGGCTGCTTGTTGATCACTGTCTATTCGTACTGTTTGTCCATTGTTGGCAGGTTTTGGCTCCACCTTCGGCAGCATCTTTGCTGAAATAATTTTACAAGATAAATATTTTGTATCGGACGTGGCACCCGCCCCCTTGCATTGGACGTGGCACCCCCCCCCCCCCCCCCCCCCCCTTGTATCGCTAAACAGTCTGTTGAAAGGGGAATGTTCGAAAAGTTTATTATAACTAACTAAAATACACAAATAAGTTTACTCTGTCACATACTTTTGATGATATCTGAACATGCGTGAAGTTGAGCAAATATAGATATACCAGCTTAAACACCCTATATTACGTACTATGGATCAATCAACATTATTACAACCACGCACCAGTCACGTAAATTATTACGTGGCAGTAAAAAACAGTGTCACAATTGAAACATCGCAACATGGTAAAAAATAGGTAAATTTCGTCATCAAAATATTATAACTCTGTTTGCTCCTATATTAATATATAGTTTATCGAAATTTGTAGGATGATAAAGTAACATATAATCCTAAATTTCGTAATAAATTATATAATTTCCCTATTTTGCTAAAAAAGTAGAAACATTGAACATTTAAAATATAATTTGAAACAAATTACAGTAACGTTATTCAGATCTCAAACAGAAAAAGTATACTTCAAAGCTTTGTGTTTTGATTATATGATTGTGAGTCAATATCGATTTTGATTGCATGATTTTTGGAGTGAGAAAATGTTGGGAGTGCCAGCCAGTATCTCAGTCAAGTGAGCGGAAACGCGAGAACAACAGAGAGGGCGGCACAAAACGGCACACACGGAAATAACACAAAAAGAAAGCCGTGCGCGGTAAGTTAGCCAATGTCTGAGAGCCGGTGGTGTAAACTAACCTATTTCTACGAAGACATTTGAAACGTTGTCACCGGTTTTGGCAGAGGTTTCCATGAAGATGAGATTGTGTTCTTGAGCGTACGCACTGCCCTCCTGAAAAGTCATATACGTTTAGAGATCTCAACTCCACCACAAAATATGTAACTGATAAGCTGGCCTTTATAATAAAAACAATTTTTAACACATATCTGGTGCGTTTCAATATTTCAGGGGGGTAGTACAGGGGGGGGGGGGGCGCCAAAAGTCAGTACCCATACGTTGGCCTTAATAGCTCAGTCACTGAGTGCCCAATTGAAATAATTCTTTCTGGTATAACTTACTACCAATCACAATTCAATAAAATTTGGCTCGATCTGGCTATCCAAACTATCAAATTTGAATTAAAATTCAAACCTTCATTTGAAAAAAAAAGACTCGAATATTTTTCGATTTGACAAATTCCTCGAAACAGTGGTGGTAGTAAGTTATACCAGAAAGAATTATTTCAATTAAGCACTCAGTGACTGAGCTATTCAAAGGCCAACGTATGGGTACTGACTTTTGCCCCCCCCCCCCACCTGTAGTTATCTCAACTTCTACCCCCCCCCCCCGTAGTAGTTACCTCAACTTCTACCATGCGTTTGTTACTTAGATCGAACTTGTTGCCTGCCAGAGCGATAACGATATCTTTTCTCGCTTGTCTGTCCAGCTCTTTAACCCAGGATTTAGCTCGCTCAAATGTGTCCTGAGTAATTGATCATTTAGCATAAACTTATATTTTGATTACTTTAATGCTTTACTATCTATAATATAAAATGAAAGATTATTTCTGAGTTTCTCACTCCGCAAAGTTATTTTGCACGATATTCTGAAATCTGAATTTAATTATTATTGGCGCGTGGCGCTGAACCGATCAAGTAAATCGTTAATATCACCATGTACGTATCTAACTAGGCACTAATTGATAGCATATTATTTCGAGTTAGTACTTAGTATTATAGTATTACCATTTTGCACAGATCCGTGTCATATCAGGTTGCATAAACAATAAACATATGGTTAGTGTTACAATATAATGTATACGATTTTCAAATTTAATATGGAATTAACTGGGCGGCGCTCGGCCTATTACTCCGCCATATCTGCATTCTGCATGCTTGTGAAGTATAAACAGTAAAGCCTGGGTCCCAGGTTGTATGGAATATGATGAAATATGCCATCACGGATCGGAAATTGAGCGGCCATCCACAAAAGAAAAGCGGCCGCATTTCTTGTGACTATCCATAACTTTGGTTGTGATTGATATTTTTTGATGCGGTAAAAAGTAGCGTTTAAGGAATCTGAATACTTACAACGTTGTAATCATTGTCAAATAAAATCCATGATTTCTACAGTATATTACAGAGCTATACGATGGAAAAGAATTAAAAAAAAAACTGATTTGCAAAATTTCCTCGAACAAAACTTTCAACTAGCAGGTTTCTAATGGTGAATATTTTGTCAAATCGCAAGAATAAAACTTCGAAGTTTTATTCGCCATTTCAAGATATTTTAATTCCAGTATGATTTCTGTATTAATGTTATGTATTTAGAAAAACTCAGATCTGAAGCACTGGGAAGAACTTATTTGTGGAGATTCGAGATAAACTTAAAGAGATGTTGAAATAGGTAAATGAACTTAAGTTTAAGTTTTTGTACTCAAAGATATGTTTAAACACGTTTTATGTTTAAGTTTTTTAAGTTTATTGCCATTTAATAATAATTTTAAGTTTTTTACCGATCTTCTTTGTAGACTTATCAGATCTTTAGGATGTTTATTGTTAGCTACTTCAGATTTGTGTAAAGTTTGATAATAATAATAAAATGAACTTATATTATTTAATAACTAATATCATGGAAATTTATTTTCTGATGTTTTCTAAAAGGGAAGAGTGCTTTATTATTGATCCTGGCTCAAGTATGTGTAATTCTATTGCGCAGAATTTTGAGTTCGGCTTTAAAACCACAGTCTGTCACAGTTGAGAAAGTATGTATATATTTCTCTAAATAGTATCTAGTTTGTGAGAAGAGTATGAAAAACTCTGGCTCCATTATAGAACACCCACCAGCCCCCTTAAGATAAATATTAAAGTGTAGAGCACTCAGATTATTCATAAAATTTTATAAACAGTTTGACATCACACTTCGGTTTATAACAGGAAATATGACTCCTAGGTTGCATGGTTTGAACAGATGAATTTCTCAGGTACCAGCGCGCGTTATTAACATTGCGGTAAGCGCTTTTTTAGAGGACCTTTGTAAAGTCATAGGTGTTATTTTTGCTAGTACCAAAAGCGCTTGCCAAGTCGATATTCCACGAACCGCGCGCGTGTCCCTTGACTGCCCCGTGACTGAGAAGTGCTGTTGTCATTATTATAAAATCAAAGATATAAATCTCACCCGATTCGTAATGTCGTACACAATGATTGCAGCCTGAGCGCCGCGGTAGTACATTGGTGCTAAACTGTGATACCTTTCCTGTCCTGAAAGTGCAGTCCTATAATCACTGAAATATGACACTGCACATTTGTAGTGAGCGTGTTGCGCCGTTTCATTGCTTAAGTCATTCAGTACTAGAGAAGAGATTCGACGAAACGGAATTTGAATGTTGCAAACAATTGTTTCTCGACCAGTTTGAACCAACAAAAAGCCATAAAGAAAGAGATTACGTACCTGCTGTATCCCATATCTCGAATTTAACAGTAACTCCGTCTACAGTAACAGTTTGGGTGAGAAATGCTGCTCCAATTGTGGTTTCTTGGTATTCGTGGAACTGACCTTTTACAAATCTTAGTACTAAACTTGATTTTCCAACTGCAGACTCTCCTGTAGAAGATGTGAACATGTTACATGATTTTGTTTAATGTCACATGTTACGTGATGTTGTACAATGTCACAATAGTGGCGAAAAATGGAAAAACCTATAAAAATAGCAGTAAATTATTTTTAATACTTAAAATATTTTTAGTAATTAATAAATAAATTGAATGAAATACCTAAAAGAACTAATTTGAACTGCAAAGCTTTAGCCTGAGCAGGTCCATTCTGACGGGGTCTACCAGACATAACTGAGGAAAAGTTCAGTGAAATAATAGTGAATAATAGTGAAATCATATGAAAAAATAGTGTACACTTGCACTGTTCAGTCAAATTCACAAAATCTTTACCATGCCTCTACTTACTGAGTTCGTCTCGCAGTGGCCTCGTGAGGTTAGTGGCCTCGTGAGGTTAGTGGCCTCGTGAGGTCAGTGGCCTCGTGAGGTTAGTGGCCTCGTGAGGTTAGTGGCCTCGTGAGGTTAGTGGCCTCGTGAGGTTAGTGGCCTCGTGAGGTTAGTGGCCTCGTGAGGTTAGTGTCAAGATAACTCTCAATAGCAAGTGGTTTAAATAATAGCTAATAATAATCAACTGACCTGTGTATAAACTAGAAGGTTTATGAAGACCTATTTGGTTCTTTACAGTCAGATGAGGTGAGCTCTACCTGTTCACTGACATTACATCCCCGACATGACTAAAATTGTTGATTTTATGTTACAGCATAATGTAGAGGGGTCGCAGAAAAAAAACAAGCTTAGGTTTACCTGTTTTATAAGGTTTGTTGGACGCAAGCAGGTATTCAGGAGCATTTAGAAGATTTCGCAACACTTTGTGTTTGTAGGTGTGGTCGGTACGTCATAGTGTGCATCTTGTTGAGAATCATTGTGGCTATCTATACAGCTCAACTGTAACACA
The DNA here is from genome assembly GCF_026151205.1 of Bolinopsis microptera. NCBI lineage: Eukaryota > Metazoa > Ctenophora > Tentaculata > Lobata > Bolinopsidae > Bolinopsis > Bolinopsis microptera. Next base: position 11,587,437 of record NC_087072.1, on the reverse strand, counting down.
GCTAATTTTCAAATGTGTGGCACATCAACATGTTCTGTATACAGTACACCTCGGACCTAGTAAACCGGCAGAATCACCAGCTTCAGCTCCATATTGATAAAACAAACCAAAGCAACAAAGTTTCTTGGAGTAGTTATCGACAGGCAACTTTCTTGGGGGCTTCATAAAACAGCACCTAAACGGAAGCCAAAAAATGGCCTGGAATCCGTTTATGGAGGAAAAAGTCTCAATACATTTCACTCTCAATGCCATATCGTATTCATAAAAAAGCTAGACTTGTTGCTTGGGGTTTTCTTGGGGATACATCGTCCATCATAAGTGACTCCCCTACTTGTTGCACAGATAGTCTTCGTTTGCTCCTTGCCATCATTGCCAGAAAGAACTGGATTGTGTAAGCATAGACATTAAGTCTGCTTTCTTACAAGGGAACAACCTGTGTAGTGTGTACATGAAACAAGCAGACCTCTCCCAGGAGGTACTATGGGCTAGTAGAGGGGGGGGGGGCTAGTAGACGCCTGTCTTAAGTGGTATCAGCAGTTGAGGGGGGGGGGGGGGGGCTAGTAGACGCCTGTCTTAAGTGGTATCAGCAGTGGAGGAGGGGGGGGGCTAGTAGACGCCTGTTTTAAGTGGTATCAGCAGTGGAGGGGGGCTATTATAGTAGATGCCTGTCTTAAGTGGTATCAGCAGTGGAGGGGGGGGGGGGGGGGCATCTTATGGGGGCACCAAATCGTCGTTGAAAAACTTAACAAAGCTGATTGTCTAATTTCAATGAAACAAGAAATTTAATTTTTAGCACATTTTACAGAATAAAAAGATGTAAAACAATTCATAAATATATAATGCCCATTTGCTTTTTGACTTTTTATCTTTGACTGCTACAGCAGGGTGTCAGAATTATTTGGGTGCTTGAACTTTTATCTGTATTTTATGACGAAATCAATGGAAAAATATTGTTCCTAGCCGAAATTATTGCCGGTCAGAGGTCAGCGCTTATAGTTATGTGTAATTGTATTGCGCGAGCGATTTTCAATCGCACATTTTGAAAATCAAGTCTAAAAATCTATCTTCTCCCACATTTATTGAGCAATTACCCTCAAACTTTCAGGATATGTTCTTAGGATCAGTTAGAAGAGAACTCTAGGGCCATAATTTTGAGATAGGCCTTTACAGATTTTTAATTTGATTTTGAAAATCTTGGACCTCTAAAAATCGACAAAAGAAGGTCCAAGATTTTCAAAATCGAATTGAAACACTGGCTGATAAGAACAAAGTTGATGACAAAGGAAAGCCCTGGAGATCATCTATCTCACTTGGCTCCAAATTGTGCAGCGCCAATGAGGACATAAAAAGACGCTGCATTCTGGCAAATCTTGCTTTCTAAAACTACAAGAAAGTTTGGGAACAACGCATACCCCTAGCCTTAAGACCAGACTTATCTACGAAGCCCAGGTGCAGTGGTCACAGTCTTAATGTACAATTGTAGTCTGTAGAGCCTGCTGTGCTGCATCGAAGCAGCTATTGACTTAACTGGACATTTGCCACAGGAAACATCTGAGGCAAATCATTACTTCATTAGAATGACTGAACCTAATATAATCAGAAATTACACACTTTACAAGAGATGTGAAGTGGTTCCACTCAGTGAGCGTGTTGCATGTGCACGATGGAGGATGCTCGGCCATGTTCTTCGCAGTGATTTGAATAAAGTTTTATAATAATAAAGTTATATAATAATACCTCATTCTCAATTGAAATTTTAAAAATACACCGTGGGCCAAAAGTCAGTACCCATACGTTGGGTCTTATACCTCTGCCGTGTTTTATATTTGAGAGTTGTTGCTTTGCAGATGGCATACTGTACCTACTTTTTCGAGGAATCCGTCGCCAAAATTTTTAAATTCGAATATTTTAGACCACGCCCATTCAATATTGAAACACCTATATCATTCTTTCTGAACATACTGGAATGGACGCCTAATTTTTTCAGAGACGGTAAATTATCAAATGCTGCATCTGATCTGAAAAAATGATGTAAAACAAATTAGAAATGACGAAGTTATCAAGCATTTTGTGTATCTCGTTAGCAAAATTGACTGGGTGATTATGTGACACCGTGACACGACACCTTAATTGGGCAGCCTGAACGATTCCCATAAAGTTTAACTGTTTAACGGGGTAGTTAACGGGGTGACCTTATCACATGATTAGGTAAGCCAATCATCTGGTCACACGTAATGAATAATCTCGTTATGCTTCGTATCTCGGCCATCCAAACTAAATTTCAATCAAATTTAGCTTGATCCGACTATCCAAACTATCAAATAAATGCCAACATGAACTTTCATTTGAAAAAAATTTACACAGATATTTTTAGAACCATTGGTTCAAATTCCTTGAACCAGTGCAGTGGTTTAAGGAACAACGTATGAGTACTCTACTGCTTTAGCTCAGCGGCAGCAGTTTGAAGCTTCTTTAAATTATTTTTATTCTTATTATAGTACGGGTATCGGCCTTACAAAATGACACGAAAAAGGAGATGGCTCTGAAATGCACAAAAATGAGTTTTGTTCATGTTTTATTATCCAGATAGTTTTGCAACCAGATTTGCTCACATTTTTTCTCACATTTTTGCGACCGGAAATGAAATTCAAAAATATTTCTCCGCACGGAGAAATATTTTTGATATGACCCAAAACTCCGTGAAAGCAGTTTTAATTTCATTATAATTTCATTATGATGCGCCCACGTGCGCGCGCAAATCTGCGTGCAATAATACCAAGCGTGGGAACGTACATTGTAAACAAAACTGGCTTCACGGAGTTTTGCCTTTCAAAACTCTTTTCGCGGAGTTTTGTGTCAAATCTTGTCGCAAAACTGAGCCGTGGAACTGAGCTGTTACAAAATGACAATTTCGTCACGGCTGTCATTTTTTAACAGCAGCCTATAGAAATTTGATTTCACCTAGGACAGTTAGATAAATATAATAGATTGGAGATTAGAATAGCTTTTACAGGAAAAAGGATGGTTAAAAAAAGTTGGGCAACTTCGTGTGAGGTAGTGCCTTACAAAATGACAACCCAAAACGGTATCACTCCAAATCCGATTTGGGAAAAAGTTTCATTATTCTTTCACGTGTCTTACTGTTAGATATATATGTTGTTTATATTATACCAGTTCTGTTTTTACCAGAATATATTAAAAAAGGAACATTTTTTATACTTTGAAAAAATTGAAAAATTGTCATTTTGTGAGGCGTAAAAATCATTTTTTGTTTTCATACTTGAACACAGTATTTGGTTATATTTGATATGTTCTATGCCTGGATAGATCACTTTTAAGTGTTTAGTTAACGTTTGACATGTTTTAGGAGTTGTTATTACTCTCTGCTTTCACAAAATAGAAGCTTTATTTCGTTGAGTTTTGAAATGTTTTTAAAATGTTTTGATATCAGAGCTGCACTTTTTTAATGCTGAAAAACCTGAAGAAGAAAAGGCATTTGTATGTCCCATGCTCATCCCTTTACCCCATTTCCTGTCCTGTTATGCCCCTACTCCAATTACTGTACACTATATACGTATATACGGATACCGACGCATCCCTGCCCATGCCCGCCCTTCTGTAGTTCTTCTGAATTTCATTTTTCTAATGTACCAGCCATTGTTGGATTTCTAACCATATTTAACGTATCAGATGTCAGGGTCAAGAATCTTCAATGTTCCACCGTCAGCGAGGGCGAGCTGTACACGCAGTTTAGCGCATTGGACAGTATACACAGATAGGGTACAAGATAAGAAAGACCAACTAGACGCAGCAATAGCATATTGCATTTTAGCAATCACTGCCGTGGTTTTAATGCTTTGAAGACCGGAAACTTCCCCTTGATAGGGTCCTGCAACACAGTGAACAACATTTTAGACAAAAAACACCTGTGACGGCGAAGTCTAAAGATCACTGCACAGTAATAACGAGTGAGGAAGATGATCTGTTAGTGCAGTACATCATCAACAAAAACAGAGCATACCAAGGATTAAACCGCAAGAGTATCTCACAGTTTGTAATCAAGATCCTGCTAGTTAGAGATGCAGTAAACAAGAAGGTTGTAGGGGGAAGGAGGTTCATAGCTCTATCACCTGCTAGCAGAAGAACGATAGAGAGGGGTAAAGTTTCACGAGCGTTCATTGAAAACTTTGACATCAAGCATGGTAAAATTCTGAGTAAAAAGACGCAGGGTGCCACTTCAGTCAATAGGGTAACAGCTTGTACAGAGGGTATGGCGGTGAAACACATAGATGACCTTACAGAAGAGCTGGTTATGGTTGGAATTATGACTGACCCCATACAGATCGAGGCTGGGTCATGGACAGGAGTAATTGAGCCTTCTAGAATATTCAACTTCGACGAGACGCCACAATTTATCCACCATGGAGTGGATGGCACTGCACGCAACATCCATTATTGTGGAACAGGTGATGCATGTACGGAGATGAAAAAAGATAACAGAGAATGCGTAACAATTAATCCCATGGTGTCCTTGACCGGGAAAATCATCTCATGTCAGGTTATATTTGGAGCAAAAGGGATACGCTCAAACACGGCCCCAAAAGAGGCCGTAGACATGATTGAAAACCTCCTGATATCTGTGACAGAGTATGGCTGCCAGACAGGTAAAAGCCTCCTCGACTTCTTTAAAGAGTTTAATAAATACCTCACTAAAAACAAGATAGTCCGGCCAGTGTGTGTGATGACAGATGGCCATGGTAGCCGGTTTTCCGAACTTGCTCTACTCAATTTCTGTAAGGACAAGCAGATCCGAATGTTCGTATCACCTCCAGATACAACAAGTGTCCTTCAGCCCCTTGATCAAATAAACTCTGTCTTGCACACTGCTTACAGAGATATCAAGAAAGATTTGCTCTTCATAGATGAAAGTGTGAACAGAGAGCTATTCATGGTGATGCTTGGCCTAGCTGGGCAAGTGCAGAGACAGTTGTAAAAGCCTTCAAACGATGTGGCGTCACGGATAGCAAGCTGACCATAAAGTTTATGCAAACTGCAAAGTTTGAGTCAGCCAAGTTAATAAACCCTGTTCAAGAGGAGGAGCCTACAACTCCTAAACGTCAGAAGCGGCAGTTGTGGGAGGTGGAGTCACCGCAGGGAGTTAGAAAGTGCTCAAGTGATTACTACAGACTGAAGTTTGAGGCTCAGCTAGAGGTTTCTAAGAACTATGTAAGTTATTACACGATGTACATTACAACTTTTTTAACTGATCTAACAATACAGTAAGAAATTCAAAGGAAAATCTTCTTTTTCAAGTTTTATTTTATAAAACTGTCTAACCCTTTTCGTATGAATGGAGTTATTGTATGTACTGAACAGCTAACGCCACTTTCCTCAGGCCACAAATCCTGTCTCACTAGAGGACGTACCAGGACTGACCACAGTGGAGAAAGTAAGATTCAGAAAGAGTAAGAACCGAAGTATCACCAGAGTGTTCGGAAGTATGGTCGGCCAGAACATTGCAGCTAAGAAGGCAGAGTTGGAGGTCGAAGAGGCAGCTAAGCAGCAGAAGAAACAGAACAAGAAACAGTGCAGATGCAGAGAGAAATTAAAGTTGATATTTCTACGCTGTGAAGAGTCCTGCCAGTGCCTCGACTCAAGTAACTGTGAGGCAAAGGGTCTAAAGAAATGCAGCAAATGTGATTCTGTTAAGAGGTCTAAGTGCAGCAAGGTTAATTGCAAACTCATGGCAGGTGGAGACCCAGAGATGTACCTTTCAGCAGTGGACAAAAGTAAAAAAAGAATGTCGAGATCAAGAACACCCAAGTCAACACCGGTGAAAAGACCTAGGATATACTCAAGTTCTTCAGGAAGTGATGAGGGTAGTATTAGTGACGTGTCTTGGGGTGATCCAGAGGGAGATACAGTACCAGCAGCTGCGGTTACTGAAAACGTGTCAGATGATGAGAAGATGTCACCAGAGACACAGCTACAGGAATTTTGGAGTTCCGTATCCCCTCCAGTGAAGGAAGATGTCATTGTAGGAAAATGGTTTGCTGCTGTCTACCACACTAAAGGGAAGACAGAGATGAGCATAGGCAGGGCCACTAACCGGTTCTTGGCTGAAGAGGATGGGCCAGTTACCCATCTACAGCTTGACTGCCTAAGACCCAGAGTCGGATCAGAGTTGATACTGACAAGTTATCCTGAGGGCACAGCTGATATCTACATGTTTCCAATTCACGATGTTATAGGGGGGCCTTTATCTTGCACTCTGCCACGTAAGAAGGGAGCGTGGCGCTTCCCCGACCTTAATGAAGTGAGCAAGTTCTACTACTCAACTAAAGACATTAATTGAGCTGCGCTAAATTAGATCATAAAAAGTGAAGATTATGATACATAGATTTGTTGTTTAAAATTGTGTTTTGGGCTTCATGTACACTGTATGTAGTATGTTGATGTACTCGAATTGTAGTTGAATTAAATTATTGGTTGGATTGTATACGTTCTTGTTTTGTACCATAATAGTTTTTTAAAAACCAAAACCAAAATTATGTAAGAATCTTTGATGAAGATTTTACATAATATTTATTTATTTTACGTAATATTTATTAATTTTACGTATGTAATATTTACGTAATATTTGTAAGTAATGACAATCTTTTAAAAGTCTAATTTAGTCAATTTTATTTTAAACTTTCAGAGGCTTTCAAAGCTGAAAATATTATTCTACAATTATAATGGAAATCTTAATTTATATGGGCCTATGCTTGTTTTTGTTTAACAAGGCCATTCTAATTTATTACGTACACTCTTGAAGTCATATTTTAATTTACTACACACCGATTGTTTTACTGGCTCGACCGAGGGGCAAGCTTAGTGTACAGGAGAAGTCATAATAAGGTGACATTGTTATTCTCCTAATTTGGCATTCTAATCAAGATCGGTTTTCTGCAACTTGAAAGAAATACTATCTGACAATAATAATGATCACAAATCCTTTGCATACCTACCTTTGCATAACCCAAGTTATAACAATAACCATAAAATCTCTCTCTTATCACATTCATTTATCAGAATGAGCACCTATGACAAAGCCTGGAAATGTAAGTGTGGGGCTATTATGAAGAGGCTGTCGGTACTAAACTGTACCAGCTGTGGAGATGCCAAGTAAAAGGGGGAGTCCCTACTCAAGAAGAGCGGAGACTGGAAATGCAGCCATTGCGACTGCAACAACTTTAATTGATTGAAATAAATTTTCGTGCACATACAGAATGAATGGTTAATAATTTAATATATATGTAGACCAAGCTCTGTGCACGGGATGCTTCCTGGAAGAATCCAGTTCTTTTAGCGGGGCACCCTACCTAAAGCCAAATTGAGATATAATAATCATATTCCTAGAGAAATAATCAGAAATCGAATACCAAATAATATGATATATATGAGTAGTAACCATATTTACTATGCAAAATGCCCCAACCACATAGTGTAAATTTATATAGAATTCAAATTCCATATCATCATTAAACCTCAATACCTAGTCAATATAATAGCCCAAGCAAAATTAAATAACTTCTTATATACCTTACTGTCATACTACAAATTAATTAAACATTTGAAATCTGTTGACCAGAGAATAAATTTCTAAGCCTAATGCAAGTGAAATAATTTAGATGCAATAATGAATGCCTAATGTGAGTATCATTTGTCAATGTCCTTGTAAAAAAGTCTGTACAAGAGATATGAGTAACTAATATAGAAGAAAAAACAGGAAGTTGTCGTCTGTTGTAAAATAAATAAAATATCTAGAATATAAATTAGAATATAAAATAACATTCAGTCAATGTGTCGTCAGTAAACTGTACAATTATCAAATGTTAAAACTGGGTGATACAGTCACCAAAAAAAAATACTAAGTATGATAAGTTAATAAATTAAATGTGGTCTATAAAACTACCACTAAGTATAATAGGTCAATAAATTAAAAGTGGTTTATAAAACTACCACTGTGGGAACCCCTTCTCCAGTTAAAACATGTCAGTCATGTGCAAAATCAATCAGAATGGTAAGGTGGTAAAAAAGGGAATATCTTTTCGATACATCAATGCTACCGATGCAAGAGAAGAAAACATGCTGAGGAGTAAAAGAGACGGATTCACCGATTGTAAACCTGATTATTAACTGTCAGATTATGATTATTTTAAACTCCTTCTTAGTTTGACTGCTTCTGGTCCGTTTTAGATGATGAAAGTAATTCAATCTGAAACATTGTCATTTTGTAAGGCTTTTCGGTGTCATTTTGTGAGGCATTTTGATCGAAATTAATGATCAAACAAACACATTTAGGCTCATCATAAGCTTACTGGGTTTTAGAATACCAATAATTAGGCAAGGGGCATCCAATATGCCATCTTTGTATCATAAAATAAAACTGTCATTTTGTGAGGCATAACACTGTCATTTTGTGATGCTAGGTCGTTTTTTTGTCATTTTTTCTACCAAAGTCACTAAATCAGTTTTTTTTATTTAACCAGAGTGGTCTTTGATTGACATAAGTCATGGTAGTACCTGGTTTCCTGGGGTTAAATTCAAAACTTTGGTCTCCATTCTGGGTAACAGTTCGGCGGGGCAATGACTGAACAGCAAAAACTTCCATATTTATGTAAGAAATATATAGATTCTATGTCATTATCATTCCTTGGGAAGTGTTAATCAATAATTTTTGATCAAAATCGGCCTAAAACTTTCATATAAATCTTAAAATGGATTTTCAATTTTGAAAGGATGATGTCCAGAGTGCCAACTTTCAAGAGCAGTCCTTTATTTTTGTAACCTCTGATAGTTTTACAACTACGATATTCCACCTAAATCCTTAAATCTATAAGTTCAGATCCTAAGTCCTGAAAAGTTCTAACTTGGCCGTGGATTTATTAAATTCACGGCCCCGGCCCCGGCCAAATTCCAGAACGGCCAATTCCCGGCCCCGGCAAAATTTGGACATTCCCGGCCCCGGCCAAATCCTACCCCCGGTCGTTTACTGGTCCTGTGAGTAAAGTATGTGTGAGAAAATTTTTATAAAATGCATGTATATTTTTGAATTTTAAAATGTATTTTGAGAATGAATTATGAAGACTGAAGTATGAAGTAGTTAGCATTGTAAAGTTTAAGATATTTATAGCTTATGAAACATTGATACAAAGGCCATAATATTTTGCCAGCTCTCCAATAGATAATATCCACCTTGAAGTTGCATTTTATATCCTCAAACTACACTACACAATATAAACTTAAGCATATTATAGTGTAGACTTTCTGCCACAACAAGACTGCAAGCCATAGTAACAACTATAAACAGAACCCCTAATGTCTGCTAACAATTTTCTCCTGGTCCTAATATGAGCCTTGTTAGTTACCTGACCTGTAACCTGTCCTTTCAAAATCGAAGCAGTCAAGGCCAAAAAGTCATACACCAAATGGGCAATATATTTTTATGTATCGTTTTACATCTTTTTATTCTGTAAAATGTGCTAAAATTAAATTTATTGTTTAAAAAAATAAGATATCTCCCATGATCTTAATTTGGTCTGAATTTAACAGACTAGTTTATTTTTAGCTGTAAATTCGATCATAAGTTGAGACAAGCATTAAGCAAGCACCCTTAGTAGGAGCTGTTACGGGGATTTTCGGCTCGATACACCAGGGTCATCAGACATGTCTTAAAAGACGTATTTTTGGCCCCTGAATCGATTGGTGATAGTGGGAAGTGTTGAAAATGGGATTAACCTGGTTTTATTAGAAAAAAACCGATTTTTGGCCCTAAAAATGGTAATTTTTTGAGGTTTTTCAGGATTATCGATAGGTTAATTTCAAGGAAAAGCTTAGATATTTCGGTTTCTGATACATTTTAATATGCCGCATTAGCTAATATTAAATTCATAAGCGCACATAAGAGTTAACCTGGTCAAAATTTTAAAAAACCTTTTAAAAAAATGTTTTTTTGCGCGCAAAATTTTGTTGGCTCTTTATACATCCACAATGAAATATTTTTGCCCAATAAGTGTTTTAATACTGTTCAATAATACTATTTGATATTTTTTCAGCGTAAAAATAAGTTTTGAAAGCGGAAGAAAAAATTATATTTTTCGTGGTGCTGAGCACTTTGAAATTTTTTAACAAAATCGAGCGCTACCGTAAAATTTTAGTAACCCTTCCCTGAAACTCATTTAAGTTTTTGTACCGGTAGTGTTTTGTCCTTTTCTGAAGTTCATGCCTTCTCTGGCTTAATTTCATATAATATTGTTTAAAACAGCACAGTAAAGTGTTTTATAATTGTAGAGTGCCATTTCTAATACTTCAATGTTATATTGTTGAGATACCTTTCCTTGGCTGATTACCTTTTGTTTATACAATTTCACCAATTTAGTATTGCATTGCTTATATGACTATTTGGATTTATAATCTATCGATTGTGGGTATGAATTAAATTTTGGTTCACAATCAACAATAAAATGTCTACTGTGTGGTACCCTTACAAGATTAATTATAGATCTTTTGACAGGAATGCCTGACTTAAACCCCCTCATCCATCACTCATTCCGTGTTACCTGTTGGATGTGGAGGAACCCTACCACAAACTGAAATATTATAAAGGTACCCTTCAGTACATAAATAGAGCACTGTAAATAATATAGATTAGTTACTGCTATCTTCTCAATGCAATTTTGAATACATGTCAGGAACACCTGACTTAAACCCCCTCATCCATCACTCATTCAGTGTTGCCTGTTGGATATGGAGGAAATCTACACCACAAAGTGGAATATTGTAAAGGCACTCTCCAGTACACATAAAATAGAGCACTGTAAATAATATAGATTAGTTGCTGCTATCTTCTTAACATGATTTTGAATTTATAAATAGTAGTAGAGTAAATGTCAGGAATGCCTGACTTAAACCCCCTCATCCATCACTAATTTGGAATAAATGTATAGATGCTGCATTAAATTCATGAAGATATCATTCGTTTTGAGCAATCATTCCCTTAGCTCCCCCATTCTTTGATTGTTTCAAAGAAGTAGTCAAACTACAATATGTATTGTTTAGTTACATCTATTGCTTGTTATTTAAGCCATTTCATGTCTAGTAGATTCAAATAATTTCTGCAATTCTGAATTATGTTGCTGAACAAACTTGACAATCACCATAAATAAATAAATAAATAAATAAATAAAGTCAATTTTTACAGCACAGCAATATATATCTAAATATCAGATCCTCCATTAGAAAGAAGGTGACATGTTTATGGACCCAGAACTAGCTAAGACAGCTAAGACTCTGTGCACATGCGAATCACTTCAAGAATCTTCTTGATGAAAGAAGCTTGTGTGGTTTGTTAAAAGACTTCAATCCGCTCACAGCCATGCAGATTAAGACGAATTTAGATCGACATTATTTTGATAACAATGAAAACTCAAATGGTTTGATTTTTAGCTAAATTACCATAATTATTATAATTAATTAAATACAGGCTGACAATGTTTCATTTCACAAAATGTATCTGAATAATGTAATTTTAACTGAATCTTAAGCTGTTCAATAAGCTTTGTTAGATGATGTTATCGATGCTGTATAAGTTGAAACCTTTTGATGATGAGAGGTACATGAACAAACCTACACTAAACAATACTACATTCCAGCTTGAAACGAAATGAGTGGAGTTGAACGACGCCCTGTTTATCGAAACTACATCAATCAACTTTTCAACTATGCAGGTTATTAATGAAATGAAATGAAATACTACTACTTTGTCGGAACTAAGTCCGATCTACGCCAGATAACCCCCTCCGTATATCCCTGTCCCGCATCAGAGTTCACAGTTCCTCTTTTGAGTTTGTCCCAATTTCCTTCAGTAACATAGACAAGTAGCTGTCTCAACATCACATGCACTTAACTACTCAGTTTTTCACATCCAAAAGGCCCTAAAGCAAGGTCTTCATGTTCTAGGAATTTTTATTGATCTAAGCAAGGCCTTTGACACAATAGACCACACAATTTTGCTTGAGAAACTTGAAATATATGGGATTAGAGGAGTGCCACTTAAGTTACTGGAAAGTTACTTGTCGGACAGAGAGCAGTGTGTGTCCGTCCTGGGCGAAGTATCAGACAGACTTCCTGTTCTCTATGGCGTTCCACAGGGGAGCTGCCTTGGGCCTCTCCTGTTTTTAATATACATAAATGACTTAACAAACTCTCAACTCGATAACACTAGCTATGTCCTATTTGCTGATGATACAAACATATTTGTAGTTGCCAAAACTAGAGCAGAGGCCTACAATAATGCAAATAGGGTCCTACGATCAGTCCACGAGTACACATTGGCTAATAAATTACATGTTAACGCCAAGAAAAGTTGCTACATAGAATTCAATACAGCTAAAAGAAAACTTGATGATCAATCTTTATTAATTGAAAATAGACTTTACCTCAACGGCCTACCTCTCTCAAAGGTGCAGGAAACGAAATTCCTGGGAGTAATTGTCGACGAAGGCCTAACTTTCAATCCCTATAGAGATAAAATTCCATCATCTATCCATAAGGACCTGTACCACACACTTTTTGAAAGTCACCTATCTTATGGCATTACCGTTTGGGGAGGTGCAAGTAATAATAAACTTCAACCACTATTTGTAGCCCAGAAAAAGTGTGTTCGTATCATGTTTGGTGACAAAAAAGCATACCTTGATAAATTTATGACATGTGCTAGGACTAGACCTATCAGTGAACAGAAACTTACTAGCAAATTCTTTGAGAGAGAGCACACCAAGCCAATTTTTGCCCGTCAATCACTCATGACATTGCATAATTTATACGCGTATCACTGCTGCAATGAACTTTTTAAAGTCTTTAAGTATCGAACACCAATTGCACTATTTGAACTTTTCTGTTTGTCTAAAAGACCCGGCAAAGAAACTCTTCTTATAACAACCATGCCCTCAAACAGTTTCGTTTACAAATCTAGTTGCCTTTGGAATTCATTCCGTCAGATGTTGGCACTGAACGACCTTGAAATCACTCATGGTGTATTCAAATCAAAGGTAAAAAAAGTCATTCTCTCGTCTCAGGGTAAAGGTGACAAGAATACCTGGGCCCCTTTGGCAAACTTTCTGAACTCAGGCAGCTTGAACGACTAAATTTGAAAAAATAAAACTTCTTGTCTGAATGAACTATTAGAACCTCAAGAAGCTGATCCGCATGTCTCCGCTACTAAAATGTTTAATGAGCCCAATCACTCATCACTTAACAGTTTAATCTTCAAAGTGAGTTGTACAATCTAGGTTGTTTTAAGTAGCTGTTGATAGTGTAAAACAGGAGTGACTTGATCGTTTTCATAACTTCGATTTACAATTTGTACCATAATAAAACTAGCACTGCCATGGGGTTCAAAAAGGGTCATTGTAAGCCTCCAGCGTAATGGTCCTAAGTCTCTGCCCCATGCAGTGCCTGTCAGCATCAGCTAACAGAATAGCCCTAACATAACGATCAAGCCACAAATTAGGTTCTATAATGATTTAATATTGTTGAATAAAGAGATTTGAATATAATATTTGTTTTATTCTGAATATTTGTTTTATTCTGAGCTTTGTCTTGGTCGGCCTTGCTGTGCTCTACCATGCATAGGTTTCCATAAGACTAAATCACTGGCAAGTAGCTCAGGATGTCTGATGCAGTGTCCCGCCATTTTTAGTCTCCTGCTTCGTAACTTGTTTGACAGCCTTGGTAGACTACCATACAAAGTTATATTGCTGACCTTGTCCTTCCATGAGATACCCAGCACCATACGTAGCATCTTTGTGTATGTCCCGTCCAATACAAATGAAATAAATTATTTTTATCACGCTTATATCAACAATCAAAATTAAAAACTTATGGACGTATATCACTCATTATTATGTATCACTCTCTAACATCTTGTCCTCACTACAAATATTACCACTTCTGATATAATAATGTTTTTTTGTGTCTTCTTTGGCTCAGGCATGGCTCCAGCTCAAAATCTTTGGGTAGCTTTGCGCACGGTGGGGGGGGGGGGGGGGTGAAGCCCCCTGGAAAATTATGGAATTTTACTCTCCTAAACATATTTTAATATCACCAAGACAGTCTCAATTGATTACAGAAGTCAATTGACCCTTAGTTTATACAAAATTTGACAATTTTTGTGTGAACATTTTCAAATCGTTTGGGTGGGTGCAACACCCTTTGGGTGTGTGCGCACCCACCCGAACCTACACGGTGGAGCCATGCCTGCTTTGGCTATCTGTTTCATTTCCAAGACCAACCGCTGATGGATAACTCGATCTTCAGGTGATCGATCTGGAGAGATGAAAACAGTCTTATGATCTTCACACAGTCTCAGCTTTTTGGCATTTACTAATATCTGATGAACGGTAAGTTAGAATTATCTAGCGAAACTTTGACTGGTCTATTTTTTTTGGCTGATTTTCTCCCAACCCAGATAGCTTCAAAACGTGGTTTTTCTTCAATCTGCTGAAAAATCACGGTAACTTTATTGCACAGTTCCTCTTCATCAGTCTCCTTCAAATCAAAGATGAGCACATTCCTACTGCGATCCTCTTCCGATACACCATTCTGTACAACCTTTTTAAAATTCTCTTCTGCAAGCACAGGTGCATTTTTAGTCACTGCTTGACTGTATGACTTCATCTCAGCTTGGACAGTGTCTTGAACAGCGGTCTTGACGGTGGAGTGCATGGATTCCAACTGCTTCGATTTAGTTTCCAGAAGTTCAGCCTGCAGCTTGATAACAGTACTTTGCGATCGGATAAGATCGCTCTTCAACTCCTCCATATCTTTCTTGTTATCCAGAAACGTACTTACATGATTATCGGTAGTCTGATACGCAGAATACAAATTATAAATGTTTTACTGAAACTGACTTCACTGGCTTTTTGAACGTTTCAACTGAAAACTCAGATTTATTGTCACAGTTCGAAGCTTCCGCGAGTTCAGTGATCCAACCGTTATAGACCTCATACTCTTCAGTAATGTAGCTAGGTAGAATAAACTGACAATCTTTGAAGAGTATCCATTTCCTCCATCGATTACTTGTACTTGTATAAAGTAAAAACACAGTACCAGCAAAAATACTGCAAAATGGCAGTTGTAATGTAGCGATAAAATAGAGATATGAGCTAGATTATCAACACGTAAAAAAACTGTAAAACTGTATCATAATATTATTATGCTTTTAACATCATCTGTTGTGATATACATGACAAAGGGCCGGGTTGGAAATGTACAGTAACCTTACTATATTGCAATTACACAATATTATGTGAACGACCCCTAACCCCTTATCTAAGGCTCTATAAGTATTGAATAATGATAACTGCAGGATTTCAAAATGTACAAGGCATCATATCAAAGATTGCATATGCCCGAAAGAAGGACAAATCCAATTTGGCTCTCTGGATGTATGGAAAGCCTTCTGGATGTATGGAAAACCTTCCAGAAAAGGACTGTTCAAAGGAACACTTAAATCCCTCCGACAGGTAATTATTATAAATAATAATTTAGTCTACACTTCATTATGTCAAATCACCTACCATAATGAAGAACTAAAATTGTTGTGTAACCAAGTTTAATGTGACTCAATTTTGGTGGAACTTTAGAATTTGGACGTTATATCTATCATGTTCATCTTAAATCTCATATTATATACTCAATATTCAATTAAACAGACAAAGATAACCTCTCTAGGCCCTCTGGTGGTGACGTATAAGTGCTTTCTCAGTACTTTCTTTCGCTTTTGGACAAATCCAGTGAGTTAACTTTTTATCAGTGGTCGACCGGGGGCAGGATTCTGACCGGGGCCGGGGAGCCCCAATATAGCCGGGGCCGGGGCTGACCACTGAGAATTGGCCGGGGCCAGGGTTTACCCCCCGGAGAATTGCCAATTTTTGAAGTTAAGTTTAGGCTTTAATAAAAAACTTCACCGGACCGTTCCAAGCTGCCTACAAAGCTGGCAGGAGCTGTGCCGACCTAGTTTGGGCACAGAGCATGCTCATATCTGTAGTAATGAAGAAGGAGTTTGAATGGAACAAAGTGAGTATTGACATGTCAGCTGCCTTCAATACCATCCGCAGAGGTACAACAATCAGACTACTAGAAGCTGCAGGATGCTCCAGAGACGACCTGAGGCTTGTACAATACCTCATGGCTAACACCACTCTAGTAGTCAGAGTGTGTTCTACTGACTCAGAGATGTTATCTTTCAACATAGGAGCCTCCCAAGGAGACAGCACAGCTGGTAAATTGTTTACCCTCAATCTAGCTGGAGCTGTAGTGCACATAAGAGCAGTCCTCCCCTCAAGACCCAACCCTCCGATAGCCGATAACCACATGCCTCTTGAGTCCGGCTATTCAGACGATGTAGAGGAGATTGGTGAAGATATGGAGGAGTTACAGGATATCTTTCAGAATATTCTCAGTGAATGGAGTCTCCTGTCTCTTTGTCAATGACACAAAGTTTACCAGAGTGTATTTAGAAGAAGTTGGTGCATGTGACGAGTGGGATAATGAACTAAGAGGAAAAGAGGAGTGGAGAAACGAGACGCTTCTTGGTACTAAGCTTGGATCAGAGCAGGATGTTACTAATAGAATGAATAAAGCTAACACCGCCTTCTGGTCATTTGACAAGCTGTGGTGCCAGGGATCAGAGAGGAGTCAGATAACTGAGAAGAGAAAGATCAAACTCTACGACTCACTAGTAGTATCAGTGCTCCTGTACAACTGCTGCTGCTGGGCCGTACCTCAGCATGTTCTAGAGTATGTAGATGTTGTTCAGAGGAAGCACCTCAAGCGCATCCTACACATCTATTGGCCTAGCTCAATATCTAACAAGGCCCTCTACGCTCGTACCCAGACCAGGCCCCTTTCCGAGAGAGTGGAAAAGGCACGGTGGACAATGCTAGGTCATGTTCTACGCAGTGACAACGACACGCCTGCCTACCAGTCTCTGTTATTTGCTTCACTAGGATGTCAAACACTAAAGGGACGAGTGGGTAGACACAGGACTAATTTGTATGATATTATTGTGAAAAAGGACCTATTTAAGAGACAAATTTATTTGAAAAATGAAGATGATTTTACCAACTTAGTGAACTTAGCAAGAGATAGAGTAGGATGGAGGAGTTTATTTACTTTGAGACATATTGAACGAATGAGTATTCGTAAGCGTAAATAGGCCAGCACTTTGCTGAGCCTCTTTAGGTGCTCTTTTGTTTATAGATGTTATTATACTCTTAAATAAAGGATTTTAATGACACAGTTTTCTTCCGCTCTGAAAGTGAACGAATTACAAAACAGTCTAGAGAATTCCTCGCCCTGCTGCAGAAGATCAATCCTGGGTTGTGCTCACCAAAGCAAACCTCTTTTTTTGTGTATTCAGTGTCTTAACTATGTAAAAGACAACTATAACAGGGTGAGTGGTTTCCTCCTGTTTTACTAACATTTAAAAACATCAGGAGGTGACCGGGATTCCCGGTACCGAGATTGGCAATTTTGAGCTATCCCGGTCCCGGTCAAATGCTGATTTATTTATTTATGATCCCGGTCCCAGTCCCGGTCCCGGTTAATTCGGGATTCTTGGTCCCGGTCCCGGTCCTGGTCCCGGTCAATCACTCAAATTTGCCGGGATTTTGACCGGGATCTTTTACATAATTTCATTCACTGTGATTTTAAGTTTTTCCTTTCATTCATTGTGAATTTCATCTTTAAACATCCTCTGAGCCAAATACAACAATGTTTAAAATTGCTTAACAAGTTTGAGTAATAAATTATGATCATGAATTAACCAGTAATCGACCGGAATTCCCGGTACCGGGATTGGCAATTTTGAGCTATCCCGGTCCCAGTCCTGGTCAAGTCACATTTTTCATCCCGGTCCCGGTAAATTGATAATCTCAATTTTGAGCTATCCCGGTCCCGGTCCCGGTCAAGTCACATTTTGTATCCCGGTCCCGGTCAGGCCTGAAATCATGTCCCGGTCACCTCCTGAAAAACATTATTATTACTACTGTAAATAGACAGTAGTAATTTTTAATCCATTTCTATCGGATTTGCAAACTTTTAAAATGATATAACAGTTGTACGATCTCAAACTTATGTGATATGATACTGTTGATATAAATGTGGGAAGTAATAAAGTATTTGCAGGTGTACACTGTACAGTACTGTTTCTGAAATTGACGAATCCTCTTGTGATGAAGATTGAAGAAGCTATTGCCATCCAATAAATAAATAAAAAGTCCCGCCTTTGTCACCCTCCTCGAATAGAACTAAGAAAATGTGGAGACTTTCTTCATTTAGTTCCAAATCAAGTGGACCAGATGTTGATTTGTTTGAAATGGACTGAGACTTGTTTTTCATATGCCAGGTTGAACAGGTTTGTGTGAAACTTTTGCTCGCAAATATAATTATTATACATATTATCTCGATTTAATTTTAAGAGTATGAGAGGTTATTCTTCTTTAACAATACGAATTTCCCTAGACGTTAGAAACGAAAAAGGATAGTCTGATTGAAGGAAAAGATAATAGTTTCTTCGTCGATTTCGCAACATACTATCTGTGGACATCTACAGAAATCGTCAGGATCTGTGCAACATCGATGTTAATCCTGATTCGCACATGAACAAGTGCCCTGTTCTTAACCCTGAGACTTGAGAGTCTCGGAAAATATCTCTATAGCAAGCTAGGTAGATATCACAAAACATGTCGTTTGAGGTACAGCAACTCGAGGGTGAAACAATTGAAGGGTAAATTATCTGAAGCTGTAAGTTTAAAACCTGTCTCTAAGGCAGGTTTTAAAATGGAAAGACACGTGTCCACGCACGCCAACACCAATGCTGCATTAATGAGTGCAGGTATTGATACGGACCTTTTAACTGGAGCAGGAGAATGTTTTACCAGAACTGTACCTCGTGTCTGACCTGAAGCTTAAGTACAATGACTATGTGACGTCTAATTTATCTGAGAACGCTGCAAACTCCAGCAATGTTTAATCTGATCACATCAGTTTTCAGAAAGACAATGTCGGTAAGACGAGTTTGTTTCGACAGCAGGATCGTATCTAATCTTGCCGCAACAATAGATGCGGATAGAGATGATAACACTTTAACAAAGACAGCACTCTTAAAGGAGATTAGAAAAGAAATCTTTCAATGTAGAAACGAATTCTATCAGAAGATTTATCTTCAAAAACATGTTCGATTTACTGATCGGACTGTAGAAATATAGTGTTTATGTGGATTAATCTGTTAAAGCAGGGCTATTGTATCATTTTAACATTAACTTTGCATAGTGATGATACGTTTATTGTGTCTCTTGTGATTATCTATTTCTACAGTGTTACGGTACCACGAGGTTTCTGGCGCAGTGACGCGCTTTCGAGCAAATATCGTGCTAGATACGTCACGCGCCGCAACCGAATCAGATTTAAGTGCACTTTTTCCATTGTAAACACTACATACGACGCGCAACACGTTCGTTCTACGAGGTCGAGATTTTCGAGGTCTCTAACACCGAAATGGAGCAATATTTAGACGATCTGACACTTTCTAGGGCTTAAGCAACCTAAGAGAAATTAGGGGAACAACTCAGAAAAAATTTTTAGTCGATATTCCGGTGTCTGTAGATGTCCGAAGTTTTGGCAGTAAAGTGCTCACAACACAGCTTCTGAAGGCTCTAGAAGGTTCCCGATACCGTCAAAGTGTTCAGTACACTCTATTCTATCATATAAGAACCCTAAAAGAAGTCACAGGGCTCGAGCAAAAAAGCGTGATATTTGCCCGTAACAGCCTCTACTACCTGAAATAGGCTTTCCCGTCAAGACCTGTAGGAGCAGGCCGGTGAGTCAAGGCGTTAACGGGTGATACTCGTAAAATATCTGAGTCCAACTCGGCGCGCGTCCTGGTAGGTTGTAAACCTACAAGTCAAGGCGGAGAAGACTGGATACTGCAAAGAAGGCAGAAATGCTGATGCAAAGAGGTAGAAAGGTCATTCAAACAATATATATAAGTAAAATACAATTTTAAAATACAATTTTTATTTTCCACAGAAGAATCAATACATATTGAATTATAAATATCCGATAATTCCATTAATAATCATTAAAAGTTGCTTTGTCATTTGTAAAATCAAAAACGAAAAGCCCTACGCTGAACGCGCGCGGCATTTTTTTCTGCAGCTGCCTAGCTTCAAGCTTGTAGCCGCTAACATCAAAGCCGCCGCGCACGCCCAGTGCTGCAGGGTGCATTCTCATTAACAATTAAACTTGGTCAAAGATATTTATATACAATTCCTAAATTAAATCAATATTAATCATGTTAATATGAGTATTCAACACTACTCGACAACAAATATTTGCCGGCCCATCAACGATTCAGTCGCCGAAATAAAAATCAAATGTTTGCTTTTTCGACGTTTGCTTGAGTACGACAAACGATGACACCATTGACGGATGTTACTCGTCTAAATTTCTTCGAAGTAGCGCGCGCCGCTTTCTTCTCGATGGCAAGTGCTACGAAGTAGCGCGCGCCGGGCCAGACCATTAACAATGGTCAATGACACCACCACCAGCCGTTAATTGATAAGTCCATGGGTGACGGGATAAAAATAAAGTCAGATGTGTAATTTCATATTGCCTATCACCTATCACCTAAATTACTTTGCATATACTGCTTCTAGTTACACGATAGCGATCTCATTTCCCAATAACGTGTGACCCAACAGAGGGGATTGTGGAAGGACACGTACATTTTTCATTAACACGTGCCCTGATTACCCCCTCCGTTGAGCTACTATACGGGGAACGTTGACCGCCAGTCTGTAGTCAGATCGTTAATAAATTATACTTTAAAATTGGTTGCCGGGTGATGGTGTCAGTGAGAGACGTTAAGTTAGGTGAACATTGGTACAAAAATATAATAATCTAGCAGTTTATCTCAAAGTTAAAATCACTATTTGTTAAAGTATACAAACAGTTCCATTCAAAAGAACAAAGTCCGAGACACGAGAGCAGAGAGAAGATTTGGAGACTATACACGCATATGTGGGGTTTAAATTTGGTATTAGTAATTTTAGGGTTCGACCGAAAATGTTGGTCGGTTGGTTAATAGGGAGCAGTCACTGTCATTAGAATTATCAGATTAGGAGCAACAATTAGAATCAAATTGGACATATTGTGTATTGTGTATTGTGAAATCAGTGAAACCTAGAATGGCGGTAAAATGCTAGCGCGCCTTGTTATGCGCGCTAACATACTAGCTGCTGAAAATAAAGAAGTATATGCATGATTATTATTTCGATAAGGGGGGACAGAGGGCCCAAGTTGCGATATAAACCAGACAATATTGAAGATTTAGATCTAAATATTGAGCCCTTTGGCTAGAGAATACTTTCTTGAATATTTTCGATAGTTTTTAATATTGGTAATATTAATGAATTGTAATTGATTGATATGTAATATTTAGGCCCGTGGCCAGTTTTCATTCAAACAGTATATGCATGATAATGTCGTTTGGCGGCAGCGCCTGCCGATACCTGGATTATATTGTGTTTAACTTAGAATTCAGTGAAATTTTTGTCATTCCATTCAGCACCATACCTGTTTTGGGCATTCATCAATGACTTTTGTAATTTATTCTTAACAGAAGAACAAGAGGAATTAAAATTAAATGAGCCAATTTTACAAAACTCATTCCACAGCCACGCTGATTTATAGATGAATTGTTTAGTTGGAGAAGGTGTGATTAACATATTGTATTTCCTATGAGATATGGTGAACAAAGAGAACATTGAAATTGGTACTCTTGTCTTAATTATCTTTAAAAATTCCATTAGGCAACGTAGTCTATATAGGTTCTCTACAGCTAATCAGCTAGTAATTTATGTTTTGCAAATAGAGGTTTGGTAGACTCCTTAACATAAAAATCGCAACCCAAACGTTGGGAGCCGAACGGTCTAACTCTAGCACATGTTTTGAATTTGTCTACATACCTTTTATGGTCTCCGAATAGAATTCTTATACATTTCTTCTGAGTAATAATACAATAATTTAAATCAAGTGATGCAACTGGCAGAGCACAATCATAAATCATGAGCCATAAATCTCATCTATCCCTCGTAGCTCTTCTCCTCAGGGATCAGATTGAAAGACATATGTTACACATCACCTGTCTGTAGCATCATGTGCCATCCCTCCTGGTAAATACAAGGGGGGAAGAATGACCCTTTCTCCAATTGAAGCACTCGGTTCATGTTATGTACTGCAAAGAGGTAGAAAGGGTTAAGTTGCTGCAACTTAGAATGAATGAAGGTTAAACCTAATGCATAACTCAGAACATCAGGAATGCTGATACCATCAAGTTCCTGGGTAACAGCACAATAGAGCTCCCTGAAGTCAGCTCCAAGATAACCCAGCGAAGGCTCAGACTTTCAGGTCATGCTCAACGACATCAGGAGCTGACATTGAACAAAATGATCCTCTGGAAGCTAAGTCATGGACATACTAGCAGAGGGGCGACCTCGGCCTCACTTACCTGGGGACCCCAGGCTATTATGTTCATAAACATAGCCTGGCGTAATTGAACCCTCTAAAACGCACAAGTAGGCGCATTTATGCAATTTTACAATCAAATATCCAGATCTTACAATCTAATTCAGCGCGCAGCTTTTGTAGCGCATATGTCACTTTTTTTCCAATTCAAGAAAACAACATTTGCACTTTTTTCAGGGCGATGCAGTGGCGTAACGAAAGGCCCTGCTGACCCCGCTGTGCAGGGGGGCGCCGTCTTAGGGGGGCGCCAAATCGTCGTTTGAATGTGGGACAATTTCGAAAACTTAACTAAAGTACTAGCAAAACTGCGCGTTTTGCTCTAGATACACACTTTTTTAGAGATTTTACCGGCGTATTCTTTAAAATCACCTAATTTGTTCAATTTTAGGGAGGGGCACCAAAAGGGGAGGGGGCGCCAACAGGGGGGCGCATTTTTCGGCAGGGGGGCGCCAACAGGCAACGTTACGCCACTGGGGCGATGGAGATCGTAATTCACTCTATACTCAGCCCGAATAGAGATTCGGCGGGATGACAGGCTGAGCACCGCCCAGTAAGGCCTCACTTATCATTTCTAGATAACCTGAAAGCTGAAGTTAGTCAATGAGTTGTAGCGCGATGCAGTATTGGGCCGCTCCGCGCATCAAATAATTCGTCTCGCAACGACACCTCTTCAATTCGGTAGATCGGCGAGATGCACCACTGTGCCTCACCGAGCTGCGAAGGATTGACATCGTGAATCAACGAAGGATTGACATCGTGAATCAAGTCGATAAGACAAATAGACTGATGAAGGACAAAAAGCTGCGGAGAACATTTGTCAATGGATCTCGGGAACAAGCATTATTGGATCTCGCGAGAAGCATGTTATTGGATGCACGGCGCGGCCCAGTAACGCATCGCGCTACAAAACAACCCCATACTGAGCGCTGCCCAGTAGTCAAACTTCGCCAAAAGCAATAAACCCCAATGATACAGTTGCTCTCGTCCAATGAAATCTCTGCATTTTGCCAAGCGGCGCTTTGTTTCAATATTAGCCATGTCTTGCTGGGTTACTGTACTATTTTATGTTGTATATAATTTTACGGACGAAATGATCCCAGGGGGGACTCCCAACCCACCGCTTCGGCGGGTAGTTGACGCACCTTTCACAAGCAAGAGCCACTTTGGTCTACTTGCTGTGAGGTGTCTCAGCTACATGGGTTGGGGGTCCCCCCCCCTTTTTTTTTGTTGTCTTGCTGGGTTTGGGTAATAGCCATACATGGGACCATGGTCTTTTAGGTCCTCCCACCATTTCATGAGTTGATCAATTATTGACTTGAACCTGTGTAATCTCTATCAGGTGTTACAGAGGTACCAAAACTCTTCCACCCACTAGGCATGAAGGTAACCATTAAATTATTACGAAAATTACAGGATTTTATTGTGAAAATTTGGCAGTACATTCTATATTTCTTATGCTCACTGGGATTTTTTGTCTTACTTTGAAATTTTCTTTTACTTGAATTCCAACATTTTGCTCCCAAATACGAAAAGCGCCCCCCTGTTGGCGCCCCCTCCCCTTTTGGCACCCCTCCCTAAAATTGAACAAATTAGGTGATTTTGGAGGATACGTAAAATCTCCTAAAAAGTGTGTTTCTAGAGCAAAACGCGCAGTTTTGCTAGTACTTTAGTTGAGTTTTTGAAATTGCCCCACATTCAAACGACGATTTGGCGCCCCCCTAAGACGGCGCCCCCCCCGCACAGCGGGGTCAGCGGGGCCCTTCAATACGCCACTGCCGTATCCTAGATGAGATTCAAAGAGAGTGTGGTATATATATCTGTATATCCTAAGATAGCTGGTCTAAAGTTTGTGCAAGTTATATATGTATAACATATATTTTTGTCTGCTTTAACTGATATTAAATGAAATTGTTGTTTTCTTGAAATTGTTGTTTTCTTGAATGTAGAAAAGGCTACCTTCACACCACTGGTGTTCAGTACTACAGGAGGAATGGCGTTTGAGGCTTCGCAGTTCCTAAAACATCTCGCTGAAAAGATCAGCCTTAAGAAAGGCCAATGGTACAGCAATGTGATGTTATTTGTCAGACGCAGACTAATTTTGACACAGTTCTTTTAAAACAAAACGACTGCGTTTTGATTTACTCAGAAACTGCACAATCTCTATCAGGGGTTACAGAGGTGCCAGAACTCTTCCACCCACAGTGATAAGTGTCAAGTGATTTGGACCTTAACCTGATGGAGTGCTTGTTAGGTGAGGGTCTGAAGTGGAATCGTGCAGAGAGCCCAATTACGGTGTCGTAATTGGGTAATCATTCAGTACCCAATCAATTTTGCTAACGAGATAAACAAATTGCTTGTTAACTTCGTCATTTTAAATCCGTTTTGCACCATCTTTTCAGATTATATTCCGGATCAAATGACCTATTGCGATATGTTACAATGGAGTCTCTAACATATTCACAAACACCAGTATAAGCAATTCAATGTTGATTGGGTGTGGACCCCAAAAATCGAATTTTCAAATTTTTGTGACGGAATCCTTGAACAAGTAGGTACAGTATGCCATCTGCAAAGCAACAACTCTCAAATATAAACCATGGCGGTGGTATAAAACCCAACGTATGGGTACTGACTTTTGCCCCCCCTGGCCCTGTATATATATTATATTATATAGCCCCAGCGGCGCGGCGCAGTGGAAACTATTTTTCACTGTTTGGAAATTATAAATGATTTCATTTACCTCAATAATGGGTGCAGATCTGCGGTTTTATTACCTTAAATACCATAGTATGCCTTGATAGTCAAAATCTTCGTTTTTAAAATATAGCGTGTAAACAAGGAGTAGCCAAATTGAAGGAATTTTTAAACTTCTGCCACAGAGTATGACAGGTATCCTTTTTAACATCAAAATGTGTCCTGATAGCAATGTAAACGAAAGAAGAATGGCTCAAGACTTGATAACCAATTTAGATCCCTATAATGGGGTCTGTGAAAAATATGAAAATGGAAAAAGACGCATGTATGTCATTTTATCCCCTGAGGAGGTATGTATGGCTCACATTATATAATATAATAATCATTTTCATAGCCTTTATAACACAATAATATATGAACAATTGGAAGGTAAACATTTGTGATGTAAGTTGGATTGCTGGACATTCTAGGCCAGGTAGCCAAAAAGTTGCGGACGTTAGGGCTTATTTATATTGCCTAATTTGGATAAGCATTTCATATTTGAACAATAAATTATTAATGAAACATACGTGGATTTAAATTTTTCTTGGCCAACCATTTATCAACCAGTTACCAACCAGTTACCAACCATTTACCAACCATTTACCAACCATTTAACAACCATTTATCAACCAGTTACCTACCATTTACCAACCATTAACCTATCAGTTACCAACCATTTACCAACCATTTACCAACCATTTATCAACCATTTACCAACCATTTACCAACCATTTATCAACCATTTACCAACCATTAACCTATCAGTTACCAACCATTTACCAATCATTTACCAACCATTTACCAACCATTTACCAACCATTTACCAACCATTTATCAACCATTTACCAACCATTAACCTATCAGTTACCAACCATTTACCAATCATTTACCAACCATTTACCAACCATTTACCAACTATTTATCAACCATTTACCAGACATTTATCAACCATTTATCAACCATTTACCAGCCATTTACCAACCAGTAACCAACCATTTACCAGCCATTTATCAGCCATTTACCAACCATTTATCAACCATTTACCAACCATTTACCAGCCATTTATCAACCATTTACCAACCAGTTACCAACCATTTATCAACCATTTACCAACCATTTATCAACCATTTACCAACTATTTATCAACCATTTACCAACCATTTAGTAACCAGTTACAGGTGATCTAATGACCACCAATATATATACTGAGATCTGCAATATAGCTATAGGTCCTGCTCTGAGTGCTCTCGACCTAAAGTTATCAAATGTCACTTTCAAATTAGTAGTAACTGAAAATTTTGCCAACCCTATTCATTTGTGAAAGCCTGATTTAAAATATTATATTAATTTCAAGTAAAATGTTTATTACTCTCCCTCGTACCACCATAGCAGATGTTGATAAACTCACATAATGAAAAAAAGGTTACAGATAAATCCGAAAAATCCAAGAGACGCTCATACCACAGAAATCATAAGAATAGACTGAGTAGGAAGCACAGTGAGGATCATTACTATCAGATCTCTAACTATAGATCAGATCACTACTTGGACTTTACTGTGTTTTATTACTATGACGTATGTAGTATATTAAAGCGTTGTCCGTATAGATAATAACATACAGTTATCGTTTAGATTAAATTATTGTTATAGCAGAATGAAAGATATTTTCTTGGGTAAATTTCTATTGATCCCGTTTGATGCGACAAGAAAAAGGCTCTTATCAGGAAAGGAATTATTCAACGTTTCAAGGTTACAACATCGTACTCATGATCTCAATAAATGTAATAGATTTGTAGTGTTGTAATTAGTTTTAAACTAATTACAACACTAATTACAACACTCACTACGTTGAATAATTTCTTTACTGATAAGAGCCTTTTCCTCATCGCATCAAACGGGATCAATAGAAATTAACCCAAGAAAACATTTCAACTATGCAACTCATAAATAATATTCCAATCCGGATTTTACAAGAATGAAAGATCATTATATTATTGTAATGGTCAGGATTAACTATAACGAAATTTAAGTTGAAACTTAAATTCAAATCTACGTTTAAATTGTTGATAAAATGGGGATATATTAAATGATGTTAATATTAGGATATGGGTTATTGGGCTGCAAGGAGATGCGATATGTCGACTGGAATTAATTAAAACCCTGTTCAACAAGAAGCACACGTCTATCAAATGACCATTTAAGCAAATAATTAGCTAATGAGTTGAGTGATTAATTAATTAATTGCAGGTGGCAGCTGGTAAGACGACCTGCTGGACAGAGTTAGATATTCAAAACAAGGGAATCAAGAACTTTAGTCCACACCTGTGGGAGCTGCGCCACCTTACTGCTCTCTACCTCAACAATAACAAGATCTCCAGACTGCCTCCGGAGATCTGCCAGCTACAGAACCTCGTCCACCTGGACCTCTCCAACAACAAACTCAGGAGGTAAGCTTCTTTTTATTACATCTGTAGCATCTGTAGTATTTATTGTCGACGTATAATCTGGTTGCCATGGTAATGTGACACTTCAAGTGATAAGGTCAAAGATAACACAGAAATTATGTCTCGGATTACGTGTGTTAAAACATCATTTTTTAAAATTATGCCCTGTTATTGGCAATTTGACAACTTAAAATCATTGATTAGATCGTTGTAACTGTGTATTATAGAGATAATAGCGGAAAATTTGTAAAAAACACTACTCTTCCAAATAACTAGTCTCAAGTTTCACATCATTTCCAAATCTTTCTTCTCATTTCGTCACACGATTGTCACACGATGATAGTCACATGATTGTCACACGATTGTCACACGATTGTCACACGATTGTCACACGATTGTCACACGATTGTCACACGATAGTCACATGATTGTCACACGATTGTCACATGATTGTCACACGATTGTCACACGATTGTCACACGATTGTCACACGATTGTCACACGATAGTCACACGATTGTCACACGATTGTCACACGATTGTCACACGATTGGGCAGTATCGAGATAGCCCGACCACGGTCCGCGGACCACGGTCCGCGGACCACTGTCTGCGTACCACTGTCTGCGTACCACTGTCTACCAGATCATATTACTGTATAATAACAGTATCCCCTGAATCAAGCAACAGGTGTTTGTGAATAGTTGATTGGTTACCAGATCATATGAATGGTATGTATGGTATCTTGGATGCAATTAGTTACGACTAGCATAATTAATTGTAGCGTAGTAAATTACTGGATCAAACTATTGATTACGATTCAAATGTGGTCTCTCGGATATAATTAGTTACGAATAATATTGATTGCTCAATGAAATAAATGATTACGATTAAAAGTCGTTCGTTTTTGGTGAAGTATTATCAGTTGCCATCATCAACAACAACAACTATTCCAATTCCTGACATGGTACTCTTCTGTCTAATGGACGAAATTAATGGACCCACCGCCTCCCTAGAGAATGCTCGAGACTTCCTATTCCAGAAAAACCTCCTAAAGAGCTCCATGTCCTGTCCTGGGTGTAATGCATCTATGTCCCTGGTTCCCTGCTCGTCCTCGAAGTCTCCAGATGGACTGATATGGCGCTGCTCCCCCTGCAAGAAGTACAAGAATATTAGAACAGACAGCATCCTCTCTGGACAGAAGCTCGCTCTCAAGACCTTCATACAACTGCTGTTCTGTTTGAGTATAAAAGGACTAGCTGGCATTGCGGTATCACAGATGACTGGACTTTCTGAAAACGCGGTGTCTGACTGGAAGATATTCATCCACACTCGAATCGCTGATTGGCTGCTTGCAAACCCTTGTCCTCTTGGTGGTCCTGGAGTAATTGTCGAATTAGACGAAGCTAAGTTCGGAAAGAGAAAATACAACAAAGGTGGATACAGAGAGGGTATGTGGGTACTTGGTGGAGTTGACCGAAACACAGGACAATGCTTCCTCCTCCCTTGTCCGAACAACAAACGTGGAGCAACTACTCTCCTCCCTCTCATCCGGCGGTGGATTCTTCCTGGGTCTATCATCTACACAGACGAGTGGGGAGCTTACAACCTCTTGTTGCAGAAAACTCAGAAAACGCAGAAGCTTGGGTTGGCTCTGGAGACGATGAGGGTTTTACCAGCTTGAGTCCACTTGTCGAGAGGTGAGATAGGTTTGCAGATAGGGTCGCAGGGTAGGGCTGAGTTCATCCGTTTCTCTGAGACCATAGTTGTAGTTGTTCAAGAAGGAGTTGATGATAGAAATGATTGATGCAGTCTGATAATAGTTATTCTTTATATATTGCATGATGTGAACTGATCTCGTAAGGTTGCTTAATCGTTTAATAAGCCTTTACACCACCGCTGATTGGAATTCGCGTGCGATGATGTGAACCCTGCTTGACTCAGGGGATGATGTGAACCCTGCTTGACTCAGGGGATGATGTGAACCCTGCTTGATTCAGGGGATACTGTTATTATACGGTAATATGACAGTGGTCCGCGGACAGTGGTCCGCGGACCGTGGTCGGGCTATCTCGATACTGCCCACGATTGTCACACTATTGTCACACGATTGTCACACGATTGTCACACGATTGTCACACGATTGTCACACTATTGTCACACGATTGTCACACGATTGTCACATGATTGTCACACGATTGTCACACGATTGTCACATGATTATTACACGATTGTTACACAATTGTCACATGATTGTCACACGATAGTCACACGATAGTCACATGATTGTCACATGATTGTCACACGATTGTCACACGATAGTCACATGATTGTCACATGACATGATTGTCACATGATTGTCACATGATTGTCACATGATTGTCACATGATTGTCCCTAATGAAGAGATCCTCAGTTTGCCGGTGGAGCTGGGTGACATGTTGAAGCTACATGATCTGCTGCTCACTAACAACTCTATCCGTCTCCTACCCTACGAGCTAGGCAGATTGTTCCAGCTCACTAAATTAGAACTAGAGGGCAACCCTCTCACCCCTGAACTTTTACAGAAGGTAAATACAATGCGTTTATAAAAGTATTTTTATGTGTTATATTATGTGTGATATTATGTGTGATATTATGTGTGATATTATGTGTGATATTATGTGTGATATTATGTGTGATATTATGTGTGATATTATGTGGTATATTATGTGTGTTATTATGTGTTATATTATGTGTGATATTATGTGTGATATTATGTGGTATATTATGTGTGATATTATGTATGATATTATGTATGATATTATGTGTGTTATTATGTGTGATATTATGTATGATATTATGTGTGTTTGTAACTGCTGAGTGGTTAGAACGTCTGCCTTTCAAGCAGAAGGTCCGGGTTCGAATCCCAGTGTCAATTCTGCCGTGACTACCTTTTAAAACCGTCAGAAACCAGCAGAACCAATCATCAACACCCAGAAACCCCATTAAATGCCGAAATAGGCCGGAAATGTGACAAAAGTGTTTGAAAACCTCAGATTTTGGAGAGGACTATTGGCGATATTTCAAAACCGGGTGCACAGAGGCCAAAATTTCAAAACCCCGTTTGGCCATAAATTCCGGTTTAATTTTTGTAGACAGATGTTTTGAGGGTCAGGATCAACAAATTTTATGCAAAAATATGGAACAGAAAAATTTTAGTACGTAGCTTATTGAAGTTCTGGCTCCAATTTTCTGGTCATAGGATATTCAGATGTCACAGATGATTGTGCAAACTTCAAATTTTGTCCATCGTGAATGGGTTTTTCTAGGCGACTCCTCAAAGAAGCTGATGAAGCTCTGTGAGGAGTCGAAAAAAGGCGAGAAAAGTTTTCTCAGAGTGACCTGGATCACTTTAAACTCAGAAGAGTGCAAATAGTGAGTAACCAACAGTTTGGATTTATCTGATGCACCTAGCCAAAGATATAGGCTCTCAAAGTTATGAAGCTCTGTGACGAAAAATTCCAAAAATCACACAAAATCATCACACAGCCTTCATTTCGTGCCAAAATAGTTGTTTACAACTCAGAAGAATTGAGTCATACCAAACATAAAACAACATTTTTTCCCAAAAAATAAGAATTTGAAATTTTGAATTTGCGGTTATCAGATTTTTGAGGTCGTTTCCTCAAATTCTCTTGAACAATGGCATCCTTCATTTTGATTTAAATGTGTACCTGGTCGTAATATTCTATGATTTTCAAGTCATCACATCCCTAAAATAACATTATCTGCTTCTAGGGCAAATTTTTGGCTTAAAATTGCTAAATTGACGCTCTGTGACGAAATTTTTTTGTCAATATTGAGCATTGTGTTCATTCAATTGCCCCTTTTTATCTTTTAAACATGTTTGCTTCTAAGAAGAACCTGATTGGGTAAAATTTCAATAGATGATAAGTCTACAATGATCTTTTTTCAGAATTTCTCTGAAGTTGGTCAAAATTTAGCGTTTTCAGTCAATAACTCAGGATTCTATTATGATAGAGGACCAAATTTAGCATTTATGCCCTCTAACAATACTATGGGTAATTTCTTGGTTAGGTCGTCATTATCTGTCAAAATTTTATGGGATGTTCTGTGACAAAATGACACTGATGCTCTGTGACAAAATACGGGAATTTTTTAAAGGCTGTAAAACTTTAACGGTTTGAGACAGAAGCTTAAATTTGGTACTAAAATTTAGAAAAAGGTCCAAAATTTACGAATCAATAATTTCTATGGGCGTGTCTGAAGTTGCTGGGATGGAATTTTACGATGAGCACAGAAATACAAAAATGCAAAATTCTATCCGATGCTCTGTGACGAAAACTTCAATCCTGTATATCTCCTACAAAGAATGACCTGGCCACATAATTTTTTCGCTGAAGTTAGTTTGTGTCATAGGCAACATTCTGGGATCAAAAGTATTTATGGTGAATGAAAGAAAAAACCTTGGTAGGCTCTCAAAGCCATCAAAGATGCTCTGTGACAAAAAAAGAGGGTTTTGAAATATAATCGCCTATTGCACTTTTGTCAGAAAACGGCAGACCTAGTCTAGTGAGTTAGCTTAGGATTTCGTTAAATGTATTTCACATATATTAAATGAAACAAAACCGCGCAAAATATGAAGTGGTTTACAACCAAGCCACAAATCGACGTGATGGCGACACGTCAGATGGCGACACGTCAGATGCGTGCAGAGTTTTTAAGTTTTGCACGCTTAATATAATAAAAACAATCTGGGATGCAATATAAGTAAAACAATTACATTGTAGGGAAATTTTATCGTGCGCGGCAAAATTCTTGTTTTGTATACGTATAATGTATTTGTGAGAAAGTTGGCGTGTGATGATATAATTAATATAATATGATATAATTATGTTCATTTGTTTAATATTAATATTTTCAACTTAATTTGAACTGTTAGACATATCAGATGATAATTTGTATCTAATTCTTGATTTTGGGTAATTGATTTTGTACCTAACCTCTATGAGGCAAGAATTTCATAAGTATCCTACGGGTATTTGCCTCACAGAATGGCCAAAAAAAAGGTAGGTCTCTCAAAGTCACAAAACACACTTAATTCCAGTTTTTATCTCATAAGAAGCTAAGTTGACACTCATATTTTTCTTCCCGGGGGTTCATTTAATCTCATAACCATTTTTTCTTTGAGAAAAATTGGCCGGAAAATCTTCCTCCAAAAAAACATGCCTCACAGAATGGCCAAATCTGAATTTCTATAATTTTGTTGATGGAGATACTTTTTAAATTTCTATCACCACACGTTCTTAGAAAACCTATTAAGGAATGGGGTAATAACCTAAAACTCACGAAAAAACTGAGCTGTGAAAAATTATTTCACAAAAAAGAAAAAATGCCTGACAAAATGGCAACAAAAAAAGAAAACGAGAAAATTTTATTTTTCTAAAACCTTTGGCTCTTGTTTCAGGCATGCTGCTGGTATTAATATGCCTTGTTAACACCCCCATATAGGTGAAATTTCTTAGAACTGAATAAAAAGGGCATAATTTCCTACACCAAAAATGGCCATTTTGTGTGGCGTTGTTCATATTCCCTGATTTCATGATTTATAACCTTCATTCGGCTGTAAAAACACTCCATCTGGGGTGTTATTGTATGATAAATAGCTTGTGAATACTTTAGACTTATGGTTTCATTGAATAAAAGGAGTTTTAAATTTTGGCCATTTTGTGAGGCATATTTTGGCCATTTTGTGAGGCGTTTAGCCATTTTAACATTTTGTTTCTTCCTAAATTGAACAATGTTCGTTTTGTTTGATGAATACTATTCTTTAAACATCTTCTGTCATACTGGTGCCAGAAGTTCTCACCAAAATGCAAACTTAGTTCAAAAATTTGAAAACAAATTTTGTGAGGCATATTTTGGCCATTTTGTGAGGCGTTTAGCCATTTTAGCATTTTTTTCTTCCTATATTGAACAATGTTCGTTTTGTTTGATGAATACTATTCTTTGAACATCTTCTGTCATACTGGTGCCAGAAGTTCTCACCAAAATGTAAACTTAGTTCAAAAATTTGAAAACAAATTTTTCAGTGCTCAAAATTTCTACATAAACAGTCATATTTATGCCAGAAAATGTGGTCCTAGTTAATGATTTCACCACAGGAAGTGTTGCCAGAAGACTTTTGTTTCATATGGTATCCACAAAACCTACCAGTCTTTTATAAAAAATTAGTTACAAAAACATTTACAAATTTGGCCATTCTGTGAGGCTAGCCATTCTGTGAGGCATTTACCCGTAAATGAATAAATAAAATAAAAATTCCATATTATGTAACATGATATATGAAGTAAAAATATATAAATATTATAACAGATCTTCTTTTAGTCGAGAGAAGTGAACGGTACACAGAAGCTGCTCCAGTTCCTTCTAGACACATTGGAAGGTAAAACAACACAATCATTCGAATCATCTGTTTTACAAATTTGTACAATGCAATCATATTCTGTTTACAATGCAATCATATGTTTTACAATACAATCATATTCTGTTTTCAATGCAATCACGTGTTTTTTAATACAATCATCATGTGTTTTACAATGCAATCATATTCTATTTACAATGCAATAATCTGTTTTACTATGCAATCATCTGTTTTTCAATGCAATCACGTGTTTTTAAATGCAATCATCTGTTTTTCAATGCAATTCTGCAATCATCCGTTTTCCATGCAATCATCTGTTTTCAATGCAATCATATTCTGTTTTACTATGCAATCATCTGTTTTTCAATGCAATCACGTGTTTTTAAATGCAATCATCTGTTTTTCAATGCAATTCTGCAATCATCCGTTTTCCATGCAATCATCTGTTTTCAATGCAATCATATTCTGTTTTACAATGCAATCATATTCTGTTTTACAATGCAATCTTATGTTTTACTATGCAATCATCTGTTTTCAATGCAATTATCTGTATTACAATGCATTTATTTGTTTTACAATGCAATTATCTATTTTACAATGCAATCATATTCTGACTTGATTGTCATGCACAGCAGCTCAGTTTGAAGCTTCTTTAAATTATTATTAATTCTAAAATTCTAATTCGAATATTCTGTTTTTAATGCAATCATCTGTTTAACAATGCAAGAATCTAGTTCCAATGCAAGAATCTAGGCACACAGTGCATTATGTCACACTCTGTTCCTCTATTATACTACATTCTATAGGGAGATTTACATTAAAACTAACACTAAAAAGAGAATACAAGTGTTGCTCCCTTTTCAGCTCCAGACTCTCCGCCAGACAGACCTTGGTTATCTGTGAGGGAAAAAACAGGAAAACACAGTATGTTAATTTTATCATTATTATTAATTGTTAATTTTCGATAACCAGGAAAACACAGCTCAGTAGGTTTGATTTGAAACTTTCATTAATTATTATACAGAATTATACAGCATTGAAAAATAAAATCAATGGTGACAAAGAATATTTAGGCTGGAGAAATACCCGTGACAATGAACGTGACACCCATGACAATGAACATGATACCCATGACAATGAACATGATACCCATGACAATTAACATGATACCCATGACAATGAACATGATATCCATTCCATCTCGATGGTTCAGTGAAACTATGTCCGAAAAAGTACTCAAAAATTCTAAAAAGTTTATATTATTAAGATTGAAAATGTAATCCCCATTCACTGAGAACGGTCTTTATTTGTAGGTTTATAACCCTGGCTATTGTCGCTAATATACTAGTAGTACTACTAATAGTTTACTATTTACTACTAATAGATTACTTTTTCAGTGTCGTTCAAAGTTATGTGTTATAACATTCTGTCGGACTCTCTTGCAAAAGGGACGAAGTATGGCTACTGTCCTAGCTCAGCCCTGGCTTGGGACCACAGGAAACACCTCATAATGGATCAGATCGTTTCCTCAGGAGCTGATATCATCGCGCTTCAAGAGGTCAGTTTTAATAATAATAATAATTTTTTTTCCCCATTTTTCTTCCCTTGCATTGCAAGCCCTGTCTCTTGTAAAAACAACCACTTTTGTAGATACACACACAGTCTCTGCGTCTTTATCCTCTGGTCCCTAGGGTCAGCTGACTCCGGGCCAGAGGAAAATTACCGATTGCCAAGGTTTGATGCCTAGGCAGTCGAGACCTCTTATTGAGACCCGATATAATAATAGGTCCCTAGCTCTGGGGTAAGCTGACCTCAAAAAATCGTCAAAAAACGAGATCCACGATCTTCAAAATCGAAAAAATGTAGGAGAAGATAGATTTTTAGACTCAATTTTCAGGATGTGCGATTGAAAATCGCTCGCGCAATACAATTACACATAAGCGCTGACCTTTGACCGACAATAATTTCGGCTAGGAACAATATCTTTCCATGGGACCAAAAGCATCTGATTGATATCACTCCCATCTATCAGAAACAACTGTAATACCAAAGTGGCCCCCTTAAAGAATTAAAGAGCCACATTGGTATGACATCGAGTACACTTGGGTATTTATTGGGAAGACTCTTAATTAAGGTTTCAAGTTCTGATAATGGGACTTCCTTAAACTGATCTAGTCTACACTTTGCATTCTGATTCGAGGTACAGAGTCTTTGATCGTTTAAGGAAGTATTTTGAATTTCCTTTCCAATATTAGAGTAAATGGTTTAAAACTCTCAATTTTGAGTTTTAAGGTATGAAATCTGGTAAAATTCATCGTAAAAAACATCCATCAAGGGCCAAAAATGGCAGATTTAAGGCTTAAAATGCCTATAACTCAAAAAGTAGGTATAAGTTTTTTTTGAAATAATTTTTACAGAATCGTAATCAGCTTGGTAAGACGAATCTTTTAGTACCAAATTCATAATACTTAAAGACACAAAATTTGTAAAAAAATGTGTACAATTTGTACAAAATTTATACAGGGACCCGACCCTTGTGTTCGAGCTAGAAAATTATTTAAGACAATTTTTCTTCTAAAATCATCTATTTGGTACAAATCAGAGCCCCAGTGGCATAAATTTGCCCCCCCCCCAGGAAACTGTTATATAATCGAGCCCCCGGCGCGGCCCCCCAAGAAACTGTTATATAATAGAGCCCCCCCCCCCCACCCCAGGAAACTGTTATATAATAGAGCCCCCCCCCCCCCCAGGAAACTGTCATATAATAGAGCCCCCCCCCCAGGAAACTGTTATATAATAGAGCCCCCCCCCCCCCCCCCAGGAAACTGTCATATAATAGAGCCCCCCCCCCCCAGGAAACTGTTACATAATAGAGCCCCCCCCCCCCAGGAAACTGTTATTATATAATAGAGCCCCCCCCCCCCCCCCCAGAAAACTGTTTAAATATAATAGAGCCCCCCCCCCCCCCAGGAAACTGTTATATAATAGAGCCCCCCCCCCCGGCCCCCCAGGAAACTGTTACATAATAGAGCCCTCCCCCCCCAGGAAACTGTTATTATATAATAGAGCCCCCCCCCCCCCCCAGAAAACTGTTTAAATATAATAGAGCCCCCCCCACCCCACGGCCCACCCCCCTCCCCAGGAAACTGCTATATAATAGAGCTGGCGTATTGCCAGATCACATAGCGTCATGTGCACTGCCGTTCCATTATTAGTGATGACGTGTGCAGAGCACAATGCAGTTTAACATAGGTGCTAGTGTGTAGTGTGAGAGAGAGAGACAGAGAGAGACAGAGAGAGAGACAGAGAGAGAGAGAGAGAGTGTGTAGTGTGATAATCACTAGCTGGCTCTCTCCCAGTAACTGAGTGTAATTATTAACACGAGATATTGAGGCTTAAAATGGAGATGATTAACTTAATATCAGCACGCCTCCAATATAATAGAGGGGGCCACGTCTCATGCACGGGCCGGTTATTGTATACGCCGTTAGTACGCCGTTACTACGCCGTTACTACGCCATTAACATATTATAAGTGGAGTACAGGAAACATATTATAAGTGGAGTGCAGGAAACATACTATAAGTGGAGTACAGGAAACATATTATAAGTGGAGTACAGGAAACATATTATAAGTGGAGTGTAGGAAACATATTATAAGTGGAGTGCAGGAAACATATTACAAGTGGAGTACAGGAAACATATTATAAGTGGAGTACAGGAAACATATTATAAGTGGAGTGCAGGAAACATATTATAAGTGGAGTACAGGAAACATATTATAAGTGGAGTACAGGAAACATATTATAAGTGGAGTGCAGGAAACATATTATAAGTGGAGTACAGGAAACATATTATAAGTGGAGTACAGGAAACACATTATAAGTGGAGTGTAGGAAACATATTATAAGTGGAGTACAGGAAACATATTATAAGTGGAGTACAGGAAACATATTATAAGTGGAGTGCAGGAAACATATTAGAAGTGGAGTGCAGGAAACATATTATAACTTTATAAGTGGAGTACAGGAAACACATTATGAGTGGAGTACAGGAAACACACTATAAGTGGAGTGCAGGAAACATATTATAAGTGGAGTACAGGAAACATATTACAAGTGGAGTGCAGGAAACATATTACAAGTGGAGTGCAGGAAACATATTATAAGTGGAGTATAGGAAACATATTATAAGTAGAGTACAGGAAACATATTATAAGTGGAGTGTAGGAAACATATTATAAGTAGAGTGCAGGAAACATATTATAAGTGGAGTATAGGAAACACATTATAAGTGGAGTGCAGGAAACATATTACAAGTGGAGTATAGGAAACATATTATAAGTAGAGTACAGGAAACATATTATAAGTGGAGTACAGGAAACATATTATAAGTGGAGTACAGGAAACATATTATAAGTGGAGTACAGGAAACATATTATAAGTGGAGTACAGGAAACATATTATAAGTGGAGTACAGGAAACATATTATAAGTGGAGTACAGGAAACATATTATAAGTGGAGTACAGGAAACATATTATAAGTGGAGTACAGGAAACATATTATAAGTGGAGTACAGGAAACACATTATAAGTGGAGTGTAGGAAACACATTATAAGTGGAGTGTAGGAAACATAATATTATAAGTGGAGTACAGGAAACATATTATAAGTGGAGTACAGGAAACATATTATAAGTGGAGTACAGGAAACATATTATAAGTGGAGTACAGGAAACACATTATAAGTGGAGTACAGGAAACATATTATAAGTGGAGTACAGGAAATATATTATAAGTGGAGTACAGGAAACATATTATAAGTGGAGGAAACACACTATTCTTAAACAATTGACAATACACACCTTACACTATTCTCATACTATATTATTGTGACAGGTTGAAACAGATAAGTATTACAACTACTTCTTGCCTGCGCTCAAGGCTCAAGGCTACGAGTCGTGTTTCTGTCCCAAATCTCGATCCAAAACTCTACCGGAGGAGGAACGTAAACATGTGGACGGGTGTGCTATCTTCTTCAACAAAACAAGGTCAGTTAGCTAGTTGTTAGGTTAATAAGTGAGTTAGCTAGTTAATAAGTTAATAAGTGGGTTAGCTAGTTAATAAGTTAATAAGTGAGTTAGCTAGTTAATAAGTTAATAAGTGGGTTAGCTAGTTATTAATTTAACATAGTGAGCAAATACTTTGTATCTTGAGTCGATACCATATTTTTTCATCCACTATTCAGGGAAAAAATGGGGTTTTTCTTCTTTAGCGATAAACTAAACACAATGGTTAGCGCTAACCAGCATTACCTTTCTAGCGCTTATAGCAGTAACTATCACGTTGCGCCACCAAGCAACCTAGCGCTAACTGGACATATCGAGTGCTTATAGCGACAGCTAGTGCTAACTACTTAACTATCTGATAAGCGCTAAGGAGTTTACGATATTCGATAGCTAGCTAGTTAGCGCTGGCTATCGAGTGATATCGCAAAATCCAATTTTAACATTCTGCGCTAGCTAGCCGCTAGCGCTTACTAGCTAGCTATCGAATATCGTTAAAAAATAACATCTTCGCAATGTTATTTTGCGCGATATTATGGATTAAGTGACTGTCAATCTCAGGAGGTGACCGGGTATCCCGGTACCGGGATTGGCAATTTTGAGCCATCCCGATCCCGGTCAACCGGGTCAAGTCACATTTTTCATCCCGGTCGCGGTCCCGGTCCCGGTCAAATGCTGATTTATGATCCCGGTCCCGGTCCCGGTTAATTCAGGATTCTTGGTCCCGGTCCCGGTCCCGGTCCCGGTCAATCACTCAAATTTGCCGGGATTTTGACCGGGATCTTTTACATAATTTCATTCACTGTGATTTTAAGTTTTTACTTTCTTTCATTGTGAATTTCATCTTTAAACAACCTCTGAGCCAAATAAAACAATATTTAAAATTGCTAAACAAAGCTCCTTTTTTTATACATTATGATTACAGAGGAAATGATATTTAGATATATATTGCTGTGCTGTAAAAATTGACTTTATTTATTTATTTACTTATTTACTTATTTTAGGGAACTAATATCGTTACATAACTCATAAGTGCAAACTAACATCAAGTTTTCAACTCGGGCTACGCCCAATTGTCAATTGGAATTGGAGAATGAAACTGTTGAATAATTTGAGGGATCATTGATTGAGGAATGAGGGTGAACTTGAGTAATCAGTACATGAACATTATTGGTGTAGTACATTAGGCCCATGCCCCATATTGACGGTTTTTTAAAAGTTTTTTCTAATTTAATATTCTAGTTATTACTTATTCAAATTGTTCAATTATAATGTAAATGAAAGTTGCAGCTTTCAATATATGAGAATACCAGTTTTGGTCCCGGTCATCCCGGTCAAATCCCGGTCATCCCGGTAAAATTGGATTGTTGGTCCCGGTCCCGGTCCCGGTCCCGGTAAGATAGAAATCCCAGAAATTATTGGTCCCGGTCCCGGTAAATTGATAATCTCAGTCCCGGTCCCGGTCAAGTCACATTTTGTATCCCGGTCCCGGTCAGGCCTAAAATCATGTCCCAGTCACCTCCTGGTCAATCTTCATTCTTCAACATGCACAAATCTCATTCAGAGTGAGTATAAATTAGGGCAGGAACCGAGAGTGCCCAATGCCATGACAATTTTACGACAAGATGTGACAAT
Source organism: Bolinopsis microptera (assembly GCF_026151205.1). Classification (NCBI taxonomy): domain Eukaryota; kingdom Metazoa; phylum Ctenophora; class Tentaculata; order Lobata; family Bolinopsidae; genus Bolinopsis; species Bolinopsis microptera. Next base: position 11,546,500 of record NC_087072.1, on the reverse strand, counting down.
ATGAGCAGGGAATGACAGGAAATGACAGGGAATGACAAGGAATAATGACAGGGAACGACAATATTCGACAAACCGTGGGAAAAGGGGCACTCTCGGTTCCTGCCCTAAATTATTATGTGCACAGATCCGTGTCAGATTCTGATAGGCAATAACTATAAGCATAGGGTTGCAATTTGCATAGAAATAAAAATGGTATTCATAATTAAATCAATATATTATGGAATATGATATGAGACGCCATCATAAATCGGGAAATTGAGCGGCTGTACACATACGGCTGCATTTCTTGTTTCACTCAACATTCATCGTTTTCTTCTGGCACGCCAAAAAACATCAAATTACGGCTTCTTTCTTCTTCTGCAACGACATTTTTTCCCGATCCATGACTCAAGTGACGAAGACACAAATGCAAAAGAGTCAAGGACAAGGGTTAACGAACGAGGTTTTTTTCATATATGGTAGGTAGCGACCGTCGTACAAACAAACGTACGTACGTGCCCGTGCGCACAGATGTCGCCCACGTGCCTAACTGTGCAAAGTTATTTTGCGCGATATGCTGAATTAAATTATTTTTGGCGCACAGCGCTTAACTGATCAAGTAAATCGTTAATTTCACCATGTACGTATCCCACTATACTAGGCACTAATTGATAGCATATTATTTCGAGTTAGTATTACTATTATGCACAGATCCGTGTCATATCAGGTTGCATAAACAATAAACATATGGTTACATAGAAATTTACACGATTTTCAAATTCAATTATATATGGAATTATATTAACTGGGCGACGCTCGGCCTGTCACTCCGCCATATATCTGCATGCTTATAAACAGTAAAGCCTGGAGTCCCCAGGTTGTATGGAATAAGATAAAATACGCCTTCACGGATCGGGAAATTGAGCGGCCATCCACAAAAGAAAAGCGGCCGCATTTCTTGTTACACATTACCTTACTATTTCTTGTTACACACTACCTTACTATTTCTTGTTACACACTACCTTACTATTTCTTGTTACACATTACCTTACTATTTCTTGTTACACACTACCTTACTATTTCTTGTTACACACTACCTTACTATTTCTTGTTACACACTACCTTGCTATTTCTTGTTACACACTACGTTACTATTTCTTGTTACACACTACCTTACTATTTCTTGTTACACACTACCTTACTATTTCTTGTTACACACTACCTTACTATTTCTTGTTACACACTACCTTACTATTTCTTGTTACACACTACCTTACTATTTCTTGTTACACACTACCTTACTATTTCTTGTTACACACTACCTTGCTATTTCTTGTTACACACTACGTTACTATTTCTTGTTACACACTACCTTACTATTTCTTGTTACACACTACCTTACTATTTCTTGTTACACACTACCTTACTATTTCTTGTTACACACTACCTTACTATTTCTTGTTACACACTACCTTACTATTTCTTGTTACACACTACCTTTAAACTATTTCTTGTTACACACTACCTTACTATTTCTTGTTACACACTACCTTACTATTTCTTGTTACACACTACCTTACTATTTCTTGTTACACACTACCTTACTATTTCTTGTTACACACTACCTTACTATTTCTTGTTACACACTACCTTACTATTTCTTGTTACACACTACCTTACTATTTCTTGTTACACACTACCTTACTATTTCTTGTTACACACTACCTTACTATTTCTTGTTACACACTACCTTACTGAGACTCTCACAGCGTCGTAATATCTACACTGCACAGTGCACGTGTACATGTCTCGAGATATTTGCCCGTAACTTTAAGTCTTAAGATTTTACCACTTGACGCAGAATCAACTGTTTATTGGGTTCCAGGTTACTACAGTGATATTTCACATCATCGACTGAATACATTCGCCCTACTGAGAATTCTGTTCAGCCAAGTCTCTCCATCCAAATTGTTGATAAGTTCCGTTTCTAGACCATTTCTTGCTTGAAAATGTGCACAACTTTATTGAACATTTTTTTCTGCAGAACGATTCCCAGCCATAATGTACTCGATAATATGCACTATGTCCAATATGTACACAAACCGCCACAGTGTACTGCAGTATCGAGCTTATAAGTAGCTAGTAGCTGATAAGCTATTAGAGATAACGTATTAAACTTCTTCAAAGTGTACTGAAATTAATTTTAGGTTTCAGAAATTCTTTACGATCTGTAAGTGACGATACTCTGTCTTACTGTGATAATGACATCATGCTCCGAAAGAGACCTCCCCTTATTGGTGTCCTGTAATTTAAAACCCTGTAAGATCCTGCCCCTTATTTGATATTTCGGCCAGACTTACAATTGAATTAACACGGTATTCCTCTTGGTTACATCATTTCAATTACACTCCTTTCAGACGAGTGTTTTCGGTCGCAGTGGGCCAAAAGAGTCTTCAAAAAGTGCCATATCTTCACCTCACGCGCGTATTTTAAGACGCAGCGTGGATATCATTACGCCTCGTAACCTATCGCTGAATGACTGTTAAACAATTTGTCCCGGAAATACACTCAAATTGATATGGGGTCACAATGAGTATTTAGTATGAGACCGTCTCATACTAAATACTTCTCTACTAACTCATCATTTAATTCCGGTTCTATCGAATTTTCGTCCAACATCTCACCTATAATATTTCCGAGTTCTTTGGATTACTTTGTGCCTTGACTTGTCGTAAATGAGGCGTGATAAATAATTAATCACAATATTTTGTAGGTTAATCACAAAAAACCAGTTACTGGTTACACTATTCTTTCACAATCCTAACTAGCCAATTAGACACAGTTCAATATAACTAAGTGTCAGCAAACTAAGTTTTTACAAGGCCCGCCGTTTTTAATAGCACTCTGACTTAATCTAATCGTCTATCTTTAGACACAATATAGCACAATATAGTACAAAATATCAAGTGAGTCTTGGAAATATGCCATTTCTGAGGTCGGTGCCCGGACAGAAACGCGATAAGAGTTTAATCATTACCCAAGTTGGATGCAGCTGTATGAGACGCTATAACATGGATTTAACCATTTTCAAATACGCAGCGCTAAGCTGGCTGAAAGTTTGCGTTGTGACAATGATTGATTCTCAATATTTTGTTTGAAATGGATTTACGGGCGCAATTCCTGTTTCCATTGACCTTTTGAAAAGTGAAAGGTTACGAATTGAGGGCAGCAGGAGGGGGGTGTGGGTCCTAGATTGATTTAGACGAGTTTTAGCACAACCAATTCGCATCTCATGATGCTAAAGTATTTCGGAGGTCTACATTAGTTCACATGACTAGCTGAAAACAGTAAATACAGAGTGGCCCAAAAGTAACTACCCACAAGCAACCTTTTAATAACTCACGTTATTTGTGTCCGAATTTCACAACAATTTCAGAGAATATAGATATTGGTCGAAACTTTCTGAAAGTTTCGCAAAATTTCATTGATTACAGAGGGTGTGGCACGCCACTCCCTCTTTTTCACTGTTGTCATTTGTCACCATAAAGTGATAACTCTTTGATCTAGGAACATTATAAACACATTTGGGTTCGTAATTCAAGTGATTTCCCAAAATTTCAAGTTGATTGTTTACAATTAAGCAGAGTTATGATCATTTTAAGATCTGGTGGATACTTGATCACGACGCTTAATCAGTGATTTTCTCACTCAATCAACCGTCTGATTACCCTTCGAGATTGTTGTGAACGGTGGTTTGCATAAATACATCGTCATTCTGGATACTGTTCCTGGAAAGGAGATACTAATTATAAATAGTTAATAATCATACCAACAAGATGGGTAACATAACTTGTATTTGTGAATTTATTTACACATTATTTATTTAATAAATATGCCGATTAATGTTTATGAAACACTTATGTTAATGTTCTTTATTCTATGGCAATGGATCACAAGCGGTTTCCTGGATCTTAAGCATGTATTTTGAAGTGAACTGGCAGTGGAACCTAGCATGTGATCCTCTCAATCTCAACTCAAAACTCGATTAAAAGATCTGCCAAAAAATGCGTTACTCAATAAGTTGCGTTACTCAATAAGTTGTTTGGAGTATTCTCTAAAAACCGGTTTAACACGTGCCCACAAGTATGCATCCAATGAAATAGAGGAAATCTTTCACGTGACACGCAAGAGTGATCATGCTGTAGGCAACGTGGATCGTCTCTGATTGGTCAGCGTTACGGAAGAAAATAGAAAAACGTGTTTTTTAAATTGTTAATTAAGTCCAAATTTTTTTTGTTGGTCGCAAATTGTGGCCTTGTTTATCTTGATGTGCTGTACCATAAGTAAGTTATTGGAACTTTGCCTTCGGCACTCGTTGCTCCAGCAGTTCCATAACCTACCTAATGTAGTCCTCACTCTCCTCTGATCCTAAGATACCGTCTCTTGTCGCATATTTTAGATTTTTTAACAATTTTCATTCCGCAGATTTGGACTGCACAAGGAGAAATTTATTGACTACTCTCAACTAGCTATCGCAAACGCAGAGGGAGCAGATGATATGATCAACAGAGTCCAGACTAAAGATAATATAGGCATTGTCTGTTGCTTAGATATCAAGGAACCTAGTCATGGTTAGTGCCATGGTTATAGCCATTATATTTAGTTAATTAATTAACTTATACACACATTGCTCATACATAATACAATATAGTATATTGCTTTTGATATGTTGAACTATTTTGTAACTGCTCAGGAACGAGACATAATAAGCTGGTGGTCCTCAACACCCACATTAACTGGGACCCCGAGTACTCAGACGTGAAACTCATCCAGAACATCATGTTCATGAACGAGGTTATTAGTTGGATAAATAATTAAATAGCTTATCTCATCTGGCCAGGTCAAATTACTGCGTAACTTAAGCAAATCAGGGTGAACCCCCCCCCCCTCCCCCAATCCTTGTGTGAAACTTATTTTAACTAGATTGTATAGGATACGGTTAAAGATTACTTTTTGCAAATAATATCTTCTCAGGTGGAAACGTTTGTGAAGGAGATAAAAGGTTCGTACAATATTCCTATGGTGGTAGCAGGTGATTTCAACTCGACCCCCGACTCTGCAGTCATAGAGTTTCTGATCAAGAGCCAAATCAGTACCGAACATCACGAGTTTCACGGCCTCAAGTACCACGGCTTTCTGAAGAAAGCTAATGGGGAGTGTCTGGGCAACAAGAACGGCTCCAAACACTTCAAACACGGCTTCAAGCTCAAGTCCTGTTACTCTGAGGATCTTATGGATAAGCTGAAGTACACCAACTACACCTACGATTTTAAGGGGATCCTGGATCACATCATGCACTCCAAGGACTCACTCCGTACCGTGGGCGTGCTTGGAGGTATAGACGTAGAGTGGTTAAAAGAAAACAAAATCATAGGCTGTCCCAACGTTCACTACCCTTCCGATCATTTCCCTTTAATTTCAGAGTTGGAACTCATTAACCCTAACTCGAGGTGACTTTCTTGTTCAACTTAATGTAAACTTATTTTCTTGCCTAACCAGTTTTCTTTCCTGAAACCTGGTTTCTTTTACACGATAGCTCCTGTGTGTGAGCTGTCAAGTGTGGTTTAGCCGGTTTAGGCACCATTCCGGCACCATTCCGGCACTATAGCCGGCACCATTCCGGCTATTCGATATTTATTCTGCTTTCGAGACGATCTATATTTATACAGCCTTGTGTTTGAGTAGCTGTTTTCAAGAGTTTAATCATTTTTTTCGCGCTTCAAAGGAAAACCATCCTCTTTTTAAGATTAACTTCTAGTACTAGGCATACTATTATACATTTGTACCTACTCCATTGTTCTTCTATGGGAGTAAGATGTTTTGTACAACTTTTGTAAGTAGCCTGTTTCCACGTAACACTTTTGTACGAAGTTGTGAGCTCTCTTAATTAAGTTTGCTTTATTAGTTTAAATGCTTCTCATTTTAATTTCAAAATATATTGTTCTGATCATAAAGAATCCCAAATGCGGATAAGAATTAATGTATTTGATCTATTTGTGGGGCAAGTGGCGACACCTAAATCCTTTACATTGAGCCACGTTTTATTATTTGTCACTTGAGATCATGACACCCTGACCAGATGTGTAGTAATACTATAGGAGGGGGGGGGGGGGCTCCTACACTTCGTCCTACAGGGGGGGGGGGGGCTCCTGCACTTCATCCTACAGGGGGGGGGGGGGGCTCCTGCACTTCATCCTGCAGGGGGGGGGGGGGGGGGGGGGGCTCCTACACTTCGTCCTACAGGGGAGGGGGGCTTCTACACTTCGTCCTACAGGGTGGGGGCTCCTGCACTTCATCCTGCAGGGGGGGGGGGACTTCTACACTTCGTCCTACAGGGGGGGGGGGGGGACTTCTACACTTCGTCCTACAGGGGGGGGGGGGGGGGCTCCTGCACTTCATCCTGCAGGGGGGGGGGGACTTCTACACTTCGTCCTACAGGGGGGGGGGGGCTTCTACACTTCGTCCTACAGGGGGGGGGGACTTCTACACTTCATCCTACAGGGGGGGGGGCTCCTACACTTCGTCCTACAGGGGGGGGGGGGGGGGGGGGGGGGGGGGGGCTCCTACACTACTAGAAATAGTTTGTGTACCATAAAGTCCACTTAATTGATAACGAGCTGGACAATTGCAACATGTTGAAGAGTTTCTTATATTGACTTCTTATTATTACCTGGAGGAGATCTTAGTATTTATTTATTTAGAACGATTAATAATTAGTAATATTCTACCTTTGCAGTTGCTAATCTCATTAATGTTTTCTGTAAAACGCTAATTTGGAAATAAAATTCGTTAAATGATAACAAAAATTCTAAAAATGCTTGCGATTTCAACTGCTAAAAATGTAATGTATTTAAATATTGATTATTGAACCTCGAAACACTGTGGTAAACTAATTTTAGGAAATTCAAAGTGTTCTTTGACTAATAAAAGTTATCAATTGATTTTACTACTATCGCTGCCTGATGTTCTGTAAAATAACGAACTAATATTTTCATTAAGAACAGTTCAGTATGGTCAATTTATTAACGCTCATTACGATAAAAATTTTTAGACAAAAACGTATGCGCGGTGTCCTAAAAGCGATGAAAAATGAGACAATTGACGATACTGAACTATGAACCTATAACATTTTCAAACTCTGATAGTCTCTATTGTATTACAGGCCGTCAAGCAATTGTCTTAAAAAATGCCCCAAAATATTTTATGTTACATGAAACAATATCTATTGTGTTTTTCTGCCTCAAATATTTCTCGATCAAACGCATAAATTGTGTGATCGTGTTAGAGAGTTGTCGCATAAACGAAGGAAGCTGGTAACTGTAGAGAGAAGGCTCAGTGGATTTGCTGAAGTACTGCGGAGGGGCTGGCGTCTTCATCTAAGGTTCATAGTTTTCAGAAATAATTTTAAGAGAAAATACAAAAGTTGTGATTTAGTATTCTCTGGTGTTGGGCCATCCTTTGGGTTGTGAAGCTCAGTTCTGCTTCCTACAGGTCTATATTGTGCATTAGGCTGGTTTAAAAGTTGAAACTCGAAAAGTTGCACACGTGGGGACACGCCCGAATTGATATAAAATTGCCACAATCATTGAAAATTGCTATTTTCACCATTCTCTGTCAACTTTGGAGTCCCGTTGTGATCCAAGTTCTTTTCTGTAATCGTTTGAAACTTTGCATGCTTATCAAACAATATATAAAACACTAACATGCACAAATTTACGGTGATTCAATATTGTATGCGCACGCAACGTCCGCTCAAAGTTTGCACGTGCGAAAGGTTGATAATTTTGCTCATTCGTGATTACGGACAAATTTTGATTCCCCACGACAGTTAAATGGCATTATATATGAATTTAATGCCAACTTGAATGAGTATAAAGTGACATACTCAGTCAGTGATCGACAGATATGCTTACCTAAACACAAGGAAATGTTTTCATAGGTAAAATTTCGAAATCATTGAAATTACCTCCTTATTAATGAAGTTATCAGTTTATATTTCGACTTTGTAAAGTAACCTGACATTACAAAAAAAGAGATGATATTTGACCAAAACCCATAGTTGGATAGAGTGGACTGCTGTCAGTATCTCTCTTTCCTAAGCAAAAGGAAATGATATTAATTTGAATGACCGTCCGCAAATGCAAAATTATACCCAAAATTAAATTGGTCGCTCGCTTTTCCTATTTATTTACAATTGTAATAGATTAAGAAGAACTACTCGAAGGCAGCTGTATTCGGCAATAACGATTCAATAAACACCAGCTAATCGGACACTAATTACTGCCCTTGTCCCGCAATACTAAGTATCGACCCGAAAGCAACCCAAAGAGATTTTTACAGCATGTGATTGATGCAGTTAATCGGAACTTATTACAATTGACAATTCGTAAGCCTTGTACGGTTTTTCATTTCATATTCTCGGTATCATTTTGCATTTGCGGACGGTTATTCAAATTAATGTCATTTCCTTTTGTTCTGGTTAGAGCAAAATTTTTGACAATATTTCCCCCCCCCCCCCCCCCCCCCCCCCCCTTTGTAATCAGTTTTACAAATAGCTAGCTATTGTGTCGAAATTACACTAGCATAATCATTTGGAAACCCCCGGCCCCCACGACTGATTACGTAATATGTGAACGACCCCATATTAGTATTACATGTAAAACTGACTATGGAGGGGGGGGGGGGGGTAAAATTGTCCAAAAAGTGATTACATAATATGTGAAGGACCCCTTAAAAATAAACAAAACAAAAAGAATTGTGTGTTTTTAAAAGTACAAACTTTAAAAATTAACAGGATAATCTTTGATTTTACAATTTACTAACCTTGTCAATGTGAAAGTGAGATAATTTGCTGTTGTAAGCAAATGCTCTCTTTCCATCCATATCCTTATTATTTTCTTTCTTGGTAGCTTGTACCAATGTCGCGTCGAACGTTGCACGTTGGATCTTAGGCAAATTTAGTTGTTATACTTGGTGTGGATAAATTAGTTTTGGTAAGTTGGATATTCAATATCTAAAAAAAGAAAAAAGTCTTTTCAAAAGGTTTGGGGTACGGTTGTAGCTTACCTGAGGACCCCAGGCTATTATGTTATAAAGATTCGGCGGAATGACAGGCTGAGCGCCGCCCAGTAAGGTTGTAGCGCGATATTCTCGCAACCACAGATCCGTAGATCGGCGAGATGCACCACTGGGCCTCGCCGAGCTAGGAAGGAATGACATCGTGAATCAAGTGTCAAGGGGTACGGTTAGCATCGTAAACTTTGGTTACAGGTTATATTTATGGTTAGCGTTGGAGTTTCTATAGCACCAAATCGTTAATAAGCTTTTACTGATTCACTTGCCAGCGCGTGATATTACACATTATTTGATTTTGGGTTAACTTGCTAATTTATTGCTTGTTCTCATTTTCCTCTTGACTATTGTTAATAGTCTGGCCCGGCGCGCGAGCTACTTCGTAGCACTTGCCGTCGAGAAGAAAGCGGCGCGCGCTACTTCGAAAAAATTTAGACGAGTAACATCCGTAAAATTTACCTCCCTATCACCTATGCAAGAAGCTCGAAAAGAGGGCCGCCCTGCATAAAGAAAAGCTAGCCTGCATACTTGACGGATGTTACTCGTCTAAATTTCTTCGAAGTAGCGCGCGCCGCTTTCTTCTCGGCAAGAGCTACGAAGTAGCGCGCGCCGGGCCAGATCATTAACAATGGTCAACTGCATACTGAAGCCGAAGGAAACGGTTTACCGAAACTTTGTCCATTGTTGATGGACCATATAGCCCGGCGCGCGCTACTTCGTAGCACTTGCCTCGGGCGATAACAAATTTTGAGAAAAAAGACGCGCGCCGCTACTTCGAAGAAATTTAAAAGAGTAACATCCGTCAAACAAAACTTTAACCCAAAACCTTTCCATACCTCCAAAGCTTACCACAATCCTAAACCGAAACCCAAAGAATCGAATTAGTGTTTTACTATAAAACTTCGCATGAAAACTCGCCGTTTGGTGATTTATAAGTTAAAACTTACTTGTAGCGCGATGCGTTACTGTGCCGCGCCGCGCACTTAATAAGGCTTCTCACAGCGACTGGCTAGATCAGCGAGATGCGCTACTGTGCCGCGCCGAGCTGCCATGAATTGACATCGTCAATTAAAAACTTACAGTTGGTATCAGGAAAATGTGCACCATCACTATCAACAGATGTGCAACCGTATACCGGACATATCTCCTGTACGAATAACGGTGGGGAATCGTTAAATAATATCGATTAACCGTTTATTGATTTATTATGTATTAGTTTTATATTAATATAAATATATAAACACTTGTTGTAACAGGTATCTAAATTGTAGCGCGATGCACTACTGGGTCGCGCGCGCATCAAATAATGCTTCTCGCAACCACAATCTTCGGTAGATCGGCGAGATGCACCACTGTGCCTCACCGAGCTGCGAAGGATTGACATCTTGAATCAAGTATCTAAACGGCTTTTAGTTTTAATAATTCGCTCGCCCAAAGATTATCATGAGACTTTGATTTTTATGGTTTTGCATAAACCCTAATCCCAACCCTAACCATAAACCCAAAGCTATCCATAACCTTGGAGGACTTCGCCGCTTCGACGCGCCGCACGAACTAGCATTCTTGCTTCGTCGTCGATCGTTGCTTTGCTTCGCAGAGCAACGATCTCGACGGATTGACATTGTCAATCAATTCATAACCTCAACCACAACCCTAACCCGAGCCCTAAACAATCAATGTCGTGTTTTACTAGCGTGTCCCGTGACCAAAACAGTTTTTTGCCCATAACTTTCCAGGGAAGCATTTTTACCCTACGTCATGGTGGGTGATTCGGAATCAGCGTCCAAAATACACCGAACAAGATTACATTCATACCTTTAGGGCCTTTTCACAAGAATTTTCTTAAAATTTGGGCGAGCGATTTATATTAGTAGGAGCGTATCTTAACAGTAACTATCTAAACAGTAACTAAACAGTAACTAAACAGTAACTAAACAGACTGCACAAATGTTATTTTCCAAACATTATAACTGGCTGGTCACACACATCTCAATTAAATTCCCCTAGGCTACTGTTTTCCAAGTCTTGTCCTGTGGGCTGTGAGTAAAGTATGTGTGAGAAAGTTTTAATAAAATAAATGTATATTTTTAAATTTTTAAAATTTAATCTGAGAATGAAGTATAAAGACATTTTTAATTAGCACTGTATAGTTTAAGATATTTATAGCTTATTATAACCATTGATACAAAGGCCATAATCTTTCGCCAGCTCTCTAATATCCACCTTAAAGCTGCATTTTATATCCTTGAACTACACAATATAAACTAAAGCATGTTTTAGTGTAGACTTTTTGTCATAAGAAGACTGCAACCTATAGTAACAACTATAAACAGAACCCCTAATGTCTACTAACAAATTTCTTCTAGTCCTAATATGAGCCTTGTCTCTAAAAACCTAACTGAACTAGCGTTTTGGTGTGTGCAAAAGCTTCCAGGCACGCGCATTCCTTGCCCCGTTAGTTACCTGTCCTTCCAAAACGAAACTAGCAGTCAAGGACAAAAAGTCATACACCAAATGGGCATCATATTTTATGAATTGTTTCACATCTTTTTATTCTGTAAAATGTGCTGAAATTAAATTTCTTGTTTCATTGAAAAAAAATTTCTTGTCTCATTGAGTATGATAGCACTAGCAGTCGATAGTTCAAATTGCAAGGTGTCCTGGACAACCTGATCAACCCACCTCCAAGTCGAGTACTCTCGACCCACTTAGTCCACATACCTTGCAAACTTACAGCAGGGTATTTGTAATGGTCTAAGTCCCTAATACACGCCAAAGATGGTTCCTCTATACTCAACCGTAGGAGAAGGGAATTAGGTGACTGTATTTTGTTCTAATGTTGATATTAATATAAGTATGTTCTAGTTGTTACTCCTTTTGTTTTAACGTTTTTATGGTACTCTCCTTAAATTATTTCAATGCAGTCACTCAGATGATTTTAAATCAGGACACTTAAATAAAGACACATACTCTGCCCACAATAAGGGGCCATAATTTTTAAATTATGTAACAGTACAGAATTATTATTATTAACCTGATCATATAGATTAACAGTACGTTGATGCAATGATGTGCTTTGTACCCGTTTGCAATTGACTGTGTGTTAAAACTACGTGGCTGAGTTGTCCAAAAGAGGATTGGACACCCAACAACACGATTTCACAATGATCATGCATGCGCTTATATTCAAACGTTTGAGTAGAATATAGAGCTTTATATCGAGATTAGATATTTCCAAATACCATTACTAATGACTATTTCTATTTTCAAGCAAGGGCCACCAGATAATAATTTTAGGGCGTCCACGGACGCCTTGATGCCCTCAATAGCCGCCTCTGAGATCATCTTAGTCTATCTAGTTGATTACAATGAAATTCTGAGAAAAAAATACTGGTCCTGGCATTTATGACTTGTTTCACATACAACCTATGAAAGTTCTAAACAGATGGTTCCTTCATGTTATTTATATTTCTGCAAAATAGGGGTTGTAAGATGTACAATTCCATTCACAATATGTAGGCCAGGTAGCGCAGTTGGTTAGAACGCCTGTCTTACAATCGTTAGGTTGCGAGTTCGAAACCCACTGACTGCCTGGTCGTGGGGTGAGCGTCGTCGACGTTCAGCTAAGGATCATGAGTGGTCTATGCAGCCCCCGGTCTACTCAGCCGAATACTCGAGAAATCGGGTGTGAGGGTTAAATGAGGAGCTGCACATTGCAGCAAAGTCTCGGACGAAGAAAGTATGGTACACACTACCTTAACCGTCACTGGCCAAAAAGATCCTTCGGCTTCCTGTAATTGGCTGGTTGCACTTGTGTAACATTGTGGCTGTTGGAATACACCGAAGTAAAATAAGTGTCTAGATTAAAAAAATAGCAAGCACACAAAGGAACAGGATACCACGTCTTAGCGCAAGTCACAATGAGTGGTTGTGCAATGTAAGCTACAGTGACTACACACATATTATACAGGCAGGCATTTGATTTGTCATAGGGAAAACACAAGAAACATTTGAGTGACTAAATAAAGGGAATAAATGAACATAAAGTTGCATATTCATCATCTGTTCAAAATACAATCATCTTTATTACATTTTAATGGTTGCAACTTGCAGCATCACTTCACTTATAGGTGCACATGGGGCAGATGTAATTGCTATGACCAGTTTACTGGTCAACCGGTGTTTTGGTGTCCTTAATTTTGTTTACACTGGGTCACTTGTCAAGACATGCACAGGTCATTCTGTGAATTTTCTCTGAAATAAAATGATGTATTTGAGTAACAATTTGAAAGTTTATTGATTTAAAAAAATGTAAGCAGTCATTGTAACATTCCAAGTTATTTGTTGATAATTCAAAGAGCTTATAAATACTAACACAATGCTTTCAAACGGATTGTAATTATTTATAACCAAAGTTATGAATATTTCAAGTTTGGGCTGCAATTAAAGCTGAACATGTCATAATAAGACAAAGGCATTTCGCCCAATTAATCTTTTAATTGCATGTTTGTGTTCCAGTTACTTTACAACATTGATTTTTACTTATATAATACTGTAGTCAGTGCATGCGCACTTAATACAACTCAAATGCAATTATTTTTGTGTCGATCAGAACCAATTGTGTTTGTGATGGTTGTAATTACAACCTCCATATAAGCCAGAATCTGGATGATGATTAATCACTCTACACTCGACTGTCACGTGACTTTTTCAACCCGTTCTAGCTGGTCCTGAACGACTATTCGAAACCCTAACCCTTTAATCTGATCCCAACCCTAACCCTAACCCAATCCTTAACAGAAGCATATGCTGAAACCCTAACCTTAATGAGAAATTAAACTAACTTCCTTATACGGTCATATCACGTGATCGAGGCAGTTTTTCGCCAGTATCTCGTCAGGGGAGCATTTTAACCCTATGTCATAAGGGTGATTCGGAATCAGCGTCCGAAAATACATCGATTGAAGTTGGTTTCAACTGTCGGGGGCCCTTTTAGAACAATCTCGAAGTTCGACTGTAGAGTGATTTAGCACGCTCGCCAGAATCTGGCATCGACATTTGATAGTTCAAGAAACTATTTACAGAAATGATTTATTTTGTTTTGTTTTGGAATGATCCAAAAATATTATCATGGTGGACTTTTGGATCACCCTGTTTATTGATATTTTAGGAGACATACGTTATCGTCCACATCTATAACGGATTATATACTTTATTACACTCTCAGTTGTTACTGTTATGCATTTAACCTTCATCATAAACTATAATAATGACCACGATGCATGCATGTTAAATGGAAATTGTTTTCCCAATACTATAATTTATTTTCCTCTCTTTGTGAAGTTAACAATAATAAGCCCAGTATTCCTGTTTAAATGTGCGTGACTCACATATTATTATAATGATATATTATTTACAGTATTTTTTATTAAATACTTTTAAAATTTTACAGAGTACAGCAATAAATTAATATAAAATAGAATCGTTCAAAATATTGCCCCCATCTGTAAAATATATATTACAGTATATATTAAAATATATATTACAGTATATATTACAGCATAATGAATGAGAATATACCATGCTGACCCATCGTATGAATTATTACAGTATATATTACAGTATATATTACAGTATATATTGACCAATATAATAATTATCTTGTGCGTTATTAAACATTGACTCACACTACCAATAAGGAGATGAAGTTCCGAGATCACACTTTGGGTAACGACTGTGTGTTTACTGTGCCGGAGAGATACACAAACCTACGCCCTGTGGGAAGTGGGGCTCATGGCACTGTTTGGTGAGTATAATATATATTATTATATATATAATTCTTATCTTTTTAACTTCGCGAACTGCTGTCATGAGATGAATTATGAATTATTCATAGGATTTATTTTTGGCATAAACACGTGTTATTGATCAGTATTGAAACATTAGGTGGACCCAACAACAGGGAGAAGTTAAATTCAACCTAACATTAAAGATAACGAACACGAGGGTACACACTACACATCTTCCATTGTTCTTGTAAAAATACGATACAGACAGATTAGTAACATTTGCCTGGTGTCGGTACTAACTAGTTGTTATATCTACAGTTCAGCAGATGACAATATAACGCGACAGAAAGTGGCTATAAAGAAGCTGCTATCCCCGTTTGAGTCCAACAGTTCAGCTCACAGGGTTTACAGAGAACTCTCTCTCATGAAACACTGTCATCATCCTAATGTGAGACGAGACATATTACCGCTCTTTACTTTGTCAAATTGATCTCATTTGTTCGGAATAGTGATAATCGGTATCGTTTTCTGTACTAATAGCTTACTAAATACTAATAGCGATGAACAATGAAAACTGATGATAAACGAACTATTATTACCTCTAAATTTTCAGATTATTCGCATTTTCGACGTGTTTATACCAGACGGAAATCAGGAGACTATGACCAACATATACATTGTAATGGAGTACATGGAACATTCCTTACGTGACGTGAGTACAGTGCATTCTTTAGTCCTTTACTTTCGAACATTCTTCTGTTTTATACATTATCTTACTCGGTGAAGTCCATACCAAGTTAATTTTACTGATTTCAAATTACGGATAATTTAGTGTTAATTAGTTTTAAACTAATAACCTGAATATCATGTTAAGTTTCATCTTATTTCTTGATATAGAGCAACAGTTGCTGATTAACGCTTCTCATTAAGCCCAGTCCCCAGATATAGGGTGGTATTTACTGATATCACCAGCTATTTTACATTGAGTACAAACATAATTGTACATATATATTTAGTGTGAACGATCGATCATAATATTTATTGATATATTGTTGAATATATGATAATCATAATATACGTTTATGTAATATACTATTGAGGCTCATGTCACCCCATCTCAAGTTTACTACTAAATTTACACTTGAGATATTGAGACAAATCTGAGATCACGCAAAACTACTGTCTGTGATGATCGCAATTTGGAAGGAATGCAGAGAATGCAGTGATGTATCATGTTGACAATGTTAGTAACCAACCCTGGTATGATGTTTGTAACTAAGGTACACTGTAATTACAGGTTATAACACAGTACGAATTAACGTGCGAACAGATATCCTCACTAACATATCAACTTGCGTGTGGACTCAAATTCCTTCAGTCTCTTGGAATAATGCACAGGGTAAGCGACACTTTAACTTGTTAATGATACAACTAAATGTAATTAAAATATTTGGTTACATCTTGGCAAATACGTGATGCTTTTGTTTAAAAGTGTAAAGATGATGAAATTTGAAAATGAAGGGAAACAAGAGATTGATTAATTTATTGATAAAAGTTGAACTGTCATGGGATAGGCTCTGACAACTAATAACAAGATAAGGTTATCAATAACTTGATCTACTTATCTACTGATCAGGAGGGTAATATTCTAGTTTTGTGTAGGGCAACCTCGCTACAATCAATATTTATTACTTCTAATAACTCTGACAGTATCCCGTTCCTATCTATCTGTTTGAAAACTTTTAAATAGAATTTCACCAACTTACACCATAAATTTAGTATAATTTCTTATATTTTTGTAAAAGGCCTTCAAGATTTCAGCATTTGTCTATTTAATTTGTATCTATATCGCTCACTTATCTCCTGTACAATTCTTGTAGCTCATTGTCCAAAAGAACTGGGTCGTTTCTTTCATCAACAGTACATGACGTCATCAACCGTACATGACGTAACCAGTACATGAAGTAACAGATGGACTTGTGATGATCTAGGTAGCCAGATTCCCGTAAAATTCTAAATTTTCTCTCGTATTAGTTGCTTTTCTTCAGGACCTGAAACCAGCGAATGTCGGTGTTAATAAAGATCTCACCGTCAAGGTTTGAATTTAATTTAGATTCTCCTGAATCAAACAAGAATGTTTTGGCCATTAGCCAGAAGCTATTTGACACGTGGATACTGGAGAACTGACGAAATGAACTTTGTCAATTTCAGATTCTAGATTTTGGACTGGCCCGTGCAGATTCTGTTACCTCAACCCCCCGACTAACTTACTACATAGTAACACGGTATTACCGAGCACCAGAGGTTATTCTAGGATTACAATATGACGAAAAAGTGGATATTTGGTCCCTGGGATGTATACTCGGGGAAATGTTGTTCAAAGAAGTCCTGTTCATGGGCGACGACGAGATTGACCAGTGGCACAAGATAACGAAGAAGTTGGGAACGCCACCCCCTGCGATGCTACAACGATGTTCTAGAAGGGTACGGACCTATTGTAATTTTTGTGTCACGAGTGGCAATTTTACATATTTTCTGTAAGGCGTGGAAACATAATTATGGTAAAAACTCTGTACAGTCCTTACTTCTGAACGCGCAAGTAGCGCGCGCACTTTGTTTGTATCTTGGCTTCTCGAATCCATACAAATGCTCCGAGACTTTGTTTTGACTCGTGTGACAGTTCGTTTCCAAAGAGTCTCAAATTACAGCGTCAGTAAATTGCCGACATTAGGTCAGCTATATGGTGTGACTGGACCGTGAGATCACGAGTATTTTATCTGAAAGTCCACATTTATGTGACAAGCCCAAGCGTGCCCTGCGCACACCTTCTCTGAGCATAATAAAATTACGATGAGATCATCAATCAGCGGACTAGATCTAATGTTATTACTAGTGAGTGAAAGCATGAGAAGTGACTCACATTACATTTTAACAGTAGTGGTTCAGTGCTTCATTCGTTTCTAAGAGCCACTCTTTTAAACCTACATTTTCTGACAAAGAAAATAGTTGATCCGCATTAGTCAACTTAATGTGGTTAATAATTAACTATTTATATCCCAGGTAAGAGATTTTATCGAGCAGAAAGCACAGCGACCCTCCTCAGGAATGATAGATCTGTTTCAGAAGGTCAGGGATCTGGGTCCATCAGACCCTAGCGCTCAATGCAACTGTGAGTTATCGAGATATTACTTTTGTGATCGCATTCTAGAACACGTAATCAGTAATACTCAACAGGGAAGGAAATGTCAATATTAACTACTCCTCCACTATATTTATTAGCAACCATGGCATGATTTCACTCGTTGGAATGAAGTCACGACCTCTCTTGCCTAATTTATAAATTCTGCAGTTGAAAAAGCGGCGGACTGCCTGGCTCAGATGCTGACTATAGATCCCACCTCGAGAACGGACGTTGCCAAAATATTGGAGCACCCTTTTCTTCAATTGTTCAGGTGGCCAGAATGGGAGCAAATGCCTGAACAGGCCAGCTTGGATGCAGCTAGATTTAACTTGAGGTTATATGACACTACGACCATGGGTGTCAGAGAATGGAAGGGTAAGGACTTGTTTCCGCAATTGTACTGCCAGAAATACGACTAACTTTGAGACACGCCTATTAAAAGCAGTGGTTTAGTCTGTTATCAGCTCAGTTATAAGCAGTAGATAACAAATACCCGCCCTTCAGAGAAAGTGTTTCACCTGATAACGAGCACGTGGCAGAGTTCACTTGGTTGGGAGACCCAGACGGACGGTGCAGTCTCACCGAGGCAAGCCCCCCAACCATTAAACTGTACGTGATTCCCTGATTGCGTGTCCCAATCAATCCAATCATTTAATTTAAGCTGTTTTTGTGAAAGTTTCGCTGATTAATGATTTATAGTGTGCTGTATGGTAACGCAAGAAACTGTTAATAGAATTAGATGTTTCTTAGCCTGACACTACTCTATTTACAGCGACTGATCTGTACAAAGTTACATTCGCCTCCAACCTCACACTCTTCTCACCCTTGTTGGGATACGCAGGGTACAAGGTGGTAGAGAGGTACTTCCCAGACCACACCTCCAGACAGCATGCTCTCTGTGGAGGCATCATCTTCCTCAGCTCTCTTATAGTCTCCCGCATCCTCAAGTAGAGACACTTCACAGTTTACAACTTCAGAACTTTCTACATACAATTACATCAAAACGCTTATATTATTCTGCAGCTAGGGTTAAATAAAATGTACGAAATACATTGAAAAGTTGGTACAAAAATGGAATATTTCGATGGCAACGATTGAACGATTTGTGCGAACACACAAACAATCGAATTCGATACGACTCATCAAAGCTTCTTTTTTGTAAATACAAAAGAAGTTCTAAGAAACGTTTCCATTCCTTATAGAAAATTGAACCGTTTAATCAAAACGTTACCTATGTTAAGGAAAATGATGAGGGTTTAGTGAGCAGTTTTTATTCTTTAGCTTACTCCTGATTATTTAATCTATGATCGTTGGGTTTAAAGCCAAGGACTTCCACATCTATGTATAAAATATTAAGATCTTTACAGTATTTATAGTTTAATCCGCCCGACGCTGTTGATCGACTGTCTAAGTAATTTTCATGGAATGTTTTTAAAGTTTTTAATCATGTCAATAATCATTACAGTTTGTACAAGATCTATAAGCGTGTTGATCTGCTCATTTGAATAATTCAAATTGTTGGTTTCTATATTACATTTTAAATGAATTTTGATTCAAATCTTGTAGTTCATTTTATCAATTAAGTATCATCTACGGAGATTTAAATACTCTAGATCGTTCGCCCGAAATCATCCCGTTGAACTTCGGTGTGTGTCGAACTAGAGTCCAGATAGCGTAATCTTGTTCAGCAATTAATGTTTCCCCAACATTTTCTGCTTGTGATCCAACGACTCACGTCGAATTCTTCAGTACGTGTCGAACTAGAGTATGTGCCGAGCTAGGGTACCTTGTACGCACGGTGGCCGCCAGAAACTAGTACTGAACATTTTTGTACGTGACCAAGTCCTGGGTTTAATTATGTTATGGGGCTGGGACGCAGACATAGGTCTCGCGACTGTCTAAATTATTGTGCGTTTGATAAACAGCCAATATATTCTATCACTAGCTCCACATTCCACTTATAATCGTAATTCTTGTATTTGTAAACCCAGATTGTTAATAAACAACCAACACAGTAAAGATATCAGTATCACACATAAGTGGTAAGCCTAGTCTAGGATACAGATTGAAGATGGGAAATATGTATGATTCACCTAGGAACGTGGGTGATTATAATAACACAATATCTCAATTTTTCTAACGCCGGTGAGTATAGTTACGTGGCAATGCCCGATCAGAAAGAAGACTAAGCACTAAGGAAAGGAAATTACTCAACGAACTATTTTGTGGAATGAGTTTTGCGTATGTGAAGATCTGAAATGTTGTGTTGCAACCACCTAACGAACATCTTTTCTGGATACTGGATCTTGGATTCAGGTAGGGTTTATTATATACTTATAGTAGACTTGGAGGTAGGAAATATTTATTTGTTTAAGGTTGACCACTGACCAGTGAAGTGCCAGAGTGCTGATTGTATTTCGGAAGTTTGGCTATGTAAACATGCTTTGTGTTGTCTGGCGCTAGAATTAGGTTCATGTTAATGTACTTAAGTGGCAGGCGACGAAGCCACTAACTAGTTTAAAGTATGCCCCGTCACGAAGTGGAGCAAAGCATTTTATATTCTCAAGCCTTCTGACGCTGAAGCCTACTGTTCATAATGATGACCGTTCAAAATTTAGTAGCTGATCATTGTGTCCAGTTGCAAGCGTCTGCAATTTTATCTTCTCTACTCATTTTGGCCGTCCACAATTTGAATTGAGCTGCTCATAGTTTGTCCCGTCCAAATTAGGGCCCATAACTATAAGGCAGTTTTGTAATTGGCAGGGTTCAAAAATTGTTTGATTATAAAGTGTGTGAACAGAATATCAATTCACTCGGCGGTGTAGTACTATAATTTAATTTATAGTTTTTACTGTAAATTGTTTAGTTGGCGTTATTCCAAAAATATAGCCCTCCCGTTTGGAATAGTTGTTATAATTGAGCCATGAGATTTATCATTCCCGACCAATCACAGCCGATATGGAGGTTAAATTCGTGGTAAATTGGGGAACAGAACCGACATTCCATGGGGTAGCTGGTAGATGCCACGTACCTCACTGTTTAAACGCGCTAGTTTTACTGAGTTTATTGTCCCCCTTCACCCCTGTGGTTTTTCTTTCACATTCAATGGTAATTGTTTATTCAGGTTCGTCATGTTCCTCCATCAATTTGGATGAGTTCGGACTTCGGACCATATTAAGATATTAGACAGCAATAAAAAATTGAGAGTTTCAACTATTATGGCAAATACGAGAAAATCACACATTTAATTCTATTGGTCATTACAGACATTGCAGAATATGCAATCTCATTCTCTTACTAAATCGTGCTATTGCCCTGAAACGTGCAACTCGACCTCGTGTTGATAATTGATACTGCCTGCACGTGAGTTGAATGGAATAGGATAATAAAATGTTAGTTTATAGTTCCTAGTTCCATGTATAAGATTTCATAACTAGTGCTTCTGTTCGCGGTCATGTCTAAGAGTCTTGTCATAAGTTCCTGTTCATTGTGGCATTGATCTCTTTCATTGTTCTTGGTACATTGTTATTTTAGGTCTTAAATATGATTGTAGGTCACTGTTACATGATTATTCTTCTGACATTTTCAGATCTGGATTGTCACCGTGTACTGGGGGCCGAATGTTTGTCCTCCGTAGTTGATAGGACCTTTTTGATCTGGGGTTTCTGTATCTAATTTAGATTTCTTATCCATCGCGGCGGGATTGCATTCTCCAAATCATCTAACTGTTACTTTAATAGCGGCACTCTGAGATTCAGAGATTGCTTTTAGTCTTTTACGATAGTGTCGTTTTTCGGTCGATATGCCTGTAAGCCTTTCACTATACAGTTCTAGACAATCTTTTAGGGATAAGGGTGTTTTCTTTTATATTTGTGAGTGAAGAAATAGAGTATTTTTATCCATCCCATCATTATATATAATTTCTCTCAGGAAGGTTGTAAAATTATTTCAGTGTTGTTAATTGGTTCAGAAACAGACATTGAAACCTTGACAATATTAAATCACTGGCTAGTGTCCAAATTTGTTTAACCTACCCTCATACTTGCGAACACAAAATATCTCTTGAGCACCAGACTGATTTGGTGTATAAAATTACTTTTTTTCCCAAAACCTGTATCAATTGAAACTGCAGGATGGGCCAAAATGAATGCCCACACTCACATCCTGACAGTTAAACATTGACTCCAACTCTCAAGTCTGAACACTGAACAGTAGTGCCTCCAAATCTGAGGGAGACCTCATCTAGACCTGAAGTGTAACGAAGCCGTGTTTTACACTATCTTAATTGGGCCAATTAAGATAGTTCACCTCAATAGTTCAATTAATTATTTGATAGGTCATTAAGACCTCATTGTGCAGCTTAAATCACGTGATTCAGTTAACAGGTCAGTAGTTCACCACACGAATTTGTCGGATACCAGTACGTGTCTTCAGTTCTCGGTATTCATTTTATCGCATCTCTATTGTCTACTAGAAACAAAGCTTCTATTTCCGGTTTCAATTTCAAAACCTTATGCAATGATCAACAATGAGAGGTAGGTCCATCAGGTAGGAGGATATATATAATATATATATATATATATATATATATATCTGTAACAAGTTAACTAACTTAATATTGTCGTGGGGTGGCATTCATCGCAGCCCGCTAGTTTCACTGCTTCTTAATATATTATAATAGTTGTTTTCAGGGAGCAAACTTGTAGCATAGGTTCACTATTAGAAGCTATACAGAGTAGGGTGGCCAGAAGTAGCTAGGATATGGGATAAACTCAATACAACCCTATCTTGAAGTAAGCTAGAAAGTCCAAAAATCTCCCTAAAGAGAGTTCAACAAAGCGTGAACCACTGCCTGACTGACCTATGGATAGAGTTCTATAAATATGGCAGACAGTATCTTCTATGTTGTTGTTATCCTGCATATCCATTCTCCAAGGTGCAAGTCACCAACTTCGGTTAAGATGATTTAGAATGTGGTAGAAGGTGGTAGAAGGATCATTAAATGCGTTACGAGAATAATGTAATATATAATTATTATAAATATTGGGGGGGGGGGGGGGGGGGGGGGGGGGGGGCCAACCATATTAAAGTATATTAAAGTATATCCCCGGGTCAAAATCGGAAAAAAATCCTACATTTTAATATACTTTAATATACCTACAATTAGAAGATTTATATTCTTCGTTAAGATTTACATGATGAACTATATTTTTCACTCAGATTCGCAAGATAAGCCTGTTTTAGGACTAGTACATGAATTTCCATCCAGATTGATCAAAAATTGGCTGAGCTATGAGCTTTAAAATACACTTTTGCCCAAATTCGCTTTTCCCCAAATTCGATAAAATTTCAATATTTTTTAATGAGACTAACTCTATGTGAAAGATATAACTCAGTGTTTGTTGAATATAGTGGATACTAAGTAAAAAGACCTCCATGAACAAAATTGGGAAAATTGCACATAATATCTCGGTTCGGAATACTAGCCAAAATGACTTCATTAAAATTTAAATAACTCCATCAGTTTTCAATATTTTTTCAAGAACTTTTTGGAATCGATTAAGAATTGCATTTCAAGCTTATTTTGGGCAACAATTTTTGATGTAGGCCTCCAAGGAGATAGGGATATATTAAAGTATATTAAAGTATATTAAAGTATATTAAAGTATATTAAAGTATATCCCCGGGTCAAAATCGGGAAAAATCCTACATTTTAATATACTTTAATATGGTTCCCCCCCCCCCCCCCCCCCCCCCCCCCCAATATTATAATAGTTACCCTACCGCAGTTACAGATTTGTTAATAATATTGGCCTATTATTATATATATAGCCGTATTCGTTACGTAAGCGTATGATTTATGAACTAAAACTTGTTTTGCACGATTTAATGAATTCAAGTTTAACTGGTTTTCTTGTATTGACTGAATATTTATATTTTAAAATTTACCGATCAGCCTTCAAATCTGACTTCATAGTTCATGGCACTCGTCCTATTAATAATGGTATATTATAATTATAATGTACCGACGCTCTGCCGGACAAGTATCTGCACATTTAATTTCTTTCTTTTCCTGATGTAGGACATCACTGTATGTGGTAAAACTATTGGTCATCTAGTGACATGTACAGTTTTGTGGTAGAGTAGTTCACTTTTTGCTTTCATTATGATCCACCGAAGTATTTCACCGAAGTAATCAGTCCCTTACCGGAGGATTATAATATTCTTTTGAAAAATCCGAGTAAAGTAGTTGGATATCATTTTAATATGACAAACGGCTATTGAGTAAATTCATCTTGTGACAAAAAGACCGGTTTTTAATAACCATAACCGGTTTTATGCTCCATCAGTACAAAATAAATGTGAGAGCTTGCAGTTATACATTTCCATCTCTATAATTTGTTAGTTGTGATGCAAACTCCAAATCTGTCAGAGTTTATGCAGTTTCATGTTTACAAATTACATGTCACGCGTCAGTTTCACAAGAGTAAATTTCCCCCTTTTAATAACGAAGGATTTATATTTAATCAGTTTACTTCAAACCATTTATTGTCCGCATTATTTACGTCCTCTAATTTCCTGCAGTCGGGTCCTCGAAGTGTTATTTTGGTTACTCCTTGTAATAGTGTTTAAAGTTAAAGTATATTAAATTAAGTAAATATTAATAGTAGTTATTTCCTTTTAATTTTCGATTTCTTTTAAATTCAGCATCACCAGACGACTAGTACGTTTTGAATATAAATTTAAACAACCAATCCACATGTTTATTATTTGTTTGATGTGGTTTTGTTTTTCCAGTTTATGTTTATTCGGTTAAGTAATTGATGTTGCGAGTGGGGGATAAAGTGAGATAATCAAATAGCTTAATGAGAATTGTCCATCGCCCAGATTGTTCGATATGGTACTGAAAGCTTTAGAGCAATTGGTCGAAGAAGCTGCAATGCAAGCGTTTGATTCAACTATTGGATCAACTAATGGATCAAATGAAAAAAAGTATTCCTCGCTACGAAAAGTGCAGGCGGCTGTCAAGAATGTAATCTGTGTTCACGTTAAGTTGGATGGACACAACATAGCTGTACCGGTCATCAAGCAGAACCAGTCTCTATCTCATCTTGCTAAGGTACGTAGATGGAGTTAGCTTTGTGACTTTTTAAACCAATAGTGAAAATCGGTCGGTGGAATCCAAATAAGTCTCGTAATGAGCAACAAAAATATCATCCAGGGGTACCTATAAGTATAAGTAATGACTCCTGTTACAAATTTTCATTTTGAAGATAATTCTTCTTCTTTTTTTTGATTGGTCGGCGTCGACTGTAAGCCTTCCTTGCGGTGGCTTTCACAACGCGTCCCCATTCTCCAACTCCTGCTGCTAGAGAGAGAGACTCCCAAGTTATATACCATAATTATATTATACATAGATATCGACAACAGACTCCGAGAGTCTTGAAGTTCTGTTACCACCGCCCCTGGTGCAACCCCTTACGGGTTAACGATGAGGAGACAGGGACTTCCAGGGACGGTCATGGCCTGCTACATGCAACTCGTAGGAGTATGCAATGTTCCTGTAACGTCATTGTAGACCACTCCTCTATCGTTGTTTTGAGTGTCCGATCCAAAAACCAAATCCTAGGGTACACGAGACGTGGAAGCCTGTGAGCGTGTTAGAGTCTGTTAAGTGTTAGAGTCCTAGGGCTACACGAGACGTCGTAGCCTGTGAGCCAGTGAGCGTGTTAAATCCTAGGGTTACACGAGACATGGTAGCCTGTGAGCGTGATGTCCGCTCCTCTATCGTTGTTTTGAGTGTCCGATCCAAAACCAAATCCTAGGGTACACGAGAAGTGGAAGCCTGTGAGCGTGTTAGAGTCTGTTAAGTGTTAGAGTCCTAGGGCTACACGAGACGTCGTAGCCTGTGAGTGTGTTAAATCCTAGGGTTACACGAGACATGGTAGCCTGTGAGCGTGTAGACCACTCCTCTATCGTTGTTTTGAGTGTCCGATCCAAAACCAAATCCTAAGTACACGAGGCGTGGTAGCCTTTGGACGTGTAAAATCCTGGGGTTACACGAGACATGGTAGCCTGTGAGCGTGATGTCCGCTCCTCTATCGTTGTTTTGAGTGTCCGATCCAAAACCAAATCCTAGGGTACACAAGAAGTGGAAGCCTGTGAGCGTGTTAGAGTCTGTTAAGTGTTAGAGTCCTAGGGTTACACGAGACGTGGTAGCCTGTGAGCGTGTTAAATCCTAAGGTTACACGAGACTTGGTAGCCTGTGAACGTGTAAAATCCTGGGGTTACACGAGACATGGTAGCCTGTGAGCGTGTAGACCGCTCCTCTATCGTTGTTTTCAGTGTCCGATCCAAAACCAAATCCTGGGGTACACGAGGCGTGGAAGCCTGTGAGCGTGTTAGAGTCTGTTAAGTGTTAGAGTCCTAGGGTTACACGAGACGTGGTAGCCTGTGAGCGTGTTAAATCCTAAGGTTACACGAGACTTGGTAGCCTGTGAGCGTGTTAAATCCTGGGGTTACACGAGACGTGGTAGTCTTTGAGCGTGTAGACCGCTCCTCTATCGTTGTTTTGAGTGTCCGATCCAAAACCAAATACTGGGGTTACACGAGACATGGTAGCCTGTGAACGTGTAAAATCCTGGGGTTACACGAGACATGGTAGCCTGTGAGCGTGTAGACCGCTCCTCTATCGTTGTTTTCAGTGTCCGATCCAAAACCAAATCCTGGGGTACACGAGGCGTGGAAGCCTGTGAGCGTGTTAGAGTCTGTTAAGTGTTAGAGTCCTAGGGTTACACGAGACGTGGTAGCCTGTGAGCGTGTTTAAATCCTAAGGTTACACGAGACATGGTAGCCTGTGAACGTGTCGAATCCTGGGGTTACACGAGACATGGTAGCCTGTGAGCGTGTAGACCGCTCCTCTATCGTTGTTTTCAGTGTCTGATCCAAAACCAAATCCTGGGGTTACACGTCATGTGGGGGCCTGTGAGTGTGTTAGTTTCCTGCGGAAGTTGTTATTTGCCTGTGGGAAAAGCGGTTATGCTGCGGTTCTAAGGTTAGTAGAGGCTATTAGAGCCTTTCCTTGTTGTAGAGATGGCTAGTCCCTTCCTTTGCATAGGTTAGAAACACCCATGCACCTCCCGTTCGAGCCACCCACCCCACACCGCGTGGAGGTTCGGTTAGGTTTTTCGTGGGGCTTTGAAGATAATTATATCCGGCCATAAACTATTACGAAGTCTCTCAGAATTTGGAAAGTGCGACTTTAAGTTAAAACAACGGTCCTCCAACTGTTGAAAAAAATACAGTGCAGAGTGCTATTGTAAATTACTACCCTGAATTGAATCCTCACAGAAAGAGACATTTTTAGGGCACGGATGTCGGACAATGGTGCATTGTATGTACCGTCACAAAATAGTTTTAAGGTACAGACAATAGTATCTCTGTTCAAAATTCTGCATGTACAATGTACATTTATTCAACACACTTTTATCTTGATAAATAATAATGACACGAATATTACATTTCCTTTCAGTCAATCATGATACTGATAGTCGTTTATTGACTATATTAAGATTTGTGAAGGAGCAATTTGGAAATTCAAAATTGGATGAAACGGCCATCATTTTCGTGATTTTAATTACTCAATCCGTCGAAGGAATTATTCTTGCTGCCAATTCTTTTGTTCGTACATTGGAAAAAACGAATTTACTACTTTAAAGTTATATATTCTGTTCGAACAATAGTCCGTGGGTTCAACCGGTATTGTTACCAGTAGTGGTTGTGGTAAGTTGAAAGATTAGTTTACTATTTTTGATCACTGATACCATAGTGTTTAAATGGGTAGCAATCTGTGTGTAGCAGTTGAATATTGAATATGATCTGTTGCTTTGAGTTGACCACAGACCATCTCGAAATCAAATATTTTATCATACGCATCCTCAACAATTCATGTCAAAAATCTCCATATGCAGAAAACTAGGTTGCCTACGTTGGCATAAAAATCTCGCTTTGAAATCGTAATATTCCGTCGAAAATGTCTGTTAATCAACCAGTAAGAGACTGCTTGCTGCTTGTAATTCCCTTGAGGCTTTCTTGGCATATTTTAAATATCTTGCTTCTGTATGAAAAGTCAGACAAAAATAGTGAATACTGATAGCTGTTAGCCAGGGAAGAATTTGTAATTGTTGGTATCACTTTTAAGTTTTACAACCCCTCTTAAACTTCTTCCCTTAATTCCAGGAAGCAATTACGAGATTGGAAGACACTGGAATCGAGTGTGACATGGAATATAACCAATGCTACTTCAAGAAGTTCCATCGTGATGAATTTTATATCATGAAGTCGTCTGACATTATCAAAGATGTTTTGAGGTAAGTATCCAACGAGTTATTTTGGCGGAAAGTCAAGGTTTGCTACCTTGCAGAGTTGGTCGAATGAAAACTCAGTCACGCTCGTTTTACCATGAAGTCCTCATTATTCTAATTTGTTCAATGAATCTTATGGGTTCGATTTATTTTTCCAGTGATGGTGACATGGTAGAAATAGTGGTTCGTAAAACAGCGTCAAAAAGGAAAGAAACGAGAAGCAGCAGTGAGTCTAACGAAACTGAATGTGTGATCGCGGAAGATGAAGAGCTTCCAGAACCTGCCAGTTTTGTTGATAATGATACCTCAATTATCGATGTTAATGGATACGATCTTACCTTGGACTCCCTCATTAGACTTGGTTAGTGTGTTAAATTATAATGATAAGATTAAGATATCTGTGATCTCAGATCTGTCCAAGAGCGATTGTGCGAAATCCATCCATTTTCATTATGTACTTCAAGAGGAAGATTTCCAAAAGGGATGAAATCCGTCCACTTTGCATTTCAAAATGGCGATTTTGGGCGAAAAGCTGTCAATGTTTTGGTGACGGTAC
This sequence comes from Bolinopsis microptera, assembly GCF_026151205.1. NCBI lineage: Eukaryota > Metazoa > Ctenophora > Tentaculata > Lobata > Bolinopsidae > Bolinopsis > Bolinopsis microptera. The sequence continues at coordinate 11,517,499 of NC_087072.1, read as the reverse complement.
AATCTTTTTAAGGTAAGGGCGAAGCACAACTTTCTCTGAGTGAAGAAACAGTCCGTAAGCTACATGAAACACGCAGCATCGTGGAGAATATTGTCGAGAAGGGATACGTTCGGTACGGAATAAACACTGGTTTTGGACTTCTGTCAAAAGTTGTTGTAGAAAGCGAGAAGCTTGTTGAATTGCAGTACAACATTGTCAGGTTCGTGGATGTATGTTATATTACTGGCTCATCAGTTTTCTCTCTATGTGCTTGAATATCCAAAATTTGTTAGCTTGAGGGGCGGAATATCGACAGTTATTGTACCTAATACACGATGGTATCGATTCACTAATCTATGAATTAGATCGACTCCCATAGTTGGGTTCGGTAATGTTTTAGTATCAATCATATGTACATAGTACATAGTACAAGCATGGTTGATGTATAGACTTAATTTTCACATGTAAATAATTGGGAAATTCATGAGCCAGTCTATTAAATGAGTTAGATGTTGTTTTATAATGAAATATCGAGTATAAAAAGTCGTATTCTGCACTGGTCAATCATACCATTTATATTTTATTTCAAATTCCCTATTTGAAAATCATCTCTAATAACTTCAGATCCCATTGTGCTGGTATTGGAGAACCACTCGCAGTAGATACTACGAGAAGAATACTGGCACTTAGAATCAATGTGCTCGCAAAGGCTTTCTCGGGCTGCAATCCTGGACTTGTGGAATATATGGTGGAAATGTTCAACAAGAGTTGTTTACCACTAATACCAGGTGGGCTGCTGGTTAATTATAGGTGTAATTAGGTGTTATTAGAAGTAATTGATGCTTTCAATTGTCACTATAATACATTTTGAAGGAGAATGGAGATCATCATATCGAATAAAAATTGTATATACTGTATTTGTACAGCACAAGGAACGGTGGGAGCAAGCGGAGACCTCGCACCGTTAGCTCACCTTGCTCAAGGAATGATAGGAGAAGGAAAAATGTGGAGTCCTAAAACCGGGCTGGGCGATGCTTTGGAGGTCCTGGCTGCAAACGATATGGTTCCTTACCAACTAACACCAAAAGACGGTTTAAGCTTGATCAACGGGACTCAATTTATCTGCGGGGTTAGTTTCAGTAGCTAAACCGGTTTTGATATTTTTTTCTTAGACAGAAAATAATTGGCTTCAGCCATCGACCCCACAATTTTTACGAATATAAGGCCACAGTTAAACTTTTATTTTGCTAGGTTGGAGCTGAAGCATTACAGCGAGCGAAGCAGTGCCTCAGAACAACCATCGTCATCAACGCAATAGTACTTGACATCTTGGAGGGACACACAAGTGCCTACGACGAGAGAGTACATGCCATCAGGCCACACGCGGGACAACAACGAGTAGCAGCCGCCCTCCGAGCTCTCTGTAACAACACTAAATACCCCTCAGAGATATATCAGCAGGAAAAACACGATGTTCAAGACCCCTACACCATCAGATGTGTTCCCCAAGTGGTGGGAATCACTCTGGATACACTAAACTTTGTGGAGGGTATCTTCACCACCGAGATGAACAGTGCCACAGATAATCCTTTAGTATTTGGTGCTGGGGAAGGACAGGACATTGAACATGCTGACATCATTTCTGCAGGAAACTTCCATGGGGAGTACCCGGCCAAGGCTCTTGATTTTCTCACCATAGCAGTGCACGAGATTGGGAATATGAGCGAGAGAAGGCTAGAAAGGCTGTGTAACCCTACCTGTAGCAACCTGCCTGCTTTCCTCGTCGACTCCCCAGGTACAATAGTAGTGTTATTTATATCGGCTTCTTATTCCAATTTATAGTAGCCAGCTGATTCGAGTTTATTTTTATACCTTAGGAAAATCTGGCTGATATTTTTGAAAGTTTGATGAACAATGAACATACTTTCAAATGAAATTCAGGTCTTAACTCGGGATTCATGATCCCTCACTGCACCTCGGCTGCCCTGGTCAGTGAAAATAAAACCTTGTGTTTCCCTTCATCTGCGGACACACAGAGCACATCTGCTGGCAAAGAGGATCACGTGTCGATGGGAGGATGGTCCGCTAGGAAAGCCCTGACGGTTGTGAAGAACTTGGAGAATGTGTTAGCGATAGAGCTGATAGCCGCTTGTCAGGCTTTGGAGTTCAAACGTCCTCTCCGCACTACTGAGCCTTTAGAAGCGGTAACTACTACTTAGCAACATTAACAACATTAACAACATTAACAACATTAACAACATTAACAACATTAACAACATTAACAACATTAACAACATTAACAACATTAACAACATTAACAACATTAACAACATTAACAACATTGACAACATTAACAACATTAACAACATTAACAACATTAACAACATTAACAACATTAACAACATTAACAACATTAACAACATTAACAACAAGTTGATGATATACGATGTGAATTTCACCAGAATATTTTCTTTTTCAGGTCTATTGTCTGGTCCGGTCGAAAGTTGAGCCGTACGTCAAAGATAGAGCGTTCACTCCTGACATTGAAGTCGTCCAGGAAATGATCGAGAAGAATCTTATCTGGGATACGGTGGCTCAGTACCTTGAATCTGACCCTCTTTGGGATGAGTTTTAAAGATTAGAACTCTGATCGAAATATGGAATATTTAGATGGAATAACAGAGTTTGTTCATGCCCAGAACGTTTAGATTTAAAAACCTAGTTAATTAACAATTATTAGGTATTCTGTTTTTAATTTGTAGGATAGATATATTTAGAAACCTGACTCGACTATTTACGTGGTATCACGTGGGTTATATTGCTAGGTTCGAGAGACTTTATTGCGATATTAGATGCATGATCGGACTATTATCGATACAAGTTTCGATTTGAAAGTCGATTTGAAAGTTTAATGATTTATATCATGGTCAGTAGGATAAGTTTAATACTAGGGAACTGGATCTAGTGCCCTTTAAATAAGCATATAAATTGCGAGAGTTAAACACTGTGACATCAAGGGTAAATTGTTTGCATATTTACCAAACAACCTAAAGTCCAGCTGAATTAAAATTATCAAATATTTAGGTTATTTTATTGCTGTTAGGTTTAATTTAAGAGCGGTGACGCTAAATTATAGACTATCCACGCAAAATTGCATGATTAATGCTATCCAGTACCGTATCCTGTAAGAAATATCTGCGGTCTCCTCAAGTCGATCTAAATGAGTCTATAATAATCAAGCACGTAAATGTTTTGCTTATAGTTATTGGATACGTTAGGGTATGAGAGTTTGTTTTTCCCAGTGGAATTTAAATTATTAGCATGTGTTTAGCTAGTAACTACTTAAATTATGGACTTATATAATTATAATATGTATAATAGTGGTAACGCTATATTATCGTATGTTTACAGTAATCTGAATAGCTTATTTTAGGAAATTATTTTACCCGAAATCATGTGAAGTATTATTGACCAGTGCAGATTGCGTTTAATTTCAAAATTAATCAATAATCCCTAATATGACATGTGGCTGCTCAACTCACTTAACTTTTAGTTTAAAACTCACTAATTTACCACATCTTGACTCTGTTAGAATGAGCGTATATGAAATATATACTCGAAAACTAATATAGCAGAGTAGGGGTACGGCGATTGAATGTCTTTGTTTTAAAACATGCGTACATGATAACAAACAGATTATTTTTTGAGAAATAAAATACGGTTTTCTGGCGACAACGAAGAAGAAAGCGAAAGAAATTCCAACATATTTTGAGTTAAAAGACAAGCAAGCTAAAGCAAATAAATAAGCTGGCACAGCGACGCAAATTTAAGGGTTATTGAGTACTCAATCTTCTAGATACATTTTGTTCCAGCGGGATCATTAAATTTTCCAAAATCTTAAACTAGCATACACTTTAAAACTATGTTAAGCATGCAATCTCTAGTCGTGGAAATGGTAATATTTAAGCTGTGAAAATTTTAAAATTTCCAGACCAGCTAGAAAATAAAAACCTACAGAATGTGTTAGCTGATAATTTATAGCTTGAAAGCTGAAGACAAACACTCAAATATTATCACGTTAAATTAAATTGAAATTTGAAGCATAAACTTTAAAACTGTTATCCAAAATGACACTTATGTTATGAAATTTAAATGTTAAAACAAATTTTAGATTTTAAATTTTGATTCGTGATTGTGAGATAAAGGCAGTGCAACGGCATCACTGCAACAGTGCAAAGATGCTGTTGCAAAGCAATAAAGCCACAATGCACAGCACAAAATACATTTAAACACATACGTCCGACCAGTCTCTTAAACCATCTCTGATTATTTTTAAAACCACGTCAGTAACAATGGTAAACTGGTCTAACATATGTGCGGGAGCTTGGTGGTAGAAGCTCTTATAAAATTGCAGCATTGTTGGTTCTTGCTGCAATTTGAGTCCATGGAAGGGAATAGCCAGCGCCCATGTTGTGGCTAGTTCTCCATCTTTATTAATCCATGGTGGGAGTAACCTGGCCGGTCCTAGGACTGGGCAGTTCTCCGAGAATGTTGTGAATCTCCTCTACAACAGCTGATAGAGCAAACGCGTACTGTTCCTGAGATATAACGGAAATTGAGTGAACCAATCAAAGAAAATGAGGAAATGCTCAGCACATTTATCTAGTGAAATATTTGTAAGATACTGGTCGGGGGGTTGTGAGTAAAACAAACCTTGGTTACAACCATTCCAGCTCTCTGATCTCGGAGGTGCTCCACTGCAGCTTCCATATCTATCTCCTTTACTCCTTTACATATACGATTCAGAGTCATATCTAGGAGGGTGAAGGTTCCTGTTCGACCCAACCCATCTGAGAGAGACGGTATTATAGCACTAGTGTATAAGTTTACCTGCTAGAGGTGAAGCAATCTTCATCATTGTACCTGATAATCTTAAATCTGTCACAATTATACCATCTTATCGACAATTGTTTAATCTATAGCACACAATACAGTAGAAATATTCCAACTCACCGTTACAGTGGACAAGGAGAGGAGCGCTGGGACCCCGGTAACCTTTGTGAACCTTTCTACGGAAGTCGAGTATACTCTGAGTAGAGCGAGGTATACTGGAGGCCATGGGCCAGGCTACGTAGTGGAACTGAGTTACTGTCCTAGTCTCGTAGGTCTGGGAGAGGTTAGGAGGGTTGTTAAAACAGTTTATTATTTAAAGGTTTACTAAGTGAGTTTCAGGAGACAATATATCTGGATACTGGTGGGATGGTGAACCACATGTTTTCACACAGTGATTTTGTCTGAGTTTTGATTGATTGATGATATAAGTGATAAGCTGTTTAGCTGATGGGTACCCCGTACCACAGAGATAATCAAAACTTCAGTTCACCTGCAGGTTCTTGAGATAGAAGCTGCGGACAATGTAGTCAGGATAGTCAGGATGGTTGGCATGTTCACTGACTAGATGTAACTGGTAGTGATAATATACTCCATTTCCATCCGTCCCCCAGTACTGGTAACACTGAAATAGATTTACATGTAAGTTAGAAACACATTACAATTTACATACATATACACATTACAGGTACATATAGTCATGTGGTTCAGGTTTAAAATAGGAAACATGTTGCGATTGTCTATGATAAAAACATGCACTTGACTTACATCAATTCCATCGTTAAGAGAGAGCATGATAATCTCCGAGACACCTTGCTCCCAAACCATTTGCCAGAAGTCGCCCGCGCAATTTTGAAGCGGTCCTTGACTTGCTATGTAGGCGGGGTTCTTTGGGCTCTCTGTGTACTACGAGTGTATTTCAGTCAATTAAAGTTGAGATATCAGATAAGTATCATACTCTAATCAAGTTAATTATTTAAACTTATCAGCAAGTGAAATGTACTATTTAGAATCAAAAACTTACAATATAGCTGGCATTAATGTAGTCTGAAGCGTGCTGGTTCGACAACTTCACTCGGTTGTGGTCATCTGAAAAAGTTTATTTTAGAGATCATAATTCTTGTGTAGACAGAGCTCAAATCTCAGTGGGGGGGGGGGGGGGACAGACTTTTTATCGGGCATGCCCCGGTACGTTGTACACAACCGAACAATTTTTGATGACAACGTGAAAATAAAATTCTAGTTTTTCTTCATATAAATGTCAGCGCGCGTTCCATACAAAAGACCAAAATAATAGGTCTCTCACAGATGTTGCAACATGACTTACATTCAAACACACCATCGGTGATTCAAAATATGGCTTGAGTGTGGATCTCATTGTACTGCCGACAATGCATAAGCAATTTTTCTTTTCTAAATGAATTATTTCAATCATCGGCCATTGTGAAAATAAAAAATAAAACGTATTCAGTATTGCAGACTGCAGAAAATAAGGCTTAACCTTTTGAAAAATGTTGGCGTGCCAAATTATACGATTTATTTGTACCTTCTCAAACAATTGTGTACAACGAATTTTTTAATAGAGCAAATGTATTCTATTAAGTTGTTCTTTGTACTATAATATTATGTCATCAAAATATTGCACCTTCGCGATGCAGGATACTGCAGGTAAGGACCAAACCAAACAAGAAAGAATTCTTTTAAATACAAGATAACATTAATATTCATATACAGGGGGGGGGGACAAAGTCAGTGCACATAACAGGGTGTTATAACAGAGCCATGCTTTATAGTTTAACAACTGTAACAACTAACAGTGTACCTACTCATTCGAAGATTCCGTCGCTTAAATTCAAATATTTTATTTTTGAGAACCACACCCGGGCTAACAACAACACCCAATCAAAGTTGAATCGTTTATAGTTTCTACTCGTTTTTGTGAAGTATAGTGTGTAGAAACTTCATTTTAACATATTGGTAAAGTTCATTAGTTGTGGAATATGAAAAGATTACTCAAAACGGATTCAAAATGACGAAGTTATCAAGCAATTTGTTTTTCTCGTTACAAAAATTGATTGGGTAATCATTTCATTACGACATCGTAATTGGGCTCTCTGTACGATTCCCAAAGTGCAGATCTAATGTCAACCCAATCACTTGATACCGCGTAATGACTAACCTCTTTATGCTCGATATCTCGGTCATCTGTGTAGCCAGAGCTCAATTTTTCAGGACAAGTGTATCTTAGAAGGCCAAACACATTACAATTTGACTCGATCCAATAATTCTAAAAACCGCGAAAATGAACGATCATTCGGAGGAAATGAACATCGTTATAATTTGATTTGATATATTCCTCGAATGAGTGACAATAACAAGTCATACCAGAAAGAATTATTTCAATAGGGCACTCAGTGAGAAATAAGCCACAAGTATGTGAAGTGACTTTTGGCCCCCATTTCATAATAACATAAACAAATGTACATTTTGAGTACATCATGACGTGCGCTTTGACGTGCGTTCATTGTTTTCAGTACATTTGCTATAAAAACGCAAATTTCGTATTTTTCAAGAGATTAAATAACTACTCACAAGGCATAACAGTCGAGAAGCGATTTTTAGCAACGTTCTCCGCTCTTATACCAACATCACTGAGCTGAAGTTCAGGCTCATACACACACAGCCTCTGAAATAGGTTTGATTTAACTATTGATGTGTGAAATATTATGACGTGAGACAACACTGGGGGCGGGGAAAAAAGCAGTTGACAAGGTTAAAACACTTTTGAGTAACCCCGATACATTCTAAACAAAACAAACCTCCCACTCGGTACCAATCTTGTCGGTGTCTGACAAGTATTGCTCCATGTAACTAAGAGCTAGGTGGGCGCTCTGTATATCCATCTTTTGTCCAATATACTCGGGAGAACCCTTCTCCTCGGTGCTCCATTGTTTACTGGAGGACACTTGGTGCTGGGTCAGGTTGGGAGGGCGGTGGTGGGTACTTGTTTGTTCTTGTATCCGGGAACGTACCAGGTTCTGAGAAGTAGTTAGGTGTTAAGTTATAATGGTATTTCTATTCTTATACATTCTTATACTATTGTTATAGGGCACAATGACTGAATTACTCGATCCCAGCTCCCGACTTTTGCACCCGCTCCAGAATTCTCGGTATATTAGTAGCTCCGTATACGGTATAAGGTATAATCACATCGCAATTCCGACACATTCCCCCATTTCACTCTGAAGGGACCTAATTTCCGAGATCTACGTCACACAGAGCGAGATATGATATTATGAATGCTCACTTATTCGGGACTCATCACTAGATTGAGTAGCACAGTATAAAATTAATGAGAGGCTATCTCTCTCTCTCTCTCTCTCTCTCTCTCTCTCTCTCTCTCTCTCTCTCTCTCTCTCTCTCTCTCTCTCTCTCTCTCTCTCTCTCTCTCTCTCTCTCAACAATAGGGTCAACTGTTTACTGACACTACACGTTATGACATTCATAATTACATTCATAATTACGCATTCTGAAATGACTTCGCTAAAATATAACTACGATTTAAGTAAGATCTCACCCTTATTATTTACTAACAGCAAGTTTGTGAGTAATCAGAATTCATACAAAATTCATGTATAAAATTTGTTTATTTAGGAACTGGAAAATACCTTTGATCGTATTGTATCTTTAGGAAAACAATGTTAACCATATTCATATGGTGAAGATGTCATAAATTTTAATTATTCAGTAAAGTAATTCAATTTCTGCAACCAAATAAGTTAGGATAGCCATTATATGGCAACCAATCACTGAATACGTGAGTACAAATCGGAGAATACGAACGGCTATTAGTTGAATATACAATATTTTATTTATTGCTTAACAAACAAAATATCATAATCTCCAAATTACAAACCTCGTAGTCATAATACAATTCGGAGTTAGATCCATTGTCACTTTCATTATTAAGCTTCGAGTGTCCAGTTTGTCTGTAAGTGGGGGTAAAGATTAAGCTGACTAAATTACTGTACATTTAAGCAAACGTGAAATATCACGACGCAAATTATGAGAGTAATTCACTTATTTAGTGTTTTGTAAAACAGAGCAATATTTGTCAAATATTCCTCTGTTCTACAAAATGCTAAAATATTACATTTGAAGCGTGTTCTTCTAATGCAAGATCATAATTTAAAGTGTCACCTGCCACAGCTGGGTGTGGCGTATTGAAATACAACAATAGAATAGGGGGGGGGGGGGGGGGGGGGTGGGGGCCGGGGGGGGGGGGGGAGGGGCACAGACTAAATAAAGCAATATATGCAGGTAGGGCGGGTAGGCATAACATTTTATCTCAAGATATTAAAAATCTTACCCACAAAGATACTGAATGGGAATTTGATTGTATTTTGTTGTATTTTATTGCGGTATGACACTTAAAAACTTGACATACCTTTTCTGAACCAGATAAACAAGAAATAGAGATACAAGGAGGAGGAGCAGAATGGCCCCAAACACCCAGATCATAACGTCAGACAGAGTCATCTTCTCTGGTACAAGTGTGGTAGTAACTGTATCTTCCGCTGCTAACAGGCTCGCATTCTGTGGAAAGAAACAGTTTTAGTTTCTTATTCTTTCTAAAGTTAGTAGTGGGAAAGTGTCTTAATTAGGTCATGTTGCTGAACATCTGGTGCCAAAGACAAACCCGAGTGAAACTAGCAACAATTTAAAATCCATCCAATCTATGATGTGGCGATATTGAATAATCTGATAGAATTCGAGCCAAATTTAGGATAAATGTCTTCTGACAGTGAACAGTTACACTTTTGAGAACAAATGTGGGCATCGTGTGCAATTTTCTTCAACTTTGTACATATTTGGACTGACTATTTCAATTCCTGTTATACAATATACATGTTATAATCATGATAAATATAATATTAATAATGAACTGAAATAATTTACCTGAACGATTAGAGAACACAATATGCACTGTCTGATTAGAATCATTTGGAAATTCAAAGATGAACGGTATGCACAAACTAAGCAGTAAATCTTGGGACGAGATTGAGATGATGCGCTTTCCAACTGGGCCCACGGCCCGGATATAACTTGTGCCCCACTTCACATCAATTTCATCGTAAATTCTCTAAATAATGGGGCGCAAATGACTAATTTGTCAGGAGCGTTTATACCATATTTTAGATAATCACTTTTAGAAGAATTACACTCCGAGGAATGGCGGAGCTCAACAAGGTTACATTAAGCATTTCCGGATCAGAAGATCTGTACCTTAGAAGTAGTATAATAACTTTATAAGAAAACGGTGCGTCGATCTAAACGCAGGTATGAAGCCTCTTATCTACTTATGGTTGGACAATATGCATCTCGTTAGTTCGAGCAGTTCGGTCTTAGCTATGAAATATTAACAAGGTGTATGCACTAGAGTACAACTATAATTTTACAATTTGACACTTCAGATAAGAATGGGAACGGATATTTAAAGGAACGTAGTCCTGCATATTATAATATTATGTATTATGCAGAGTGCTGAGTGATGTTGACATACTTTCCATTCGATCCGAGGCCGATTAGACGAGTAGGGCCAGGGTACCAATGACTGGTTTTGGCTTTTTATATTATGCCCAAATTTGTACAATGGTTAATTATTCATAATTAAATAATGATTTAAAATAAATGATGAATAGACGATTACAGAATGATTACTAGAAAGAAATACCAACCTTGTTTGATGTTCCAACAGAGTCAACTTTTATCGGGGTTATCTTATCAATGTTACTCTCTAATGCTGCGAAATTAAAGGATTGAAAGAGTCACAGGGGATGGGATGGGATGGGATGGAATGGGATGGGATGGGATGGGATGGGATGGGATGGGATGGGATGGGATGGGATGGGATGGGATGGGATGGGATGGGATGGGATGGTACGAGTTTTGATCATTCCGTTATCTCAATTATTCTATATTATGAGGTTGTATTGTTGTTTCCTGTAGTAGTTTTTAGAGTGGATTTAACTGTCAGCATGGCGCCCACAATCGGAGTTAAATATCCTGTAATTGTTACACGATAGGTAGAGTAAATAACCAAGCGTTAAGATCTTCGTACGAAGTTGGCAGGAAATTACAGGTCGTTGTGTAAATAGAAGTCTGTGGTCGATTACATACATCTAACCTCTATAGTCTCAACAAAGTTAAATTATCTATTTGTCGTTAGAGCGGTTTAACTCCTCAGTAGGTAGAGCGAGGATCTGTTAATTGAGCTTAAAACAATGAATACTCAAAGTTGATAGATTCCTACAAATATAGGTGATTATGTCATACGCTCAATCTTAATTTTATGCGCATGAAAATTAGACGATAGTTAAATTATAGACAGTGGTTAACTAGACATTGCCTGGAGTGTGTAAAGTTGGATACGTCGGGCGATTGGCGATCCGTAAAATCAGTTGGAGTAAATTATTGGCTACTTATGTCTCCTGCAGTTGCAAAGTGAATACTTTGCTGTTATTTCCAGAATATCTGACCACTATTCACTGAATAGTGGTCAGATATTCTGCGAACATTACGAAATAACAGCGATAGAGGCGGAAGTTGTTGAAGATTTTATTGTTGGGAAAGAAAAAGGAAAAGTAAATGATATGCTTTAAATGATGATTACCTAGATTAGTAGAAACGAGAACAGGATTTAGTCCAACTACAGCACAGGTAAGGTGTTCGAGTGTTTCCCTGAAAATAATTACGTAGATCAAAGCTTCAATAAACATTTCAACTCGTATCTAGTTAGGAGAAGTAGCATCCAGTGACAGAAAACCTCCAAATTAAATAAACGGAGACTGACATTCTCACATGAACGAGCTTTATATGGAGCACATTTTCTTTCGGACATCTTCATAAAGATGTCTAAGTAAGGTAAATCTTCAATTAGATTTGTGCAAGTGTTGTTACGCTGAAGTGGAACGGTTCCAAATATTTTTAAAAAGCTTGCTGCCGGACTTGGGCGAATGATTTGAACGGTAAGAATTATTTCGTGCTAATCAGGATTGAGAATCATCTATGTTCGATTATTTTATAAAACTTCACCAGCCTTAGTTTTCGTGTTATTTTTCGAGTTTGACTACAGTCTTTACCTTTCCTAAAAATTGACATTTAACCAATTTGTTCTTTTTCGCAGCTCTCGTATTTTATCACATTTTTTGACAATTTTCAAACATCCATTTGACAACTGGTGTTCAATTATGTTTGTTTTTTGAATTTTTTGGACGTTTAGAATTTAGTTTGACTATGAGGTTGGAACTTGAATGTCTCGATTCTAATCAGAAAGAATCAGATAATTCATAACATGAAATGTAATAACACTAAAAGGCTGCACTCGCCATACGAACTGATCTACAAACAAATATATAATTTAATATACATGGTATATAGCGTGTCTTGATTTATATTGGGTGGAATGGGCAGCCTCTATCATGACGGTAGCACTGCGTCAAAGGTCAATTTGTCACCATCTCACCAGCTTAGAAACGTTGCAAGATATTATTAGTGCAGATTATTAACGGTGCATACTGCATAGTGAATAGTGACGCACTCAGTGCCTTATTGTCCTCACAGACCTGACCTATCTTAATAGCTTTGGTATATTTCTCCTAGATTAATAACACAGCTTGCAGAATGTAGATGTTATGGTACATCAATAAACCATATTGCTTTACGTTTCACAAGCTGCGAGAAAACATTATTCTTTCCTATGAGACTAGTAGATAATTGGCCAATGATTTGACCTATCCGAGTCATGTGACAATGAGTCGTTCTACTGTTCCCTTATGTCTGGGATATCAATGTGCAGATTGATATTTGGTATTACAACTATTACATACCATGAGGACCGGAACACGTCCTCTAGTTCGACAAACCCTAAGGTTGGACTCTGTCGAATTAGAGTACGCTACCAGTACCTGAACTCTAGTTCGACTACTACTAGAGTCGAGTGGTCTTCTAGATTAGCCAACCAGTATTTAAACTACGTCACTAATTAATTAGCGAACATTATAATAACACTGAATTAACTTTAGAATTAGACACAGTTGAAATCTTCGAATAAAATATCATCTTTTCATAACCTCCTCAGATTATTTGTTATATAGTAGTGTTGAAATTATTAAAACAATTAATTAAATTATAATAACGAGTAACTTACTGGCAGTTCTTGATAGAGTTTTCAGGCCAGCTGAAGAACTTAGTAATGTTCACAGCAAGATGGTGCAACTGTTCCTTGTCTAGTCTGGACTGCCTGCGGAGGTCAGGGTTTGTTGATTGGGCCACAATTTAAGTGTTACATTGTAACAGTAATTACAACATCTCATGAGATGGTGTGAGCGGAGTAACGGAATATGTGGGATAAACATACGTTTTAAGACGCCCCTCCCACTTTTACCATTGCTACAAAACGGTTGGTGTGGCTCTCAAGGTGGTCATTTGAGGGGGAAATTAATTGGAAGTGGACAATACCAGGCCAAGTGCAAGGTGAAATTGTTGTGATTATTCATCAGATAGATTACATGAATGTGCTCTCAAAGGAGTATAAGTGAAAGGAAATCGATTTCGTATGCGATTTGTGACAGAAAGAAGTTATCAGACATAGTAATTGGTTACTATTAATTTCGTGGGAGATGTGTGGCAAAGTGATTAGTGGAAATAAACTTGTAATTGCTTGCTTTTAATCTGGAAGGACACTTCTGTAGCCAGACGAGACCTGTCTCTGAGATTATGACATGGGAGTTGGATTAATGCCAATATGTGTGTTTTTATTGAGAGAATGTGCCTGCACACGAGGAGTAATGATCCATTCTAATAAAAGGATAATTTTCTGCTTCATTTAAATAAGTTTTCTTAAGATTATTCCAGTGTTTTGTATTGGATCACATTAGAGTTGAGTATTGGGTTCTTAACTATTGGGTTCTAATTTGTATTTATTGTTATCCCCGGTTTTCCAGCTGCAATGCGCTGGATGCATCATACCTCTACCATCTTTAGCAAAATAACCCTTTGACCTTGCAGCTCTGTAAATACAGCAGAGTGTATAAGAGGAGGGGCAGACTGCTCTTCTAGATTAGTGTGGTACAATCCCTGTTATATTACTGTTACCTACAATACTATCCGTCAAAAGGGATGGGGCGTGGTCCTTAATACATCCATACCATTATAAACTGTCTCATTAAGTTATTATAACTCCAGTTACCACAATCATAGAGAAGTGATCCAGGAGGGATCTGTACACTATAATATACACACGCACCTGTTACCATGACAACCATCACATTCAATACACACATATCTGTGAGAGGACCGCACCTAATGAGTAGGAGTGTGTAGTACTCGGTACACTGTACACAGACACTGTATTCAGTTTACACAGACACTGTATTCAGTTTACACAGACTCTGTATTCAGTTTACACAGACTCTGTACTCAGTGTGCACAGACTCTGTACTCAGTGTACACAGACACTGTATTCAGTGTGCACAGACTCTGTACTCAGTGTGCACAGACTCTGTACTCAGTGTGCACAGACTCTGTACTCAGTGTGCACAGACTCTGTACTCAGTGTGCACATACTCTGTACTCAGTGTGCACATACTCTGTACTCAGTGTGCACAGACTCTGTACTCAGTGTGCACAGACTCTGTACTCAGTGTACACATACTCTGTACACAGTGTACACATACTCTGTACTCAGTGTACACAGACTCTGTACTCAGTGTGCACATACTCTGTACTCAGTGTGCACAGACTCTGTACTCAGTGTGCACAGACTCTGTACTCAGTGTACACAGACTCTGTACTCAGTGTGCACAGACTCTGTACTCAGTGTACACAGACTCTGTACTCAGTGCAGAATGTGTACTATAAATGAAAATAATGAATATACATGTGTTAAAGATGCATTACAAATTGTTGCGACTAAATTGCTCTCAATCAAATGAAAATGTGGCTGAACTTTTCTTGATAGAGAGATACCACAAAAAAGAGGAAAGAATTATAAATTTCTACCTTACAACCACCATCTTATTTTAAAGAACCCAGATGATATCAGTACGTTATTTATATATGTATAAGCTTGTCATATAATATCTATTTAACTTTCAGAGCTCATCCTTTCTGACAATACTCTGAGATTATTAATCTTAAATTAACTATGATAACACTAGTCCTAATATGAGTAAAGAGTATTGTACTAAGTATAGAATGTGTACTGTGTAGTGAGTGTACTAAACTTTAGACGAGACAATGTTCTGAGATGACAACATAAGAACAGGTGTTCATTCTGTGTAGTTTACAGCGGGGACAGTTGAAGGAACAAATACATCTTGTGAGAGGGTCAATACTGGGATCTTGACATAGTTTATACGGGAAATATCTTCTATCACATGTTATAGTTAAATAAAGTGTCACATTCTAGAGGGTTGAGAGTGTAGAAGCAGACTATTCACGGATAGTTGTGATTGTTCTTCTTGATGATGTTTCTATCACATAAAGGTTCGATATTCTATGAGACCATTGCCATTACAAGAATGCAATATTTCAGATTGCTGTGAGTATCATGTAATAAACATGTAGGGTGTAATCAGTATTGCCCTTGTTAGTAAACAAGCGATTAGCATCTAATTATCATCTAATTAGCATCTCATTAGTATCTCATTAGTATCTCATTAGTATCTAATAACCAGATCTGGTACTCGGTCCCAGAATAGCCGCACCCTCACCAAGTCACCAGGAAAAAGAGAGCGGAACAGCATTTCCAGCTACTCGCAATAACACGGGGGATTGGGGGATCACATAGACCAATGTACACAGAGATTGTTTAACACAACACTGTGTACTCATGTGGTATCAGCTGTGTATTTTAGAAACAGCTTGGATCAACTTAGATGTGAACATAAGATTGTGAAATACAGTTAATTATAATAATTTGTTTATAATCGCTTTTATAGCGATTATAATTGATTCAAATAAAAGCGCTCATAACCGATTATAATTGCTGTAAATATTTTTAAAAGCGATTACCTTATTTTTTTAGCGCTTATAATCGCATTTTGGTCGTTTCTAATCGATTAAATCGTTTCGAAAGCGATTTTTCCAAGAATAAAGCGATTATAAGCGCTGGAAAAGCGGCCGCTCAGAAAAGCGCTTATAAGCGCCGTTTATAAGCGATAAATAAGCGATTATACGTTGACTGCAATTTAGCCTTTTTGAAAGCGCCTACAGATCGACTACGGAGCGCTTTTTTAAAAACCACTTATAAGCGATTTTTTATCGCCAATTGTCGCTCCTTGTCGCTTATTGTCGCTTTTTATTTTACCGCTTTTTCTATCTTTTCCACCGCTTTTTACCGTTTTTCCTATCAACATGGTTCTAAACGTGGTTGTACAAAAAAGCGCTTATAAGCGCTTTTTTTAATACCGGTTGGAACGGAATTGAAAAGCGCTTATAAGCGATTATAATCGCTTTTTTTATTCACCGTTTTTTACCGCTTACCCCATCAACATGATTCGGACCTTTACTGATAGTTGAAATTCGACATATGACGTCATCTAGTGTCATCTAGCGTCATCTAGCGTGAAATATCGCCAGATGATGATAGATGACGCTAGATGACGCTAGATGACGCTAGATGACGCCAATTAGCGATATTGTCGCTAATTGTACGGCACCTTTCGAATGTCTGACGCTTTCTGGCGCTATCTAGCGCTACATGACACTATATGACGCTGTATGACGCTGTATGACGCTAGCGTGATATGTTGCCGCGACATCTGACGCTATCTGACGCCATCTAGCGACATCTGACGACATCTGACGACATCTGACGCGACGACATCTGACGCAGGCGACATCAAGCGCTAGATAGCGGGATAAGTCAGTTTACGACAGTTCACGCTATCTAGCGCTATATAGCGCCAGATTACAGATAGCGCTATATAGCGTCAGATGTCGTTGCGACATATAGCGCTAGATAGCGCTAGATAGCGTTAGATAGCGCTGAATAGCGTTAGATAGCGCTAAATAGCGAAGAATTTCGGGTCGTGACAGTCCAGGCTATTTAGCGCTAGATGTCGCTATCTAGCGCTATATGTCGCTGCACGTCAGATGTCGTTGCGTCATATAGCGCTAGATAGCGTTAGATAGCGCTGTGTCAGATGTCGTTGCGTCATATAGCGCTAGATACCGTTAGATAGCGCTGTGTCAGATGTCGTCGCTACATATAGCACAAGATATCATATCCTATCACAGTAACAGTAACCCTAACCCTGTGTGTGTGTGTGTGTGTGTGTGTGTGTGTGTGTGTGTGTGTGTGTGTGTGTGTGTGTGTGTGTGTGTGTGTGTGTGTGTGTGTGTGTGTGTGTGTGTGTGTGTGTGTGTGTGTGTGTGTGTTTTACTGGGACCGTAAGCCCAGCCTGTTTTTTTCCTCCCAATCTTTTTTGTTATTTTTATGCGTCGAAGTCACCCAACTATTACACTCGATTTATTAAATATTCGGCTGAGTGGAACAAAATATTAAATATCACTTATAATTAAGGGGTCGTTTACATATTATATTTATAATTATATAAGGGGCCTGATGCCGCCGGCCGGGGTTTTCCAAATTATTACGCTTACTAGTGTGATTGTGACATAATACTAATAGCTTAATAGCTATGTATGGAATTGGAGGACTTCGCCGCTTCGACGCGCCGCGCGAATTGTCATTCTTGCTTCGCATCGAATCGAGCACCGAACTTGATGGGTTGACATCGTCAATCAATTATTATATCAACTCCAATATCCACTAAATTTTTGGACAGTTGTGAAAGCCCTATTAGTATTGGAAGGTTTTTACAAATTTTCAGAATGATCTCATTCAAGGAACCAAAAATATATCCGAATAATACGTCCAAAATCCTCGAATTTCGATAAATTACGCGAGTTTTAAACTAACTTTTGCTCCCAAAGCCACGCATCACCAATTTTGGCACCTATGCGAAACTCACTGATGATTCCAAAAACGTATAACAAAATTTATATTGTGAAAAGGCTTAAACTCTCCAAAAAAATGTAAACAAAAATTTTGAAAATCCGAGCAACTTTATTTTTATCGTGCACCTCCAACTGGAAAGACGAAAAGTATGATCACATCGTCAACATTTGCTAAACCATCAAATCATTAATTTTTTATCACGCGCCGCTTTTTCTCAAAATATTAGTCCAAGCCAAGAAGTACGAAGTAGCGCGCGTCGGGCTAGTCCATTAACAATGATCAAATCATTTACTTGTTCATAAAAAATTTAGCACATATTATATGTTACTAAATTGCAAATTATTCTGCTTGCCAAAAAATGGAAACACGATGTAGTCGTATTTATATTATACTTTTCATTTTCACATAGCCACGAGTCTACAGTTTACTGCTCGCTATTGCTCGAAGCTTTAAGCGTTAATGTGCCGCGCCGCGCATCCAATTACGCTTCTCGCTAGATCTGCGAAACGCGCTTCTGTGCTTCGCCGAGCTGCGATGAATTGACATCGTCAATTAAGGCTCAGGTTAAATAACTTTGATAGCTTTGGTGTGAGGGTTTGGATTCACATATGACATGATAGCCATGTGTCTACGTGTACTGCGTTGACTGTCGCAAACCGACATCCTTCATTAGCTAGCGCTAGTTTATCTAGCGCGGCGATATCTAGTGCTAGCTGTCGCCGCGATATCTAGGGCTAGATAGCGCTATCTAGCGTAAACTGTCACAAACTGACATTCTCCGCTAGATAGCGCTAGATAGCACTAGATAGCACTAGATAGCGCTGCGTCAGATATTGTTGCGACATATAGCGTTAGATAGCGCTAGACACCGCTAGATGTTGCAAAAAAAAGCGGACATTTTATGAAAATAGCGCTATCTGTCGCCTGGTGCAAGTGCAAGTGCCTAGCGTCATTTACTTTTAGCGTCATTTAACGTCATTTAGCGTCATTGAGCGTCATCTAGCGTCATACAGCGTCATATAGCGTCATGTAGCGCTAGATAGCGCCAGAAAGCGTCAGATAGCGACATTCGAAAGGTGCCGTGCAATTAGCGACAATGTCGCTAATTGGCGTCATCTTGCGTCATCTAGCGTTATCTATCATCATCTGGCGATATTTCACACTAGATGACGCTAGATGACGTCATATGTCGAATTTTAACTATCAGTAAAGGTCCGAATCATGTTGATGGGGTAAGCGGTAAAAACGGTGAATAAAAAAAGCGATTGTAATCGCTTATAAGCGCTTTTTAATTCCGTTCCAACTAGTATTAAAAAAACACAAACACACACACACACACACACACACACACACACACACACACACACACACACACACACACACACACACACACACACACACACACACACACACACACACACACACACACACATACACATAGGGTTACTGTTACTGTGATAGGATATGATATCTTGTGCTATATAATCAAGAGGCTTACATATGAACATATTGACATGGGTGTAGAGTTGAGCCTGTACGGAACCTAGTAGTTTCAGTTCCTTGTTTAACTTGCCGGACAGCAAGGACATTCACTACTTTAGCCCAGCGAGGCACATAGCTCACTCCACATAGCTCACTCCACATAGCTCACTCCACATAGCTCACTCCACATAGCTCACTCCACATAGCTCACTCCACATAGCTCACTCCACATAGCGACGACATATTCTGACGCAGCGCTATCTAACGCTATCTAGCGCTATATGACGCAACGACATCTGACGTGCAGCGACATATAACGCTAGATAGCGACATCTAGCGCTAAATAGTCTGGACTGTCATGACCCGAAATTCTTCGCTATTTAGCGCTATCTAACGCTATATAGCGCTATCTAACGCTATATGTCGCAACGACATCTGACGCTATATAGCGCTATCTGTAATCTGGCGCTATATAGCGCTAGATAGCGTGAACTGTCGTAAACTGACTTATCCCGCTATCTAGCGCTTGATGTCGCCTGCGTCAGATGTCGTCGCGTCAGATGTCGTCAGATATCGTCAGATGTCGCTAGATGGCGTCAGATAGCGTCAGATGTCGCGGCAACATATCACGCTAGATGACGCTAGATGTCGTCCCTAGAATTTTTATGAAAATAGTGCTATCTGTCGCCTGGCGTCAGTGCTGCGTGCCTAGCGTCATCTAGCGTCATCTAGCGTCATCTAGCGTCATCTAGCGTCATCTAGCGTCATCTAGCGTCATCTAGCGTCATCTAGCGTCATCTAGTGTCATACAGCGTCATGTAGCGCTAGATAGCGCCAGAAAGCGTCAGACATTCGAAAGATGCCGTGCAATTAGCGACAATGTCGCTAATTTGCGTCATCTAGCGTCATCTAGCGTCATCTATCATCATCTGGCGATATTTCTCGCTAGATGACGCTAGATGACACTAGATGACGTCATATGTCGAATTTCAACTATCAGTAAAGGTCCGAATCATGTTGATGGGGTAAGCGGTAAAAAACGGTGAATAAAAAAAGCGATTATAATCGCTTATAAGCGCTTTTCAATTCCGTTCCAACCGGTATTAAAAAAAGCGCTTATAAGCGCTTTTTTGTACAACCACGTTTAGAACCATGTTGATAGGAAAAACGGTAAAAAGCGGTGGAAAAGATAGAAAAAACGGTAAAAAGCGGTAAAATAAAAAGCGACAATAAGCGACAAGGAGCGACAATTGGCGATTAAAAATCGCTTATAAGTGGTTTTTTAAAAAAGCGCTCTGTAGTCGCTCTGTAGGCGCTTTCAAAAAGGCTAAATTGCAGTCAACGTATAATCGCTTATTTATCGCTTATAAACGGCGCTTACAAGCGCTTTTCTGAGCGGCCGCTTTTCCAGCGCTTATAATCGCTTTATTCTTGGAAAAATCGCTTTCGAAGCGATTTAATCGATTAGAAACGACCAAAAAGCGATTATAAGCGCTAAAAAATAAGGTAATCGCTTTTAAAAATATTTACAGCAATAATAATCGGTTATGAGCGCTTTTATTTGAAACAATTATAATCGCTATAAAAGCGATTATAAACAGCCTAAACCGATTATAATCGCTAAATAAGCGCTCAGTAGGCGACAATGAGCGCTCATAGTAAAATTTTATTTATGGAAACTTGCCATAAGTTAACAGTCGCCAGCATGTGAAGACTGCTACTTACTCTGAGTTAAGATGTAGATGTAGGTAGGTATCAGACACTGAAAATACACATGGTTAGTGACAAATACTCACTATATACACAATAATCAACCTGTAAATACACTCCAATAATTATATAATGATGGATTAGCTGTGACGTCACCACAGATTAGTGTCAGGACACTAGATACGACAGATAGAGATGGAGGGAAGAGAGAAGGAATCTGGAGACCATGACTAGCTACAGGACGATAGGAGGGTGTGTCTCCATTGCCTCCATTACTATTGCACAACACCATGCCCCAACCTTTACCGTATACGGTATAATTACCCTCTGGTCACTCTGCCACCAAATATCATGGCAATTTGCAGGAGGCTGTTGTATGTAGAGCAGTGCGGCATATCTGCACTGTGTTTGATCCATGGTCCCTGGGCTCTTCCACACTACCTTGTTTACAATGTTTAGGGCACATGTTGAGTGTTTCTTCTTGGATTATGTACTACAAGGAATGAAAGGAATGAAAGGAGTGTGGCCAGGATAGAAAAGTGAAGTGTAGAAGTGGGAACGCCCTGACATTCCTAACAGAACTCTGAACAATAAAAGCAGTATAACACTAACAGTGTTTACCAGAAGTGTAACACCAGTTAAAAAGAGCTAACAAAAAGAGCTAACCTTGTTCTTCGGCCTCTTTGGTGACCTCTTGAGGGTGTTGTTTACCCTTGCCGCCCTGGTGGTGAGATTTTGGGGCTCGTCTTACACGTTGCAGCAAATCAATTCCTGTTTTAAGAAATTATATTATCAAAACTCAGACAGAATTATAAAATGTTTTGTAAAATAAATCACATTTAGTTTATAAATTTTGCATCAATTGCGAATAGGGCTAAACTTAAGGATTGGATTTTACCCCTCTGCACCTAGGTACTTGCAAAAATGAGCTAAATCTACGAATTACTAAGCCTGAAATTTAACATCTCAAGCTATTTGACCTAAAGAGTAGCTAATTTCAGTAGCTATTTAGTGACACACAGATAAGTTCATTTTAGTAACTATTTAGTGACACACAGAGAAGTCCATTTCATTAGCTATTTAGTGACACACGGATGTCGGATAAGTTCATTTCATTAGCTATTTAGTGACACACGGATGTCGGATAAGTTCATTTCAGTAGATATTTAGTGACACACAAAGAAGTCCATTTTAGTAGCTATTTAGTGACACACAGAGAAGTTCATTTCATTAGCTATTTAGTGACACACAGAGAAGTTCATTTCATTAGCTATTTAGTGACACACGGATGTCGGATAAGTTCATTTCATTAGCTATTTAGTGACACACGGATGTCGGATAAGTTCATTTCAGTAGATATTTAGTGACACACAGAGAAGTCCATTTTAGTAGCTATTTAGTGACACACAGAGAAGTTCATTTCATTAGCTATTTAGTGACACACAGAGAAGTTCATTTCATTAGCTATTTAGTGACACACAGAGAAGTTCATTTCATTAGCTATTTATTGACACACGGATGTCGGATAAGTTCATTTCATTAGCTATTTAGTGACACACAGAGAAGTTCATTTCATTAGCTATTTAGTGACACACTGATGTCGGATAAGTTCATTTCAGTAGCTATTTAGTGACACACGGATGTCGGATAAGTTCATTTCAGTAGCTATTAAGATAGATTTCACTACATATCCTCTTAATCCCCACATATAACCTCAGGTTCCCTCATTATGTATGCTAATATATGGTAATAAACGCTAATTATATACGCTAATATACCCTACCACCGCTTCTAATCCTCTTACTACTGTACACATAAAACCATTACAGGACAGGAAGCTAGTAATTATCCTGGGCGTGGGCCAAATTACCAGTGCTAATAGTCTTACTATGTGAGCTGCTGTCAGTAGGAGGTGGTCCTCGTTATAAGTAGTGGCTTTACAGAGGCCATCAAACAAATCACGCGTATTAAGTGAGGTGAATAAGTGAGGTGACTGTTGTGAGGTTGTGTAGTTAGAGAGGTGGTATTAGTAGTGGGACTGTAAAGGTGGTACACGTGGCCGTGTCGCACTTACTTATTATCATAATTTATAATAACAAATATTTAATAACCTAACATTATGATTATTCAATAGACCAAAATTTGAATAAGCGGATTCCCTAAGATTTGTTTTAAGATAACTTCACCTATATATGTTGCTTGGTAATGAGAATACTAAGTAGTAATGAACAATTATGAGGCGTTTGACAACATTACAAGTGCTTACAGATACCTTACTAAGTGAGGGTACTGTGAATACTGTTAACTACTATATATTCAATTGTTCTTATACAGAAACATTGGGTATTAGATAATACAATAAAGCACAATGGCATTCCTATCTTTAAGGAGGTGGAAGAGTAATAACACAGTCCTTTGTATAGACAAACAGATTGTACACAATACAAACAGATAGTACACAATACACCTGTTATACACATTACACATGTATTGTGTACATTCTGTTCCTTTAACTACTGTGGAAGTGTGTAACTAAGGAAGTAACTAAGGAAGTACAACTCATCAGGCTCCTAATGCGTAATCTGTGGTTGAGCAGGTACCCGTTATACAAAAATAGGTTTTGAATTCGGCTTTTCGGGTAGTGGCCTTTTCTACCAATTTATCGGATGTGAATTTCTACGAGTTTGCAACAAAAAGAGCATAGTCAAATGCGGTTGCAGACCAATTTTTATTCTGAGCATGACTTGGATCTGAGTCTCGAAAATAATTAATAATAAACATTGTATGTTCAAAAAGCTTTTCGTGAGATCTTACCATTTTTATAGAGACAGATGCCCTGGGGGCAGGGAGATCCACATGACTTAGTCGAAAAGCTATCTGAAAAGGTAGCTCCGATTAGTCTTTTAAAGTGGGAGCTAACATAAAATCATAGCATCAAAACTCAGTATTGTTATTATATATAATAAATACAAATTATTAAAAGTTCCATCGTTGACAGTAAAACAACAAGACAAACAACTGCAACCAAACAATTAGGAAATAAACTACATTTTGAATCATGCTGAGCTTTCACTTTATATCAAATCGTCTTGGACGATATGCATTATGCAAGCAGATAATATGATTAAGAAATACATGCCATAGAACATCATTATAATCATTAATAATGATACATATTTTTTGTTGAAAAGGACAAGAAGTACTTACTTTCGAAAATGCATATCTCGTTTCCTGCACAGAGATAACTTAGTTCCAAACAATCTGAAAAGTGTAAGAATGAAATATCTTCAGAAAATGTTCAATATAATTTATCATCGGAAGTCAGAGTATTTTTATTAAAAATAATGAGATGTTTTTGTAAACCGTTTTCTCATAATTTCTCCCAAAAAATGGAGAACAACTACCTTACTCGGGATTATTATGACCGGGATAAAGTGGCGGGTTTAGGGTAATTTCGCCATATTTTTCCCGAACCACATTTTCACCGGTCGTTAATAAACCCGCCGACTCAGCTTTTAGGCTTCCCAAGGGGTATGGGTGCTCATATTTTAATCGTTGTCGTATATTCACTAAAGAAGACTATTGGGACACTTGTTGTAGGTTTTTCGACTTCATTTGGCTAAAATTGCAAAAAATTCACCTTTTTACCCAATTCTTGTTATATAATCCTTATTGTCAAAGTTGATTTAAATAGGCCAATTTTTAATTTCTTAGGTATTGACTATCTCTACATAATGAAATAGGACTCAAAGTAAAAGTAACAGTTAAATTAAAACTTGAATTAATTAAAACTGTCAATTACATGAATCAGTTTCATCAGTCATTTATTCATAATTCTAAACAATGTGAACGATGCATTCTTTCGAAGATTTTCTACAAATTGAGTCATAATGGTTATTTGATACACGTAAACATTTAATTATTGATAATTCGACTTGTTTCTCAAGTTTTAGCAATGCGAAAATTTCTAAACTTGCTTAGCTCTAATAAGAAAATTTACATCTGAGACAAAATTTTAGAATCTAAAATTGAAAGGTTGGACACCGGTAAAATGGCGACCGGGAAAATGTGGTGGGTTTTGAGCAATTTCACCATATTTTTCCCGAACCATATTTTTACCGGTCGTTAATAAACCCGTCGTAATAATCCCGAGTAAGGTAGTATAAATGGAATCCTAGCGAATTTAAAAGAACTTACTTTTAGGCAAAGAATGACTAAAACATATATTAACAACACATAGAGGAATCAATACACGTAGAATCATCCTAACCATGGACCATCCGCCATGGTTCCTACAAAGGATTATTGATGAATTTATATAAAAAATAATCTTATGTCAGTAAAAAACTGATTAAAATCGCACAAATAAACCGCAACTACCACCCAAATTTTGATCGAAAATTGATTATTCTGAATGTTGTTGCATAATAATGTGACCTAAAAAGTGATAATATGTTGCCTTCATAATTATCAGCCAGTTGTACTGTTGTAAAGAGGTGGGAATTGCTCAGACAGACTTATATGCTACCAGCAGATCCATAGCCCCGGGGGATGTCGACATATGAAACTAGTCTGTCTATACTATTCTGTAGTAATGTACTGTAATATCTGTTGGAATAGATCACATAGACAAGCAAGTTTCAGGTGACAAAGCAATCTATTTATAGACTCATTGCTGCTACTCATAAAACAATCAAAACTCTATTTTACCATGATATTTTCCTTTGCAAAAAAACAGGGTATATATCACATGTTAAGATGCACTGAAGATGTCCCAAAAAAGGAACCAAGTTGTCAGTGTTAGTAACTTAAGAATGGTTTAAAAACGTCATTTATTGTTTAGGGTATGACCTTCGGAGTCTGAGAAATTTTTTCAGATCTCAAGTATATTCGAGTAGACCCCGCTGTGCAGGGGGGCGCCGTCTTAGGGGGGCGCCAAATCGTTGTTTGAATGTGGGACAATTTCGAAAACTTAACTAAAGTACTAGCAAAACTGCGCGTTTTGCTCTAGATACACACTTTTTTAGAGATTTTACCGGCGTATTCTTTAAAATCACCTAATTTGTTCAATTTTAGGGAGGGGCACCAAAAGGGGAGGGGGCGCCAACAGGGGGGCGCTTTTTTCGGCAGGGGGGCGCCAACAGGCAACGTTACGCCACTGGTAGGGACTAGAGTGTGGCAACCTCATGATGCTTTCTAAACAAATTGTCTGATATCTTGATCATTTTTTATGCTATCGGCTTGTTCTTGGTACCAAAGTGAAGATCATGTGATGCTGAGCTTGGACCTCATATGCTTGAGAACCTCAAATGATTTGTGTAATGAGCAATTTATTTTGCGGTTATCATGTGCTGATAGAGTACTTGATTGGCTCTAACAGAGCTGGAGACTCATTGGTATGCAGCTGAATACCGGCATCAGCTAATGAGGTGATCCCACAAGCTGGGTGGATCACATGATTGTCAGGGTGCTCCTGGATAAGTTAGAGTCTTAAGATTGTGGGAGTCGATTCAGCTTCAGATTCCTAACACAATGCACTAATTTTAAACAACAAAATGTGCTCAGCAGCAGCAGCTCCATAAGCTCATTGAGCTATCCAAACAGTACCTATCTGGCAGAAAAATGAATGGGTCAAATGAACAAGTTCCTGTTTGCTATGGTATACATAGCTAACATCATAATATAAGCGAGAGGATTGTGTCAGAGATCAGCAGGCTAGGTAATGGTCGGTAATTTTCTTTTATTAAGTGGCCTTGATGTTATCAGATTCAGATTAGATCCTTCATCAGATATTAAGCAATATTCTCAAGGAATATTTTGTGCAAATGCGCAGGAAAAGGGGAATACAATGTGTATCAACTCATGTCCCCAGGTAAGGAATAAAAGCCTGTCTGAAATGTAACTGAGGGATCATAAATCATAATTGTAATCATATCATGATCATCGCCACTCCCTCTTTTTCACTATTGTCACCATAAAGTGAGAACGCTTTCAGCTAGAAACTTCAAAGTTTCTAGACACATTTGGTTTAATAATTGAAGTGCTTTCCCAAAATTTCAAGTTGGTTGTTCACAATTTAACCGAGTTTTTAATATCTTGCAGATACGTGATCCAGCACTTAATCAGTGGTATCTTCACTCAATCAATGCCCTGATTGTTTGGAGACTGCTTATAGCACAGAAAATGAAGCGCTATAACGCGTATTTCTTCGGTTTTAAGGAACGTCACTATCAGTATTCACTCAAAGTGATCAGATCGTCATCCACCATCGCGTTCGTTACCGCCTAATGTGGCACATTGTTGCTTGCTAGCGTCTAGCGAATAGTTCCCAATGAGATTACTGATTGGGTGACGAAATCACTGATTAAGTGCCGAGATCACGTATCTGCAATATCTTAAAAGGGTCATAACTAGGTTAATGGTTCAATTGTGAACAACCAACTTGAAATTTTGGGAAAGCACTTCAATTATCAAACCAAATATGTCTAGAAACTTTGAAGTTCCTAGTATACAGTATAGCTGAAAGCATTCTCACTATATGGTGACAATAGCAAAAACAGGATTAGTACAGTAACATCGATATAATAATACATAATAATAGCAGCATAAACTTTTCAAATAAAAATAAAATCCCTTGATATAGGACTGACGCAATAAATCAAACAGAAATGTCCATAAAACTATATAATGTCAACAATGGACAGTCTAGTATAAAATGTAAAAACTAAATTGAATAAAAATTGTGGAAAATATTCAAACAATATACACATAATATAGGAATGACCCTATATAAAAATTCTTTAAAAATGGTACAAATTTTAAAAACTGAGGTAAAAATAAAAACCCTTTGCAATAATATATAACAATAATATAACAATTTATTCACATCACAACAAAAATCAGTTTAGACCCCCATCCAACAAGCTCTCCATGACCTTTTAGGGTTTAGGAGTGTTGATCAGGTTAAGGTCCAAATCACGTATTACCGTGGGTGGAAGAATTCTGGTACCTCTGTATCCCCTGATAGAGATTATACAGGTTCTAAGTAGATCAAAGCGCAGTCTGCGTCTGAGAAATGACATCACCTCATAATACCGTTAGCCTTTCTTAAGGCTGATCTTTTCAGCGAAATGTTTTAGGAACTGAGAAGCCTCAATTGAATAAAATTTTGTAATTAACCAGTTGACAAAATATTTTATGTACGGATTTTTGGTCGCGCTACTGCATACTGCAAGCGAGAGGGCTCTGATTAGAGCCAATACATATTTAAGTATTTTTCCGCTTGATCGACGCGCGCAAATTTTCATACTTGCTTCGTATCGTGGCAAGATCTTAATAGAGCCACAAACTGGAAAGGGTTAGCATCTTCTTAACCGGTGATATTCGTAAAATATTTGTTCCGATCCAAGTCTTGTATGTTGTAGCGCGATGCGTCACTGTGCCGCGCCGCGCACTCAATGAGGATTCTCACAGCTGGATGCGCGGCGTTCTTTTAGAGCTTCTCGCACATACGTGAGATCAGAGTAGCGAGTTGACGGATGTTACTCGTCTAAATTTCTTCGAAGTAGCGCCCCGCTTTCTTTAACGGGTGGCACTCGTAAAATATCTGTTCCATATATTGGAACCGTCGCGCGGACGAGTCCAACTCGGCGCGCGTCCTGGTAGGTTGTAAACCTA
Source organism: Bolinopsis microptera (assembly GCF_026151205.1). Classification (NCBI taxonomy): domain Eukaryota; kingdom Metazoa; phylum Ctenophora; class Tentaculata; order Lobata; family Bolinopsidae; genus Bolinopsis; species Bolinopsis microptera. The sequence goes on along the minus strand of NC_087072.1, from coordinate 11,488,734 downwards.
CAACGTTTTTTTCTCGAAATGTGGCCCGATGGCAAGTGCTAGCTACGAACTTGCGCACGCCGGGCCAGACCATTAACAATGGTCAAAGTAACGAGCAGTAGGCTATCAGTATCAAGCTAGATAAAGTAGTGCCGGCCTTGCGAGAATAGCAAGCTAGCCCAGCAAACCCTACCAGCTGGGGTATCCGTATATCTCCAAAAGTAAAATATATAGAACCTTCCGGTTTTCAACAAAATTTCCATCTCGTAAATTTAAAGTTAGCTCCCCAGGAGCCAAATTTGGGACAACTTAAATTCTGAATTAAACCGAAAAGTTTGATTTTGGGCTAAATAAAAGATCGTAGCTTTTAAACTTTGCAAAGTAATGTCGTTGTTTGGTTGACGATGTCAACCCATCGAGATCGTTGCTCTGCGAAGCGAAGCAGAGCAACGATCGACGATGGGTTCATCAAGAATGCTAGTTCGCGCGGCGCGTCGAAGCGGCAAAGTCCTCCAATGTCAAGTTGTCATATCATGACTACTAGGCTAAATGCAGCGTGCGAAAGCTGGTGAACTTGTTATACCTGAGGACCCCAGGCTATTATGTTCATTAACATAATAAAGATTTGGCGGAATGACAGGCTGAGCGCGGCCCAGTAAGTGAACTTGATGTGACGCGCGAGGACAAACGTCCTGTTGAAAATCGATCACCTCTAGCGAGCCCGGCAGGTGGTAAGGTTTTCTGGGAGGTTGTAGGTAGGAGGAGAAATTGTGTTCACCTAATTGTGTTTGTAACCCAGATGTATTATTTCAAAGTAAGCTACGAGTACGACATATTGTGTGATCGATTTATTTTTCATTCTCACAAGTAAAACGCTTATTAAAAACAATGATAATGATATGTTAATCCCCTGACGCGGGTAGAAATAAATATTTGGAAATAGCTTACACAGTAGCAGGTAGGCAGACAACAAACAAAACAAATTTTAAACATTTTGAACTTTAATTTCATCGCTAGACTAGAAGTAAAATTACCGGGCCACACTACTACACTATATTAATATAAATGAAGTCTGCTTTGTCTATGAAAGTATGACAACCCAACGGCCAACACTTTATAAATATAACAGCATTGAAGATCTCAATAATAACTCTGAGAGTACTGGATGTCCAACTCCTGGAACTTAAGTCCCATCTTGATAATGAGCGGTTTACACTCGTACTCCACCGCTGCTGTCATTGTTCCGTTCCACCGGTCAGCCGGGTACTCCATCGCCGGCTCCAACATGTCCAGCTTATTTCCGCCGTGATGCTTCAGCCAGGTCTGGACAGTTTCGGGTATTGTTTCGTAGCCTATAAAGTCGTACAGTTCTCTAGCGATAGCTTTAGGATTACTGACTAGTTCTTCAAACCTTATCATCCGATAACTGAGGAGTTGTAGGTGAGATTAAGAGGTTAAGTTTCCTGATAGAAACTTGTGAATTTTCTAAACTTTAAACTCGTGAAAACTGAACATTAATTTATTAATTTAATCTCACAGAAAATAGCAGTACTCTGTACTAGTGAAATCACTGAAATTTAAAGCTGATCAAATCAACAAACTATCCTACTATATCCTACTATAAACTATCCTACAGACCGACCTACAGTCATGTAATCATTGGGACCTAGATTCAGATCGAAAAGCTAAGTTGATCAAACTTACTTGTTTTGAAGCCAGGATGGAGGTGAGCGCTCAGCAAACATCAGAGTATCTAACTCTCTGAGACACCATTCCTCGGCTGCCAGGCTTACTTTGTGCTCCATATTCACAGTGTGTGTGATTGGAAACCGATCCTTGAAATGATTGTTTGTTGAAACAAGACTGCGAATCTGCTAATTTTCGGTAATAAAACAGAATATAAAGATAATAGAGATAGGATTGAGCAAGCAGCCATTATCCTTGTTTATATGTGGACAAGGTACAAGGTACATACCTTGTAGTAATAGTGTTTAAATCTGAATCGTGAAGCTATTACGTCACGTGGGTCTCTCAGAAGGTGGATTATTTTGAAGTCGTGCCCAACGAAATCATCTTTGATATAATTAAACCAGTTCAGCTGAAGCAGCCGACTTATCTGCAAAGGAATATTAAATGTGAAAATCAATCCATAATCAAGAACTGTATTGGTATTGACAAAAAGTTGTCTATTAGCTCAAAATATATTCGCGTTTTTATTGATCAACAAAAATCAAAACATTTCAATGTTCATCAAAATTTGCTCTCATTTCCCCTCACCTTCATGACAACAGTGTTCCTCATGACACAGAGTTCTGATCTGGCGTTCTCATTAAAGGTCTCATTACAGTGCTTGTGTCCGAACCTCAACAAGTTCTCACCCTCCAGTCCGCACTTCCCAAACCTCTCCAGCTCAGGATGCATAGGCATGTCTCCTGTGTCGCACCTGTCTAGCACTTGTCGTAACCAGAATATCTGGAGCTCGTCTAGAGTGGACCTCTCGTCCGCCTCTGGAATGTAGGGTTACTGCTGATTGTGAGTGATTTACCCAGAAATAAAAATATAACGCCTGAGATGGTCTGGAATTAAGTTAAAGAGTAATTTCTCTCTGATAATGATATTTTAAAGAGCGAGTGATAGTCTCAAATACAGCCTGCTAGTAGACCTTACCTGGTATCCTCTCATACTCTCGGAGGTCAAGGAGATGTCTGACGGAGAAAGGCTCGTTAATGTAAAGGAAGTTGGGGTTCTGATTAAAGAGCTGGGCCAGGAAGTTGGAACCAGTTCTGGAGCCTGCCAAGAGGATTACGAACTGTTTCCTGCCGGAAGTGGAGGTCACGTGACTGTCGTACACGTCTTGCTGGGAAGATGATGAAGTTAGGGTTCCTGTTTTATTTTATTGGAGCGATCTGGCCACTTCTGTCTAATGAATGGTGATTTAGTTTAATTCCTATTTCGTGTCAAAATTTCTGTTAAAATATAGTGTTCATCAGCTCTCCGGTCATCTTTCGGTTCTCGTTTAATAACCGTGCAAAATAAATGTATCACTGTAAAGATAATCAGGCGCACACTCGCGTATTATATGATGCTACATAAGGAAATAGCAAAACTTGTTGCTGATCTTAACTCAATTCTATGGTTACCGTGTCGACACCACGGAGTAAAAAGAAAGCAAGAAAAGGTTGGACTACTCACTACAGTGGTTTTAGCATGATGAAGGAAGTTGGTATGGGAGAGAATGACGTACGAGAGGATAAGAGCCAGTCCAGTCTGCAGGCATTCTTTAGCCCACTTGTTGGCTTGTCTCCGACCACTGATCGGTTATAAGCTGTTATATAGTGGTCTGATTTTCTGGGATTTTGATGAATAACAAGACGTTTTTAAGGAAAACAAGAAAAAGTCATCATTGTCAAATCTGACACAATGAAATAAGAGCTATGCAAGGATTCTAAATTTTAATCTAAACTTACCCCAGAAACATTTTGAGATTTCAAACAAATTAAAACGTTACTAATTAACAACACCAGCTGATGTCACGTTAAACTTAAAATTAATTTGACAACTACAAATAACAAATGATAACAATTAGTGAAACTGAACGTAATGGTACGATGTAGAAGATACAGAACGTTTGTTTAGATCTAAAGCGCTTATGAGTGCTTTAAATGTATAAATTAAAATACACATAAACTTGTTAACACGTGCACATAATAGAAAGGTGTAACAAAAGAAAAGGGAATTGAAGTTAAAGAATCATGTAAGGTGCGAGATGTACAAATTGCATCACTCTAAAAACATGAACAGCAACAAATAAGCATTTTAAAAGAAGGCTAATTAGGAATCTGCTTCCAGGTTATAAAGATCGAACTGTTAATTAAATACTAAAGGTGTTTAGCGTCCCGGTGTATCGACCTACCGCATTGGAAAACGTGTACGTTCTACAATAAGCGTGTACATACTGGATTGATGTGTGCCAGCTCAAGTGTGTAACTCTACACTTTGGGGTACTCAGTATTCTTGTGGTTTGTGGTAAACACGGATTTAAACTCGGGCTTATGAAAACAATCTGTTTGATAAATCAGTGATTATCAAAACTTGGATCTCTTCAGAACTTTCTTCAGAAACCTTCAGAGTAGAACGGCCTTAATGTGTCGGATTAAGCTCAGATTTTTACAGATTTAGAAGGGTGAGCAGTTTCTTTACTCTTAGATCGTTTGGAAGGCGGTGTGCCAATCCTGGACTTTACTCGGGGAAGTGGTGAAATAAGGTACTCGATCTGAAGTGGTTTAGTTTGTAGAAAATTATAGCACATTTTGGTTAGGAAAGGTAACGTTTAAAGCAAGCTGAAGCACAACTTACAAGGTGCTGTACAAGCAACACATTTTAACTTTAACAACTATTTTGGTTGAGAAGCAGTGTGTCCATTAGAGAGTTAGAGGTACCTTGTCATGCCAGGGGTTGAGCAAGGTCTCGCAAGGGTGCGGTACCTCCAACCCACTCTCATGCTTCACGTGACATATCCCATCCATCAGACTAAACTGACACACAATCCTACCAGTTCCTGCCACTGTGTTCTCTGCGGAGCTTGCATGCTGCAACACTGCGTCACGTCTCTTGAACGCTGTTCCGAGCCGCTTCCTCATTCCTTTTATATCCTCTCTGGGACCTCTTTTTACTGAAACTTGAAACATGAAATTCAAAACGAATTTTTCAAAGTCAGTATGGAAATTGGAACTAAGTGTATAAATAGACAACAATTTCTTTTATCAATACAAGATACCGAAACACCAGGAAGTATAATATGCGGTCTTACTTTTATCAATATGTTTGGTCAGGCTGTCGTATTCCTTTTCAGATAGAGTGGAGCTCTGAGGCTTGACAATACTGGCTTGACTGATGGCCTGACCAGACACAGTTTGGATGAGGGTCTGGTCTTTAGAGGAACCCCTCGCACTAAGGATAAAGCAGAACTTCTTCCAGAACGGGAGGAGTATGGTAATCATGTGGAGCACTGCATGGTAGAACAGACATCTGTTAAACCTGGAAAAGCGGTGGAATTGCTTTAGTTTGGAATACATAACTAAACTGGATTCAATGTAAATCTAATAATATGTACTGCTTATTAATTTATTTACTATTAAATGACAAAAAGCTACTGTGACAATTTCGGTTAAACAAAGCAAACAGAAATTTTCAAACACATTTGGCTCACTTTCTTGGGTCATCGAGTCGTTTCTCAATATCATCAATGATACGCTGTGGCAGGTTGACACAAACTTTAGGGGGGACACACGATCTTAGATAACAAGAAACTATAGCATCAGCTTTCTTGGTAAGCAGGAGTTCAGATTCCCTCAGCAACTTCCCTCTCTTACCATGACTCATACCACACTTGATGGAGATCCACCTGTTTATCTCCGTGAAGAACTCAACGTCACTTGACAGCCTGCGACACGTTTTATTTTGTCAGTTCAAACTAACTAGATTAATATTAATTATTTAATTATACAACGCTTCAGTTGCCCAACATGATCTATCACCACATGTCTTCGTTTTCATGACTGTTGCCTAGATACGAACCTTTCAACAAACACGGTAATGCCGTTAATGTTGGTCGCTACTCCGTGTTCCTTACTCCGTCGACCTTTCATCTCCTTCAATTTAGTGGCGGTCTTCTTCAAGAAAGACTTGAACTGGAGGAAAACAGATTGGTTTTCTAGGCCCCGCTGGAAGTTCATGAGATCGAAGGTGAAGTTTCCCCACAGGTAGCGTATATGAGCCCTGTAACAGAACCATGGTTAAACCCTGTTCCAACTTGCTCTAATGCAATCTATCCTACTAAAGATGAGAAAACCAAAAAACAAACAAATAGCTATCCAGAAACCTGTAATGTTTGCCGTAGCTAATGTTGGCATTTGGTGCCTCAGTGGTAGTTGCAGACAGAATAATTCTGGCGGACTTCTCATCGTTACAAGCGGTCTTATACCCGCTCCACCAGCGATCCTCCAGTAACTTACACACGAATGTTTGAGCGTTTGCCATCATGTTAGGACTGGGGGTGGTGTAGGGTGAACAAACCAGATAACTGATAGCATAAATATCAGCTGTTATCAAATAACTGATACCTACATCGTGACCAAAACATGTATCAGTACCGATAAGTGACAGTGAATGTTTACGAACGTGATTATCTATCAATAATTAATTAATTAATTATCTATCAATAATTTCTTACTCACGAAACATTCTTCTTCTCTGAAATCTCCGTAAGTTGAGGACAGATATCCGCATTAGCCTTCAGATAGTTCTTCATCACGCAGTTGCTGTTCCCCGAGTAGATATATTTGCGGTGGATTGAGTGCGCTTTCTCTTTCCTGGCTTTGAAGTTTGTGTACGACTTCATTATCTCAATCTGCCGAGTTAAACACTTAAAGCTGAGTTGTTAGCTACTATTATAACCATCTTCACCTGATTTTAGAGCATACCTCAACCCTGAAGTTCTCACAAAGATATTGATGACAAAGGACCGATACTAAATACTTGTCAGGTATTTAGCATAAATATGACAAGATATGACAGGCTTTATACTATAGGAAGGATGCTTAATGGCTATTATAGGCCCTATTATTCTTTGGGGTGCAAATGACGCTTTAAATGGTCAATGAGTATGGACATTTTGTCGTTCCTGCCTCCTGCATGGCAATGCTACTGAGATTGCTACAAACCCCTGCCTATTTAGAAATTAACTGTACCCGACTCCCCTCTAAATTCACTGTTTTGATTGCCTGAGACCGCTGCAGTCTGCACGCGTCGGATTATTTGTGAAATAACACATAATACAGAGTAAAAACAGGTGTACTATTAGAGCTCGTGGGCACAATTACCCTAACTAAAATGGTAGTTTTTAACGTAAAGGAATAACCAACAATTCCTCATGAAATCATTTGTACAGCTCTAATTTCAGTTCACTGGATCAACATTTTGTGTCACTACTTGATAGTGTTTCATTACTACATAATATATAGTATCAGTAATAGAACGATAAGTCCTGAATTCTTCTCGAAATTAACACTCATATATTTTCCCAGAAGCTAGGAGTATGTCACAGATCAAGGTTACAATGTTTGGAATTGCAAGCATTTTTTCTACTGTCGTCGGGATTCCAGGTAATCTGGTAGCATTTATCCACTTTGTTAAGGAAAAAGAAAAGATCAGCAGTTTTCTCTACCGCTGTATCAGTGCCAGTGACTTAGTGGTTTGCTTGTTGATAATACCAAAGATCGCTACCTCATTCAACCCCAGCAACCCGTGGGTTTTTGAAAATCAGTACTTTTGTGAAGCCTGGAACATTCTATGGAAGACCTCTTACAAGTTCTCTCTGTTTGCTGTTCTGATGTTATCAGCCGTAAGATCCTACTGTCTCATCTTCCCCTTCAACCCTATCAGAAGTAATCTTATAAAGATCCTGACAGTATCATACCTACTGATCCTGATCCTGGAGGAGATCCTCTTGAAAGTGTTCCTGAAGTTCGTGTCTCACTACGACATCAAGTTCGGCCACTGTCTCTGGCTCCTCCAGCTCCCAGACCTAGCTGACATGACCACCTTGATCCACCCTTATTCGGACCAGTTCAAAGTGCTGGTGTCTCTGTACTGGTATGTCCAGGTGACTGTGCCCATGTTAATGGTGATTATCACCTGCCTGATCACCTTGGTACACATGGTGGTAACAAGCAGGTCACAAGAAACATCTCGCATCAGAAACGGAGCCACGGGAACAGTCCTCATTATCACAGCTAGCTGCATCCTTTTCAACCTTCCTCACTGTCTTGTTAGAAGTCTGGACACCATCTCCATTCTCACTGAGTACCACTTCAAGTGGCATACTCGCCTCTCTCCGGCTACAACAGGGTTCCTCTACGCCTTCCTGGATGCTCCTGTGTTCGCTCTCAACGCTGCAGGGAACCCCCTCATATATATTTGGAGGATGAAGGAGCTGAGGACCTGGTTGGGTGGAGCACTGACCAGTTTTACTAAACCTAAACACCCAGTCTCTGGTAATGACAAACAGTACTGGAAAATGGGGCAACGCAAGAGAGGAACGTCTACAAAAACCAAGTCTTCAAAGGTCTGATTAGACTACTTAGTCTTTACTCCTGGAAAAGATCTCAAACATGTTCCATCAGCAACCCTCTCTGAATTTGGGAAATATAAACTTGTTAATTAACTGACCTGATGCCAAAAGTTGATAAGAGGAGCCTCGTTTTCATCCGCTAAATTCATCTCCAGAAACTTCATGAACATAGCAAAAGACTTGGGATCTGAGAGAACTTGCTTGAAGCTGCTAGGATAAGGGCGGTTCAGATGACTCCCTTTACGGTCTTTATCATTGATACCTGGTAAAAGTGCAACTTTGTAGGACCAGTAAGTCATTGTAGAAACAGTGCAAACTGCAAACACCAGAACACTACCAAATACAGGACTTCAAATCAAAACCCCCATAGCCATAGTTCAGAATTCAGCTATAAAACATTGATGAGCATTATGGTTTAGAACCTACAAGTTAGTCTTGTAATTTAATTTGAAATTAATTAACTTACAAGTAACGCTCGTGTTGCTTTCTTTCCCTGAAAGCATACTCATTTGGGACATGCCCCCGAATATGCTACTATTCCTACTGTCACTCCTATTTAAAAGGTTGGGCTTTATCAACCTCGTTCTCTTTTTTACTGGAGACGCCCTACAATCTTGCAGCTAGAATACAATTTATTTTATAATATGTTAATAATGGATAGCGTTTTCGATATGTATTAAGAAGTGAATTGTATTATTTTTAGCTTGAAGAACTCTAATATTTTATCTCAAGTCCCCTTTATCTCCCCTTATCTTCCCTTATCTCACCGTGGGTAGATTAGCTTGAGACTCTGTCATAAGAGTACTCCTTGGGCGGATACCCCCCCTCCGATCTTTCATATCGAACTTATCGTAAGAGAGAGATTCTTCATCGCAACAACACCCTATTGACTTGGTCGTGGTCTGCATAGGTGGGAAGTACACCTCAGCAGGTCTGTAACCAGAAACTTCTAGAGCAAACAGAGACAACCACACCTGCAAATAGAAATCAATTAATGGGGTGGATCAATTTAGCAATCCAGCTTAGCATAAAATGGATCACAGATTAGAAAATAATTACTCTAGATAAAACGAATATGAAACTGATTAAGATTTTTCCTTGCTTTGAGCATGTCCACAGCATAGCGAAAGTGTTTTCCACTTTCACAGAATATATTGGTCGACATTTATTACTCGTTTGTTCCACAGGATAATAGCTTGCTAAAGTAATTTTCTTTGAAGAAGAGCAACATGTTTTACTTCCGGGAACATCTAGGAACCAGTTCCTCATATCTAACAGTTATCCCGGGTGTCCTTATTAGTTGGATGAACCATTTCTGTAAGTCCAATGAGACCAACAGTTCCCCCTAGAAAGATGTACTGCAGTGTATGATTCAAAAGGGTGTAATCCATCCGGTTTTCCTTCCTCCGACCACGTAATCTGCGTACTATCCTCTTACAACATGCCAACAGCCAGTTATTACTCTTCACTCTGGTCCTGTAGTGCTACTGTCTCTTCTCTTCCTATCCATACTCTCAACCGTTTCCTCTCTCTTCGATCATACCGCCTGTTTTTCAAAACAGTAGACAGTATCCTTCTTCCTAAGACAGAACGCAGCTAGGCCTCAAACACTGTGAGTATCAACTGTTCGTTTCTGAGACAGTAATGAATCAGTGTTCAAAATCAGCAGACAGTGGTAATCCTATCTCTCCTTGATCTCACATGAACGAAGTCTCTTCACAGTGCGTGGTTCCTTATTATGAGACAGTAACGTCACTCTATGTTTCTTTACAACTTCTCCGCGATTTTTCCTCGAGCACATACATCGCCAACTATTCTTTACAAAAGTAGATACACCGATGTAACTTGGTCACTAGAGATGTAACGATAGTTCTTTAAAACGGTTGACGACAGTGTTTTACCTTCTCTCTGAGAACACTACGGACAGTCTATTAAGAAAGTAGACGTGGTTTCCTGCCATTCACTGAGAAAACACTAAGCCGAGTTAGTCCGAAACAGTAGGACCGTGGCTCCCTTCTCCCCCTTGAAAATAACATAGTTATCTTTAAAAACGTAACTCCAAAATGGTTTGTTATTGAAATATAACACTTGTTCTTTCAAAACAGTAGACAATCAGCTTTTTTTCGAGAAAGTCCCTAATTCTACTTCAAACGCTAGCCAGTGGTATCCTTCACTAGAACAGTAAGCATAGTCTTCAAAACAGTAGCCAGGGTTTCTTATCCTTGCAGATGTCTAACGCACTTTTCTAAAACAGTAGACCAGTGGTTTCCTTCTCCTGAGAACAGTAACGCACTAGTTCTCTTCAAAACAGTAGACCAGTGGTTTCCTTCTCCTGAGAACAGTAACGCACTAGTTCTCTTCAAAACAGTAGACCAGTGGTTTCCTTCTCCTGAGAACAGTAAAAGCACTAGTTCTCTTCAAAACAGTAGACCACCGGTTTCCTTCTCCTGAGAACAGTAGTGCAACAAATACCAATTCTCCCCGAAACAGTAAAGCATTTAAAGTGATTCAGTGAACCGTTTCCTTATCCTGTGGATAACTTGGAGCAACAGATTCCTTCTCCTGAAGACAATGTTTCACGCCTAGAACACTTACGGAATTTAATTGAGTTAAGTGCCCTCCCGGTAATTTTGACTCTTCTTAACAGTATCATGCTCGTTCCTGTCTCCAGAATGGTTGTAAGGTAGAACGCGAGCACCCTAGCCTCAAGATAACAATGTCAATAACTTTCTCTAGACTTCTACAGTTCTACAGTTCTACAGTTCCATAGGTATACAAATGTAAATAAACCTCTTTAGCTTACATTTAAGTAAACCACCTCTTCTATCATACGTTTGGGACTGTTTCTTGGATTACTTGGGAAGGCAAAAACATTAATATTTCTTTAAAATTTTACGGTATTGTGGCAGTTTTTTCGGTAATTTCTAGTGAATTTTTATACCGATAAAAATATGTTTTATCTAGATAAACAGATAAAATTTTTTAACGAATTATCGGAGATAATTATCGGTAAAGATTATCGGAGTGGATAGCCTAATCCAGCTTATAATAAAAGGGAAAGTTGCAAATAAAATACGGATCACTAGATTTGCAGCAAATACATACCCCCTCTGACTTAGGAGCGAAGATGAACTGATTGGTAAGATCTCTTTCCACTTCCTCGCTTAGAGCATCTTCGTCCACAGCAGTAGCAGATAAGGCTGTTTTACGGACCCTGTGTCTGCAAGTAGTATGTTTGGAGGGAGCACAGTTTAACAGCATCCGTTTGTCGTCCCACAGGATATACTTCAAGACATGTTCCCTCAAAACTGTGAAGTTGTGCTCTTGAAGAAGAGCAAACCAACTGTCATTTACATTCCGACTCTTGAACATCTCTCTAAGGACAACCATTACCTCAATATCTATATCCAGTTTATCTGGGGTGTCCAAGTAGTTTTTAGCGATGAACCTCATTTCTATGTAAGGTTCCAGATGAGCCTCCAACAGATCCCCACTAAGAGATGCGAGGTAGTAATGGAAGTTGGGCAGAAGATGGGGGCTGTCTAAGCCTCCCCAGCCTCCAGCGTTGGTGATCTCCTCTGCTCTCCGACCAGCGTGGGAGGTTCCTGCTGTGGACCTGATCCTCTCTATACGCTGCCAACAGTCCAAGTTATTGAGAGCTACTTCACTCTGGTCCTGGTGAGCACTGGCTCTCTCCTCTTCCTCATCCTCATCCTCTTCCTCATCCTCATCCTCTCTCTTTTCGCTCTCCGCCTTGTGGGTATAACAATAACTAGACAGAAAATCCTTCAGAGGGTTTCCTATTAGACAGGACGCAGCTAAGGCACCGAGAATCCACTTCCGAGTATTCAACTGTTCGTTAGTAGGACGAGTAATGAGATCAGGGTTAACAAGTTCCAGCAGCAGATAAGGGTCCCAAATACCAGTATCATCTCCATTTATTGATCTCACATTGGAACGGAATGTGCTGCTTGACGATCCTGGCGAGGTCCGTTTAGTTAAGGTAGGTAGGACCAGTAACAGCGGGTCACTTTTCTTACTTTTTTCTTTATCAACTTCCTCCGCAATTTTTGGCAGCTCGAGCACAACATCGTCCTCGTCTGAGATCTCATTCTCAGCAATAGAAGGTGATGAGGATATTACACCGACTGGGGGTAACTTTAGGTCAGGACTAGAGCATGCTAACGGAGAGCTACGTTTAATGGACGGGTGTTTTTGACGGTACGAGTGTTCTTGACCTTGACATTCTTCTGAGAACACTCGGGACAGCTATTGAAGAAATACTGGTGTTGTCCTGCCAGTTCATCTTGAAATCCACACCTAAAGGCTCGAGTGTAGGGTAACCAGAACCACATTGGGTGACGGTCGTGGACCTCCGCTGATCCATCCCTCCTCTGAAATAACATCAGTTAGTTCATGAGTAGATAACTGTAACTCTCGGCAAGATGACGTGGTTGAGTGTAATTATACCTTTGTTCTTTACTTACACAACAATAGGACGGAAATCAAGCAATTTTAAGTTCGGCAAATCCCTTCAATTATACCAAACTGTATCACTATAGGCAGAGCAGGATGAAAGTGATACAACAATCAACAATATATAGGCAGAGCAACAATGAGAGTCACGCCCAGATAAAACTCAAACACTTTTGCGTAATGATTTTTGTTGTGTTGCTGAATCTGAGCCTTTTTGGCAGTGTGCGGACGGATAATGTAGAAACCTGCACCCATCCGGCAACTTTGCAACCACAGAAAACAGCCACTAACCACAGCTCTGCTGAGGCCGACAGGAGGATATTTAAATCCAGTGGGGGTCGTGACGCTTTCCAGAAATACACGTCTGCCGGACAAAAATCAAGTCTGGGCCTCCACGAAGCAGTATGCTACAACTACACAGAATCCAGTAAAGGTTGGACCAAGTTTCTGATAGAGTTGGTCAAGATGGAGGAGGTTTATCCTATCGTGGAGAGTTACGACTTCTCCATTCCCAAAGTAGAAACACGTTGCTGGTGCGACTGTCCGGGAGGGAGGGACTACTGCAACTCGGGAAAACACCAATGTCAGGAACCTTGTGTGTCCTGGTTTAAAGATGATCAGACTGTGGATGGCTGCTCAATAACACTGGGGCGGAGTCAGCTGTGCTGTACAGCTGAGTTGTATGGGATGGCAGGACCGGAAATACCACAACTTCTCCCAAATCAGACTCACTTCACTGCAGTCAAACTGGGGATACCTAGTCTTGTGGCGACTATATCTCAAAAGGGTTACAACTACACGGATGGTACTTCCGTGGAACTGTTCAGTGATATCCGGCAAGTGAAACTGGAGAAACACCATCTGCTGGAAGAGAAGTTAAGGATTGTGCTGCACCTTGATATGGGCAGTGTCTCGCACAAGATCCTGGAGAACGCGTGGTATTTTATGGTTCCTGGACATCCCATTCCTAAGTTATACACAGGATGTGATATAAATGGTAAAGACGAATGGGATGTTGAGAAATTAGGGTGGTTCCGACCAAACGGGACTGGATATGAATTTGACAAGTCGAGGTTAGCATCAGCAATATCAGGGGAAGTTAAGAGTTGCGGGGACCAGAGGTTGGATAACTTCCAGCTTGACGCTCTCTACACTAATGAGTTCCCAGGAGATGCCTATGATCTTAAGGAGGACTGGGAAAGGGAGGGAAAGTACGAGATAAAAGATAACTCAGTTGTGATAGAAAGAACGGTCTCTGAAAGGATAGAGGTCACCATGACGCTCAAGGATAACCAGGACATCATTCTCCCTGCTGGCAATTCTAGTGTGCAAAACTTTGATGCGGAAATCACAGTAAGTCAAGATGGTTTAGTGTACCTAACGATCACCTTGTACGAGGCAGAGGGAACTCTGGAAGGAAGATACTACTCCGATAACTCCTCCACCAGCGATGGAGAGAGCAGAGGTTTCACCATCTTCATCCCTGACGGACCGCAGAATGGTCTAAAGAAACAGGTTCGATTGGTAAGGCGATGTGCCGGGTTTTCCGCCCAGGTTTGCCTCAGACCGTGGTCTCTTGACATTGGAAAATACAAGTTTATATGCAGGACGGCGTATTGCGAAACAGAGCCAGAGACATACCGACCAAACCCTAGCACCATTAAATCGTTCCTTCCTGTAAAACTAGAAAGCTGGTATAAGCTATTCAGCCCGGGAGAGTGGTTCAACGGAATAAACTCAACACTTGAACTGGTTTTAATGTTGGCTGTTTTGTTTGGTATATTCCTTTTTATTTTTACAGTTTTAAAATTGGGACTAAAGTTGATGGGAGGGCGATGAAGGAGTTAGAATTATCTAAATAAAGTATTGAATGTGATTGCAATAAAATGATTTCTATATCTACCTTCTGCCATATATTATATTCGTTTAACTGTAGAATATCTTAAATCATTACTAAAACATCCGCCAAATGCTTCGCCCATCATTGTTCCATGACGTATGAATGGGTTTGGAAGGACATAATGTGTGATCAAAGGACTACAATGAGCTAACAATTGACGAGTTGCCACGTGAGGGGGAATATTCGCCCATTATACCAAAAAGTAAAATTCAAGAGCATGCGGAATGTCAACACCTTCCCTGGTCCATTCGTCCGTAATGATTTACATATTGTTTGTCCTCCTGCTTTTCGCACGGAAATCGTACACAAACAATGCGTCTAGTTGTCATCATGTGGCCCGTAATTCCACAGACATTGTGCTTCAGCAGGGCCTGTCTGAACCTCTTAGGGAAGCATATAGATCAAATAATAGGAACCATTTTAACGGGACATTAAACAGTCTGGACACATTCATCACCAAACGGATCAGTCTTAAGCTTGGAGAATGTATTTCTTACTTTAATAGAGTGGTGGCAAGTGAATTTAAAATCAGACTGCTCGATATGAAAGAGGTTTATCCCATCATTGAGTCGTACAACTTCTCCATTCCCAAAGTAGAAACACGTTGCTGGTGCGACTGTCCGGGAGGGAGGGACTACTGCAACTCGGGAAAACACCAATGTCAGGAACCTTGTGTGTCCTTTTACGCTTATGGCCAATCAAATGCGGGATGCTCAATTCAGAACTACGGGAGGAGTCAAATGTGCTGCACTTCCGAACTAGAATCTGGAGTTCAGATGACAGCAGTGAAACTGGGAAAACCGTATTTCCAGGCGACTTTTCAAAATGAATTCTTCCAAAATGAAACGTTTAAAGTTATTTCTGATGAACGGACTTTATCTCGAGCACTTGTAAAACCGACTTGGTATTTCAAGTATAATTCCACGCTCTTAAGCGCTAATATAAATTCATTAGAGGAATGGAACGTTAATGAGGTAGGTTGGTACAGAAACAACAACTTCAACACTGCTCTCCTTACTTCTAAACTGCAGGGCAGTGTTCACAATTGTGGTAATCAGAATATGTCTTTCTATATGGACGCTGTGCACACAACCCTGCTTCCATCAGATGCCCTTAATATGACACAAGTACTAGAATCCGATGGAGGGTACAAGTTACTGGAGGGGCGAGTGGAGCTAACAAGATATAATCTGCCAGACCTGGTGGTTTATCTCGACCAGGAGGGAGTTCTCAGAGTTAAGGGATTCAGTCAGTTTGGTCATCAGGCTCAATCACAATCTGTCGGTAAACGAATTTTTCTCACAAAGATTTCCGAGACAAATTTCAGTACAGTAGATCTGCCAAACTGGACGGAATATTTTAGTCCTCTGGAATGGGCGAACGGGATCACATCCAGCCTGGAGGTAATTATTATGTTGATTGGAGTCAACTCGGGCATCGTAGCCATCTGGCTTTTAAATAAGTTTCTTTCGCGTTTAATTTTGTTTATAAAAGTTGTACTGCTAGGTTTTAACGTAACAGAAAACGCTTTTCACAATTCTGGCATTCCATAGTGTATTCAACTGGTTGTGGAGACAGTAAATGCTTTATAAATTATCAAATTAGTGTGCACAATTTATACATAGGTTATTTCCCAAATAGTATTCCGGCAGAGTTTATTAAGGGTTAGAGGTTGTACGGTGTCTCTATTTCGTACTGTGCTTTGTGCTTATGCTTTATGCTTTATGCTTTATGCTTTATGCTACATGCTACATGCTACATGCTACATGCTAGATGCTATATGCTATATGCTATATGCTATATGCTATATGCTATATGCTATATGCTATATGCTATATGCTATATGCTATATGCTATATGCTATATGCTATATGCTATATGCTATATGCTATATGCTATATGCTATATGCTATATGCTACATAATTGATAATAATTGCAAGCTAGACTTTATTCTTTTATGAACAATTGCGAATATTTGATTACTTTCTGCAGCAAGCATTATAAGGCCTACGCCACTTATTATCGAATATTTTACAAATCTTGTGTCTCAATTACTTGACTTGTTAACTATTATCAAATGAACGTCACAAATTGGCATGATCACCTAAAAGAGACTGTTGAGAAACATGTTTATAACAAACTGACCTGCCAGCTAAAAGAAACTGCTGAGAAAACATGTTTATAACAAACTGACCTGCCAGCTAAAAGAGACTGCTGAGAAAACATGTTTATAACAAACTGACCTGCCAGCTAAAAGAGACTGCTGAGAAAACATGTTTATAACAAACTGACCTGCCAGCTAAAAGAGACTGCTGAGAAAACATGTTTATAACATACCAACCTGCCAGCTAAAAGAGACTGCTGAGAAAACATGTTTATAACAAACTGACCTGCCAGCTAAAAGAGACTGCTGAGAAAACATGTTTATAACAAACTGACCTGCCAGCTAAAAGAGACTGCTGAGAAAACATGTTTATAACAAACTGACCTGCCAGCTAAAAGAGACTGCAGAGAAAACATGTTTATAACAAACTGACCTGCCAGCTAAAAGAGACTGCAGAGAAACATGTTTATAACAAACTGACCTGCCAGCTAAAAGAGACTGCTGAGAAAACATGTTTATAACAAACTGACCTGCCAGCTAAAAGAGACTGCTGAGAAAACATGTTTATAACAAACTGACCTGCCAGCTAAAAGAGACTGCTGAGAAAACATGTTTACAACATACCAACCTGCCAGCTAAAAGAGACTGCTGAGAAAACATGTTTATAACATACCAACCTGCCAGCTAAAAGAGACTGCTGAGAAAACATGTTTATAACAAACTGACCTGCCAGCTAAAAGAGACTGCTGAGAAAACATGTTTATAACAAACTGACCTGCCAGCTAAAAGAGACTGCTGAGAAAACATGTTTATAACAAACTGACCTGCCAGCTAAAAGAGACTGCAGAGAAAACATGTTTATAACAAACTGACCTGCCAGCTAAAAGAGACTGCAGAGAAACATGTTTATAACAAACTGACCTGCCAGCTAAAAGAGACTGCTGAGAAAACATGTTTATAACAAACTGACCTGCCAGCTAAAAGAGACTGCTGAGAAAACATGTTTATAACAAACTGACCTGCCAGCTAAAAGAGACTGCTGAGAAAACATGTTTACAACATACCAACCTGCCAGCTAAAAGAGACTGCTGAGAAAACATGTTTCCCATCCCCTCCCCGAGGGTACTGGGACGTGGCATCATGCTCTTCTTCCGAGCTTGTTCGAATAGTGTGTACTTCTGAAAAGGGAGTTTGATGGTTTACCGTCATGATATTATCGGATTAAATTTTAAAGAATTTAATGTTTCTTTCGTTTGATGGATAGTAGGGACATATCGTTATTCTCGTCACAAGAATTGTCCGTAAACCATGTTTACAAAAAACATGTTAAACATTCGTCTTTCTCGCCATCGATACACCATTTTACACTTTGAGTAACGTTAACTGGTTTTGAAGGCGATATAAAATTACTGGAGTAAGTCAAAATATTATTTCTGTTACAAGATTCTCAGCACCTAATAACTCGGGTATATTATGTTCTTTCTTTCTCGCTCTGTTAGTAATTTGCTTAAAAAAAACCCAATAAAGCTGTTTTCACACTTTTCAAACACCCCTGTGTCCAGCGTTAGCGAGCATCATGTACTGTACAGGACGCAGGTATCAAAGCTTTAATGATCACGTTAGAACACGCAAATTGAAAAATGGTATTGAACAGAATTAATTGGTTCATGATCGCTTGCGTTTATAAGATCTTACTATTTGCTTTGCAAGATAACTCTTACCTTGAGTGCTTTCTTTTCTTTACGTTTTGCATTGACGCCTTTCTTTGACAGGTCCAAATTCCAGATTGAAGACATGTCTGAATTAGGCAAGTTTCCTGTGAGGTAGAGGATGATTACAGCTTTTAAAGGTTTTTTAATGACTACATTTTAGTATGTAACTGGATAAGAAAAGTACCACTTTTAACTATTTAGATAATTGATTGATTCTGATTTTGATACCTTCTTAACTCTACAAATGAGGCGTGATTGATTAGGATAATAGTATCTACATCTGTATGACGAAGACTGTGATGGAAGCTGTAACATTAATTTCGACCGAGGAAGGCCCAATGTGACAGTGTACTACATTCAACTATCAGATTATCTGGTTCTCCATTTTGACTATTTAAGGGATGATCTCTACCGTAAACTAGCTCATTACTGGCTCCGGACCTCAATACGTGTTTTTGTTAAAGCAAACCGATTATGCATTTGCCATATCGTCAATCAATACATGTGCCATATTGTCAATCAATACATGTGTCATATTGTCAATCAACCACGACAGAAGGAATCGATAACGATTAACGATTATTCTGTATTTTATTTATTTGAAAAACTCCAGAATGGCACACAGGCTTATATTAGATCTTACAGTGCTTAATCAAATTAAGGGAATTATGTGGTTGGGTGTCTCTCTTAGTTACTGTTAGCGGAAATTAATCGTATTTTGCCTTGGTCACATTCATTTTCCTCTGTGTTCTGGTGATCTCGTGAAACTCTGCTGTGTGGTTAGTAATATTCCCGGGAGAGAAGTTGTTTTCTGGTTGATTTAAAAGTTCAACATAGCTTTGCAGTATGTCAAGTCATCAGAGCTGCAATAAGTGGCTGGTTTAGCACAAACCAGTCAACTGGCAAACGGGCTTCGATTTATTGAATTTCTACAGATGAGAATTACGTAAACGTGCGTCACCTTCATGCTATCTTATTTGCAGACGAAAATAATGCGAGAGATCATGCCCAGATGTAAGAATATTACTTAGTATTTCTGTGGCTACCCACTTATAGCGCAGTGCTTCTTGTACTGGGCCAACAAAAATGTTCTTTGTCG
This sequence comes from Bolinopsis microptera, assembly GCF_026151205.1. Lineage (NCBI taxonomy): Eukaryota > Metazoa > Ctenophora > Tentaculata > Lobata > Bolinopsidae > Bolinopsis > Bolinopsis microptera. The sequence goes on along the minus strand of NC_087072.1, from coordinate 11,469,332 downwards.
AAAATTTGTTATCTTATGATACATTTCGGTTTTATCTCTCAAACGAATAGCTACGGCCCGGCCCGCCCCCCAATAAAATTAGAGCATGCAGAACGGATGTAGCAATAATATTCACATAACAGATGTAACAATATTATTCACATAATCCATTTAGAGCGCCTGTGGATATTGCATATTATCTCTGTAGTCATATTTACATACAATTTACTTATACATTTGACTTGTACATTTGACTTGTACATTTGACTTGTACATTTGACTTGTACATTTGACTCACATAGTCGAGTTTAACATTTTACCTGTATACCAGTGTACAAGTTTACCGTTGTATTACGTTTTGCAGTATTTAAGGCGTATTATAGTAGTACTACTACTAGTAGCGGTGCCGGTATAGTAGTGGCTGTTTCATGTTTAATGTTTGTCGTGTTGTGAGACCCTAAGAATGCTAGCCGTTTTCTCCGTATGATAATAATAATATAGGTAGGTACAACTGCCAATGAGTTCTTGTACCAAGTACCTACGTATAATATTTGGCGGGCAGTCTTACCTTGTAGTCTTAAACACCCTAATTCTAATAATCTGTCTCGCGGTGTGATGGAACTATGTCATGTAGCCCCTTTGAACGGTGTCTCTTATCACATTTGCGGCTTCTTTTTATATTTTAGTATTCTGTTGATTTGAATATTGCAGCCAACTAGTTACGGTTAGCCACATTGATGTTTCGCTAGTGAGAGCTTGTGTATTGTGCAATGTATAGTGCATAACGTTAGTAAACAATGTATATTGTATACTGTACCCAGTATCTAGTAATTAGTTCTGGTGCGTTGCTGGCGATGTATATCCCGGTATTGTAGCAAATGTAGTTGTCTTTTAACTTAACAACAACATGATTGACTCCAGCTCGCCACTATATATTATCAAGAAAGGTTTAGTCTATTTAAAGCATTAAGTTACATGGCTCCGTAGAAATTGCGGGTAATATTACACTTACTTAACATTTAAGCCTTGTAAAGAACGTGGTAAAAAGTGGCAATATGAGCTGACGTGAGTTCCCACATGATGTTATGTGTTGTCCTGGATGATAGTGCTATTGTATTTGTACTTTGCGCTCTCTGTAGCATTTCTGTTAGAGTCGTGGAGATTATTTATTTTCATTCTATATTTATTGTTCAAGTTTCTAATTTATCTTGTGAACGTTGTTCAGGTTGTGATGATTAATTAGAATGAGATGGTTAAGACTGGTGGGTGCAGTAGCAGTATGTCTGCTGACTGTGTACCTCACCCCCCTCCTCTCACCCCTCCTCTCACCCCTCCCTCCCCTCCCTCCTGGTACTGTAGTCCTCATATGTGGAGCTAGTAGTGGTATCGGTGAGGAGCTGGCCTACCAACTAGCTGGACAGCAAGCTAACTTAGTCCTTGTAGCCAGGACCAGAGACAAGTTACTCAGGGTTCAGGAAGGGGCCCTGGCAAGGGGGGCAGCTAACGTTGAGATTATTCAGTTTGATTTATCTAATGCAGCTGATAGTGCTGTTGTAGTTGAGAGAACTATCGAGAGGTTCGGTAAACTAGACTACCTGGTGTTGAACCACGCAGCCATGTTTTACGGCGCATTTCTGGCCTTCCCCTACCAACAAGAACAAGAGTTCATAGAGAAAGTGTTCAGAGTGAATGTGTTGAGTCAGATACAGATAACAGTAAGTGCACTGCCGTACTTGGAAGCAAGCTCTGGTCACGTGTTTGTCACATCCTCTATAGCTGGGGAGCTACCTTTTACCTACGGTATCCACCTCTATTCCTCCTCAAAACACGCTCTTAACGGCTTCTTCTACAGTCTACAACAAGAACTGTTAGCAAGAGAGTCTCCAGTGTCACTGACTATAGGAGCTCTGGGTCCTATCTGGACTGGAGACATGGAGTTGCTGATGAAGGACGATGTGTTGCCAGTAAAGAGTGTGAGTGGTAGTGTGGAGGACTGTGCGGGGGGTATTGTTCAGGCTTACTTCACAAGACCTTCCACCTGGACCTTCCCTAAACCTGCTAACTATCTCATGAGGGCTATGTGGTATTTCATCCCCACCTCGCTCTTTCATAAACTCATGATTTATCAGGGGAGATACCTGGCTCGCAGGGTTATGGGTATGTGGAGAAGGTGGCAGATTGGAACTTGAAGGCGGGGATTGCCAAACAAAACCGTTTTCAGGAGGGGTATTATAAAAAGTCTACAGATGAAAGTTGATAGCCAAGTAACGTTACTTAACCGGCTTTCCTATCGATAATTTTTGTCTATCTTGTGAAAGGAATCGGAACCAGATATCCCTGAGCCAAAAATTGTGATTCAAGAACTAAGAGAAGGGACTATAATATAAGTTATGAAATTAAACCACACCTACCTTGTGCTATTTGAGATTGCTGTGCTTGTATCCGCTCCCCAATAGACTCGAAGTCGTTAGGAGCTTGTCCAGAGAAGCCAATCAATTTGACTGGTTCTGGAGCCGGAGCCTTGTGGTCAATCCCCCAGATCAGATGTGACTGAAAAAGAAACAACAGCAATGAAAACCATAATTTAATTTTCAGTATTCGTTCAGTGTTTGCTGGTGAAAAATTATTACTTTATAGATCTTTTGAAATTGATTTATGTCCAATGTTTTTATATGATAATTTGATTGATTTGATAAACATACCTTGCATTGTCTCTGTGAACATGGTCTGCTATCAGTGTAGGGCGACCCATTTCGAGTAAAGTACCGAGGAATCCAGTAGTTCCTTAGAAATGTCATTACCTGAAATTGAACGCAATCAAGTATTTTACCCCTGACATGGCCTTCACAACGTGCACACTCAACTATGCCCTGCTACTAGAATAGTTTGGGTGTTAAAAGATTAATGGCTGTCCAGAAATCGCTCCTTTTAAAAAAGAGATGCGTCAGAAATTCGGTAGTATTTCATTGAATTTAAGATACAATCATTGCAGGTTTTCTGGAAAAACCGTTCAGAAATCATTAATTGTAAATACGTTTACGTATTTGCATATTGTTTAGAAACTCTACGTATCACTGAAGTGTGTACCTCTTCCTGCGCTGTTTTGAGGAGAAATCCCACTATTTCGAAATTCTTTATTTTATCGACCTCCTTCTTCTTGATCCGTTCCAGCAGGGGCACTCCATGTACCATCACCTCTACAATACTAGAAACCGGTTCCTTCTCTATCTTACCCATGATTCCTTCTCTGATCGTTTCCGGTAATTCGAATCTTGAACCGTACTGGAGAAGTTGGTATAGTATTATAGAACTGCAGTAATGGGTAACAACAGATGGCATTAGCCATTATCTGAAGAGCACGAATATTCCATATGGAATTACACGTGTGTTAGCTTCAGGATATTCTCAGTAGAGATATGAAATTGCACGGACTTGTCTGACTTAATAATTCTAACCTTAAGATAAAGTATCTCTATGGCGTTAAAACATTCTTTTCTAGATTTATCATCGCTCAGAAGTTGAAATCTCTCACAATCCATCCAGAAAGAAACAAGTTTGGCAAGGTCCCGACTGGCAAGGAATATTCTGAAACGGTTGACCCCAATCGGTCCCTTCAACTCCAGCACTAGATGAAGAGATCTCCCGTCAAATGACAAATCTGAAATAAATAAACATTTATCTATTTCTTAGCCAATAATGATGAGTTAGGCGTGAAAACTATACTTCCCGCATTTTTTTGTGCATAAAAAGACTTTTCTGAAAAGACAAAAGGTGCTGAATAGAAGCAGAGAGATAAAACAGACCGTGTAATAGCTCGTAACTAAACCGATACTCCAAGTACAGGGAGCTCTTCAGAAAATAAGGGAGGCGATTCACAACAATCCACGAGGTCACCATCCCGTGATCAATTCTGAATTTTCTTCTCTTCAGGGGCGGATCGAGGGAGAATTGTCGCAGACCTGTTTGATAGGTCATCCGCCTGACAAAAATTGGGCCAGGTTCATATTTTATATTATTTTAAGCTTACTCTCACCAGAGCTCTTCATTTTGTGCTTACAAAATTGACGATTTAGTCAAAGATATAAACGATCATAGTTCATACCCAAAGTAAAAGGGAGCTTTTTATATACATATCAGCTATACATATATATATGTGATAAATGGATACCAGTTCGTCGATTTAATGGATTGATCAGGTTTCTATGGACTTTATAATAATAGATCGCTGTGTTAATCATGTGACACGCACTGAATCACCATGTGTATAAAGAATGGGTCATTGCAACAACAATTTGACAAGCTTAGAATTATTGTAATCATAAAGGTCCTACCTTCCAAAGATGGGTAAGTTAAGGAAGAGGTTCATGTAGTTAAAGAAAATTTCACATTCCATCATCCCATAGAAATCGTTGAGATCTTTTAGACTCACAGAACCAGGAAACAGTGGTACAGGATCTAAATGATTCTCCAACTCAGGGTCTAATGTTAGGATCTCGTGGAGATTGTCGTCTAGGACCTGCAGGAGAGTCCCTGGGTCTGACTTTAATAAAGTCCCGAGTGACAGTTCGGAGACGTTTGAGAAAGCTTTGGTTGGGGAAAACAGATAGCTGTCTCTATCATCAGGACTAGGCATTTTAGTGGGGCTTAACATATTGTGAGGACTGGCAGACTTTTTAGATCTGTTGTTTACAGCTGTAACAAAGTTTGAAGGGTGTTAGATTAGCTGTCTGCAGCTGCATAGCACCTATATCTGCTCAGTGGGTGAATCAGAGAGTGCATCTGCAAACCGGGAACAGATGCAAAGACATTAAAATAATAATGTCAAAACATTAAAATAATATCAAACAAATAGGATTATATATTTACCTCCGTCAGCCATAGCGGTTTCAGATTGCGTAGCACCAAGAAACTGTCGGTACACACTGCACTAAATACTGAAATTTGACGAATCTCACTGCACGTGCTATTTTATAGTAGGCGCTTGGAAACCACAACGTTATTCCATAGCAACTATCAGTTTGAAGAAAGAAGCCTTAAGCTTTCATTGGAAGCAGTGATAAATGCATAGTTAAGAAAACATTAATTATAAGATCGAATTCAAAACAATGATCATATGACAGAATCCCCATAACAAGATCTGACATAACAAACTTCTTTTATAAATGAATGTAAAAGGTAAATATCGAGCCTATAACAATATAAATTATAAAACTCTGTCTCCGTGAAAAATTGCCGAAGAAAATACTGTCATTGTGTATAACTTAACATCACTCCTATCATATAAACTCAGTTTTGATTTTCGACTGACAGTCGGCCGTGATAAACTTGAGCGAAAAGGACTCCGATGATTGTTGTAACAGCTCCAAATGCCACATTCTGGTAGATTCGGTGAAACTCTTTCTTAATGAACCAGTTGCTGTAGAACGCCAAACCTGTTAAATAGAAAGTTGATATTTAACTAACAGTGACTGAATTCAGTTGAGTTAAATCTGTAAAGCGAATCACAATCGAAGGAAAATTTAACCGCGAATCGATGAATCAAATATAAGAGCATGCAATTGCGCGCCTGACTGCGCGCTAAAATGCCACGTGGTTTGAGCGCCATTAAATCATTAAACATAACTCCGCGTAATCCATAAAAATTTTCAGTAGACCGTTTTGATATTTACCCGGAAGACGTGTTCACAATTTTCGTGGCACAGCCCCTATCTTGTAATTCGCTAATTATCGACCTATGGTAACTATGATTGAACAACTATGATTGAAATTGACTATCGAGAATTGAGCAAGTAATTAGCTCAGATAAAGATGGGGGCAAGCTGCGTCACCATTTCAGTAAAAACCCCTAATTTTCTTAAGATGGTTTACTTTACGATCTATCATCTAATATTATTGGTTTACCTTCATAGCAACTACCAGTGGCGTAACGAAAGGCCCTGCTGACCCCGCTGTGCAGGGGGGCGCCGTCTTAGGGGGGCGCCAAATCGTCGTTTGAATGTGGGACAATTTCGAAAACTTAACTAAAGTACTAGCAAAACTGCGCGTTTTGCTCTAGATACACACTTTTTTAGAGATTTTACCGGCGTATTCTTTAAAATCACCTAATTTGTTCAATTTTAGGTAGGGGCACCAAAAGGGGAGGGGGCGCTTTTTTTGGCAGGGGGGCGCCAACAGGCAACGTTACGCCACTGGCAACTACTGTAATCATAATACCAAACACATACACTGAACCACTCTAAAACGATCAGATATAGATAAGGGCGAGCGTGCCAGAAGCCATTAATGGTGGCGTGTCACAAATGTGTCACAAATATAAAGAAAACATCGCCTAGAGGTTTGGAGTACTCAATCTGTACTAACCAACAGTAGTGAGACCACATATCACAGTTATCAGTCCCATCTGAGCGTGTTTCCGCTTCAGTTCACCCAAGGACTTGCTCATCGGTAATATCTTTCTTATCTGAAAGATAATATGAATGTGACCGTGGAACACGCTAAAATCTCGTTGGCCAGGTTACAACAGGTTACAACAGGTTACAACAGGTTACAACAGGTTACAACTCTGTACTTAGTTTGGGGGTATTCTATTACCTTCCTATCGTGCTTGGTCATTGACATTATGTCAGAAGTATACCGGTAGTTAGTATTGAAATGAAGGTATTATAACTTTATAATATGTGGTCAACGCCCTTCATCAGATATAATGATCTACTATAGAAATAATATTTAGAATGATAGGAGCTTAAAGAGCCAAATGTAAATTAAATCCTTATTTCGATATTCTTTACCTGCGAGTAAATTAAAGGAAGTCCACCGACAAGTTGGATAAGGGTCAGTATCATAGCACTAAGTCCGAATAGAGCATGCCAACTAGAAATGTGAGGCTTCCCAGCGTTCTCCTTTAAAATGTAGATAATCACCATTCCAATCGAACCAAGCACAAAACCAACTATCTGAAAGTTTCCGTGTTAAAAATAGGACTGCAATCTTCCTATTTTAACAATCTGATTCGGACGATAGCATTCTGTTTGATTAGTTAAAGTAATTTCTCGTTAAGGGTCGTTCACATATTACGTAATCAGCTGAAGGGGGGAGGGTGGTTTCCGAATGATTACGCTAGTGTAATTTTGACACAATTGCTATGAGTAAAACTGATTACGGAGGGGGGGGGGGGGGGGGTGAAAATGTTCCAAAAAATGATTATATAAATTTATGTGAACGTCGAACGACCCCTTACTTAGTTTTGTAGTCAGCAATATATTGGAATCCTTTAGTGCACGTCATACTCCTCTATAATGCTCGTAATACGCATTTATACCTACTTTTAGCGTTGCCGTTAGTCTAATTAGGTACAGAATGACGACAATGAATGGGGTTAATAGTCAGCTATCAGACAGTGGGACCGGTTTGATTACAAGAGTAGTAAATTAGAGTGCTCAGTATTACAATTCCGGGAAACATGAACTCTGCTGGTAGTCCGGTTAGTTCCTAGATTTAAGGAGAGCACCATATATACCGTGAACCGCGCTGCTAATTTACAGAACAGCCATAGAACTATAGAATTGCAGGTCTTTAGGGGAATTCACAGTATACAGTACTGAGTCAGCAGGACTCATTGTAGATAATTAGCTGATTAAGTAATTGGTTGATTTACGTAGTTATTATGTATCTCAGGGCAGTTGGTAAAGATAAACCGTCCTGTGAAGCCATATCAAGACCATATGGGAGCCTGAATTGGAGATTTTAGAATTGTAATATTTGCAGGAACGAGTATCTTCATGCTCAAAAATAAGCTGTATAGTGTATAGTAGTAGGGTGGAGAACAGTAGCATGGATCCACCTCAGTTCTACCAACGTTTTCAAATATGTAATAATTCAACTAACTGAGCATTACTAACTGGACCAACTGAGGATCCAGTCATTGCCAGTCTGCCACACCCACCGTCATCACATCTTACCGATATTGCTATCCTTTGACATAGTTTTACCAGACGACAGTTTACGTCACAAACGTACTGGTAACTGCCTTAAAATACTTTACTATCAAAGAAAATGCTTATTCTAGACACCAGTCCACAAATCTAGAATGGTGGTAACAGCTGTAAAATCCCATATTTGTCGGTCTACAAGGGATTTTGAACAAGCAAGAGTAGGTACAGAGTTTACTAAACACGTTTAAGGTCGCCTAAACACAACCGAAAACGTTGGGAACCAACTCTTTGTTAAGGAACCGTTTGTGAGTGGTTGCAGACATGATAAGAGGCCTTGTTGTGATCCCATACAAAAATAGTTGCACAGCAGCAAAAGCTAACCGATGTTCTTACAAGACCATTTATTGATTATCTATTTACTAGTGGAAGGTGGGTCAAATTTCCTCCTTCCCTCCGTGCAACTTTTCTAAATTTGCATTTACTGAGGACTTTTGCAGGGTTCTAAGTGATGAAATTATCATTTTACAGGAACATTTTAGAAGGTTAGTGAATAAAATTAGAGGGATAATTTTCAAAATACCGACCAAAATAAAATAAATGATTAGTCATTAAAGCATTAAATCTCAATAGGGGAGGAGTTTTAAAAAGTTAGAAAGATGAATAACAATACCTGGAAAATCTGATGTAGTTTCACTCTAAGAGCATGGTTAGTCACAGGACTAAATCTGGGATGGAACAGCAATATCGACTCGCACTGCAGGCCTAGGAACTATTGATCATATTATTTTATTGTTTTACAAAATTCTGTGTTTGAGACTAGTGTAAGATACATTGCTTTAAAGCTTTAAACTTCTAGAACGTTACTACTGACAAAAAGCCTATAGATATTATCTATACAAGTATCAATAGGAATGTAAGCTGAGGAATGTCTTACAGCGACAGACATGAGTGTAGGATGCCAGGAGAAGAGACTAGAAGTAGGACTCCAGCTGATTGTCACTATAAATCCAACCAGTCCCAATATAATGACATGTGGCAACAGTTCCATTCTGCTGTCTGACTGGGATTATCTTTAAATTTAAATTTTTGACAGAAATAAATTCTTTACTGACTCTGTAGAGTAGTCATAGGATTATTTATTGATGAAAATTGTGCTCAAATATAATCTTAACCTTTTCTCTATCTTATAACCTTCCTGAATGAAAACTGAAACTTTAAGAATCTCAATTTGAGACGTGAAGTTGTGTAGTATTATACAAAATGTAAGGCTCAAGCTTTAGTTCAAGGTTGCAAACGATTTCGTGAAGAAAACAAAAGAAAATTGTATTTTCAATATTCATAAGTTATCAACAATCTATACATTATATTCTGACAAAAACTCAATCTGCTATTCAAATTAAACATCAAAGATTTTCTAACTTTCATACTGCGACTTTAACAAATAGCTACTTTAAATGTGTACATATTTTCTATTAACCCGTTAAACTTATTCGGTGTCAATAGAAAATGAGAAATCCAAAAGTAAATTTGTACGATCCTAGCCGCTAGGTAGGTGCTTCTTGATATATTGTCACGAATTAAACCATACTTCAAAATACACATACTTTACATTTTAGGTTTTTAACCTAACATTGTAAGTTAACTGAAGTTAACAAAATTGAACATGCTATTGCTGTTTTCGTTTACAAAAAATAATTTCAACAGGTGGAAATAAAAAAGGTTTGTTGCAGTCAAACCCCGAGATACAGGAGGGTGACACTAATTCTTTTTTAATTGCACTTGTAAATTCAGTAATTAAGAGAATATTTAGTTGTTAAGATCCTGATCAATCGGGGTTCGATTGTAGTCGCCAAGTTGACTGATCAAAATTTATCAGATAGTTCATAGTATTTACATAATTAGACCGGGATCTAATTTGGAATTAATTTGCGTCAGAATCACCCAGACCATTTGCGCCAGGGTCTCCCGAAATGGTCTTAGGTCGTTATTGTTAAAACTTAAAACACATATCATTATATTAAAACACGTATAATCATTATATACTTGAAATTTAAGTATTAAAGTTAGGGTCATTGATTCACCTCGAAATCTTTGACCTACATTGCTGTCGATACATTTGGGGCATCCCGGACTTTGCCGATTGACATAAGAATAATTGTCAAGCGACGGAGCTGGGGCAACAAGATCCGGTGTAAGAATTGAGGCGCATCATGACGTCAAGGTGCCCCACTTCAACATAAACATAAGTGGTGTATGGGTGATATGACGTTTGTAATAAACATAATCACCACTAATAACTAGGAATGTGTAGGTCCCACTTTAACGAGACAGCCCAGTAATTACTCACTTACTTTACGACCACACCTCATCAATTTGAACATTTTTCCGAATCATCCACATGTTTCCTACATTCCTTCATTCCTACAATCTTAATTACGAGTTTTGAATAATTCAAATGTTTTGTACAATCTTAATTACGAGTTTTGAATAATTCAAATGTTTTGTACAGTCGTTTAATATGATAATGAACAGTCTGAGTATCTGAGAACAGGTAGATGAGATTTGAAAGGTAAATAGAGGGTTGTTAAGATAGACAAGGCTTATCTTCCTTGCAGTAACATAAACAATATCATTACAAAATTAGAGTTTAAATGAGTTGATTTCCCTTGCGCAATCGAAGTTGAATCAGAATTTGAATAGTAGTAACAATTTTCAAATAATCAAGGTATATCATACTGAACTGTATGAATAACAAGTATTTCAAACAAACTTAAATAGCACAATAATTTTGGATGAGTTTCACGAACGTTCAAATATGATATGAAACGCTACGATAATCTTTAATTTCAGTAGAGTTTATTTACATTAATTGTACTTTACATATTTTGCACTTTTCACTTGTATTTTACACTTTTCAAGATTGTTTTTCAGCTCATTCTTCGATCATTCAAGTTCCAGTCTACGCTGAAAGCCGTCAAAACATTTCATCATGTTAAACATACAGCAAAGAAAACATTATATCGTAATATGTAGTACATCTCCTTCAAGTGTGTAAGAGAGGTTACATGAAGGAAGTAAGAAGTTTCGAGAACTCTTCAAAGTCGATCACCCCATCTCCATTAGTGTCGATGTTGACGAGCATGGCTTTAAACTCTGTGTCATTGCACTTTACTCCCAGAGTTTGCATCACCTGGCGTAATTCTGTCTGACTTATTGTCCCACTCTTATCCTGACAGTTGTTTATTGAGTTATTGAGTTATTAGGCTTCTAACTCCTATTTATTGAGTTATTGAGTTATTAGGCTCCTAACTTCTACTTTAACCTATTCCCTAAATTTAAATGTATGTTTTTTTTTTATTGAAACCAAACAGCGTTTAAAAAATCAACTTTTTTAATGATGGGTACGATAACTGGTGAAGCGGTAACATAGTGTATAAATTAGACCGTAAATATTGTTGTTTTTCTACTTTAAAATAAATAAAGTGTACGCTTTTTTTCAGACGAACACCACCCACCAAGCAAATTTGCCAGATGGTAGAGTCAGTTCTAAAGTGTATGGTTTTAATGAAATTTTGACTGTAGTACCGGTATAACAAAGTAAAAGGAATCTAATTTGTTATCTTGGCAGATAAGCAAAGTTTTAGTTCTACAGATTTGAACAATACGTTCCGCTTTACTTAAATTACACTATCTCCAGACATTTGGCCACTTTTACATGTCATGTGTTAGGAGGTGGGAAAGTTTTTATCTGCCTATTTATTTTTGACGGACAATAATTTTATAATTTAATATCTTCCAACAAAAATACGGGAGTCGGTTCATTACAGTAAAACCCCGATTTACCGCAGACTTTGGGTTAATATTATGTTACTGATACAGTTGCAGTACCAAAACAATATTTTATAATCGCGATCTCAGATTTCTAAAATTTTGATAGTTCCGTCGGAAAGTAAGACTGGCCCTGAGATTAATCTATTTCTCTCAATAATTTAGAATAAATGCAACTTTAGCACTTAATGATATCTCATATCAAATCAATGACTTAAAATTTGTTGAAAATTATCAAGATGCTCAATGATCTATCCGATTTGAATCCATGTAGCAGACGTGGACTAATTATACAGACGTGAACTAATACCTTAGTATTTTGAATACATTGAATCATATGCTGTATCAGACAAATAAATACCATGTCTGGCAGATAATTACAGATAATTGCATAATTACATGACAGTTGGCTAATTACTAGATTATGATAACGTTAACTACCCAAAACCGTCGCAACAGAACCACTAATAGAGGCTGTGTTATGTGGTTGAGGTAGACAGTATGTCTGTTATAACTTAGCACACGCCCTTTTGGTCACGTGACATCTGGTAATAACATAGTGCATATTGAGTATACAGTAGTGGTTTGTAGGCCTGCTCTTCGGAGAATGTTGAAAATTCCTGGAATGCAGTATTCAGAGGTGGTCAATGTGGTTAAACTGGTAATTTCACTTTCACTTCATCGCTGGTGAATTTCACTTTCACTTACGCTGGTGAATTTCACTTTCACTTCATAAGAGAAGAGAGCGGCCTGGTGAGGTGAGGAGGTACAAATTAGCTGGATAGCTTTTTAATCGGCGTTTAGAGAGGTTGGCAAATGGCATGTTGTGGTATTTGTGCAGAATGCTAGGCTTCATACATATTTAGCATACCAAAGCAAACCGCATACAGATTACCCGCCAACATCAGATAACATGAGCCAGATAATGTGCATATGATGCTATGGAAACCTGGACTTTTACTTACTTACTTTTACCTGGTATTGCTCAAAGAGTTGCATCAAAGGAAATGAGTGGTGGGAAAGCCCGACCTTTGTTACTCATTAATGTTAGAACATTGGCTAGTAAAATCAGATATACAATTATCGAACTATCTATAATTGAGTTGTTGCGTCAGTTCAAGGCCTATACCTGGTCACAACTTTCAAATCAGGATTTTAGGAGTCGAACATCCAAAAGTCAAAAGTTAAACCAGCATTGAAAGTGATCTGGAGTACATAATGTACGTTTTTATCAAACTGTAATTGTAGGGTAGGACGTTAAGATTTAGACTTGAAAATGTTTTTAGGCTACACTGGAAGCTTCTGAATAGCGTACACTGCAGGCACAGGGACAAAAGGAAATCGCGGCATGTACGGAATCGCGATTTTTCCCATTATTTGCGACAAATTTTATGTGTAGTTTAATATACTATTATATTTTTGGCCAAAATCGCCGCGAAATCCTTTTGTCCCTGTGCAGGCAGTACTGAACTGTAGCTGGACCCAATACGAGATTCAGTGAGATACATCCCTTATCTTAAGCTTTGATACCCAACTACACCATGTTACATAATAATATAATCAACACAAGTTTCTCAGTTACAGTAGGTACTGCCCATTTCTCAGTAAAGTTGTAAAAACATCTTATAAGTTGAGATTGTCGCCTCATATTGCAGCTTTTACTGTAAATACAAATACAGCAGGAAAAAAAACCTTGTGATCACGAGTGAACTGTGCACATCAGGTGCAGCTCACTCGTCACGTGACACGAGGTAGTCACGTGACACGAGGTAGTCACGTGACACGAGGTAGTCACGTGACCCGAGGTAGTCAAGTGACTTGAGACAGCACCTATGATTGGCTCTGAAGCCTCTTATTGTTAGGGGGCGTACTGTTAGGGAGTAAAATCACAATCTACTCAGTAGAAGAGTTGGGGCCGAAATATAAAGAATGTTGATAGCTTAACCATGATATGGCTTTATAAGATGGCACTCTCCAACCTACGAACATCATCAAGACAGATCATGGCAAATCTATCAGTTAATTTCACTAAAAAGGTTATGTTTGTGCACAGGACTAACACATCTAGACCTCTCGCACTAATTATTAGATAATTAATGTACCTTGTCAAAGTAATTGAAAGCGTCTCTGAGCTGCTTGGAAGTGAGGGCAGGCTTATTTGCGGACTGCTGCTGTTGGGCGCGCTGTCTGCTTGCTGCCACGTGTCGCGCCATACACAGACAGAACTCTTCAAGGTCTATCATACCGTTACCGTCTATGTCCATCTGAAAGGGTGAAACGCCGGTTATTAGGGTGATTCTTTTAATTCTTGCTTAGTAACTTAAGAACCGACATTTGTCCGAATTTTGTAGAGGTTTGTGTACTTGGAGGAGTGTAAGAAATAGCTTAGAGCAACCAGGATGTAAATTTGGCTAAAGATTGGATAATTCCACGGCTAATGGGATCAATTATTGTAAATTGTGACGAAATGTCGGCACTTCAACTCTGGTTTAATAATATAAATCTCTGGAAACTAGGCAAATTATAAATTTCATTGTCAGTGTGTACACTGTACCTGAGTAACAAGTTAAGAATTGTAGCCAGAAGTAGCAAAGGAGTTAACTAGCACTTTGTAAGCACTTTGTCCAGCACTTTTTTAGCACTTTGTTAGCACTTTTCCAGCACATACAATACAGTTAACAACATAGTCAGCTAGCGGCAAAGTTCAGAGATCTTCTCTTATCCTGAGTAATTTGTAAGCAATTGAGAATATTAGCGATAAATCAATAGTTAAATACTAAATAGTACTAGAAGAGTTAGTTAAATTAAAGAAATTGTTATTATTCAGCAGAGAAAGTACAACGTCATCAGAAAAGTTTATTAATTATTGATCAACTAGGACTTAAGGACTAGGGCTTATAAACCACCTTAATGCTCATCGGATAATAATCATCTACCTTTAATCTCACGATATCATATCCTTCAGATAAAACTTGGCATAGGACATTTAAAAAGTCGTTTTAAAAGTAATTTAACACAGACTAGATATAGAAGGTACCAGATATAATGATGATATAAAACACCTTCACAATGTCAGTTTATTAGAGGTCTTGCGTAAAAGTGAAAAGGGAATAAAGAGAAAATAAAGCAGTCTGATATGGTATACTGCACTGTGAATCAGAGAGACATAAGAACTGCAATAGAAGAGAAAGTGAGGAATCAGTTAAATGGGCGTCTTACTTCCACCACTAAGTTCCGCACTTCATGGTCACTAATGTTGGGGTTAACTTGCGAACACGCGATCTTAAACTCCCGGACCGTCAGAGTTCCGTCTCCGTTGCGGTCTAATCGCCGGAACGCCTGCTCCAACCGAGCGCGGTCTTGCGACGGCAGGTAGGAACACATAGTGCGCCTTGGCATGGGGTCAGTTTAATATCAGGTCTGCTACGAAATACAAACGGATCCCAAATGGTAGAGCAAAATGTACCAGAACGGCCTAATTTTCATTAACTATCCTAAGTCATTTGTCGGCCAATCAAACGTTACTTTAAATACGAGATCATTGTAAACAAATTATGAGGACCAAGACTAACTAGTAACTGCAATACAAACTGTCGTACTTAAGATGTATCCCCACAATATCAACATTATGACATTACCGACTTGGAATCTAAATGTCATCTCCAGTTTACAGGAGAGCGAGATCGTGCAAACTCAAGGTCTTCAAAGAGACTTACGGGTCGAGAACTCAACATAATCATGAACTAGACATAAGGGACATAATCATGAACTAGACATAATCATGATAATAGTCAGTACTCTGTACACGCATTGTATAGTTACCCTACTTAAATTACGAGAGAGCTCAGAGTCCATAGGTGCTTTTTAACAATGTCTTAATGTTTCAGCTAGACTAATTTCTAACTTGTGCTCGTAATTCCGTGCTCTCTTGTGCTTTATGAGTACTTCATTAGTGCTTCAATAGTGCTTCATTGACATAAGAGTTTCATTAGTGCTTCCTTCACAACTCATTGTTTTAATTCAGTTGACTAAATACTGAATAAGTAGAACTATACTGTTAGGTTCGAGTCGAACCGTTCGACTCCCTAGTTTGGTACTTTGCAACATCTTTTCTCAACAAAAGGGGAGCGGTCATAATTAAAATAATTAAACAATAATTATTAACTTCTTGCCGCTTACGTAATCTAATTAATTGACAACGCATTTCTGATAATTATGAACCACACCAGGAAGTCGAACCCTCACGTGACACGAGGTAGTCACGTGACCCACAGCGGTACAAGATGCTGTGTTAGAACTACCTGTCCTGCCAGCATCTCCACCTCAGAGGCGGACATGTTAGGGTTAAACCTCCTGCACGCTATCTTGAACTCCCTTAAAGAGATGGTGCCGTCACCGTTAGAGTCAAACTGTTTGAACACTTTCGAGAGTTTCTCTCGCTGGAAAGGGGTCAGTGCGTCGTTCATTTTGTTACCTACTGTAAGAGAGACCGGTTAGTATGGTTAATGGTGTGATATTTAGTAGTGACTTCTGGTAGATTTACCAGGAAAAACGAAATATTTACCAGATAAATCTCTGTAGTTATTATATTATATGTTATATTATATATACTATCAGTCTAATTCTATCACTGACAATTTTTCAGGAAAAGTAAAATATTCATTTCGTATCTAAAGAGAACTTCAATAACAAAATCTCTCAACAGTATCCACACCCAAAATAAAAGAAAATAGTTTTTTGTACAAATTACCAGTATCGCGTAGCAGCAATAGTCACAAAATTATGAAGAGTGAACCATTTTGATGCAGCGCCACGAACACTTTCATCTCAGATTTCATCACAAAATATAATAAAAATTGGCACACTAATAAACTAATCGATATATTGCCTCACAGTTGCTATGGTTATTAAACGTTAATATTTCCCGGCAGTACCCAGTGAGTTTCCATGGAATTTATTCAAAAATTATGCCGATGATAGCAGAATTCATGGAGCATTCGACACATTCATTGTTTTAAGAAGACATCAAAGCAGTGTTTTACCGATATCTACATAATAAAGACAGACTATAAAAGTAGCGAAAACTTTAATTTGAAAATTCCGTCACTTTTATTACAGGTTTCGAAGTGTAAATAATGGCTATGCATGACCTCAATTTATTTTGAAATTAGAAATAACAATGATTCGTTTGTCACAAGATCAATTAATGATGAATCTTTTTGGACTTCTCGAATCAGCGAATTAAAAGTATAGTATTCGAACCAAAAGTAAATTGTTGGATCATCTTCAAAGACATTGCGACTATAATAGCACGTGAACAACAATTTACCGGAAATTACAAATTAGGCAAACTTTCGTCTTGCTGCAGACTGCAGTGCTGAGTCCATTGTACATACGAAGTAAGTTATTATACACAGAAACTAGACGACCGTAATAAATTGGAACTATCGTAAGGTATTAATTTTAAAATATCTTGGACGAGTATAATTTATAATTATGTGTAAGTGGATACGATATTTGGTAATTTAAAGAGAAAATAACTTCGTACAACCATTATTTCTATCTCCGGAGATCGGGAGATGTGTTCAACACAAATCTGTCTCCTAAGGTATTCGAGATCATATCATGCATCTGTTGACCCAATAACCTTTACTTTGATATCTAAATAAATTAGATTACAGAACTAGACTACAGAAACGTAGTCTCTAGCTTGAAAGGACCGATATACTAACCTCAAACAATTTTGTTTACGGACACGTCACAACGGCTTATCGCGCTCATTGTTAACAACGTCACAACGGCTTATTACGCTCATTGTTAACAACGTCACCACGATTTACTGATCAGCTTTCAGCATTTAATTATGAAAACCCAGAATGACTGGAACGTATCAAAACAAATTTGGTCACCTCCTTGTCATTATATAGATCTATAGCGGCAATAATTATAGTCTTTCCTAATCTATTTTTAAAGATAAATCCCATCACAGATTAATTAAGATCACTGCAGTTGACTGAAGTAATTTATAATTAGCATAACCCTATTAATCCTTTGTCACGCAACCTTTCCATTAAATGTTCTCACCCAATATTCCTCAGGAGCTGTAGATCAGGTGAACATTTCCATAGAAATGGGTAGGGAAGGTGATGAGGTATGACACAATGGTACGCCCCTTCTTCCCCTGCAGTGATCATTCTCTAGAAATAGTGCTGATGACTAACGAATACAGTGAATACCTTCGGGGAGTGATCTATTATAGTACTCAAGGTAAGGTTTGCTAGGTACTCGAAATGCCTTTAGATCACTATTTCTATTAAAGACGATACATTAAGTAAAAACCAAGAGACCTCACACCTCATTTTATTCCTTCCTTCCTGATCTAAGCGGGTAGGAAGAGTAAACTTAGGGGTTATTTTGTGGTGCTGTGAGGCGTATCTGTTTGACTTTTCTTCTAAGGGTAGAGTTTCAATAGAATTGGGGCACACCCAGAAAATTTTAGATTGGATAATCTGATGACTATTATCATAATATGTAAATTGTATTTCAACGGTGCATTGCAACTTTCCTATTTTAATAGTGTAATTGTATTACAACCTACTGTTTTGCTGGGGTAATGTTGTAATAATGTCCTACTTTTATACTTTACTACAGTAATTTCACAATCCACTCTCTCCTCTAGAAATGCTGTTTGCGGTCGTATTTGGTTTATTTGCAGTGGCTCATTCCCTGCCAGCTATTTACCAGTTCAACTCCTGGAAGCAGGCTCATGGCAAGGTTAGTAAACCGACACAAATTGTGATATCAGTAGCTGAATTATCGCTCAGGGGATTTATCACTGACGCAATTAAAAAATAATCAATTTAAAAGCCAGTTGAAGAGTTATTATGGGCGTTTTTTAATACGGATATACAGGGTGATTGAAAAAGATTTTGAATGGCCACAATTTATGAAAAAATTTAAAAATCACTCCATTTTTGCATCACAAAGTAAACAATTTGCAGATTTATCAACCTGAGGAGGAAGTGAAAAGGATGGAAATCTTCATGAACAACTTGAAGTACATTGAGGAGTTCAACGCTCGCAAGGACAGGACCATGACCCTTGGACTCAACAAATTCGCTGACCTGGTTTGGACCATAGATATACCATTTAAAATGAAAAGTACCGAGAATTTCTGTATATATTTAATAAGATGAGCAAAACTATGAATCAATGGTATTGTTAATTAATGTTAGTAAGTTTCTAATTATCTCACCATGACAGACCAACGAAGAGTTCAGAACTTTGATGACAGGATCAGTTAATGCAACAAAAGAACTCCAAGCTTGGTTCGACAAGGAAGCCTCTACCTTCATGCCCCCAGCTAACTTTGAAGCACCCGCCTCTGTTGACTGGCGGAACAAAGGTTATGTGACCGATGTCAAAGACCAAGGGCAATGTGGGTCCTGTTGGGCCTTCTCTAGCGTAAGTTTGAAACTTCAATGTCACATAGATCTACCTTGTGCTTAAATCAAACTACTACTTTCACTGTTGTAACTCATACTCAGATAAGAACTTCTTAATTCTAGACAGGGAGCATTGAAGGACAATGGTTCAGAAAGTCCGGAGCATTAGTAAGCTTGAGCGAGCAGCAGCTTCTAGACTGCTCTACAGGTATATTATTTGTTTTATTTAAGTCTCATTAGATGTTAGTATTTTATCAAATATTGATGTTGGGTGTTCACAAACTGAGCTATCATTATTATGTTGCCAACATTATGTTGGCAGGGCACCTTATCAACAATTAGAGGCCAGATTTAGATAGTAGTATAATTAGTATACTGCAATCTGCAAATATAAACTAATGTGATCGCAACCTGGAAATGTATCCTTGCTAAAAGCCTGATCTTCACTTCGGGATAATCTTCACTACTAGGATAATAATATTGTTGAGATGTTTTCCATGTGTATCAACAACTGTCTAAAATATATAACTCTTCAGCTTATGGAAACCAAGGTTGTAATGGTGGTCTGATGGTAAACAGTTTTGCTTACGTAATACACAATGGAGGTATCGATACTGAATACCGATACCCCTATGAGGCTATGGTAAACTCCACATGAAAACCTTTAACATGTTGTTTAATTTGTACAGATTTACAGAAAACTAGAAAAAAATAGAATTAACAATGAATGTTGCGTCATCTATATTTCTTCTCAATCATGAACATCATAAACTACTCCACATTTTTCAGTTGAATAATTGCCGATACCAGACTAGTTACGTTGGAGCAAAAGTAACCGGTTACGTCAACGTTGTGGCCTATGAGAGAGACCTCAAACAGGCAGTTGCTTCAATCGGTCCTATTTCTATTGCAATTGATGCAAGCCAACAGTCCTTCCAATTTTACACAGGTAAACAAATCTTGCAATACTGTTTTATTCACGAACTGTACCAGTAATGAGCATTTAATGGCCAGTGGAGTACAATGTTATGATATTAATAACTCCTTATATGGGCATCACGTGCACATTCTTATATTAAATATAATTATTAGTTAACGATATCTTGCAAAGCAATTCTAGACTCATATTTTTCAGATGGAATCTACTCAGAGCCTTACTGCAGTTCAGTATACCTTGACCACGCCGTTCTTGCAGTGGGCTATGGGAGCGACAATGGAGAAGACTACTGGATCGTCAAAAACTCTTGGGGAGATATGTGGGGAGAAAGTGGGTACATCAGGATGGCAAGAAACTCCGGCAACATGTGTGGAGTTGCCTCCATGGCGAGCTATCCTCTTGTTTAGAAGAACTGTCAAATGTTTCTTTTGCTGATAAATGATGACTATTATTAGCACCATATCACCAATGTGATAGTTTGATTTTAGACTTTAAACAAGCTCCGTTAGCATAGTAGTGATTTGAGAATGATTGTTTTAAATCATTGAACTAGTCGAATGCACTAAGGAAGATGCATTATGGTATATAATTCTCCTAGAATGAAGGGTAAACTGTAACATACCTGGTTTTTAATTACAACGGAATTAATGTGTATGTGATAATGAATTTAAACACTTTCAATTTAAGTTAGCCTGAGCTCTTTTTCATTATTCATTGTCTTCTAATTGCCCCAATATTAATTAATCGAAGTTCAGAAGAATAATAATCAGCAATAGTACAGTAGGTTAATTACAGAAAATCCTCCAAATCTCTACAGAACTTCAATTGATTTCATAACATATCTTTCTTTAGAGTACAGTTTAATGTAAATTAAAGATTACTCGCTGTATGACATTTAATGCCACAAATTATCTTGCTTTTGAAGCAATGAAATTACAACCCTAACATCATGTCCTACCGTCTCAAATTACGATAGTATGATGACCTTACATTGCTAAATAGCGAAGAGACGTCCACATGACGGTACTGCAGAAGATAAGCCTTATCAACAAGCACGTGGATGAAAACTAGGATAATTTTGTTACCTTATAACGAACGAGCAGAAAATGTTGTTAAGTTTCCGTTTTGCTGTTTAACAATTGGATGTGGTGCACAATACAGTTTGAGCAAGTTAGAAAGCAACAACTTTTCTGTGATCAGTTTACTAGTATGCTATGCTATGTAATCTTTCCGAGACCTCTAAACCTTAATTTAACCACAATTTATTGCCCAATCTATAACAATATTTGTTAAACTCACACTGTGATGCCACATCGTAGAAAGGAAGATCATAAATTATGGGCCCTATAATATTCTGAATTGCTACAATTAGTTCATTTGATAAGTTAATTGTATGTAGTAATTAGTTTGATCAGTAATTTTCTTTAAATTGTCATCCCTGAAGATGCTGACTGTTGTCCTACTCTCACTGTTTGCTGTAACAAGCTCTCTACCCACAATTTACCAGTTTAATGCTTGGAAACAGACTCATGGCAAGGTTAGTTGAGTGCAAAAGTTGTCTTTGTAGTCTGCTGCAAACATCAAACATTGAGCGATACGAATATTATATATATCTTTAAAAATCAAAATAGAAGTAACTCAACAAAGTAAGAAGTAGAAATGTATTAAAAACATAAAATAATATGATAAAAGCTGTTGATAAGGATTAAAAAACAGTTTGTCCGTCTGCTAATAGTGAACAAATAATACTCGTTTTCATGTTGTAGGTCTACCATCCTGATGAGGAAACTAGCAGGAGGGAGATTTTCGTAGACAACATGAAGTTCATTGCAGAGTACAATGCTCGTGAAGACACCACAATGGAACTCGGAAACAACGAATATTCTGATCTGGTGAGAAATATCTTAGAAACATGCTTTCATACTATTTGAAAATGTCCAATAGGTGTTCTTATTTGTTTTTGAAGATATGCATTAATACACAAATATTCACATATTAGATAGTTAATCATGTTTACATGCAATATTGTCTATTTCAGACCCATGAAGAGTTTAGAACGATGTTGACTGGATCAGTTAATGACACAAACGAAATCAGAGCCTGGATGGAAAAGGAGGCTGTTACTTTCCTTGCTCCAGAAAACTTTGAAGCTCCATCATCTGTTGATTGGAGATCGAAAGGTGCTGTCACTCCAATAAAAAATCAAGGACAGTGTGGATCTTGCTATTCGTTTTCATCCGTGAGTTTTCGTGACATTAGCAATTAGCTTTACATTTTAGCAATCTGCTCAAGCTAAATTTGTCTTTGTTGTTAAATAATTTTGCATTTATCTACACAGTAAATAATTCCAGACAGGAGCCATTGAAGGACAGTGGTTCAGAAAGAACAATGTTTTGATCAGCCTTAGTGAACAACAAATCATGGACTGTTCTACTAGTGAGTAACACTTAGGTTAACAATAAGTTTTATTTTACATTCCTTTAATCATAAATAAAATAAGAGCTTAAACCACGAATTAGTTAACTAGAAGTAAACTTGAGGAAATATTCTTGAGTGGTTGTATATAATTATTTTAAAAACTTTATTCGTTAGTATTTTTTCCATTTCACCCTTTTGTAAAAAGGCAATAGTGAAAGGTTACGAATGGAGGTTTTTGCAGAAAAACGTGGATTTTGGAGATTGCGGTAGGTGGGTCAAATATATGTCGTGTTCCTTGCTTACTTCCGTTCGTTACCAAGCAACGAAAAACTTGCGCGCGCGAGGATTGCTTGCGGAGATGTGATGTATAGATAGCATGTGATCTATGAATGCGCGGCGCGACTGTGTTTTAATGTATATGATGCATGTAATGTATAATATTAATATTAGGTAATACGCCCAATTTGTACGTGGCACGCGTAGTGTATTGATGTGTACACGAGTATAGTTTACCTTTGCTGATAATTTCTTGAATTACAGATACAAGTTAAGTTGAACTGAATTTCAAGTGTTTCCCGTATTTGATGCATAATTTATGAATATTATTATCATGAAGATTGAAGTGAGCTGATTGGAGCTTATATTTAAATTTATAGTAAATGTGGAATGGAAATCTAGCGTCCGCCAAAACGAAAGAACGGGCGCAATTCTTGTTATTATGGAAAGTGGTTGAATTTAGTGAGACAAGGTCAGTTTCTCTATTGTCTCAGAAAAGTTTCTACTTTACAGTAGAAATTCACCCAAAACTTTATGAACTAGAGCTGAAGTTATTTTGACTTTCCAGTTTTTTTATTAACATAGGGCAAACTCAAAACAGGAACAACAAATTCTTGATCCGTGGTATTCTATTTTTCAGGTTATGGAAACAACGGTTGCAATGGGGGACTGATGACAAACAGTTTCCTATATGTTAAACAAGCGGGAGGTATTGAGACCGAACAATCTTATCCTTATGAGGCACAGGTTTGTCTGCACATTAAAGTACATCAGCAACAAGATATCCTTCACTTCTAATTTGTAATGACTGAAAACAATTAGCCAGGGTTTCATGTACTGTAGGTAAATTTGACATAATATCATAATTCATTATAATGTTATTGCTCTCTACTAACCTCTGATTTTTTGCAGGCAGGACATTGCAGATTCAATACTGCATACGTAGGAGCCAAAGTGAAAGGATATTCTAACGTTCCGACTTCAGAAAGCGCTCTCAAGACAGCAGTTGCTTCAACTGGCCCAATTTCTGTAGCAATTGATGCTAGTCACAGATCTCTTCAGTTTTACACAGGTTAGTTTCATATAATAGACCATTTCACATTTGTAAAATGGGGGTGCACGTGGTCATTAATAATAACAAATCAGTATCATCAAAAACAAGGAGCATCTTGATTAAATCATTTCAGGTGGAATATACTATGAACCAGCTTGCAGCTCACAAAATCTTGATCATGCAGTTATGGCTGTTGGATACTCCTCAAATTCAAAGGGTGACTATTGGATTATAAAGAATTCTTGGGGAACTGGCTGGGGATTATCTGGTTACTTCTGGCTGAAACGAAACTTTTACAATCACTGCGGAGTTGCTTCGATGGCCAGTTTTCCTCTGGTTTAAACAAATAGTTTTAGCTTTAAGAGTGAAACAAGTTATGTAACAATTACTGACAATGCGGTAGTATAATTTATTTAGTATTTACCTTTTTAGTACACTATTTTCAAATGGGTCTATCAATTGAGTTCTTTATATGTTTTTATTGCTTGATTAAATCTTCAGTACTTAAAATCTTTGTTTTACTTTACAGAAAAAAGTTTGTTTTACTTTACAGAGAAAAGAATGTTAAATGGAAAAAGATATGAACAAACACTAACCTTGTTCAGATGATGATGAAAATTTTATTGTTGTAGGATACAAAAAGCATTTAAGTAACAAATAGCATGATAGATCTGAAGTAGGAAAATAAAATCCCAAAGAATGTTTGCACCTAAAGCTAGAAACACAAATACTTTTAAAACACAATGAAATAAAGTGGTCGACCAGTCACTTGAGTTATCACAACGTGGTTGTTATTTAAAGTACAAATTTCCCCATAATAATTTAAAGGCGATGCACTCGTGCACAATCAAGAGCGATTCAGTGGTTAATAAACATAAAAGTTTAGACATCTACATGAATGTTAATGGACATAAAATTATTTAGACTGAAAGTAAATGGTAAAGCTCAAAATCAAAGTAACACACCAAACAAGTTGAGATATAATACTTACAAGCACCCTTAAAGTTGGCACTAAGTCCACATAAAAATTGTATGTTTATGTTAACTCAAGCAAGGATCAAGGTACAGTATAGCTTTTATATACTAGGCTTCTCGAGGGAAACGAAAAGTCCAAGATTTAAGAGGAAACCGGTGTAAAAAGGTTCACATGATCCCAATCCCCAATATTTAGTGTATCCTCTTAAATAACCTGTCAAGCATCTGATCAACTTTACCGCACTAAGGTCTTATATACATACATATTGATATATGTGTCGACTGTAATGACATGATGGAATTATATTGCCCAATTCATGAACTGATATCACCATAAAATACGATATGAGCCAGTAGCGTAACATTGCCTGTTGGTGCCTCCCAACCCCCCGCTGAAAAAGTGTCCCCCTGTCGACGACTGCGGGAAAAAAATTTTCTTTCCTAACTGCTAATGCGCCACGCAGACTAGCTTTACTAGTCTGACGAGATCGTTGTATTGCTTCTCCACGTAAAGCTCAACGATCTGGAAGGGTTGACAACGTCAATCAAGGTGCGCGGCGGACTTGATTGACAATGTCAACCCTTCACATAACAGCTCGGTGAGGCCCAGTGGTGCCATGCATCTCGCATTCACCTAACTTGTTATGTATCACGTTCAACGTTGCAATCCCCACGGTCGTTTCACTATGGACGATACAGGGTGAGCCGCGCACTCGTGCGCGGCGTGTCATACAACGTATGACCAGGGACGTAGCCAGGAGTTTTCTTTGAGGGGGGCTGTCGGCGAGCCGACGCGTCCAATCCAGCTGCGCAGCGAGCGAAGCGAGCAAGCTGTGGCAGGGGTCTGGGGGCGCAGCCCCCAGCGGGATCCAGGGGCGGAGCCCCTTGGCGGGGTTTAGGGGGGCGCAGCCCCCCGGAAATTTTTTGCGAAACAGGGTGTTTTAGACGTCATTTGGCACTAAAGAAATTTTTAGGACAGCAATAAACTGGGATTGAAAAGAATCAAGTACTCACGTAAATTCACAGCAATCTGCATTCTCCAATCAAAATTTACGACTTACTCAGGCCTCATCGTCTTAAGATTTTTACATTTCCTACGGTCTAGGGGACACTATTGACTATTTATAAAAGTCTTCTAGAATGTTTGCTTGGATTTTATGACAGATATTTACTAATCCACAGTTCAAATCTTTGACTGACTGCAGTCATAAACACAGCCCAGTTACCTTCTTCTCTTGCTCTGCATGCCCTGATTATTGTATAAACATGACGTTTGTTTAAATATTGTATATTCTTGTATTGATTGTGGTATTTTGTGGGTAAGATTCAGCAATACCCAATGGGTACTTGCTGAATCACTGTTTTATACACTCTGTAGCCAGTCCCTGTGTTCCGTCCCTTGCCCTGCAAGCCCTGTTTCTTGATTATATAGCATTTATTTATCGTGTATTACATTGTAGAATGTAATAAACATTTGTAGTAGTGTAGGATTGTTTGAATTTCTTTTTGCTAGGTTTTATAATATTTATTTGTATAATTTGTGATTGTTTCTCCCGGTTTTCTTCCCTTGCGTAGCAAGCCCTGTCTCTTGTAAAAACAACCTCGAAAGATTTGTAGATACACATAGTCTCTACACCTTTACCCTCTGGTCCCTAGGGTCAGCTGATCCCGGGCCAGAGGGAAACTACCGACTGCCAAGGTTTGACGCCTAGGCAGTCGAGACCTCTTATTGAGACCCTTTATAATAATAAATTAATGTTATTTTTATACAGCACCAAAAGGCTAAATAATTTAAATTTAACCCTTATGCTCAGCTGTAAATGACAATTAAATTAACGAGAGTGTGCATCTTTGCCTTAGACGGAGGTGGAACAAGAAACTGTTCAGAAAACAGGCGATAATAAATGTAAAATATAACATGACTAAATAAGGCAGATGCACCTAACAAGCAGATATCCAAAAATTGTTAGCAGGTTTTCTAACAGAAGTCATCAAATCTATTATATATATTATATCTCAAAACACCACTTGTAAAGGCACCAATTCTAAGTAGAATTAATAATGTTTGTATATATGCTACCGACTTTTGGTCATCAATTTGACTTCATTTAAATTTTCTGAAATCCAAGTCGATAAAACAAAAAGATATCATATTCATATTTGTAATTAATGTTTTGACATCAATAAATGAAATTGTCGAATTAATTCAATAATTGTTTCAATTATGTAACTGTATAGAAATATGCAGACTGTATAAATACCGCATTTGAAACAAACACCACCATAACATCTATTGGAAAAGGCAACATTACTCCACTCCAAAAGCCTAAGAAACCACTTGGTCCAGCAGCAAACATCAGACCTCTCACCCTCTCAAACTGCTCCAGAAAATTACTGTCAATGATTACCCTAAAACGTATCCAAGGCAAGCTAGATCAGTACACCGGTCCTACACAAAGTGCTTACAAGAGAGGTAGAAGTTGTGGCGATATAATTTGGTCTCAACGTATGCTAACCTCAGTGGTACTTAGAAAGCATTGGAGCTACCACAGAATGAGTATAGACATGTCAAGTGCCTTTGACACCATCAGCAGAGAAACAGTACTCAATGTTCTTGAAGATGCTGGCTGTACTAGTGATGAAATTAGGATGGTACGGCTCCTACTATCAAACACAGTGTTGAAAGTAAAAGTCAATAATACTGTATCAATTGAGTTCCAAAGCACAACTGGAGCATTTCAAGGAGATGCACTATCAGGTAATCTATTTACTGTTGTTGAAGCCGCTGCACTTATTCACCTCAGATCTGTACTCTCCCAAGTATCATCAACACCTTACCCAGTGAATCATCCAATCCCTAATCCTCCTATCTCAGAAGAATTCATGCCACTCGAAACAGGATACTCTGATGATATTGACTTTAATAACACTGAACTTGCTCCACTCAAAGAAATGCTTCCTATCGCTAAAGATATATTCCAGCAGTGGGACCTTCATATCAATTCTTCCAAGACTGAATTTGTCCATTTTTATTTAGCAGATCCTAAACCCACTGTTAAACGCAAGGTGATTGTTGGAAAAGTGTATAGAGGTGATGAAGAGTGGCGCTCTAACAAAACTTTAGGATCGTTGATGTGCACTGTTAAGGATATCAAGAATCGAATATTCCTTGGTAATGTTGCCTTTAGTAAATTTCAGAAAGTTTGGATGAAGAGCAAGATTTCAGTCCAAAGGAAGATCAAAATCTACGAGGCACAAGTAGTCTCTATTCTACTCTACAACTGCAACTCCTGGGCTGCACCACTAGCTTCGTTGAATGAACTTGATATTGCTCATCACAAACACCTCCGAAGAATCCTCATCATCAGATGGCCTACTGGGGTTATTTCTAATGAGGCACTCTATGCTCGTTGTTATGTCACTCCCTTGTCTGTGAGAGTCTCTAAGTTTCGATGGAGAATGTTAGGACATATCTTAAGAGGACAGGAAGACTCACCAGCATACACCTCTATGTTATTTGCTATAAATTCTGATATTTTTATGGAAGGGAGACGGGGTAGACCATGTTTAAACTTATTAGATGTCATTAGAAAAGACTTGACTAGTAGAAATCTTGATATTAGACTTAAGAATTTGACTGATTTCGAAGACCTTAGATTTTTAGCTTTAGATAGGGAGGAGTGGAAGAAGTTAGAAGATGGTTGATGTTTTTGTTTTCTTTTTTATGCGTTTTGATATCTATAAGGTGCCTAGGATGCTCTTTTAAAGAGATATTTCGTACTTTGAAAGATTTACTACTACTACTAGGTGATAATCAATAATTATTTTGTTTCTCGGATTTACAAATTTTTGGTATCATGGTATAGTTCTAACGATGATGAGATCAGAACACACGGCCATAATTCTGGGAAAACTTGCATTGTTGGAATATCGTGATTTTAAAACGGCATTGAATCAAAAAAAGTGTTACGAAAAAACGGCGTTATTTTGCTGAAATTTGGGCTCAGCGTCGGACTGTTTTCAAAAGCTCATGATAAATTGTAATAAAATGATGCAATCATGAAAATTTCTGGAATCTATGTACAAATAACTTTTCCAAACGATAGCATAAAGTATGATAAATTTACAAATATCCGTGTATTTGATAAACGCAATAATGTAAGTCAAGTCAGAAACACGCCTACTCGCACACATTTTGAAATATAACTCCAGCTAGCAACGGCGCAAAACAACCAAAGTTTCACTGAAATGGTGCCCACATGTCTGTGGAACGCGCAGTAGAGCTATCGCACGTGAGAAATGTTTCAGCCAGTCTACCTTGTTTGGCGCGCTGTTTTGTTTCCGTTACAAATTTTGACCTTGTACGCCATTTTGTCGCCATTTTGTCAATTTATACGTAATTTCGTTAATTTCGTCAATACCACGTTTAGCCAAATTCCACAGAGAGCTTATAATTTACTTCCAACACGAAATAAACATTGCTAAGGCTATGAAGTTACCTAATGGCTACTTTTAACGGAAAATCAAGTCATTCTGTGACATGTAGCGTCCTTTTGTCACTTAAATGGATGACGTTGACTCTAGAACATCGTGAAACTTTCCATCAGTAAAGCTAAAAGTATTTCCATTCTAAAAAACTTTACTTCAAGATAATTGCACGAAAGATGAATAAGTGTCTAAAGAACCATTTGATTGAACTTGTCTTCAACTTTTAAGCTGTATTACGTCTCGCAATAAGCGATCGACCGCGCAGGATTACCACCTACTACTACTACTATAGAATTATTATTATTATTTTGTCACTGTCAGATTGTGGGAACATTCAATTGTTTTCTATATCAGCAGTGACAAAACGTACCCATGTGGGTAGTGGGTGGCAGCAGGGGCGGTCGTTCCGCCACTGTATATTAGTAGATCAATTCAAGATACCCAGTTTGTATAACCTCTGATCTCATGAAATAGCTGATTTAGTCTTGTCATATTTCCAAAGGTACCAAGGAAACAATGACTGGTGACAAGTTACCTAATAATTTAGATTTATTTAAAATCATTGGCTACTCAAAGGAATATCTATTTGGTGGTTGTGCAACAGCTACAGCAGGTCTCTTCACAAACCCATTGGATCTTGTGAAAACACGATTTCAACTTCAAGGAGAGTTGAAGACACGCGGTGCTTATGAAGTGAAGTATAAAAATATTATCGATGCCTTCATCAAAATTAGCCAACGCGAAGGAATCACTGGTCTTCAGAAGGGTTTGTCTTCAGCCCTTGCTTATCAATTGGCTATGAACAGTACACGGCTTGGTACTTACCAAACCATAACTAATTCTGGTATTACCACAAATAATTCAGGTGAACAAACATTTTGTAAGCTTGCTTTAGCAGGAGCATTTTCGGGGTGCTGTGGATCTATACTTGCCAATCCATTTTACTTGGCTAAGGTACAAATGCAATCTGCAGCAAATCCTTCCATAGCTGTTGGATATCAACACAGCCACTCTGGTCTTATGCAAGCTCTATCTACAGCATACCGTTCTTCTGGAGGTCTAACTCAAGGCTTGACTAGTGCAATGGCAAGGGTCAGTGTTGGATCAGCAACTCAACTGGCTACATTCACCAGGATTAAGCAGATTTTGATTGCTGCGAATGTTACGGAGTCTGAGTTTGGCATTGTTTGTATGGCAAGTGTATGTAGCAGCTTGGCTTTGACTCTCACCATGACTCCATTTGATGTTGTTGCAACGAGGATGTTCAACCAGAAGCATGGACTGTACTATGATGGCTTTTTGGACTGTATCACAAAAATGTACAAGCATGAGGGAGTGGCAGGGTTCTACAAGGGAACATTTGCTCACTTTTTTAGGATTGGTCCCCACTCCATACTCACTTTGACAATATGGGACAGGTATAGAACGTGGTTCTTGTAAATAATTGTCTTAAAACTAAATTACAATTTCATAGTAATTTTCATATAATGGTATACATATTTTTATAATTATAAATTCGGTTTTTATATTTCAGTTAGTTATATTTATATTATGATTATCAACATTGTTAAGACAAGTTAAATTGAGCGATATATTTTCAATTTCTGTCAACTCAAACATGATTGAAAGGGATTAGTTAATTGATGGTGATTCGTGCATTGAAAACATGGTTTCAAAAATATTTTTATGAAACAGAAACGCAAATTTTGTATAGCTGGGTAGGAAGGGAAAGATATGAATATTTTGGTTTTTGAAAACCTTTGTTTCGTTCAAAATCTTAAACGGCTTGATAGGATCTTATTCAAATTGAAAACATAATAATACCAATCAATTGGCACTGCTTTACCAATGATTACAGTTGATAGAAATTTATTTACCACGATTATTGCTCATGAAAGAATTTGCTTGCTTTTTGTGTTTTATTTTTACTTTTTATATGTAGCTATCAAGGAATGTCTTTGACTTAGAATAGAGTTAGAATAGAATTAGAAAAGGAAGTTGTATGTTTATGTTATTTTGTATTTTTTATTTTATACTTTATATTATTTATTTTACAGTTTTGATATCAAATTGGTGTTTTATTGTGTCCAACTAATATTGTGATTGTCATATTTGTTATCACAGTATACCGTGTACCGACATATTATGTAGCAGTTAAAACAGGATCGCATCACATCTCTCGAAATTAGTCAACATGATCTAATTGTACCGTCAGATATTGATTTTCAGTTTGTAACTAATACTAACAACTAAACCAGATGGTATAGGAAACTAAAATGGCAGCTAGATGGTTTGCTGTTCGTTCAGAACACTCTACTTGCTTTATGAGCTAGGTTACTACACTGTATCCGTCCTCCTCAGTGTTGCTGATCCAGTTCTAGGTAAGATTACTGTTACATTATTACTATCTCACTTTCATATTCTTTAACTAAGCAAATTGTTAATATCTATTTGGTTTACAATTTGATACATCATGCTTTTGTTCGTCAATTCTTAATCAATTAAACTATAGCATGATCGTCTTATAAAGTTGCTGTACATAAATTATGGTTTCTCTGGGAATCTATAAATATAAAATCACGTACAGTTGTAAATATTTTAATGTTTATTGTATTAAAGATAGAAATTAAATCCTCTCTTTCTCAGATCTAATAGTAGGTTTCAACTACCTATCAGACGATGACACAGTGTTTGGGATTGCTACACTATGTCTCTGTTTTCTCCCCGGTCTCCTAATGTCCGCCCTTAGCTTCCAGTGGATAGTGTACGACTCCACCCTCGAATCTATGTAAGTAACACTAGCTCATAGCTGTGTGTACTAGAAGTGTATAGAACTTTACACCGCTAGTATACTTCTAGTATACTTCTAGTACACACTTACTGTAAGGGCTACTGTTAGTGTATCCTTAATCTCGCTGTTATGTGAAATTTGAGTAGATGAGACATTGGAAACGCTCCAAGATTTAGTAAGTATTCATGTTTAAGCGTGAAGCGAGGTGGCTAATTGCATACTGGTATTTATAGCATAGAGGCTGGTGTAGCGTTCCTGAGTCAAAAACTATAAAAGGAATTTAGACCCTTCCAGTTACGTAATAACGGGAATGAAAAGTCTTTAGGGATTATAATTTGCCAAGTTTCCTTACAAATTTCCGAATTCCCTTGAGTATTATTATTGCGTCATTCTGAGGAAATATCACACACAATGGTGTACTGTGTAAATTGTGACAAAGTATTGTGCTCTAGTTATCCTAGTTACGCTAAAGATAAGAAGCTAGACCAGCAAAGACAATGAAACATGATATTTTATTTTATCTTGATCATAAGACGGCTGGGAAAAGGTTTACTAACACCGTATATTCTAAATATAAATTGTAAATTATGACTAATATGCAGGATAAAGAGTCTGATGACACAAGAGAGATATCATGCACCACGTGACTACACCCATTACTTCAAGAAGAAAGGAGCCCCTCTCCCTCAGCATGATGTGGACACTGAACACAACACTATTAATTTATCAGGTACTTTCTTTTTCAACACTTCATCTTCTCTTTTCAATCTTGTGAAGCAATCTACTTTAAATCTTGCTTTTTCTACTCTGTTGTGTGAGAATTTGTTAATAAAAACCAATCTGAATTAGGTGGAAACCCAACTTATCAGCTATTAAACTTTATCACATGTGAGTCTAAGCAGTGGTGGTTTGATTTGGAAGATTGTGTGAATTTATAGTTTCCTGACATTTTAGATTCGGTTTATTTACAAGCATCGCTGATATTAGCCTTATTAAGATTTTAATCATTATATTTCAAAGCCTCTTTGTTGAATTAAGGGGACATACACCAAAAGCTTTTATGCCCTGGCCCTGCTGTTAACTTCATATTAAGAAAGTATACATCAAAACAATAAGATTTGATACATTAAAAATTATTTTTGAGGACCCGCACTTTCGAAAAAATAAATATTTTCTTTTCCGAAAATTTTGGAAATTTTGAGAAGTCTGTCACTGTAATACCGATATTTCGGTCATTTTAAAAGTCTTTTGGCTGATTTTTTTACTTAAGATTACTTACAATCGGTACAAGAAACCTCTGAAAGGATTATATAATTGAACCATAAATGACGAAGTTATAAACCAAACAAGGTCGAGAGAAGCAAAATTGAAATTTTTGTAAAAATCAAAGTTGTATATTTTACCATTCACCCAGGTCATAAGATATCGCTTCAAAAATTCTTGTGAGTGTAGCTGATAATCATATCCAACTTTTTGGAACAGGATTTCTCTCAATTTTGAGTTTTAAGGTATGATTTGTGGCCTCAAACGACTAAGTAAAATTCATCGTAAAAAGGGCCAAACATGGCAGATTTAAGGCTTAAAATGCCTATAACTGACAAAGTATCAGTTTTTTTTGAAATAATTTTTACAGAATCGTAATCAGCTTGAGAAGACGAATCTTTTAGTACCAAATAGGTGATTTTAGAAGACAAATTGTCTTAAATAATTTTCTAGCTCGAACACAAGGGTCCCCCCCTTGTATAAATTTTGTACAAATTGTACACATTTTTTTACAAATTTTGTGTCTTTAACTATTATAAATTTGGTACCAAAAGATTCGTTTTCTCAAGCTAATTACGATTCTGTAAAAATTATTTCAAAAAAATTGATAATTTGTCAGTTATAGGCATTTTAAGCCTTATATCTGCCATGTTTGGCCCTTTTTACGATGAATTTTACTTAGTCGTTTGAGGCCACAAATCATACCTTAAAACTCAAAATTGAGAGAAATCCTGTTCCAAAAAGTTGGATATGATTATCAGCTACACTCACAAGAA
This sequence comes from Bolinopsis microptera, assembly GCF_026151205.1. Classification (NCBI taxonomy): domain Eukaryota; kingdom Metazoa; phylum Ctenophora; class Tentaculata; order Lobata; family Bolinopsidae; genus Bolinopsis; species Bolinopsis microptera. The sequence continues at coordinate 11,435,171 of NC_087072.1, read as the reverse complement.
TTTTTGAAGCGATATCTTATGACCTGGGTGAATGGTAAAATATACAACTTTGATTTTTACAAAAATTTCAATTTTGCTTCTCTCGACCTTGTTTGGTTTATAACTTCGTCATTTATGGTTCAATTATATAATCCTTTCAGAGGTTTCTTGTACCGATTGTAAGTAATCTTAAGTAAAAAAATCAGCCAAAAGACTTTTAAAATGACCGAAATATCGGTATTACAGTGACAGACTTCTCAAAATTTCCAAAATTTTCGGAAAAGAAAATATTTATTTTTTCGAAAGTGCGGGTCCTCAAAAATAATTTTTAATGTATCAAATCTTATTGTTTTGATGTATACTTTCTTAATATGAAGTTAACAGCAGGGCCAGGGCATAAAAGCTTTTGGTGTATGTCCCCTTAAACCTCTTTCAATAATTCCATGCTTCAAGTGAGATGTGTTCAAGCTAATCACACTCTAATCACACTCTAATCACACTCTAATCACACTCTAATCACACTCTAATCACACTCTAATCACACTCTAATCACACTCTAATCACACTCTAATCACACTCTAATCACACTCTAATCACACTCTAATCACACTCTAATCACACTCTAATCACACAATCACACTCTTATATTCATCACGAGCTGCAAGGTTGCTTTCTTTCAAGTGCTGATCATTAATGTGCAGTGTGAGCATTAATGTCTAGACTGTGTCACTATACTATACCAGCTTCCAGTCTGAAAGCTTTATAATCATTAACTAATTAACTAATGATTAGCTAATGATATTATTATTGTTTAGTATATTACTAATGTTATCGTGTGGTGAGTGGTCTGTTCTTGCTCTGTTGGCCATAAATTTGCAAATTATATTCTTTACGGATTCTGTACTATTTAGGCTAATACTATTTAGTGTATTACGTTTTAGGTGGTATTGTTATCAGGCGATATTTTCCTATCACCTTAGCAATTTTAAAATTGCAATAGTTACACAAACGATGATTAGTGCTAATATATAAGGGAAATTCCTGATTGAAGGATAAATATAATAAATAGATACTCAAAAAAGAAATCTGTTAAGATAATTTGAACTGTGATTCTAACAAATTATTTAATTCGAATTAATATTATTATTAAGAGGTACACATTAGGTATAACACTGTTATAACACTAGGTATAACACTGTTTGACAGTATTGTCAAATATAGTCCCTGGAGTAATATAATAAGGAATTATCATACATTTTTAACTCTAAACATCACAACAATGCGACTCATAAATAATATTCCTATCCGGATATAACATAGTCCCTAGAATAAGAAGAAGCGAGGAGTCGCCGTCGTGCAGTCTCCACCATGCCCGTAGCCACCAAGCCGCTGTATTCCCACATAAACCTGACAGTCTGCTTCATCGTGTTCTGTAAGAACAATATAACACAGATACACGTCCCGTAGAGAACGCCTAGACAGTGGTAGGAATACACGAAGTTAGTGGCAGTTCCAAGGTAGTTCCTAATGAGTACAAACACAGCTGGGTAACAGCCAGGAGTGTAGTGAATCTTGAGAACAGTGATTGTTAGCAGAGTCAGGTAGATAGCTGATATCAGATCAGTCAGGTAGAACAGCATTAGAGATGCCAGAGCTGACTTTACTGAACTGCAGATCCTGTGATTGTCCTGGTTCTCTATCAGGAGGGACTCTGTATCTGCTCCATTATATCTGTACTTGTACACCAGCCTCATCAAGTACAGGATGGTAACTAATGGTACTGTCATCCAGAGCACAAATGCAGCTAGATTCACCAGTAGCAGGCAAAAAGATATTTCCTGCATGGCCTCCATCGTCTTGTCTGGGTGAATATCTGTCCCCGCGTTTATCTTGGTCCTAGCGTAGGTTCTAACAGCACCAATACCAGCTCCTAAAGTCCAGATAACACAGCAGTATATTCTGCCTCTCCTCATATACCTTCCTGGGTCCCCGCCCATGACCCTGGCTGGTGAGGCTACATAGAGCAGTCTTATGATATACAGTGGTAACATGAACCCTATTCTGACGAAGTGACTGTGTCCTGCACACCAGACGCCACTACAAGATAAGTGCTGATCTGTGCATCATGTTCACCACTCTCGTAGATCAGCCAGCTGTTAGCACACTCCATCACGTTAGCAACACACATGTTCATGTAGAATGTTAGGGTCCAGGAGACGTCGCCTGATATCTTGCAATGAACGTGGATTGTGAGAATGAGGAGAATGTTAATGATTGTTCCTATAGAGGAGAGAGTTTGGTCTGCTACTGGCAGAACTATGTTGGGGAGGCTGTGGTCGGTATTGTAGTGTATTGCTGAGAGGTTCAGACAATGCCATAGGTCCTCAATAGGTAACATTGTTCTAGATAGGTGGTTGAGTTAAGCTTTATAATGGTTTGGAAGATGAAGATTTATTTTGGAAAAGAAATTCATCATTTGAGCACTTTAAAAGTTGTATTTAGCATCTTTGCCGCTATGAATCAAAATTACAGATAATTAACTATCGGTACGGCACATAGGATTATTCCGTAAACCGTACACTTCGCAAAAACATACAAAATGTGCAATGTGCATTAACAAAATGTCTAACAGAAGCGAGTAACGTAGGAAGGAAACACAATTTGGCAAATACCACAATGTGCAATGTGTTACTCGCTTCTAATATTAGATTGGAAGTTCGTATTAATGAACAGATTTCATGGCTGATAGATGTAATACTTTTAATGAGATAATTTCGAGTTTCGTTTTTAACGGAATGTTTATTACGCGATGTGACGAATGACGGCATGGCTCCAAGTTAACTCCGAATTGCTACGTACAGGATATGACTACTCATACTTAGTTTCAATTTTCTTTTTTTCTTTTTATCTCTTACTTATTAACTTATTATTCATTTTAAGACCAATGATATTGACTAGTTAGTAACTAGTGACCCGCGAATTTGAGAAAAAGTATGAGTCTTGAAAATTGTCAATTCACGGACAAAAAACACAGATTATTAGGGTTTAAGAAATTGAAAATAGGAACTAAAAATAATATCTAGCACACGAATCCGAAGGCTGTCCACATAACACTGAGTTTCCATTCTTTGTCTAGCATTTTGCCTCCCACACCCCCGAGCACCACTATACCACCATGACTAGTAACATTATGAGCAGTCCAAATCTCCATGACAGTTCCCTCCGGAACTATGGACATGTTGGGTGTACCCACAAACCCACAAGGTTTCATGTCGAAGTGAGTGTACCAATAACCGTTCTCAGATAGAATGAAGGGGTTGTTAGCCACCCCCGAACAGATGTGCGCACAGGGTTCCGGGTGATCGTGTCCGTCCTTGGTTTGAAGTATCTGTAGGCTGGCTGGCTGTGCGTACTGGACGGTCATCGATAGGAGGAGGAGGAGGAGAATCATTACTGGCAGTTCAATAGTTTCATCTTATCTTGTAGCTCTTATATAATGAGTTTAACCAGGTGGCAGCAAGTATTCATTAGAACTGTAAATTTCAACATGTGAAACTAACACTTCTAAAATTCACAATCTTCCGTTTATCATATTCAGTCTCCAGTACGATGACAATTTTATCTGATGACTGTGAATTGAACTATTAAATATATCAGTGCGATAAAATGAAACATGGCATTAATCTGTGGAATTAGCTAGCAAATTGTAAATTAATAATTCAAAGAAGGTTAAGTTGCTCTTAGTCTTATATTGAGTTATTTCTCAATATTATCATCAGAAAAACAGGAACATAATTATTAACACTCAACAGACTAAAAACGTGAAAAATGCATTATATTTCATTAGTCATTACACAACAAACAAAACGAACTCTAAAAGTAATACTCAAGGTTGAGATGGATTGTTATTATTTCACTAAGTCAGCACAAAGCCCTGACTTTCAGAGATCGCTAAGACGGGAAATGATCGAATAGCTATAGCCCGTAATCTTGTTACTCTCCATAATACCGTCATACCGTGGATAATAAATAATACTGTAATAGAGCCGGGACGTAATAGTAATGTATCGGTCACATGTGTAAAGTGTATAAGTCTCACGTGATCTTTGTAACTTATTTGAAGAGTAAAGGTAAGTCTTCCGACGTCTGCTAAAATAATATTGCTTTATAATGCTGGAGTTGACCAGCGACCTTCCTAAATTCCTCTCTCAGATGAAAGATATGAGGATGTGGAGATCCATCCTCCGGAGAAGATGGAAGAAATAGAGTTGGACGGTGAGAAGAAGGTAGCAGGGGAGGGGACAGCAAATGAGAACAAGACAGCAGAGAATGGAGCTGCAGCGACATTCGACAGAAACATACCCTCACGCGTTAGTTGAAACTACGATGTGTTTATGTTAATGTTTACAGCCTTTTTCTAACTATTTTGTCTCAATATTTATATTCTTCCCCCTCCACTACATATTGTCGGGAACAATTAATTCAACTACTTTAACTTACCTTCTAATTATTATGTTATTCAAATTGCGGGCAAGATTCGGCCGGAGTAGCAGTCAATAGTCAGTAGTCAGTAGTCAGTAGTCAGTAGTATGTAGCTGTTACCATGGCAGTGTAACACTCGTGTGTATCAAATTACACGCTAGCAAGTCATGAGTTTCACACACTAACATGCTCTGCAATTAGTTCTACTCTAGTTCTACTCTAGTTCTACTCTAGTTCTACTCTAGTTCTACTCTAGTTCTACTCTAGTTCTACTCTAGTTCTACTCTAGTTCTACTCTAGTTCTACTCTAGTTCTACTCTAGTTCTACTCTAGTTCTACTCTAGTTCTATTCTAGTTCTACTCTAGTTCTACTCTAGTTCTACTCTAGTTCTACTCTAGAGCCACTTTTGTGTGGTTCAATAATCGGTTTCACTCCGATAATAATAAAACACCAGTCCTGCAAGAATAAAGTTTTCGAATTTAACTATGACAAGTTTATTATTATTTGGAAAATTGCCACCAGTAAGAATAGGCACTGCCCCGTGTTTTGAAAAACAGGTACCGAAGCTTAGCAAGTTTCTGGATCATGTTTTACTGAATAGTAGCTTGTAATAAGCAGGGTAATGTTTACTAAATATAGGGATTGTTGCCAGGCTAGCAGGTGGAGAGCAGGGTAATGTTTACTAAATATAGGGATTGTTGCCAGGCTAGCAGGTGGAGAGCAGGGTAATGTTTACTAAATATAGGGATTGTTGCCAGGCTAGCAGGTGGAGAGCAGGGTAATGTTTACTAAATATAGGAATTGTTGCCAGGCTAGCAGGTGGAGAGCAGGGTATTGTTTACTAAATATAGGGATTGTTGCCAGGCTAGCAGGTGGAGAGCAGGGTAATGTTTACTAAATATAGGGATTGTTGCCAGGCTAGCAGGTGGAGAGCAGGGTAATGTTTACTAAATATAGGGATTGTTGCCAGGCTAGCAGGTGGAGAGCAGGGTAATGTTTACTAAATATAGGGATTGTTGCCAGGCTAGCAGGTGGAGAGCAGGGTAATGTTTACTAAATATAGGGATTGTTGCCAGGCTAGTAGGTGGAGAGCAGGGTAATGTTTACTAAATATAGGAATTGTTGCCAGGCTAGCAGGTGGAGAGCACGAGCTAAAAGAGAACAGAGTCAGATTAGTGTTGATGCTGGTCTCAGCAGATACCCTCTTATCATCACCGGCCCTACCATAGATGTGAGTTTTATTATTTCAGCAATCAACGAATCTGATTATTGCTCATGATCTTATTTTAAGTTTTAGATATTATATATTTTAGTTCTATTTTAGTAACTTTTTCAAGGGTGAAATTAAAGGGAACGTGATCATATTAACTGAAGATGAGCAGCGTAGGATTAGAGAAGTTGAATCCGTGGAAGGAAATGATAGAAATTGTTTTAATAAGGTGATAATAGCTGTATCTTATGAAGTATCATGGCTGCACCCTGTCTTACTTGCTCGTATCTTCGTACTTTGGAGAATGGCATATTATTATATTGTTTATTTTGATGTTTCTGTCCAATGTGACATATTTAGTAGCCAGTAATATGTGAATGAGAAGTAATGATATGTGAATGAGTAGCATTCTGACTTTCAATGAGTAGCTTTCACCTGTTTTCACTTGTGTATGGTACATGTACATTTTATATTGAACCTATCTGAACTGCGTTATATTAATCACCAATACACAGAAGATGTCGCAGCATGATTGGGTATATGTTGCATATTCTTAACAATACCTTACAAGTTTGAACCTAAAGAGTATTGTGTGTAGTATTGTCATGTAGAGTTATACACGTTGTTTACACTGCACCTTTATCATATATGTTTATAATCAGTAAACCGCTATAAAGGTATAAAGTATACATCATTCCACATTCGTATCTGAGAATCCACTTTTATACATACGATATACATTTAAACAGACATCTTATCTACCATGTAAATGATATAATGTATAAAATGTATTACACACATATTTACTTTTCATAGCCAATAAAATTTTAGCTGTTCTTCTCATGTATTATTTTGTATCACAATTCTCTGTATAATGATTAAAACAAATCTACGAATCACCCTCACAAATGTAACATTATCACCAGAGAAAGCGAGTGTTTTTCAAGACGCTGGAAGAACTAAAAATAGAACCCGTGAAACCCTCTCTGGATAAAGTAAGATTTATTGAGATTATCTTTCACGTGTTGGGTCTTCCAGGGATCACCAGATACGGGGCTCTCTTCTTACAGGCTCTCAGGTAACGTGTACCTCAAGAAAACATTATTTAAGTTATAGACTACTCAGTGAAATATCTACATTAAATTTTAATTTTAATCAACATAATCAATGATAAAATTGGAGAGAACATTGCGACAACTTGCCTTTCTAGTTTGATATAAGAATATTCCAATTGATAATAATGTGCCCGCTTGGCATTAAAAATTCGAACAGTTTTTGAGATAATTCACTAACTTACATCTCAGAAATTACCGTAAGAGAGAAGAGCTGACAGATAAATACGACTTGTTTGTGAAGGAGGCGACTGAGCGGGGTATTAAAGAGGTTTACTTTAACAAGGATCTATCAGAGAAGTACCATGGTAGACGAGATGCAGCTCTTCTCAGATTGGTGAGAGATTCTATATGTGTTCTGATCTGTTAGTTTTAGTCTCGTGTTGTAAATACCGTGCTCTGATTGGTAAATGGGCGGTCACAGGATGTACTTGGAGGTGTCGTCTATCTGTTGGATACCTGGCTGTATTGACATCTTGTGTGGAATAAAGATGTACCCAAACTATGGACTGTGTACTAAATATTGTCAATTATTGGAAATTATCCCATATTTTCAGATAGAAGGTTCACTAGAGTCCACCCCCCAACTCCTACTACAACTCTATATAATAGTGGTTTACACACAGTGGACAACTAGCTGGTTCACCTACCTCTCGGTAGCAGTCAGTTTTACTAGTGTTGTGTGGAGTATGACTAGCTACATCTACGAGCACCGAGCAGCCTCGTGAGTAAATACTGTGTTCTCGTTGGTTAGTTTGTGTCACATGTTGTAATTACTGTGCTCTGATTGGTTGATGGACGGTGGGCAGCCTTGTGAGTGTGTCTTGCTATCTTTTTTGATTGAAATGAGTTCATTAATTTGCTTGTTGGTGCTCTGAGCACCTTAGAGTTCATTTTAATTAATGAGTACATTGTATGTTTCTATTTTTATTATTTTGTTGTGCTAGAAGTAGACTAGATAATAAAAATATACACCAAATGTCTGAAATTTGATGCAAATAATGAAGTGTTAAGTCTTTAACAAAGTGGGAAAGGTATTTAATGTGAAATGAGAAACGTGGAAGCCATATATGGAATAATTGAGGTACCCTTTGGGAAGCATGTCGGTAGTGAGCATTACGTGATGCAGCCTCAATTAAACAGATAGCTATTACTAATTGTAGACGTTCCATTGTTTGCAGGGGACAAATTAATAAATAACACGCAAATTCGTTTATCAGAAATCGTTAAATCGTATCTGTCTTATCCTTACCAAAATTGTTCAAAGTTGGCCGTAACGAAAGATATTGATACCGAGAATGAAGTAGGTTTTAACTTTTCATATGTAAAAGAGAAGCAGGTAAGCAGTAGAAGGAAAAAGGTGAACCGGTTTCCTAGTTTCCATGAACTAATTAAAAATATGCCTGCCATTGTTCATAAATTGTTGTCCGAATAAAAGTTACACTGTCTCTCCGCTGTTATGTTGGTTCGTAACACATGATTTGAAATTAAGTAGAAACATATTTTATGTTCTGAACCGACTATGCTTCTCTATGGGTTAATTTATAAATTTAGATTTGTTTGCGAATCACTCACAGTTTACTGTTTAGGCTCTTGAAATCATCGAATAAAATATCATCTTTAGAGAACGTCCTTTAATTATTTATTATATAGTAGTGTTTAAAGTATTAAATTGAGTAAAGTATAAATGACATATAAAAGTGCCCCAATCAATGTCACGTGAAACTAATTGACTTTTCTTTTCAGATATGACAAAGCAAGTATGGACATGTACGCCTACTTCATCACAATACTGATAAAGCTATTCATGTGTATCAGTAGGATAACTGCTATACTCCTAGCTGCTACTTACTCTGGTAACAACAACTTTTATGTTGGGTTTTATTGTGTACTTAAATACATAATATAACTAAGCGGTTATTTACACTAATTGAACTAGGAATTAGTTAGATTCACATTTCTCATGAAAATAACAGTTACTCTGATAAATCTAGAAATTTATGGATCTAATTATTGACTTATAATTCATTATCAGGGTATTTAGTATTAGCTGTGTGTATTGGGCATTGGTTATCTTGTCTGCTGTATGTGTGTTACGCTAAAACACACTTCTATGGTGGTCTTATATACAACGAGTGGTTCTTTAAGCTGATAACCAGTATTACACTAGTCCTTACTTTCATGAACATTGTGTGAGTTTTTATGATATTATTAACCATTCTAAAGAATTATTTACCTTTCTGAGATTTGATCACCTGCTTATTCGATGACAAGAATTATGGTGATTATCATTGGGATAATTATTTTCAGAGAAGGAAACTCTTTCGTCCGATGGTGTGGTTATCATGGCTTCACTTTGATTCAGAACTTAATAATGCTACTATTGTGGTATTTTGACCACTATTCTGAGCCCTCAAAACCTGATTTCTATGGAATAATGCTAATATGCATGGTTGTTGGGGGAACGATAATTGGGTCTATTCTAACACTCTTCTACTACCAGTAAGTACGAGCTAACAAGTGACTCACTTGCTCAATCGTGTGCTCGTTTGTTGATAAGTCACCTCATGAAGCTGCATGTTAAGGGGGGGGGCCAATGGATATTTTTTTGTGAAACTTGATTTCGAGATAGTAGTTGACCAACAAACTAAGACCAGTGACCGAACTTTTGAGGGGGTCCCGGACCCCAACCGCCAAACGGTGCGCGCAGGGCAGCCACGCCCATATTTGGTCCAAATTAGGCCCAATTTAGCCAAATACCCTGAACATGCCCAAAACCAAGGTTTATGGTGCTCTACTTGTAGCTAGTGGTCTCCTGAACTCGTATATGAAATTTCATCAAGATTGGACAAAAAATGACTGAGTTATGAGCCAAAAACCATATGCCCATATAGGGGCATACGCACCAAATTTGGTAGATTTCGGCCCATAAATTGGTCAAATATCAATATGTTTGAATGAAACTTACTTTATATGAAAGGTAAGCCTAAACTACATATTATCTGTAAGTTATAGCTTTATATCTGTTTAAATGTGGATACTAAGGCGAAAAAGCCACAAAAAATGAACTAAATTGCCCATATCTCGGTTCGCGATATTTGCGGAATTGATCTCATTAAAATTGTAACAACTCAATCAGTTTTCAAAATTTTTGCATGAAATTTTCGGAATCGACTCGAAATTGCATTTCCACCTTATTTTAAATACGGATTTTTGATTTAGGCCTCCAAAAAAATTTGGCGGCCAAATTCCAAAATTATCTCACAAAAATTCAGAATTTGGCCGCCAAATTTTTTTGGAGGCCTAAATCAAAAATCCGTATTTAAAATAAGGTGGAAATGCGATTTCGAGTCGATTCCGAAAATTTCATGCAAAAATTTTGAAAACTGATTGAGTTGTTACAATTTTAATGAGATCAATTCCGCAAATATCGCGAACCGAGATATGGGCAATTTAGTTCATTTTTTGTGGGTTTTTCGCCTTAGTATCCACATTTAAACAGATATAAAGCTATAACTTACAGATAATATGTAGTTTAGGCTTACCTTTCATATAAAGTAAGTTTCATTCAAAAATATTGACATTTGACTAATTTATGGGACGAAATCTACCAAATTTGGTGCGTATGCCCAAATATGGGCATATGGTTTTTGGCTCATAACTCAGTCATTTTTTGTCCAATCTTGATGAAATTTCATATACGAGTTCAGGAGACCACTAGCTACAAGTAGAGCACCATAAACCTTGGTTTTGGGCATGTTCAGGGTATTTGGCTAAATTGGGCCTAATTTGGACCAATTATGGGCGTGGCTGCCATGCGCGCTCCGTTTGGCGGTTGGGGTCCGGGACCCCCTCAAAAGTTCGGTCACTGGTCTTAGTTTGTTGGTCAATTGCTATCTCGAAATCAAGTTTCACAAAAAAATACCCATTGGCCCCCCCCCTTAAATGTTAATCAGTTGTTATTCGATAAATCACGTCATTTTTAAACGATCTAACATTAGTCGGTGTAGCCCTGCGCTTACGCCAAATCGCTAATTTGTATTACCAATCGCGCAGCACGCACTTTTTAACGCGCGCGCTGCATTGCATGTGTGACATGATTTTAGGACCGATCGGTAATACAACTGTAGATACGGCCGGACAATGTTTCAAACTCAAGGCATATTAGGGCCATCTACTTAGGACGTCCGGCAAATAGGGAGGGGGGGGGGGGGGGGGGGTTTTGAATTTCGGACAAATCCGGATAGGGAGATGGGGTGGTTTTTGGAAATTCGGAAATGTTGGCAGAATTAACGAAAAAGTCTCATTTATTTTAACTCTTTGACAATGAATTTGAATTGGTTTTATTTGTACTCTCTAAAGTAGCTGGAAATCCGGACGTCCGGGGTGGTTTTGAAGATTCGGACACAACCGGACAGGGGGTGGTCTGAAAATCTGCGATTTTGGCGGACGTCCTAAGTAGATGGCCCCCATACCGATTAATGAACAACAACTTCTTATTTCTTAGGTTGTGTCATCCATCCAAAAAGCATGTTCTGGAACTTTCTAAGGTTGGTCCGGTATTAGAAGAATTGAGGAAAAAACATACATCAAGGACGACCACATTCCAGACCAGTGTGTAGTTATTAATGTGTAATTTAGTTAATGTATTCGAAGTATTTACTGTTTAACTTAATTAATAATTAGTAACTAATTAAATTTGTGGTTTTATTGATTCGTCTGAATTTTTCAGTTTTTACCTAACTTATTGAGAAAGTTTATCCGTTTGTAGCAGTTTTTACTAGATGTAGACCTTGGCATGTTTATTCTAATCGAAACAGTGATCCATGAATAAAATGGACACAAATTACCTACCAGATAACCTTCAGTTTAGTACACATCGTTTTTAAAATTATAACGGACCTGATAATCTTTTTAGTCGTTATGGAGTCAGGATGAACTTGATTGTAAATCTCAGTGCTTTCACTTTTTAGTTTATATGTTTTAAACAGTTGTCGATACGAATTATAACCGAAACTTTATCAAATACTAATGTATGAAGTATACTAGTATAGCTTATTTACAAAGTTACAGCTTACACAGATATCCATGTATTACTTGTGAACTAATAAAATTAGTTATAAAAATGTCTAGAGAAAAAGAGTCTCCTTTATTCACGATCAAATAGATTGAAAAGATCAAATACCCCACCAAACCAACCCCAAACGTTGGGGACTAATTCCGTATAAAGTTAATCCGAGTCCGAATCTAAGGTGACCCTACGTCGGTCAAAGTTAACTTTGGAGCCTTTGGGTTCTGTCTTGCTTATCTCCTCAAGCATTTTGATAAGCTCAGCCTCGCCGACTTGTCCCATTATCTGCCTCCGCTGATGCATGTTAATCAGCATCATCTCCACCTTCTGCGCACGTTCTGGCTTCACTTGAGCTATCGTGTTTACTGAAATAACACTCTGGGTAAGCTAGGTGCGAGTTTTAAGCACACAGTTGTCAGTTATGAAGTTATGAGTTACGATAAATAATGCATGTCATTTTCTGTAAGCGTCGACAGTTTTCACATTTTCTAACAAATAATCAGGGCGGGAAGGCGCGCAAAAGAAATGTTCGTGCAGTTATAATGATCATGATTACACGTATCGCGCGTTCGTGATCAAACGTTGTGTAGACCCTTTTTTTAAACAGAAAATAACCGTTACCACAGGTTAGATATATTATACTATTATGCAATAGTAGGCCCCAGGATATGACAAAAATTACGTTTGTATTGGTGAAGTAACACCTCAACAAGCTTGATAAGAAAACTTACATCTGGCCCGAGCTTTCTGATCCAGTATTGCAGTAAGAAGGTTGTTTTTCATCTCTTGCTGCCTGCAGAAAGATCATTGTCATTGACCAAACACAGCAAATATTGATTGTTACCACAAAGATTCACGCCTCTGAACAACAGATTATGTGTTAATATTGTGTACTTAACAAATAAAAAGCATCTCAAAATTTAACCTGGCTTGTTTCTCCGCCTGTTCACCAGCACCACCACCGCCAGCACCACCGCCACCCTGAGCTTGCATCTCAGCCATGCGCTTCTGTCTGATGGCATCCAGTCCAGCGTCGTCCATGTTTTGTTTTCTTTCCTACAATCAATGTTAGGTAATATAGCTGGTAAAATGATATGTTATTTGTATGAATTGTACTATATGAAGATTGAAGGGGTGTGATTATTTTAAAATATTCTGATTAGAATTGAGGTAAAGAGAGATTATAATTTCGACCTAACTATGATACTTTCATCTTGGAATTCAAACAATCTATTATACAACTACATCCTGAATTAAATAATGATAATGATCATTTCTTAAGAAAGTGTAATTTGAGCTATATTTACATGAAACATGGAAAAATATTACAGATCATCAATCGAAAAAATCCTTAAAAAATGTAAATACACCCAAATCTTTAAAAACACTCACGTAACTTTAACCCTCAAAAACAAAGCTTACACAAGAAGGAATATCAATAAAATCAGAGTCCTTCAACTCTGAGTTACGGAGGACTATCCTCAGTGGAGTATTTCTGCTGCGTAGACCACGTGATATAGCCTCACTGTCCACCTTGATCGGTCCTAATGATTCTCCCTTAATTACCTTAACACTAACTGTCAGAGTAACAAGCCGCACATTGTCTGTCAGATAATCAAATATTAGTCTGTATATCAACGAGGCAGAGTCAGGGTGAAACTTCAATTTGGGACTTTCCACAACAATATGTAACATTTGTAAACAAGCAGAATTAACCAGACTCTCACCAAGCAAGGACATGTAACGATCATTACAAATGTAACCAAAACTAAAGTCTAGAGTCACTTCTTGAAGCCGCTTAAACTGCTCCAGACACCTGGCATTCTTAGGACATCTAGTAAGATTCAGTACTCTCAAGTTCAGTAAAACATCAGCTAAAGTGTCCAGATAATCAGCACGTGACACGTATGAGACATTCCTAAAGCCCCAATATGGGACAGTCTCAATATAGAGAACCTCCAAACTAGGCATTTTCTGTAAAACTGGTACTATTCTCATGTCAAACGTTGAGACAACTGTTCCCCGGGCATCTCTCAAGAAATCGTTGTAACATTTTTCTGATACCTTAAAAGATTTGAGAACATTCATTTTAGGCTTCGGTTCCGGTGAATTTATCAACATCTGAAATAACTTTACCAGGTTTAACGATGCATCTAACTCCTCCAAAGTTTCTTTATAATTACTGAAAATAAACTCCATTACAGCAGGATCTAAACTAGCACAAGATCTTACACTTATATTTCGCATTAAGTTGTTCTGTAAGTTATTCATTATGCTAGCCCCAGTTATTAATGCATTCTCAGACACATCAAGTTTCACTAGGGAGCTGCACAAACCACACAAAATACTATTCAGATCAGCCTCCAAGAGTTCGCAGCAACTGACAGTTAGTTCACAGATTGTTCCAGGTAAAGCACATGGTGTGAGATTGTGAAGATGGAATCTGGAGATCTCCAGAACAGTGAGATTCGGACAGAATACAGAGATAGCTGGTAAAGTGACCTTTGTAAGGTCTGGAAACTCAATCTCTCTTTTATCACAAATCTCCGGACCAGATATTATCAGATTTGAAACAACTTCCTGTGAAAAAATGAGAGCAAAATACAGTCTGTTAGGTACCATCCTGTAGAATGAACAGTTTTCCCTCGGACTCCAAGGAATTATTTTGTCACATAACTTCAACTTACAAACACAAAATATAATTTCAGTGCAGGTTATAAACCATCGTTTGCAAACAAATACTCCATTTCTGATAAGATCGATGGGGCTGAGGTACAGCAATATCTTCTTTAAGCAGTCATCATTGACCATATGTATTGACACTTTGGTTTCCTCTTCTAATCCATTTTCAATATTAGTCAACAATCTCTCATATCTAGCCTTATGTTCCAAAATATATCCATGAAGCAACGTTTCTTCGTCCATAAAAACAGTACGATAATCTTTAATTTCTTCAGTTGTTAGGACCACTTCTTTCTAGTATTACAAGTAGAAAGCTCATCTCTCATACTAATAATATTTACCAACCTGATAGATTGTTAACTGATTTAAATCTGGTTACGTGAGCAAATTTAATTTAACTTTAGGCAATTTCAGTGCGACTAGTGTTTTCACTAGCACAATAAAGATTGAACTCTCCTCTCTCTAAAAATTATAATTTTGTAAGAGAAAATTAGCTGGGAACGATAAAATCTACACTCTACAGATGGCAAACAGATAAAACAAGACGTAAATGACAAAGTTATAGATGTCAGAAAATAAATCAACAGAGAATATTTGTATATCACAGCAATAAAATAGTAAAGCATAAATTTTCACTTGAAATAACATAAATTATGTAATATCCTCAATCTACAACATAATCAAATTGTCATTAGTAACCAGGTGGCCCATTTCCAGACTATTACCAGGCATAACGAGGAACTGATGTTGCCTGTTTGCTTGTCTCGATGACTGGCTAGACTCAGGACTCTCTACAAACTGGTGAGGGGAAGGGAGAGACTCAGCAGGGAATTGTAAGGGTATCTCAACAGGTAGACTACTTGACAGTTGTTCCAGATAAGAAGGGTAACCCAAACCCAAGTTAGGAGAGTAAAGCTCCAGATCCTCAAAATAGTGGAGCTCATCAACATCCAGCTCGATCTTACCTTTAAATTCTCCAGGATTGTCCGCGCTTTTAGGTTTAGGATTGTCTCGAACGTTCATGCTTACCACTAGTAATCGATAACTTTCATAGCTGGGTTTTTTCTTTAATCGAGGATGGTTCGTCAGGAAGTCTTCATAAAGTTTTTTGACGGGACGTTTCTTAAAATCAGAGGAATTACTTGCAATATGTTTCCTCATCAATTCCACTATTTTCCCGCTCAATCTATTCTTACTCTTTCTACCGGAGCTTGCTAGCGCGACCCCTCCAGGATTTGAGAGTGCAGCTATGGTGTGCACTATTATCTTATCATTATTGTAACCCAGAGTGCAGAGAAAAAACTTCTGACAAACACAAATGTTTTTCCCGTTAGACAGAGGGAGAAAGTACTGCCGTGAACATGCTCGCTGGATGCCAGTGTTGCTTGTTCTACGCTGGATTGGTAACGATTTAATACAAGAATACAGCCAATGTTTCCGATCACTGTACGACAAGCTCCAATACTTTGTGTGAATACCTTGACGTTCATCGTTACATATTTTCACAATGCAGTGTTGCTTACACGCACAGGGAGGAAGCAATGGATGTGTTTCAGAACTATGAGGAATGTTGGGAGGTCTCAGAGTTGGTGGACCATCTGAAGTGGTATCTGATTTTATCTTCAGGCTACCAACTTTTGTAATAACACGGCCACGAGACGAGCTTTTGTCATCAGATTTAGGAACTAATTTTGAGTGATCTTTAACATCTTTGAACACTTTCAGAGTGTATGTGATTACCTTATCACTCTTGTAACCTAGTGTAGACAGGAAAAACTTCTGACAAACATTTACAATTTCCGGATTATCAATCTTGAGACTGGCCTCCATGAAATAAGCCCTGACACAGCTCCTGTTACTGCCTGATTTTGTGGGTTTCGTCAGCTTAGAAACTGGTTTGTTTGTAATGCGATTAAAGATCCAGAGACCGCGCGAAAAGTGATCCAGACTCCAAAAGAATCGATGAATGCGAGTACGGGAGAGTTCTGAGAAGAGATTATAGCAATGTTTTCTACACCTACACGGTGGAAGTAGAGGGTATTTCGTCAGATTATCTTCTAAACTGTTTTTATGTCCTGTCAAACTGGAATTTGTTCCTGTACTGTTCACCTCAGTTGAACAGCTCGGTAGATTTGATCCTGAACCTCTCATTTCCATCTTCTTTTCCTGAAACAAAGGTATGATACTCAGAGGCAATGGATGATCGACACGAATTATCAAGAATTTAATCGGAGGAATTAAATCGAGGATGAATTAAAGTATCATTTTACATCATTAACAAAACTAACAATTAAAATCATGTATCTATAGGATGAAGGGTCTAATTAATACACTTATTAGCTTAGTTTAGCTTTTAAAGCAACTGAGCACATCACATTATGTAATTATTAATTATGTTAAATAGATGATAGTACCTTTTACAAGCAGCTAGTGGATGTCTGGTCCTCTACTAGAACAGGTAATATTTTGAGATGGAAGCATAGTAGTGGGTATATCTGGTAGCAATCCCATCCCAACCTTATCAGTGAGAAATGGTGTTATAACAGCATCTTAACTTAAGATTTTATTTCGAGATGGATGTCGTTTGTCGACAATGCACGCTTCGAGAAAAGTCCAAAATGTCGCGAAATTTCGAGAATATTCCAATATGTCCGGGATAAACATAGACGTGCGGGAATATCTCCCTAGCTAAGCAGAGTGACGGCACACCTGTTCTCCCATCAGGGCCCAAGCAGTCCCTTCTCTCACATAATGTATTGATAAGGTTCGCAGTAAAACAAAAGAACGTTCGAAGTATCGAATTCAAATTTAAAACTATAAAATATTTACACAGTTTCTGAAGTTATGATTTTTTCGTGCGAAAGTAAATTATCGAATACGTACATTAAATATTTACTTGCTCTAAACCCAGAACTGATAAAAAATAAATACTCGTTATATAACTTTCATCTTATCAGCTAGAAAATTCAAATAATCATCTGAAAATGTTTTTAAGAGTAATGAAACTTTAAAAAAAGTAAAAACCGATATAGAATTTTAGAATTTTATTGGTCCACGAACAAAATTGAGTACTCCCAGTTGCAGTTACAGACCCATCTAACGCAGCCTTTACAACGTTCATATCAGCACACTGTCAGAGTTATTTTCAAGAGTTTTCAGCAAAACACACACGAGGAAATAGCATTTAAACTTGTCTGTTCTTGTCGGTGAGAGGGACGTACACTACACCCATCAGCTTCTTACTCGTCACCTTCCCGTTATCGTCCTTATCTAGCTGGATAAAGTCCTGTATAGCTCCACTTGGTCCTACTGGGCACACTAGCCGTCCTCCATTAGCTAGCTGATCTACCAACTGTAATGGTTTATGAGAGGAACATTAGTTTGACGCATAACAATTGATTAAGGGGGTTTACTTTCTTGGAACTTTTCAGAAGTTATGACCGACTGAGGTTCACACTTCACTGGTTCATGTTTCGGAACTGCTCGAAAATTTACATGGTAATTTACTACTTCCTTCGTAACCGCTAATTAAATGACATTGTCATTACGTAGTGAACTACATATAACTTAGTCATCATAGAACATATTCATCATTAATATTACGTAAGGTTGATGACGAAAAGGGATACAGCGAGTATTGTTCGAAGTAAATTTTAACAATGATACCAATTACCATGCGACGTATACAATTGTTTTAAAATTAACGAAATATACCATGCGCTACGTGAGCGAGTTAGAGGGGTCAACAACTGCAAAAAAGGGCCTTACGTAATGTGCGAACCCTAACAAAACAGTGAACTATAAATTGTAATATGATCACGTGATATCGTACCATACAACAACATTTTATTACGCGCCACATGGCAAATATTGTACATTTCAAAACAATTGTATATATTATTATGAAATATTATTATTAATATCGTGGTTTGACTAATATTCGTTGTCAACGTCTCTGGTCTTTTATTCGCTAAAAGCTTTCTTTGACATACATAGACTGGTACTAATAGGAATTCTGCTCCGAACATTTTCAACCAAATACCTTTCCCACGATACAATGCGCCAATTAAGCGGATTGACACAATCGCATATACCCTCTATTGTTTAGAAAATCACGTGTTCTCCTTTTCTTTCAGAGACAATTTCACCACAATATCAACACACTTACAGTCTTAGGATGTTTTCAAAAATAGTATTGTGTAAGGTATTGGTACTCCACTTAAGACATATAATATAATATAATATATATATTTTAAGTGGCGTACCAATACCTTACACAATACTATTTTTGAAAACATCATACTACATCACATTATATTGGTGCCCATGTTTTTAATGACCCGCCATTGTATGCCGTGCAGCGTATTGGTACGTTTTAAGTTGGCTCAAACATGCGTCACGGCAGTTGGTGCTTTTAATAATACGCTATGTAACCTATCGTAACCATCAATTAATCCTTTTTGTACTATTTATTTATCAAGATTACTTAATCGATTTTAAAATTCTTAAAAAATTAGTTTGCTTTCTAAGGCTTCATTTGAACCTGGATAAGAGCCTCCAACATTCCGAAAGATGGTCATTAATGCGTGATCACATACCATATAATAAACCATATAGAGTGATGATATTTTTGATGTTTTGTTCTTCTCAACGCCAGCCCTTACTGTTTCTACTTACAGTCCTACCGTTAATTCATCAATAAGTCTCCCACGTTTTATTTTCATAGTAAGCTAATCGTGGACTTAGAACTGAGAAAACTGAATTCCTAACTTCAATGCATTTTTTAGCCTTCAGGTAATCCAGGCTCCAGCTTTTCCAGTCCTAAATGTTTCTTCTAAAACCAAATCAGAACTGTAAGACTAGAAGAGTCAGGGCCTTATAAAGCAGAATACACTGCAATGTTAACAAACTCACAGGCTGAGGTAGGGTGGGAGCAGCAGCCCCCACGTGTATACAATCATAAGGAGCCCCATCTGAGTAACCTTTCCTGCCGTCTCCCACCACATACTTCAGTCTGTTAGTCTTCATGAGGTTGCCATGACTACGTGCTGTGTTAGACAGGGACAAGTCCACCAGATCCTTGATGTGGTCTATACCAACAACTCTCCCTGCCTCTCCTACCTGGGGTCATGGTAATTTAGATGCTAGATACAAGCCGTGCAGCAGTAATATATAATTCTCATTCAACGGCCATTGTGGCTTTTTAGTCAGCTTCGAACAATTCAAATAACAACAACTTTCCATTTTTAGGACTATGATATGAATAACTGTCAATTAGTAAATTTGAAGATATAATACACGAAATATCGTGACTTCAATCTGTAAGACTCTTACCATGATAGCCATGCAAGTGGAAAGATAGCCAGACCCCGAGCCCACATCCAGTGCCCTTGTGCCTGGTTTGAGATGTGACACAAGTGTCTCCAGAGCATGCGCGTGCATGTGAGGGGCACTGATTGTCACGTTACTTCCTATAGGCTGAGGGTTGTCTTTGTAGGCTTCATGGGTGTGACAGAAATCACTCCTATCGACAGCTGCCATGGCATTGTAAACACTTGGTGATTTGATAATTCCATGACCTGAATTGTAACAGTTTAAGTAGGTTTTAACTAATCAGGCTAACCCTCTGTTGAGAAACCTTAATTTTCTGATAAACTTTGAAATGCCTATATTATTGATAATAGCAGACTGTGTGTCAAATCAACATAATTAATATATTATAAGTAGGATATCAGTTTATAATAATATAAATTAAATGTTAGTAAAGATTTAAAACGAATGAAAGGTTGCTTACTTTTAAGTTGATCCACCAGATCTCTATGATTCTTCCCGTGAGACCTCCAGGCCATTCTGTCTTTTCACATTTCAACTTCCTATCATAAAAAATATGGGTAAAATGCTGGTCAAAGTACTGCACCCTACAAAGAAGTTTTCTAGAATGAAACGCCTTCCCAGGGTCCAGTTCGATGATGCCCTTGCTCAAGTACTTTCTTCCTCAGAACTATGACCTGAATCTAAGCTCATATAATACTCATATACAGTGGCGTAACGTTGCCTGTTGGCGCCCCCCTGCCGAAAAAAGCGCCCCCCTGTTGGCGCCCCCTCCCCTTTTGGTGCCCCTCCCTAAAATTGAACAAATTAGGTGATTTTAAAGAATACGCCGGTAAAATCTCTAAAAAAGTGTGTATCTAGAGCAAAAAGCGCAGTTTTGCTAGTACTTTAGTTAAGTTTTCGAAATTGTCCTACATTCAAACGACGATTTGGCGCCCCCCTACGACGGCGCCCCCCTGCACAGCGGGGTCAGCAGGGCCTTTCGTTACGCCACTGCTCATATAGAAAATCCATATCCTTAATCATGTGATGTGCAATTTGATACAGTAATCTTAAGAAGTCTTGAATGACTTGAGTTTGTCTGAAGGTAAAAAATGCATTTGAGTAGGTCTAAGGTTGATGGTACCACCCTTAACGTTACATTTAAAATGGCAATGGGAAAAATGCATCATTCCCATTGCTTGATTGCTTCAGTCCTCACGTATGTTTTCCTTTTGTGTACTGAACTTGTGACAAAATCTCATCATTACTCTCCAGTTGCATTTGCGTTTACCTAATCTTGAGAATGATTACAACGAACACTATAATAGTAGTGCTTCTGGTGTTTACCCTGTCAACTTTGTTGGTAAGTTCTGTTTAAATTTTGTATGTAACACTGAAAAATCAATTTGATGCATTGAACACACATAGTCATTCAATATAATGCATGTCCAAACTCCAAAATATGTAAAGATAAAATTGAGTTATTTACATTGTTTTCCTTTCAGGTTGATTGCTCGTTAACAGCAATACACAATGAAAAAGACCAAACGGAAACCTCAATCGAATTTGATACTCGTCGAGGGAAAAGTAGGGCCTCTCGAAAGAAAACTTCCCGAAAATTAGCTAAACTAATGGGTTTGTTCGTCATATATTAATTCAAATTTTTCAAAGTTTTCTAGCTAGTTCCTGATATTAAATTTATGTCTAATTTGTCTATCTATCAAGTTCTGAGGTATGCTGTTTTTTCTTCCAATTTTATCAAAATTTAAGATTACTTTAGATGAAATACATGCACATCAAAATATTGACTAAAAATAACTCATAAAAGAACCAATAAAGGTTTTTCTTCACAGACGCAGTTAGAAAAGTCGTCAAGACAAATGTTAAAGTAGTAAAGTATAAAGTAATTTTCTACACAATGGATCATGAACTATCAGAGGTTAAGGAATGGATGGAAATGGGCTTTGATGCGTGGACTAATCCTGAGATAAATGATCATTTGAGAAATCATGGCTGTCCAACATTAAAGTTTGTTCAAACTAATGTAAGTACCTTTTCGTGCTTTACAAAGTTAAATATTCAAACACCAAAGTAACTTACATCCGGACATCCTGGTTTTAACAGATTTGTTTTTAAAACAGTTTTTTGTGTCTAAACTTCTCTGTTCAAAAGTAAAATACAATTTTTAAGTAAAATACAATTTTTATTTTCCACAGAAGAATCAATACATATTGAATTATAAATATCCGATAATTCCATTAATAATCATTAAAAGTTGCTTTGTCATTTGTAAAATCAAAAACGAAAAGCAGTACGCTGAACGCGCGCGGCATTTTTTCTGCAGCTTCAAGTTATGCCTCAATAAGATCAGTGCCTATATTTGTAATAAACTCCTTATGAACATCATATCCAGCCACTATCTGAGCAGGGGAATGAGTCTTTGAAAGAGACACACTAACAATTTTAAGCTTCTAGTGAATGCAGAGTTATCTCTTTTACCACGTCTGTAACGTCTTATGGGCATCATCTAAATATAACAACACCTCAGTCTTTCCGGCATCTGTAGCTTAATCAAAATAGATACACTTTATATATAATAATCTAGGTAAGAGAATGTTATTGGATAATTATTTCAGGGTGATGATTTTGATTTTACAATCAATTTTGACATGGAGTTCTTCAACAAACTTGGCCAAGATGTGTCGGAACGATACCTGTTCTGGCCTAGTAAGCGCAATAAAAGTATCTTCATAAATGATGGAATGGACATTCAACGACCATGGATTGCTCACGTAAGTTTACCTTTCAACAAATAAAATTAATTGTCAGCAAGTAAAATCAAATAAAATTATTCAAACAATATACACATAATATAGCAATTACCCTATATAAAATCAAACCTTTAAGAATATAAAAAATTCCCTAAACACTCAACAATTACCCTTGGCCTTGTGGCTCCAAGTTAAGGCCACAGGGGGGGGTCGAGGCTTCAAAAAATGCAAAAAAACATTATGCCTTGAATCAATATATATTTTTGTGGTGGATACTTTGCCACCACTCATTTGTCTGTAGCTATTTTACTTTTTTTTATAAATGAGGTTAACCAATTCTCATTTAACCATTACAACTGAAAACTACGATAAGCTTTGTTTTTATTGTTTTTGTGTTATATCAGCAGTTAAACTTTGAAAAATATACAAATAAAGGCAAAATACTCAAAAAATCACATAACATAAAAAACAGTTCTTTGCCTCTCCTGAAAACCTCGAATTTTTTACTTCAAAATCTATCTTCTCCTAGAGTTTTTATCCATTTCACCTCAAATTTGGAACTTATGTTCCTGACATAAATTTAAAAGTTTGTTATGCAACGATTGTTGTAATTTTGCTCCTAACTCTTTTTATGAGGTTAAGATCTAGACTGTTTATATTAACAATGTTTTTTCTCGCACCTCTGTCTCCACGGAGAGAAATCACTGTTGTTCTTAGGATTTCAAAGCGAAGGCGCTTTCTGATGTAACCTACAGCATCCGAGTACCTCTGGCCAGTGTGGTACTCCATCTTACTGGCCAGCTTTTTTACCAGTCTTTCAGCTTCACTACCCATTCCACCAGAAGTCGAGAACACTAAAGGTGTGAAGCTTCCTTTCTCCACTTCAAGAACCCTTGCGTTGTAACATCGCTTTTTCTCATTTTCATGGGACTGGTACATTGCTGGGATCGATTTGCTTGCATTGGAGGGGGCTGGGGCATGAAATACCCTTACATCAAAATATGCCCTCTCTGAAGCATTCCAAATCGATCTTGCAGAAATGTCCAGCCTAGCTTGGTCTCCAAGTACTGTTCCCTTAGGCAACTTCAGACCATCAACTGGAAGAAGAACTGGCTCAGTCTGCACATCCTTGCATTTCACAGTTCTCATTAGTTCAGCAAAGGTGTCTCTCAGCGAGTTGTGCCGCAGTGATACATATCCACCGAGTTTGCAGATGAGCGCATGGTTTGCTGAGTACTTTTGGCCACACGTACATGTCTTAGGGCTGTCCTTTAAGTTCAGGTTGTACCTGAGAGCTATTGCATCTGAGAACTGTTGTTTGTTCATCAGATATCCATACTCTTTTAAAGGTAGTGCTGTTAACCAAGCACTTGCCCCTTTCTCAGCAGCTAGTTGGAACATCAACTTTGCCAGTGGTGTTGACTCGAGCTCCTGGCGTATTTCCGCTTGTTTTTGTCGATAGAAGAGATTTCGTTCAGTTGTTATCTCAGTTTTCACTCCTTTGCTTACTCTCCAGTCCTCTGTGTAGTTGTCTACCTGCTTGAGAATAGCTTCTTTACGGGGTTTTGTGGCTCTACATGAGAATTTGTACTCTCGGTCTGCCATGTCCATCATAACTGGTATACCCAATCCTCCATATCTTGGTGGTAAGTAAAACCAAATGAAATCAATGGCAAGTAAAATCAAATGAATACCACATTTCCATCTAGGTTAAAAAGTAAAGTAAAACTAAAGTATTAATGTAAAACATTTTCTACCAGGCAATTGCTTACGGAACATGCAAAATACTGGGATGCAAATGTACAAGACATTCTGATAGAGAGCTCATGTTTTGTGGCCAGACCATTGGAAGAGAATGGTTAATTTATCAACCAACAGGACATGATTACAGGACAATGGGGGCTGCACTGGGATGTCAAACTCTAGATAGATGGTAACTTTCTATACCAAGCCAAGCTCTGATAGGCCAATTTCATAGATATCGAGTTTTGTATTGCTTATTTTTATGCCAATTGTATGGGAACGATTTTTTTCCTGCCATAAGTTTTGTTTTAAAGATCATTATTACTGAGACCATGGGATTTGCGTTTTTATCCAACGGTTATATTAGGCAAAATTTAATTAACTTGGTCGCATTCAGAATAAGTAGTGAAACAAATTTAGTGAAACAAATTTAGTGAAACAAATTTAAAATTGTATTCTTTATTTTACAATCTTGATATAATAATATTTATAAGCCTCTGTTTTGAAAGTTTTAAATTTCAATCAATCCGCATTTCTATTTAAAGTTCAATTCTATGTATAAGTCAATAACTGGCCGTCAAAGCCGCGCATTCATGAAAACAGGGTTAACTTGTTTACAGTTAAATACAATTTTTATTTTCCACAGAAGAATCAGTACATATTGAATTATAAATATCCGATAATTTCATTAATAATCATTAAAAGTTGCTCTGTAAAATCAAAAACGAAAAACTGTACGCTGAACGCGCGCGGCATCTTATCAGCAGTTGCCTAACTTGTAGCCACTAACATCAAAGACGCCGCGCGCGCGCGCCAAGTGCTGGGGTGCATTCTCATTGACAGTTAAACTTGGTCAAAGATATTTATATACAATTCCTAAATTAAATCAATAATCATGTAGATATGAGTATTCAATACTATTCGACAACAAATATTTGTTGGCCCATTGACAATTCAGTCGCCAAAACATAATCAAATGTTTTCTTTTTCGTTTCGGGAATTGTTTGAACTCAATATTATATCCGACTAATCATACTTTATAATGGTTAAAAAACAAAGTAAAAAGATTTTCCTCGATGGGCCGGCATTCGCAACCGCGAAACGTTTTGAATATGACAAACGATGACATCATTACCAGCCCTTAATTTTCTTTTCTTTTCCTGATAAATGTCATAAAATTAATTAAACAATATACACATAATATAACAATTACCCTATATAAAAATTCAATATAAATTCAATAGAAAACTAAATAAAATTTATAAACACCACTTTAAGGAAAAGAATTTTATAAAATATTCAAACAATATACACATAATATAGCAATGACCCTATATAAAATCAACCCTTTAAGAATTCAAAAAATTCCCTTAACTATCAAAGAAATTTTTACCCTTGGCCTTGTGGCTCCAAGTTAAGATCTAGACTGTTTATATCAACACCACTTTAAATAGTATAAGTAGCCACCAGCCCTTAATTGATAAGTCCATGAGATAAAATAAAATTTGTAATTTCATA
This sequence comes from Bolinopsis microptera, assembly GCF_026151205.1. NCBI lineage: Eukaryota > Metazoa > Ctenophora > Tentaculata > Lobata > Bolinopsidae > Bolinopsis > Bolinopsis microptera. The sequence goes on along the minus strand of NC_087072.1, from coordinate 11,409,289 downwards.
TTGCCTATCACCTATCACCTATGTTACTTTACATATACTGCTTCTAGTTGCACGTTAGCGATCTCAGTCCCCAATAAACGTGTGACCCAACAGAAGAGATTGTGGAAGGACACGTAAATTTTTCATTAACACGTGCCCTGATTACCCCCTCTGTTTAGCTTATATATTAGACGGGGAACGTTGATCGCTAGTCTGTAGTCAGATCGTTAATAAATTTTAATTTAAAATTGATTGCCGGGCGATGGTGTCAGTGAAAGACGTTAAGTTAAGTGAACATTGGTACAAAAATATAATAATAAAGCAGTTTATCTCTAAGTTACAATCACTATTTGTTAAAGTATACAAACAGTTTCATTCAAAAGAACAAAAGTTCGAGAGCAGAGAGAAGATTTGGAGACTATAATGTAACCACGCATATGTGGGGTTTAAATTTGGTATTAGTAATTCAAGGGTTCGACCGAAAATGTTGGTAGGTTAGTTTTCTTAATAGGGAGCAGTCACTGTCATTAGAATTATCAGATTAGGAGCAACAATTACAATCTAATTTTGTGACATATTTGATAAAATCTAGTTGGGCATACTGCAGAGAAGTAATCGTCAACTAGTCAAATAGTAACTGTATGAATTGAATCTGACAATTTCATCATTTGTAAGATACTCAACTATATTCGAGTACACTGAAATTGGATGTCAATGTTTTACATATAGTTCTTTTTATTGATTGAAATAAATTTTCGTGCACATACAGAATGAATGGTTAATAATTTAATATATATGTAGACCAAGCTCTGTGCACGGGATGCTTCCTGGAAGAATCCAGTTCTTTTAGCGGGGCACCCTACCTAAAGCCAAATTGAGATATAATAATCATATTCCTAGAGAAATAATCAGAAATCGAATACCAATCAAATAATATGATATATATGAGTAGTAACCATATTTACTATGCAAAATGCCCCAACCACATAGTGTAAATTTATATAGAATTCAAATTCCATATCATCATTAAACCTCAATACCTAGTCAATATAATAGCCCAAGCAAAATTAAATAACTTCTTATATACCTTACTGTCATACTACAAATTAATTAAACATTTGAAATCTGTTGACCAGAGAAAAAATTTCTAAGCCTAATGCAAGTGAAATAATTTAGATGCAATAATGAATGCCTAATGTGAGTATCATTTGTCAATGTCCTTGTAAAAAAGTCTGTACAAGAGATATGAGTAACTAATATAGAAGAAAAAAACAGGAAGTTGTCGTCTGTTGTAAAATAAATAAAATATCTAGAATATAAATTAGAATATAAAATAACATTCAGTCAATGTGTCGTCAATAAACTGTACAATTATCAAATGTTAAAACTGGGTGATACAGTCACCAAAAAAAAATACTAAGTATGATAAGTTAATAAATTAAATGTGGTCTATTAAACTACCACTAAGTATAATAGGTCAATAAATTAAAAGTGGTTTATAAAACTACCACTGTGGGAACCCCTTCTCCAGTTAAAACATGTCAGTCATGTGCAAAATCAATCAGAATGGTAAGGTGGTAAAAAAGGGAATATCTTTTCGATACATCAATTATATATGCCTCAGATTTAAAAGAATTAGAAGTTACTTAGTTATCGGCGACTATGATTGCAGTGTAAAATTTGTCATATGAATTGTCGACGGTATAATTAGGGTCTGTTGTTATAGATGATAGTAGCTGTTTCTTATACGAATCACTAAAGCTTTTAACATCGGGCAGATTTCGTAGATCTGTTGGAACATTATTCCAATAATAAGTTGAATGATAGTGATTCAGTGCACTAATTTCTCTCCTCATTCTTTGTTTGATTGCGGGAAACATTGATCTTAATCTCCCTCCTCCTCGTTGAGTACATTTTTACCCTCTAACTTGCATTACAGGATTATATGAGCCATCCATCAAAACGTCAATGCACACGAATCGACAAAGCAATCACTGAACTGGATGCCCTTTTGACTACTCCTGGTCCTGATGGCAGAAATTATAGGAGCATTTACTCAGTTCTTCAGTTTATCTTTAAAGAATATTGTCAATCGATTGAGAGCATGAATGTGCTATCAAAAACTGACTTTAAAGATTACTTTCTTATCATCATTTCATATAAAGATATCCCAAGTGGTGTCGCTAATGTACTCCTTTCAATGCTGTACAATGCTTCTAAGGCCGATGACTTCTTTGAAGATTTGCTGTCATCCCCAATTTATGATGCTGTTATAAAGATTTTCCTTAAGAACCCTGCCAATTACTATCGGTCATTACGATTTCTCTCCGTGAGTCTTAGCAAGAATAAAGCTTTGTTCATTTTTCCTCTGCACTGTGTTGTAACAATGATGTCATATTGCAAGTATCATCCAGGGGATAATTCTGCTAAAAATAAGGATGCCATATTTAAAGAAATTGTGATATTTCTTCCTGCCTATGTCAAAAAACAGTTGGTATCAGACTGGTCTACTTTTCTAGAAGAAAATGATATTTCAACAGTAATAACCACATTTAAGGACTTATTTGAAGTTGAAAAATCCAAATTTTCTGTTGTGTTTAAGCCCCAAGAAGTTTTTGAAATTGCTAAAGTGTCAATGGCTATAATCAAACACGAAGAAACACCTGCTGATGTGAAAAATTCATTTAAAGAGATACTGTCTGATGTTATCCAATGGTTGTCTGGAGAAAGATCTTCCAAGTCATTGGAGATTTTGCTTGATCTTTATCACCCAAAAACATTACACTACATAAGCTATGTCGCAGAAAAGACTAGAGACTCAATTTTCAAAGAAATGCTCATTTGTCCTCATGACTCAAATACAAGGGTTAAAGTTCTGACAATATATTTGAATCTTTGCCAAGAAGGCTCTTACAGAACTGAACTTGTTGACAGAAATTTTTGTGCCACTCTTATTAACCTTATGAAAGGGTGTGCAATTGTTCATTCAGTTAATCCAGAATGTTCTGAAATTATGCAGAATCTAAGAGTTATCAGCATTGTGGTAAGTATATTCTTCATCTTCAACTCCGGAGAAAAGCTTATTCAGTATGCTCTCGATGGTGGGTTATACAGTGCACTTCTATCATTAGCAAACTATATCATAGTGTCATCTTTTATAGATCCCAAAATATTCGTTCAATGCCAGACTATATTGCCTAAAGTGTTTCTCCTAATGCAAAAGACAACTGATTACAAAATTCTTGACAAAAATCATTGTAAAACTCTTGTCAGTATACTGAAAAATTTCAATAGTGTGAACTGCTTAAATTATCTTCTTTACCTTTCGTTTACTGTGCAGTTTACTCATTTGATACATAACTCTTTTGTGAGTATCGTTTATCATGAGTTGGACTGTTCATCCCTTTCTGCCGAGGACCAGTATTTTAATCATAAACCGTTAAGATCAGCTCCCAGTTCAATGAGGAAAATAGCTAGCTTTCCTTGCTGCGGCAAACTGATTTTGTCCAATGTATTACATAGCTTAGATCCTTCTACCCTGTCAAGTCCCCAAGCATTGTCAGAATCCTTGTTATTGCTAAGGAAGGATACTTTAATCTGTGAAATTTTGAGAAATGACGTGATTGGTGCTGTCTTAGATAGACATGAAGCTGATTTAGATATTTTCAGTGCCTTGCTGGGTAATTTAAGTGTTTTGATTAAGTGGCATTGTTCCATTTCTGATGATGACTCACACATTTTAAATGAAAGTTCTATAAACATGGGAAACATTGATGATATTAAAGACCGTCAGGTTCCCATAGTGATTACGAATGGGGAGATTAAAATTGATATAACTAAATGTTGCATTGTGAAATCATCTCCTGTTTTAAGGAATATGTTTAAGCATAATTTTAGGGAAACAATAGAAAGCTGTATTCGATTACCTTATTTGTCAGACGATACCTTGCTTTGCTTAAAAGACATTTTAACTGGTACAATTGTTAACTTTTCTGACAACTATAAAGTTTCTGAGCATTGCTACCCATGGCCAGCTGCTTATGAACTGTTGCTATTCTCTATAATGTTTAGGGTAACCACCGTTTTCAGAATTACCTCCTCGTGTTTAATTCACGATTGTCAGTATAGAAACCTTAAGTTTCCCCTTATGGGATTAAAGTTGATTTTTAGGGAAATGTTTCACCAGATTGCTGTGCCACTTTTGAAAAGATTTTGTCAACTGAAGCCGAAAGTTTTTAGCTGATTAGATGCCAATTATTTTAAACTTTTAATTATCATGAAACGTATTAAAATCATTAAGTTCTTTTTATGAATATTATCTATTATTGTGTTAACACAAATTAGTCATTACGTTTTTACACGATATGCGAATACCAAGTCTTCTTTGTTGGTCAGAATTTCATAAAAATAATGGTTTGACTAATTTTATAACATAGTATATAATATAAAATATGTTGAATTTATTTTACTTGTAGTGTCTTAGATCAGTACCATTTAAGCGAAAATATTTGCCAAACAGATAATAATTGTCGACTGACCTTCCCCTGAATGAATTCAACCTTATTTTTAGGCAATAACTTTTCAGATATATATAGCAGGGACAAAAGGATTTCGCGATTATTTTGGCCAAAAATCGCGGTACCGCGAAATTTAACAGGCTATACATTAAACTATACATAAAATTTGTCGCGGAGAATGGGAAATTTCGCGATTTCGTACATGCCGCGAAATCCTTTTGTCCCTGATATATAGTAACATAACTACTTACCAGGTAGATAATCTGGCTATTTCATGGGAGTTCCAGCCTTCTTTCGATGGCTGTCCCGGAAATACAAGAGTCTGATTGTCAACGCTCACGAGGAGAAGGAAAAGGAGGTAAATGGCATCAAGGTACCGATCAATACTTCTCTACCCAACCCTAATAACATGGAGTTTGATAACCTTTACCTTGATATGAACGGTATTATCCATCCTTGTTGCCATCCTGAAGATCGCCCAGCCCCTAAGAATGAGAACGAGATGATGATCGCTATATTTGATATGCTGGACAGGTTGTTCAACATCGTCCGACCTAGGAAGATCCTGTACATGGCTATTGATGGTGTTGCACCAAGAGCCAAGATGAACCAGCAGAGATCTAGAAGGTTCAGGTCTGCAAAGGAGGCTCAGGAGAAAGAGGAGATGTTGAGTGAGATGAGGAAAAGGTTGAAAGCGCAGGGTTGTATTCTACCTCCAGAGAAAGAAAAGGGCGAGAGATTTGACAGTAACTGTATCACACCAGGTACCGAATTCATGTTCAGATTAGCAGAGTGTTTGCGTTACTACTGCTTCCAAAGACTGAATAACGACCCTGGCTGGGCAAACATCCAGGTCTACTTGTCCGACTCCAACGTGCCCGGGGAGGGAGAACACAAGATAATGGACTTCATCAGACGTCAGCGTCAGAGCCCCCACTATGAGCCTGATACTCACCATTGTTTGTGTGGAGCTGACGCTGACTTGATAATGTTGGGACTTGCAACTCATGAGCCTCACTTCACAATTATCAGAGAGGAGTTCAAACCAGGTCCCCCTCCTTCAAGACCCTGTGAGTTGTGTGGACAAGAAGGCCATGATGTGGAGATGTGTCGGGGACTTGCTAAAGAGGAGGACCATGTTGAGGGGGTCGGAGCTAAGGTTACAATGGAACAGCAGTATATCTTCGTGCGGCTCTGCGTTCTCCGGGAGTACCTTGAGGACGAACTGTCCACTTTGAAGAACGTTTTGCACGGTAACTACTGTTTGGAGCGAGCTATTGATGACTGGGTGTTCCTGTGTTTCTTTGTCGGTAACGATTTCCTGGCTCACTTGCCGTCTCTGGAAATCAGAGAGGGAGCTATTGACAGGTTGTGTAGGTTGTATAAAGATACTGTGGATAAAACTAGAGGATATCTTTGTAAGGACGGATTCCCTGACTTGAGAAAGGTGAGCAACGTTAAATTATTTTATTTAATTTTCGCTAATTTCAATGATGATATTTTGTTTATACTACCATGAATTAAAAAGCATACCAAGTACGTTTTAAAATGTATTATCTAGGTTAAATTTTACCGCATAGTTTATGGTAGATCCTAGTTGACTGATAAATGACTAAATGTTGATGTGACATGTGAAACAGGTACAGATAATAATGACAGAGCTCGGTAAGATGGAAGACGAGATATTCAAGGCTCGTTATGAGAAGGAGCAGATGTTCAGAAAGCGGGACAAGGACAGGAAAAAGAGAGAGAAGATGAAGACTCCTCACTGGACTCCTAACCGACCTTCAACTGCCGCTAACGGTTTGAATTTACTCGTTATTTACTCGTGTGCCGGCTTAGGGGGGCGCCAAATCGTCGTTTGAATGTGGGACAACTTAAATAAAGTACTAGCAAAATTGCGCGTTTTGCTCTGGAAACACACATTGTTAGACATTTTACCGGCATATCCTCTAAAATTACCTAATCGGTCCAATTTTACCTTTTTACTTTAAGAGGAGGGGGGAGGGGGGGGGGCGCCAAAAGATAGGGGCACCTACACTGGAGACTGGAGAGAAACACTAGTTCATAGGTTCGATTCCCTCACATGGCACTTTTTCCACTGTTTTTGTAATTATGAATAATTACTGCAGTAATCAGCAGAGCACGATACGGGAAAATAAACTATGGGCGAAATACTACTTACTCAAGTACCTGATTAGGTCTCCTCAATCATTCGAGTGGCCTGCACCAATGAACTCCCGTTTGTGTCGTATCATCTCCCCCCAGTGTTTGCGGTCACTTGCCATCTCGCTCGCTCCTTCTAGATCTTTATCAGTGTGGGGCCCTAGCCCTTACCCGAGGCTCAGAGGCTGTATTGGTGAACCTTCTCCCAATAATACACTGTTCGTGACCTGTCCATTAAAGGTAAACTTTCAATCAATATTCAATATGTGTTATCATTTGACTTCAGCTGTTATTTGGTTTGCAGATATTTCCCGATAACTTCGTTTACCATTCGGCATGTCTCTGTGTGAACAAGCCATCTCCCAACAGTATAACTTATCGATCACTATTTGCGCACGGACCTAATTTCTGCGCTATTTGGATCCGAACGGGGCTGAAGTTACGAACAATTTTGAGAAGAAAACATTTACTGATTAATTTTGATTTACCTACGTTTGTGAAAGTCGCAGAGACAAATTTGTTGTGCGTGAAGAAATGCACGCCCCAGTTTAAAAATTTAAACGGAACTTTCTGGAAATACACGACCAGACATATATCATAATTTGCCAACAACTTAGCATTTCCTTAAAAAGATCAACCACTAGTAGTAATAAGCAACTAATAATTGGCAATAACATTTCTATGTTAAAGTTTTTAAATTGGTTTTGATTCATCATCTTCCCATGGTAGCTTGATCTAGATTGGGATACATGAGTTGTTTAGTGAGTATATTCTTATTGGAAATAAAGATAATAAGTTGTTGTTAATATGCATCATATTATATATGCTAATATTCATTATATCCTCCGTTTTAATTTCCTCTGCTTGATCAGCTTGACACTGTTTGGCAATTCGGTAATCTGATGACGGACGCATAACGCACGGTTAAAGCACAGATAAGACATAAGGGTTACTTAACGCGAACGCACGAGCAACGCACAGCGTTTTGCTTGCTTGGTGCAACGTCGCACGAGTTAACAGGGGACCACTTGATCTTTAGAGCGAATCAGAGAGCCAGTCTGACATCACATGACCCAGGAATAGCTTTACACAAACAGAAACGGGGTAGAAATGATGACTGAACTACACGGGGACAAATGTCTGCTAACTGTGCTTTACAACAACAACAACAACAACAACAGTTGACCGAATATGCGTTATGTATATGTGTGCGTCAAATGTGCGTTTACCGTGCTTTTTATGTCCGTCCGCCTGTCCGCGTCCCCAGGTCAACTAATTACCAGCTGATTTGCAACCTATTCCGCGGAATATCAGTTTCACTGCGTCATAATATAATAATCAGGTGTAGATTAAAGACAGATAATCTGAACACAAATCAGAGAATGATTTTTCCGCTATTTTCACTAACCACGTACTAACGAGAAAGCTGTATTCGGGTCACGTGACTAAACATACTAATCAGAGAGTTATATTCTAGTCACGTGACTAAAAGCCGTTATATCTTTTACACGCTCTTTTAATCGGCGAGTGTAACTTGCGTATTGCGTTGGGACTGCCGCGTTTGATAATCGTCCGATTCATCATTTCTCATTTATTCAAGTTGTATTTGCGGACTCAGTTCTTTGTGTCCTTAAACCGTGCTTGGTTTCCCGTAAATTTTTACAGAGGGGACTATTAATTGACCCGTGATTAGTATTTAATCAATCAATATTAATTAATATAATTGCTGTATTCTGTAATTAATATAACTGTACTCTGTAGTAAAATCAACTATTTTATTGAAATTTGTTTAATTATGATAACTCTTGCCTAACTTAATTGTGTGTCACAGGCGCTGTGTCTGGATTATACAAACAGTTCTCTGAACCAGTAGCTCTCGGAGGAGACAAGAAGAATCCGTGGGAAGACAAGAAGAAACTAGAATCAAATGTAAGTTTTTATCGTAAATTCTATTTTTCTATCAATATTACAGAAAACCCTGTTTTTTTTAATTGGACTATCAGTCAATCATTTAACAAGTTATAATCAAATTGTTTTCCAAAATGAGGAAAATCGCTTGAAAGGAGGAGAAAAAGTAATTTATAGCTAAACTTTTTCGAGACTAAAAAAAATTTCTAAATTCGAATTAAAAAAGTTTTGCAAAATGGTTAAAATCACCGAAAAACTGGAGATATCAGACTGTCAGTAACTGTGATATTATATCAGACTGTCAGTTAATGTGATATTATATCAGACTGTCAGTAACTGTGATATTATATCAGACTGTCAGTAACTGTGATATTATATCAGACTGTCAGTAACTGTGATATTATATTAGACTGTCAGTAACTGTGATATTATATCAGACTGTCAGTAACTGTGATATTATATCAGACTGTCAATAACTGTGATATTATATTAGACTGTCAGTAAATGTGATATTATAACAGGCTGTGATGAAAGCAGCTGGTCCTACAGCCATTGGAGAGGGTACTTTAGCTTCCCTTCAGAAGCCAGGAAAGAAACGTGGACCTGTGCAGCCTATTCACCCTGTTGAATGTTGAATGGCAATGTCACTCGTTGCACTGAACAGGATCAAATGACATGTTGACATGTACACTGGCCCTTGGCAGGCCGCCCACAAACGTGGTCGCAGCTGTGCAGACCTAGTCTGGTCCCAGATAATGCTATCATATAATAGATAATGCTATCATATAATAGATAATGCTATCATTAACTTATTGATGCTGGGTGCTCAAGAGACGACATCCGCTTACTAGTACAGTACCTGATGTGTAACACCAAACTAAAGGTCACTGTCGACAGATCACAATCTGGTGAATTTGTAATAAACATCGGTGCTTACCAAGGTGACAGCTTAGCTGGGAAAGTGTTCACGCTAACCCTAGCCGGGGTTCTGAACCATATCCGTGCTGTGATACAAGTCAGCATCCCCAGACCTAATCCCCCAATATCAGAGAATGGTATTCGACCACTTGATGTATTTCTCGTGTTTGCTGTATTTAGTTTTATGATAATAATAATAACAAGACTGTCAGTATTTTTGATATCATATATCAGACTGCGACTGTCCATGTCAGTAACTGTGATATTATAACAGACTGTCAATAACTGTGATATTATAACAGACTTTCAGTAACTGTGATATTATAACAGACTGTCAGTAACTGTGATATTATAACAGACTGTCAGTAACTGTGATATTATAACAGACTGTCAGTAACTGTGATATTATAACAGACTGTCAGTAACTGTGATATTATAACAGACTGTCAGTAACTGTGATATTATTTCAGAATGGAGCAGGTAAGACATCAGCAGTAGCGAGCTACATAAAACAAGCACGTGAAGATAGCGGAGAAAAGAGTGGAGGCTCGGAGGAAGGAGGAAAGAAGAGACCAGCTGGAGAAGAGGAAGAAGAAGAAGATAAGGAACCTGCTGATGACGTCAGACTACACGAGGACGGCTGGAGGGATAGGTTTACAACTTTAGTTTGTTACTCTGACTTTAATATTATTAATATTTTGAATAACTTTATTCATGACTGGACATTTGTCGAAACGTACCTAAACTTTCTGTGTTTTTCACCCCATCATATGTTTTTAGGTACTATCTACAAAAGTTCAAGGTGTCACCTGAAGACACAACCTTTGTTAAGAAAGTAGTGGCAGCATACGTCACCGGGCTGTGCTGGGTTCTCAGGTATGCTACTCAACTAGATAGTTTGTTGTATGGTAGGATCGGACATAAACTATTGTCCGAAAAACTTACTTTCGGACAGGAGGGTACACGTACTATAGTTCGAAACGCACTAAAGTCGAATCTCAGTTCGCTACCTGAACCTTAGTTCAGGTCGTACTAAGGTTTGTCGGAAATATTTGTCGAACTTTAGTGCGCTACCTGGACTCTGGTTCGACGAGCGCCGAAGATCGACAGGCGTGATTTCTGGAGAACTTTATTAGTCAAACTTCCGTGCGTATCGAACCACAGTACAGGAGTCGCCCAATCGTTGTTGACAGTTGTTGTTGACAGTAAAAGTTGTACAACCCATCAGATTCGTATAATATATCAATATCATCTGTGTTATGTAGCCTTTGGCTTTCTTATTTTATTGAACCGAATTTATTCCACTTATTGCTGTTTTGTGAATGTCATCCCTAACTGCTCAGTGTTCTCACCATATCCCCAATTTATCAGGTACTACTATCAAGGATGCGCTTCCTGGAACTGGTACTTCCCATTCCACTACGCTCCATTTGCCTCCGACTTCAGACACATAACTGATATGTTCAAAGACTTCCCCCTTGATACAAAACCTTTCAACCCGATGGAGCAACTTATGGGCGTTTTTCCTGCAGGTACGCCTTGTTTTTAATGTATTGTACTTCAGGCCTGCCTTGAAGTAGTTTTCATTGGTCTCTGTCACGTCTGAAAACAAACAACTAAACGCTAGTGATTTCTCAAATTGTTTATTTTTGTTGTTTTAACTGGTTGTTATGTCAGGTAGTAAGAAGTTTCTGCCGGATGATTGGGCCGAACTAATGTACCAGCCAGACTCTCAGATCATTGACTTTTACCCCTCTGATTTCAAGATTGACTTGAACGGCAAGAAGTACGCTTGGCAAGGAGTTGCGCTGCTTCCTTTTGTTGATGAGAAACGTCTGCTAGGAGCGCTGGACACAGTCTACGACACTCTGGACGAACGGGAGGTAAAGCGAAACAAGCCTGGTCAGGACCGGATCTTCATCTCGTCTAAACATCCCTGGTACGAGAGTTTCAAGGCTCTGTACGAGTATCCTGATAAAACAGAGTATGTGGAGTTGGACCCAACTCAAGGCAGGGGTACTACAGGTAATGTGCGCCCTGATGACGAGGCTATCCTACCTGGTCAGACTGTGAGGTCCCCAGTCCCCGCACTTGCTCCCTTCGACAACACTGGAGCTATCTCAGCAGGTTACCAGAACCCCCAGTTTGTTAAAGGGTTCGTGTTCCCAGCCAAGCTCCTCCCCAATGTTAAGCTCCCTGAAAAGAGCCTCAAACCAAAGGATTGGAATGACAACAGGCGGGGATCTTATCGGCCCTACACAGGGTTCCAAAGAGCGCGGCCAATGCAGGGCCCCAACACAGTGGGTAACAGAATGTTAGGAAACATGGTGCGTGGGTTCAGACCTCCGCAGGACCGTCCCAGATATCCGCCCCCGGGACAGCGTCATCCGGCCCCCCACCGACAACCTTACAGACATCAGAACAGAAATCAGAACAACTACAACCCTTACAGGCGCTAGTGAGGTGTGATCCAACAGCTTGTACCTTCCTAACTTAACATATATATTCTTAATTATAAGGTGCAGGCTGCCAAGTCTTTTAATTTAATTTTATTATTTTGACTTATTATCATGGAGGACAGATCATTAACTTTATTTTTGCTGCTGAAATCTTTGAGCAAAAATATTGAAAGATGCATAGTTTTATGTGTTAAGTTTTTAACTCTATTTTGGGAGATATAAGTGTATTTTGGAACTTTATTCTTATTAAGTAAATAAGAATAGTAACTACATGATAAAGATTAAATGCTGTGACCTTGATTAGGTCAATAGTTTGTACATTTCCTCGTATTTGAATCGTATCTTCACTTTGTGTGGGTTAATTTGAAGTTACGATCTTTTTAATAGATTCTTCTTATTGACGAGAAGATCATAATATAAATAGGATACGATTTATATCTGAGTGTTAAAGTACTACATTTAATAATTGACCACCATCATTTGATTGGTTCATGCAATGTCACTTGTTTTCTTGTGTCTGAATTTTAAATTACTTTTTGTCAGATATAATAGAAAATACATTTCCCACAATTACCTGCAGCTCTAGCTTGTAAGTCGTATTATTTACAACTAAATGAGTATTACAATCAATTATTTATTAACTCAATACCCAATGCAGCAATGGAGAAAAAATGAGACGAGGAAAAGAGAATAGGAAAAGAAAGAGGAAAACTCTGGATAAACCCAGACCGGGCATACAGCAGTCATCTTTATGACATTTGCTCGCTTACACAGCATAGCAGGGTAAGTTTGAGAACTCGCTATTGAGAAATACGTTGGCAATGATATTGAGTAATTTGTTGTAGTAATTATTATTATTGATTGATCTAATATTTTATTGCCAATTAATACATTGTCCGAATTCTGACTTTAAACCATTGCACTTTCAACTCCAATATATTACTTATCACACAACATCAGTTATTTGTGACACCCTAACTTTTTCAGATAATGGAGATGATATTGTCCAACAAATGTCAAAGGTGTCTATAGGACCTTCGTAAACAGGTAAATGATGATGCTACTTTGAAACTGAGATCTAATCGCATGGAACCCGCGTTTTTGCCTCTAGAATATTGATTAAATGGAAGACGCCAACAATATTTTGTGATAAAAATACGATTTTTCACTCCTTTGTAATGCAGGCGCGCGCACGCGCAGTAATGTGTATAAGTTGGGTTGAGTTGACGGCGGTACAGACCGGCCGGAAAACTTTCGGCATATGTCTGGGTTTACTGGACGTCTCCACTCTCCTGAGTCCTGTGTACCACACTTCTGTATATCACTCTCCTGTGTACTATCTCCTATACCGCATTCTCCTCTGTTCTATTCTCCTGTGTGCCATTTTCCTGGAAACTCAACCATATAGGACGGATAATCTGTGTAAGTTTGGGCGAATGTCTCATGTATGTGCCAACGTTGAGATAACACCTTAAACACAAAAATATCTTCAAATCGGTGGTTTGTAGTGGTACCAAGGTATATATCTGGAGATCAAACTATACGATTTTCTTGAAACTTTCCAGATAGTAAGACAAATATTCTGTGCAAGTTTGGGTGAATTTCTATGTGTCAAATATGAGATATCACTTCAAACACAAGAAAATAATGCTGTCGGACAGGAGTAGCTGTCGGACAGGAGTCATGCTACCGCTTAAGACGTCGGTTGAAGAGACAGTACAAACAACAGTGGAGTCAGGGATTAAGAGCTACCGTGCAGCTGTACAAAAGAACAGTACAAGTGGTACGGTCTGCGACAGTAAAATTTTGAAGAATGTGATGAAGAGTGCGGCTGCAGAGGAGGACAGGAGCAAGAATCTGATTGTGTTTGGGCTGAAAGTTCTCCTGTGTACCGTTCTCCTGTACGTCATTTGTTAGGATTAGGTGGGGTACTCCCACTGTTCGAGATGAAAAATCCCATGAGCCCCTCAAATATTTGTATGTCCCACAGTTCCTATAGTGCTTTTACTTCTGTTGAAAACTCTTCCTCTCTTTTTTGCTGCTGTAATCATGACTATTCTGTTCGCCTTAAAAAATCGTTTATATTAATGGAATATTTGTAAGATTAACTATAACACTAGGAATTGTTTCTAAAGCCGGTTGAAGTACAGGCTGGTAAATATCGTGTGTTTCAGATAGCAGAACCTCGATAGTAAACGACCTGGAGATGGCAGTTGAACAGGTGTTACAACCCATGATGCTACTGGAGGAGTGTAGGCTCCAAGCTCGTTCTGTTTGCTTGGGAATGTCCCCATGGTATGCAGATATGACGTCGACTGTTACGGTGTTAAAAGGTAATATTTTCTAAGAGATTCCAACACTCTGATTTCCATTATTCTAACATCTTCATCTCCAGAATTCTATCATCCTGATCCCCAGGATTCTGTCATTCTGATCTCCAGGATTCTAGAATTATGATCCCCAAGATTCTATCATTCTGATCCCCAGGATTCTAATATTCTGATCTCCAGGATTCTAACATTCTGATTACCAGGATCCTGGTGGCGAATTGGGACGTCCACCACGGTAACGGAACAGAGGATATGTTCCTGGACGATGAGCGGGTGCTCTACACCTCCCTGCACCGCTACGACCAGGGTAACTTTTATCCTGGTACCGGACACCCTACAACCGTTGGGACTGGAAGTGGAGCTGGTTTCAACCTCAACGTGGGATGGAATCATCCAGAACAACCTGAACGGGTACTGGTACCCATGATGCTCTTGGAGGAGACTCGACTGTTAGCTCGTTTACGAACTGTAGGCAGCAGAGAATGCACCAGGGACGAGGTATTATAGCACTTGTTAACTCATAACTCGACAAGATTATCGCCGTGGGATTTGATACGACATCGTCAAATACTGGAGTCCACAAAGGAGCATGTACAATTCTGCAGCAGCTCCTCAATCGACAGATCCTCTGGATGGCCTGCAGACACCGGCCTGAGTACTTGAGCTGATGCAGGTTGTTGAAGCCCACCGAAGACAATTTAGTGTGAAGACTAAGACCGATCTTCAAAGTTTTTATTAGCCATTATCATATTGTGTGTAAATGTCATGTGAATTATTATCATTTTCAAAAGCAAAAAATGTGCACATCAATTTAGAATTAGGACTTTACAGTTTACTTTACAGATATGAAAGTAAAATAACATCTCATTAATCATGTAATACTGACGAGCTATCAAATAATCATCCAACCTAATTAATACTGACCCTGTCAGTGATAAGCTATCAAGTAATCATTCAACCTGATCATTAATACTGATCGTGTCAGTGACGAATTATGAGGAATTCATTGGATCACATTAATGATATAATAACTTAATTACCGTTTTGAGGACGAAGGAGTGTTGTCACGGCTCATGTTGAGTGTTGTCAGGTCTCATGTCTCTACGACCTTCGGTTTGAGCGCGGTGAATTCCGCGCTTCAGTCGCAACCCGCAAACTCCATGCGGGAACTTCCTGACATCGTAGAGACTTGAAACCTCGACCAAAGTTAACCTTTTCTTACGGTTTATTTTGGAGTTCCACACTTTAAGAGCTTCAAACGTACTCCTTCATGTCTAAATTGACGATTTAGAGATTTTTACCTGTTAAAATTTGGTAAAATATATGGGCGTGGCAGGATACAAGGATACAAGGATACAAAAGTGATAATTACTTTATTGAGTACACAATAGTTGTAATTCTGAAATAATTTAAGTTACACAATTCTAATTATTTACAAATGTGTAGGGATAATTTAGAAATGTTATATAATGCTAGTTTTAGAAAAATAAATAAATCGAGTTTGTATGGTTCAATTTTATTTTAAGGTCCTATTATATATAGCATTATGCACTTGCCAGTATTTGAGTGGAAATCTGGGCTCTTATAATAGGCTGTATATTGTTCGTTCACAGAGAGAATTGAATGTATTGCTCTTGCTGTGGCAGTGAGTGTGGTTGGATCTAGAGTTTTGTTGGAGAGCAAACAAATGGCATGTAATCGACTTTCCCGGTGAAGTTGGGACTTGGACATTTTTTGGTTGTTATTTAGCCTTATGAACGTCAGATAAGCTTTGTTCAAAAATTATTTGGATATGTTTTGGTTTTATGAACCTCTCTACTGGGGAATGTCCCCATGGCATGTAGATTTGCAATCGAACATTACGGTGTTGACTTTTGCAACTTTATTCTTATTAAGATAACAATAATAGTAACAACACGATAAATAATAAATGTTGTGACCCTCATTAGTTCAATAATTGGTACAAAAATAAATTTCAATTTTTCAATTTCAAATAAATGGATTTATATCTGAGTGTTAAAGTACTACATTCAATAATTGACCACCATCATTTGATTGGTTCATGCAATGTCACTTGTTTTCATGTGTCTAAATTGTAAATTGCACGACCAAGTTAATTATTGATGGTTTTTGCACCCGCCGCTTATAACTCGTATTATTTACAATTAAATGAGTATTACAATAAATAAATTCTCAATACAGCAATGGCGGAAAATAATGGAACGAGCAATGGGAAAGATCAGGAAATTCAAACTGCTAAGGGTGAGAATATCAGAATTCATAACGATTTGTCGCAAGATATGATTAAGAAATATATTAGGAGTAATTTTCGATCATATATTCTTATATTTCTTTTGGCCTGCAACTTAAACTTTTAACACATATTTATCTCATCTTCATCAATTATGATCAATAGCGTTAAAACTTAATGTTTTACGATATCGATCTATACCGTAAAGTCGTAAATCATAACCGTCCAATATATTACTTGTCACAAAACATCAGGTATTTGTGACACCCTAACTTTTTCAGAAGAGGATGACATCGTGAAACAGATGTCCAAGGTTTCAATCAACGGACCAACCAAAAAAGGTAAATGATGATGATGTTATTTTGAAACTGAGATGGCATGGCACCCGCGTTTTGCCTCTGCAATAGTTATTGAATGAAAGACCACTCCCACTGTTCAAAATGGAAAATCCCATGAGCCCTTCAAATATTATCCTGTCCCACAGTTCCTCTAGTGCTTTTACTTCTGTTAAAAACTCTTCCTCTCTTTTTTGCTGATGTCGTTCCGCGCCTTGTTCTTCCACCGTTTGGTAAGCTGTTTTATTCGTATATTCTGAAGACTTAGGATGTATTCATCTATAAATTATGTTCACGCATATCATCTTCTATAATCTATATCCTTGAATTCCTTACTGGTTTTATATTTCTGAACCATCTTCAATTTCTTCTCTGCCAGAGCATCAGCCAGCACGTTCTGAAACTCTGAAGAGTTCTTGTACTCACAATTTACGTGATTTCTCTTCTCCGCTTTTAAACTATCAATCTGCAATTAGAATAATTACAGTGGTGCGCTCTGATTCACCTGGGTTCAATTCCTACTTACAGTAAATATGGTGGTTCAGAACGGACTGTAGATGAGAAAGTTAAAATAAAAACCGGGCTCCAAAAGTTTACCTTGTACCCGCTCTGTAGATACTCGTTAGACTTCTGACAGTTTTTCCAGGCCTTAGTTTTCTTTACAGATCCTTGAAAGACACTTAACACAGTGTCCACTTCCACAGCGGACAGCCTCTATTTGGTGGGGCCATGAAAGGAACAACAAAACAGTCACAAAAAGCATTTAAAATGGTTCGAGAGCTTACTTTACGTGCATTATTACAAGGCTGTATATTATTCATTTCAAGTTAAGCTTGTAATAAATAATAATTATTTATCAGTCCCTCTCAGTTGTCTGTTGTAATAAGTGTGAGAACGATGTGTGAGTATGAAACGGTAAAATATCTTCTGTATAAAGGTAATGATTGTCCTCGGAAACAGTGACAAATGGAGCCGAGCGAGTTGGTTTGAAATTTGGAGAGTTGAAAATATTTAAAACTTTCTTTGTTCATAAAATTATTTAATTTCAGATTGCATGAAAGACATCGAAGGATTGAAAGCAAAACTAGCATTAGCTTCGCACAATAAGACAGGTTAGTTTATTAAATTTGTAGATTGATAATGAAATTAGTTTGTTGTAAATCATAAAAGCACTGCTGCGTACTTGCTTAGGTTACTTAAACTACTCTAACTTTTTTATTCTTTAACTTCTTTCTATAAATATAAGCTGTTTACTATTTACAGCGTTGCTTTAGTGAGTGAGAGGTTTACAAAATGGATTGTGGACAATTAGATAAATTTATTATATGCAAGGGCCGGGGGGGGTGGGGGGGGGGCCTTTATAGCTCAGTCACTGAGTGCCCGATTGAAATAATTCTTTCTGGTATGACTTACCATCACCACTCATTCGAGGAATATGTCTGACTCTGACTCAACGAATATTCATGTTCATTTTTTTGAATGAAGGTTCACTTTCGCATTTATTTGATAGTTTGAACAATCGGATAAAGCCAAATTGTATAGAATTGTGACCTGAAAAAAATTAGAGTTCTAGCTTCTCAGATGACCGAGATATGAAGCATAACGAGGTTATTCATTACGTGTGATCATGTGATTGGGTTGGCACTATGGGAATCGTGCAGAGAGCCCAATTACGGTGTCGTAGCACGCTATCACATGATTACCCAATCAATTTTACTAACGAGATAAACAAATTTGATAACTTCGTCATTTGAATCCGTTTGGCGCCATCTTTCCAGATCAAATTCCGGATTTAATTACCTATTGCAATATGTTACAATGAATTTTCTAGCATGTTCGCAAACTCGAGTATAAGCAATTTAATGTTGATTGGATGTGGCCCCTAAAAACCGAATTTTCAAAATTGTGTCGATATAATCCTCGAATGAATAGGTACAGTATGTCATCTGCAAAGCAACAAGTTTCAAATATGAAACACGACGCGGCGGTGGTATAAGACCCAACGTATGTACACTGACTTTTGGCCCCACCTGTATTTAAAAAAATCTGCATAACAGGTGAGCTGTTTACTAGCTTAAATGACACTTGCAGGAAATGAAGGGTGTATCTTGTACACTCATTATTACAGATAACTCAGGAAACTAGCCGGCCGTACACTCTCTCTAGATATGTTGTTTTGGGAGATATGATCTCCTAGCTTTTGAACCTTCATGTACCCTCTGTCTGATGCCTCTGTAGTTTTATATTTTGTAGTGTCAGTTGTTGTTACCTTCCTTGTACAATGGGTGGCTTCAAGATGGTTCTGGTTAAAAGGTACGATTAGGTATTGCACCTGTTAGGGGCTAGATCGCAGAGAGGTAAGAGCTGCCGCCTTCTGTTATAAAGCTCCAGTGTCTCCTGAATTAGGGGAGCCATCCTCTTCCCTCATGCTCATTTTATCCCAAATTTTTGGTCAAATCGGCATGGGCTTAAAAACAACTGAAATGTGAGTTTCGGTGAAAGTATACTCCATCGTCGTGTTCAACGTCCTATAAAATTACACTAGGGTAATCATTTGGAAACCCCCTCCCCCCTCGGCTCATTACGTAATATGTGAACGACCCCTTAGTTTTTGGAGTATATTGCAAGGCCAGCCTCTTTGACATCGGCAATCTTTATTTTAATTTCGATTGCTGATATAAGCGGAAGAAAAATTTTTTATTTCATTTCATAACTAGCAAGTACAGCTATATTTCAGCTAAATCGAGTATGGTATGCCCATTAATTCCTTAACTTTTGGTCAAATGGCCAAATGGGCTTGTGCATCAATGGGGTGACCATTTGAAAGAATCATGACCATTCTGTTCGCCTTAAAGACTCTTTAAATGGAATATTTGTCAGTTTAACTATAATACTAGGAATTGTTTTCATAGCTGGTTGAAGGTCAAGCTGGTAAACATCGTGTGTTTCAGATAGTAGGACAGCCATTGTGTATGATCTGGAGATGGCTGCACACCGGAATATCTTCCTCAGGAATCACCCTGAAAGACCTGAACGGGTACTGGTACCCATGATGCTCTTGGAGGAGACTCGACTGTTAGCTCGTTTACGAACTGTAGGCAGCAGAGAATGCACCAGGGATGAGGTATATTACTTTATACAACTCATGATTCGACAGTCGACAAGTTGTTTCGAATTCAAAACTATCATGGCATACGCAATACTCCCACGAGTGTTTCACTAATATACTGTCTCACCCAGGCCCTGACGGTGCACAGCCAGGAGCACTGGGCATTCCTGGAGATGTTGCCGGGAATGAGCAACAGAGATTTGTATAAACAAGGTGCAGACCTTGATAGTATTTATCTGTCTAACGAGTCGTTCAGAGCTGCTAAACTTGCAGCAGGATGCCTCCTCGCCATTACCGAGGAGGTTCTTACTGACAGGGTCAGTACAGCAGCTTCCATTTAACCTCACTGATATTTTACTTTCAATCCATACTGCTTTCAAGTTAACTTGTTCTGAGAGTTTTCACTATTTTACCATTGAACTATTTCAGGCTATAAACGGTGTAGCCGTGATCAGACCACCCGGTCACCATTGCAGGGCGGAACAGCCCATGGGATTCTGTTTACTGGGGAATGTCCCCATGGCCTGTAAATTCGCGATAAACTGTTATGGTGTCGAAAGGTAATGTTCTTTAGAGTTTCTGTGATTCTGATCAGATAATATTCTGATTTCAAGGATTTTATCATTCTGCTCCCCAGGATTTTATCATTCTGTTCTCCATGATTCTAACATTCTGATAACCAGGATCCTGGTGGTGGATTGGGACGTCCACCACGGTAACGGAACAGAGGATATGTTCCTGGACGATGAGCGGGTGCTCTACACCTCCCTGCACCGCTACGACCAGGGTAACTTTTATCCTGGTACCGGACACCCTACAACCGTTGGGACTGGAAGTGGAGCAGGTTATAATCTCAACGTGGGCTGGAACGAGGTGAGATCTATGTATATATAGAACATAGCTTGAGATACCACCAATATTTGATTTTTAAACTATTTGCACTGACTACTCTAGAATGATTGTGATAAACTTTCAAATCGATCATGTTGAACACTTTCGGGTAAACAGGCGCACAATTCCTGGGTATGGGCTATGGCCTTTAATATCATGTCATGTTTAATAATTATTTTGCAATTTTAGTCCTTAATCATCATTGCATGTATTGACGCTGTCCGACAACTAGGCCTAATTTTCCCAAGCTACCCTGTCTGGGAAAATTTCAAATTGGGTTCAGTTGTCCAGTTTCATATTGCCACACTCTGACAGGATAGGTTGTCACGTGATCATGTTGACGTGGCAGTCACGTGATCTGATTAGTCACTTGACAACCAGACAAATTTCCGAAGGACCATTTCCGGCCTAATCTTTAAACCAAACTGTATTTGTAGTCCTAATTCCACTCCACTTATATACAGTATCCACGTCACAGTTTCTTTACCCAGAAAGAGTACTTGTGTGTTTGCTTCATAAAGATTCTGCCTTATTGCTTATATTAGTTCTATCTTTGTGATGTTACTACTACTTCGACTTAGTAGAAATTTGTGCATAATACGCACCAGCACTGTTATACGAAATTCAGTAAAAACCCAAAATCGCCATATTCAGGTGCCATGTTAAATTGAGTTAGAAATCTGGGAAAAAAATAGGAATTTTTATTGAAATACACTCTTATTCGCTATAAATCGCTCTTTTGATTTTTTTATCCCAGAAATTTGCGGCACATGAATTATCATCACAAAAACTAATTGTCGTCTATTATCACTGTTTACCAGTAATCTTGGTACAGTACCACTTCCTTTCTTCTGATAATATTAGAGCACCAGTTTATTTATCCTGAGAACAGGGGTGAACATTCTCCAGAAAACAGTATTATAGCGCTAGTTTCACTAGTACTCTTCAAAACAGTAGAGCACCGATTTCCTTCTCCTAAGAACAGTAGTGCACCAAATACCAATTCTCCTCGAAAAAGTTTCTTTCTCCTGGGAACAGTAGAGCATACCCTGCATAAGGGCATATTTCAAAACTGGTTCCACTTGGAGGAAATTTCAGAAATGCTTTTATCAATCCAATTTTGGAAATTTTAGAATGTTTGAACTTTATACTTTGAAGATCTGCAATATTGGAGACATCAATCTACTCTATCATGCAAAAATAGCTCATTCTATCATCGACACTAAAACAATCCTCAAAAGCGTGCTCTACTTCATAACGTCTCTAGATTAGGCCTTTGCTTGAACTAAACCCAAATTTTGTGTGTTAGTATATGAGATTTCATTTTTACAGACTGATATAAAGCCCAATCAAGGAGAAAGAGCTAACATGGGGAAAATGTGGTTTAAAAAATTTTGTCACTCCGTAACAAAAAAGTGTCAAAAAGTTATCTATTCTCTTAACTACACGCCTATTGCATTCCATATTTTCTGAAGTATCTCAGTGACCTTACACTAAGATTTTCAAACATTTTCGATTGGTAACATTATAATTTAAGAGGAGATATGATGAGCCAAACTTTGGTCACTCCGTAACGCTGTGTTACGGAGTGACAAATTCAAGGGACATTGTCACTCCGTAACGAATTTTTTTATTGACATTTCAAGATTATTTACAGTTGTTATTGATCTATCAATAATTATCAGAGTAATGAGATCAAGGCTGCATATTTTGGGCAAACCCAGTTCACCATCTACACTGCTTGTGTATATTACAAAAGACGAGGACTAAGAGGGGAGAAAGCCAAATGTGCTAACTTTGGTTTGATAACTGAAGAAAACGACCACTCTGGGGATGTCACGTTCTGCCTGAACAAGATCTTGCTGGAGAAAGTCGAAGAAATAATTCCTGGACAGATTAAGTCGGTTAAGTTCTGGTCAGATGGATGTTCCTCTCAGTTTCGGTCACAGTACACCTTCTTCATGTTATCCAAGTTTCCTTCCCACTACGACCTGGAGTGGAATTTCTTCATGGCTAACCATGGTAAGGGTGCCTGCGACGGGGTGGGTAGAACTATTAAACATGCTGTCTTCAGAAAGATACTGTCCAATCAGGTTGTCATAAATACACCAAAGGAGTTTGCAACCTAAGCTGACAGTCTTCTCAAGTCAATCAATGTCGTGTATGTTGGAGATCTAGCCTCAGGTATGGAAGAGGAGTGCAGAAGGAAAGCAAGACCAGTTCCAGGAACCTTGAAAGTGCACCACATTGTCCGTTCTTTCAAAGATAACAGCTGCATCCTTACCTTTAGGGACACGTCAGTTGATGGATCTTTGATAAAGAAGATAGAGTATGCCGATGAATCATCTGCTCAGACGACTTCAACAACAGTTATTGGAGAGGAGGAAACACCATCATCTTCTAACAGCTGTGAAACTTACAACATTGATCAATTCGTGATTGTTAACTGGGAGGGTGAACTTTACCCAGGAAAAGTTATTGGCAAGCCAGACAGCAGTAACCTTACCGTTAAGTGCCTTGTACCAGCTGGAAAACCTGGATCAATCTGGAAATGGCCTGACAAAGAGGACGTCCATGATTACGAACTTAGTGACGTGAAAGGAGCTATTGGTATACCGAAGCTTTTGCCGGGAACAGGGAGAAGAATAGAGTTTGAAGTACCTGAACTTGCTTATAAGTGGGGTGTAAAGGTTTGAATTTTCGTTAATCTGTGTACATTGTACAGTTTATAACTTTAAACAAATAAGCCCAGATTTTTAAACATTTCATTATGATATGTCACTCTGTAACAGATTCTTAACCGAGTAATATTTGTAGAAAGTTAAACCAATGAGACTGATTTTTATGCAGTTGTTTATATTTTTCAAACAGTGATTTAAATGTGCTGTATTTTAAGGGAAATTTACAGAGTTGTAAGCTCCAGGGTTGATTTTTTATCACATGATCGTATTTTTATTCATAATTGTGATCAAGACTAATGAATTGTACCAGATTTGATTTATTTCACATCAATAAATTTGTGTGTCTACCTTGTTTAAGTGTTATCTATCTAATTTGAAAAGAATTCTACTATTTAGAGCCAGGAACAGGATGAAAAATGATGAAAAATTCGAGTGGAATGAGAGACTGTTTGATGCGTCACTCCGTAACAGTCACTCCGTAACAATCCCCAAAATTTTTGAAGCCTCAAATTTTTTATTCCCTAGGCAATACACACTTTTTCTTGATTAATTATTGAAGGAAAATGTCTGAAAAGTGCCTGGAAGCCGTCAAAATGCAACTTTCAAGAATATCTGAGATAAAAATTAGGTCAGAATATGGGTGTACCAAAATCTGAAAATTTATCTAGTCACTCCGTAACGAAATTTCGACTTTTAATTACTCAAAAACGGATTGATTTCTCACTATTTTCTTTGGCAGATATGTAAATCGTAGGTTTGAAAAGCCTTAGAAACATAATTTAACCAATAATGAACCTGTTTTCTTGGACATTTTTCGGAAAAAATGGGTAAAATTGTCACACCGTAACATTCTATAGTTTTGAAATATGCCCATAAGCGATTCAGTGAATCGTTTCCTTCTCCTGTGGATAACTTGGAGCAACAGATTCCTTCTCCTGAAGACAATGTTTCACCCCCAGAACACTTCCGGAATTCAATTGAGTGCCCTGCCGGTATTTTTGACTCCTGTTAACAGTAACATGCTCGTGCCCGTCTCCAGAATGGTAGTAAGGTAAAATGCCAGCATCTTCCTAAAGAGAACAATGCCAATAACCTTCTCTGGAATTCTACAGTTCATCCATAGGTATACAAATGTAAATAAACCTCTTAAACACAGAGAGAGAGAGGCAAAACCAATAATATTTCCTTCAAATTTTACTGTATTGTGGCAGTATTTTCGGTAATTTCTTGTGAATTTTTATACTGATAAAAACATATTTTATCTAGATAAACAGATAACTATTTTTAATGAATTATCGGAGATAATGATCGGTTGTGAATAGCAATCGGAGTGAATAGCCTAATTGTATTACATTCCTTTCTACACAGTCTGTTTTCTCTCAACATGAGCTTTCTCTAGATTGACTCTGTGGACGATGACAGGGACATATCGATTATAGGAGTTTAGAATTAGCTGTTGATCAATAAGACGTGATAACA
The DNA here is from genome assembly GCF_026151205.1 of Bolinopsis microptera. Classification (NCBI taxonomy): domain Eukaryota; kingdom Metazoa; phylum Ctenophora; class Tentaculata; order Lobata; family Bolinopsidae; genus Bolinopsis; species Bolinopsis microptera. The sequence goes on along the minus strand of NC_087072.1, from coordinate 11,384,266 downwards.
TCCCTCATCTTTCCTCGCTTTAATTTGTATAATATTTCGAATATTTCAAGGACTGCTTTAATCGAAAATCAGAGTAGGTTGATATTATTAGTTAGAAATAACATGCTGTGAATCAGTAATTGTTAATATGTTTAATTAAATAGTTGAACGGTAACAATGTGATATCAAGTAGTTCATGCCGTGCATATGCCGTGCTAAATGGGCTAATTGTGTCCTAGTATCCATAGTTTTATTATATTTTTAAAACGTTTAACATTGACAACTCGCTAATTTACCCGTCCAAATTACTACCGATAAGGTGAGTGTCGTGTGGGGGGGCCGGGGGGGGGGGGGGCGTCGTGTGATGTGACACCGACAGACGGTTCAAATGTCCGTATGACGCATTTTAATACCGTGTTGATTTATGATCTGCGATGTTTATAATTTGCGTAGTCATGGCAAGTTGAGAGGCTGGATTATAGTAGCCATATTTCAACACTGATCTTCAGTTTTGTAAGTCTATTACTCTATTAGAGACTTCCGTTTCAGACCTCTTGTAAATGTCTATTGAAAACTATTTGACGATCAGTCGATCTGTGCGTTATCATTAATATGTGATTTCTTAGCTATAAAGAAAACACCGCATCCAAGACTGACAGCCCTATCCTAGCGATGTTTTTGTCGACTTTATATGTTCTTAACAATGACTTCACGGCCTGATTTTATCTATAATTCTTCGTATTCTTTGTTGCCATGTCCCACATTGCAGCGACCACTATTGCACAAACGTTATTTAAACAGTCATATTTTAAAATTCGAATATTTATTATAAAGTTATTAGGTGTGGACGTAAAAGTAAAAGTCATACTTTTAAAATGTCTATACTGCATACAAACTGTGAGAACATCAAGGGTAGTTATGTCCGTCTAGAAATCAGTGAAATTAATGTTTCTCGACTAATGTAGTGAATGTTCAATGTTCACGTTGCGAATTGTTCTGACTTCAGTCCTGCAGTCTGGTAAGCGGTAGTGTTAAGTTTTATTAATATTTCCCTAATTTTCGTTAAATCGTGTTATTGCCCCCCGTTGATATTTTGATATTATTTGAATATAACTGTAACACATAGTGTACTGCTTTTGTTTTAAACACTATGTCACACATAAGAAATCTTGAAGAGGTTTTCACATTTTCTTTACAATGTAGTTTTACGCATATTTTCTCTTGATCTCCAATTGTTCGACTAGAAATCATAATTTCGTTCACTTTTTATAGACGTTTGGTTTCAAATTTCTTTCGCATAATGAAGGACAGCTTGAATCTTGATAATGAATTGTCTTGACCAACGACAAATAATAGAGCCGTTATATTAATTTCCACTTATTAACCATGATTTAAATTTATTAAAGTTTGTCGACCCTAGTTAAACATAATATCTCCTCTTTTGTTTTTAGTGTATCTTGAGCTCTAGCTTGCATTAATATTTAATATGCTCGTAGCACGTACGAGTCGTACGTGCTTTCAATTTGAAGATGCTAGAGGTGTTAGTTTAAACTATTTACTATCTTAATAAGCTACTGTTGTGCATTTTACTGAGTTCTCATTAATCACAGAATCGCTACAACACGAACCGTCCCCCCAATAAATAGCGCTCCAACATCGTCACGTGTCAAAATAGTATATATTAATAATGCCAATAATCATAATGATATTATATCAATATAATATGCTCGGGGAAGTTGGTCGTTTAGCTCCGGACAGTCTATGCAACGTCTATGCAACGTCCGTGCAACAACAAAAGAACCGTCTATGCAACGTCTATGCAACGTCCCTGCACAATGAACACTCTATGCACACTCCCTGCACGGTCAGTCTATGCAACGTCTATGCAACGTCTATGCAACGTCCCTGCACAGTACCATATGAACACCGGCTACTAGCCGGCTACTAGCCGGCTAGTAGCCACTTTTGTAATAACAGCTCCTCAACTTCACATTAACAACCGGCTACTAACCGGCACTTGAAAAGTGGTCACTAGCCGGCTACTAACCGGCTACTAGCCGGCTAGTGACCACAAAGTGGCTACTAACCGGCTACTAAGCGGTCACTAGCCGGCTATTAGCCGAGCTCTAAAGCAGACCTATTAGTAGCCGGTTCTAAACCGGCTACTAGCCGGCACTTGAAAAGCGGTCACTAGCCGGCTACTAACCGGCTACTAACCGGCTAGTAACCGGCTACTAGTATGTCTGCTTTAGAGCTCGGCTAGTGACCGCTTAGTAGCCGGTTAGTAGCCACTTGGTGGTTACTAGCCGGTTAGTAGCCGGTTAGTAGCCGGCTAGTGACCGCTTTCTAAGTGCCGGCTAGTAGCCGGTTTGGAACCGGCTACTAGTAGGTCTGCTTTAGAGCTCGGCTAATAGCCGGCTAGTGACCGCTTAGTAGCCGGTTAGTAGCCACTTTGTGGTCACTAGCCGGCTAGTAGCCGGTTAGTAGCCGGCTAGTGACCATTTTTCAAGTGCCGGTTAGTAGCCGGTTGGTAATGTGAAGTTGAGGAGCTGTTATTACAAAAGTGGCTACTAGCCGGCTAGTAGCCGGCTAGTAGCCGGTGTTCATATGGTACTGTGCAGGGACGTTGCATAGACGTTGCATAGACGTTGCATAGACGTTGCATAGACGTTGCATAGACTGACCGTGCAGGGAGTGTGCATAGAGTGTTCATTGTGCAGGGACGTTGCATAGACGTTGCATAGACGGTTCTTTTGTTGTTGCATGGACGTTGCATAGACGTTGCATAGACTGTCCGGAGCTAAACGACCAAGTTGCCTATGCTTGATATATGTTCTGAACTGCGTTTATTTCTCATGAACACAGCTTTTTTATTATCAGTTTCCAATATGAACTGTCAGACCCACAGGTAGATAAGTCAATCCAAGAAATGAACATGCGCATTGCTAAATGCCACCTAATGTTAAGTATCAGCTTGTTCTTTGAATATTCGTTTCAAGCACCTCGCAAAATATTTCAGAGTGTACTGATACAGATTTAGGACAGTATACACATATATGTTCTCGTTAAAATATCTATCCACCCCTCTCCAGATCTGTTCTTGTTAAGAGATCTAACCACCTGCACCCCCTCTCTAGATCTGTTCTTGTTAAGAGATCTAACCACCCCCTCTCTAGATCTGTTCTTGTTAAGAGATCTAACCACCCCCTCTCTAGATCTGTCCTTGTTAAGAGATCTAACCACCCCTCTCTAGATCTGTTCTTGTTAAGAGATCTAACCACCCCCTCTCTAGATCTGTTCTTGTTAAGCGATCTAACCACCCCCTCTCTAGATCTGTTCTTGTTAAGAGATCTAACCACCCCCTCTCTAGATCTGTTCTTGTTAAGATATCTAACCACCCCCTCTCTGGATCTGTTCTTGTTGAGAGATCTAACCACCCCCTCTCTAGATCTGTTCTTGTTAAGAGATCTAACCACCCCCTCTCTAGATCTGTTCTTGTTAAGAGATCTAACCACCCCTCTCTAGATCTGTTCTTGTTAAGAGATCTAACCACCCCTCTCTAGATCTGTTCTTGTTAAGAGATCTAACCACCCCCTCTCTAGATCTGTTCTTGTTAAGAGATCTAACCACCCCCTCTCTAGATCTGTTCTTGTTAAGAGATCTAACCACCCCCTCTCTAGATCTGTTCTTGTTAAGAGATCTAACCACCCCCTCTCTAGATCTGTTCTTGTTAAGAGATCTAACCACCCCCTCTCTAGATCTGTTCTTGTTAAGAGATCTAACCACCCCCTCTCTAGATCTGTTCTTGTTAAGAGATCTAACCACCCCCTCTCTAGATCTGTCCTTGTTAAGAGATCTAACCACCCCCTCTCTAGATCTGTTCTTGTTAAGAGATCTATCCGTGACGGTGCTTTGCTAATTACTTAATGATATTGATAAGAGTATAGCTGTGGAGTGTGGAGTGTGGCTTGTGAGCTGCGGACTAGTGTAGAGTAATCACACATCCTTTCATAACATTGCATGAATATCCTTATTATTCGTGTACCAATCTATGAATTTTTAATGGTATGATGAATTTGTGCGATCTCCAACCTTTTGTATCCAGTCTCTCGGATTTTAGCATCCTTGATCTCTTAATGATATCTTAATTTTGGTAAGCCCGCTTGTCTGGTGAGTAGAATATTCAACAACTATTTAACGGTAAATGATGATTCTAATTCCGAGTAGTAAATAACAGGAGGAAATGAGCGATGTTTATTTGCTGTCTGGGCGTTTACTTGCCGCTCTATTTAATCCAGTACATATTATTGACTTTCCTCAATATTATATCTTTATATTTATTTTCAAATCATAATAGTGAATGTTCAGCATAGCATTGCATTGTAACATCAAAGTTTCAAAGACTATCAAAAGACTAAAATCAGTGTGCTAGCTGTCTGGAGACTGGATAAAGAAGTGCAATATTAATGTGTTGTCTTAGTTTAAGTTTAATCCTTTAGTACTACAACATAGCGTCTGGCATGGTGCTGATCAACATTATTATTTATTATATATAACATATATAATACAGGCACGTAGCCAGGGGGGGGGGGGGCTAGGGGGGCGGCAGCCCCCCCCGGAAAAAATCGAACCCCAGAAAAAAGATAAGCCCCCTAGTCCCCATGGTCGCCTGGTAACTGGGCTGTGTTTATGACTGCAGTCAGTCGAAGATTTGAACTGTGGATTAGTAAATATATGTCATTAAATCCAAGCAAACATTCTAGAAGACTTCTATAATTATAGTCAATAGTGTCCCCTAGACCGTAGGAAATGTAAAAATCTTAAGACGATGAGGCCTGAGTAAGTCGTAAATTCTGATTGGAGAATGTAGATTGCTGTTGTGAAGTTACCAAATTTACGTGAGTACTTGATTCTTTTCAATCCCAGTTTATTGCTGTCCTACAAATTTCTTTAATGCCAAATGTCGTCTAAAACACCCTGTTTCGCAAAAAATTTCCGGGGGGCTGCGCCCCCCTAGCCCCCGCCAAGGGGCTCCGCCCCTGGACCCCGCTGGGGGCTGCGCCCCCAGACCCCTACCACAGCTTGCTTGCTTCGCTCGCTGCGCAGCTTGATTGGACGCGTCGGCTCGCTTCGCTCGCCGACAGCCCCCCTCAAAGAAAAATCCTGGCTACGTCCCTGATATAATATTATAAGTATCGCTGATTTGACAGTCTAGAATTGCAGTCACAAAGATTGAACCCATCATTTTGTTGTCCAGCTATTATTTCTGAGAAAGCGGTACCGGTACAATGATTTCCTTAGTAATTATCTTTGCTGATGAATCGCCTTAAAAGGTTTAAAACTAAGGGTCAAACTTAATGGATTTGAGTCTATTATATGTCATATTTTCACGTGAGTCGTCTAGAACACGTTATAGTTATTGACTACAAGAACACGTGATACTTGTCTAAAACACGTGGTACCCGTCGTAAACCCGTTGTAGTTATTGCTGTTCGCATCTCACTGCTACTTCATGAAGATTTTAATCGCATTTCACAATGTTAGCCTCATGCACTGTATTTGTTTGATTTGAGGTATAACAATTTTCAACTATCACACTGAAAATGGCAGTATCAATTGAAGAAATTCGGTTCATTGGATAAAGGATACATCCATATCTTAACCATGGACAATTAACTGCTCAATTGGAGGATGAAGGTCTCAATCACATGTTCTGATAATAATGGGAAGTAGTAGTAGCATTAGGTTATTAGAATTAATTAATGGATTATGGGAAGTAAGGTTTAAAATTGTTTAATGGTCTTCAGGTACCAAAACTTCAGAAGAAAAGTCCATCATAATGCTCCAAGGTCCTCTTGTGCACCGGTTCTTTGTGATGATTATAATTTAATTTGGGCATCGAGTTATAATTGTCTTTGCATTGTAGTATAACATGATACTTACTTTATCTTAATGTGCTGTAGTCCATAAAAATGTCATTAATTAGGTTGAAATGTTTTCGTTATTAACCATTTATCGCTGAAACTTTCCAATGGCCGATCGCGATATTTGTTTGTTTGTTTGTTTGTTTGGGAACCAGCTTTGTTTACTGGTTAATGTTTACTCAAGAATTTATACATACAATAATATACAATAATTATATTCCTAAATCTGCTAATATAAAACCTAAATAACTCTAAAAATATACTCCACACGAAATTATGGACCTGGAAGTAAGATTAAATACATCAGCTTAATACACAAATCAAAACAAAATTCTAGAAGACTGACAGTCTTGTGTTGAAAGACGAATATGATTTAGAAGCTTATCAAAAAAAATTAAAATCTTAGCCAACCAGGAATCCATAAATCCAAGCAAAACTCTGTCTTAACACATTTCAAACAACAATTTTGTCCACACTACACACTTTGCCTCCTTTTATGTAGTGTCTCTTATCTGGCTCGTCGTTTGATCTCTTCTTGAGTTCTAAAACAAGCTTTTGCTGTTCGGCACGTTCCTCTGGAGACCTATCTGGACTGATAAAGACTTTACTGAAAAGTTCTGAGCTACGGAGATGCCTTGCTCTAGTCAAAATCTGCTGCACGATTGTGGTGCTCGTCAAAGTCACCTTAACAGGTCTGTCAGCCACTTGTTTCTTATCCTTGGGTTTATTCAAACCAATTCTGCTAGCTTCTATTTTTGGCTTTTCGCCAAGTTCCAACAACACTTGAGCGACCTTGTCGCATAACAGCTCACCTTTCTCTTCTTTAATACCAAATAACATCAGATTCCGACTTCGGTCTCCTTCTGCCACAACATCCTTGATGACATTCTTCAAAATGTTTCTATCCGAATCCAACAAAGGACCTGCTGCTGAGGTTTTTGATGCCTGTACTGCGGCGCTGTATGTCTTCAACTCTGATTTCACAGTATCCTCGACTGATGCTACAACCACAGATTTCAAGTCATCAAGCTGCTTGTCTTTGGCAGCTAGCAGCTCTTTCTGCAATACAACTACTGTTCCCTGACTGTCAATTACATCGGAGTGCAATTTCTGATTATATTTCTCTAGCTGATTAATGTACAACGACTGTCTATACATAACTTTTAACGCAGCGTTAAGACTCTGAGCCATGACTTCCCTGGAGATTTCTCTTTTACCACTGAAACTCTGAGCTGCACACGCGTTAACATGATCTACTTTAGCAAGCCCAAGAGTTTTCCGGATCCATTCAGCTGCATCATCTTTCACTTCATCAAGCTTATAAGCCACGTATTTATCCGATTTATACATCACACAACCACGGCACCGGTTAAACAAGCAAGTCTTATCAACGTAATGATAAGTAACTGATAAGCGAGTACAAACGTATTGAAAAGTGTAATTACTGAACTGAAAATATTAGTTTCGAATGACCGATTCTTTCTCACTCTTGTAATGTCAACTTTTAAATCGACATTCTTATCGAAGCAGCAATTACCATAGTCGCTAGATTTTTGCAAAATGTCTGTATGAAGCTGTCGGTAGTAGCTCAATGTAAGGTTTTTTTAAAACATATGTCTCAGACCCATAGCTAGATCTGTGAATTTTAGGCAGACCCACTCGACAGCGGCCAAATTTTGCGCATTATGAGCCCCTGTTAAATAGTGGGTCTGGCAATCAGAATGGTGGGTCTTCACCTTAGAAAAGTGGGTATGGCAACCAGAATGGTGGGTCTTCACTCTAATAGAATGGGTCTGGCAACCCAAATGGTGGGTCTGAAAAACTGATCGGATTTTCGCTTCCCGCGAACATGATTTTTTCTGAACATTTTTGTCAAGATCTGTAAATCTATCAAATATGTTTTTTAAAAACCTTAGCTCAATGCCGATTTTGATCAATTATTTGAGTTGTTGCAACGACACATCCAATACTCCTGGTGAATTCTTCCAAGTCAGATGTTGCGTTAAAGTCACAATAATTTATTACCTACCATATCTCTAATCTTAAGAAAAAACGTTCACGTTTTTAGGACTGAAACACATCCAAATTAGGCTCGGCAAAAGGGGTGGGTGTCTTAATTATTATCCGAAAAAACAGTTAGTACCGCGAAGGGGGTGGGTGGGTCTTTTGAAAAATTTCAAAATTACCTACCATATCTCTAATCTTAAGATGTTTATTGAATCCTTCTGATGGCAGTATTGTCTAAGACCTGTATAATTGGAACACATGTTTCAGCTACCTGCAATACTGTTTACAACCAGTATAATACATGATTATAACAACATATTATTACCATATTCTGACAAATTAAACCCTCAATATGATGACATACAGGAGGTTAAGCCTTTCACTTGTTAATACAGTCAGATATTTATTGATCAGGTATCCTTCTATCGGGGTGACACGTGCTATCGCGTGTTCCTGTGGTTAGTTACCTACGTAAATATGATACGACTCTGGCCTCTATTTTGCCTTTTATTTTATTAAGCTAGTGATCTACTGAATAGTCCATTAATGTGTAATGACTGTTAACAAGTCTTATTAAATAGAGATCATTTGCCACAGAAGGAGTGAAGTGTCCCAAACACTTGTGAACGATCCCAAAAGGGCTGCATTATTCGGAGGTAGTGGTACCTGTAGTGTATTGTGAATAGTGCAGCATTTTGTGAATAGTGCAGCTCTTGAGTACTAGTCATTTAATTATTAGGGTATTTAATCCCTCTATCCCTCCCTATTCCACAAATATCTTTGCAAAGACATTATTAACTACTTTTATTCTTCATAACCGTTGGTTACGGGTTTTATTATCCCTCGAAATCGGAGAATTGGTGAACAATTGTGATATTATATGTAAATCATATTTAATAATTATGTAATGCAACCAGAACAATGGTTAGTCGTATCTATTAGTTTAAGAGGTAACAATAATCTTCATTACCCCATTGGCCATTATTGATTATGCCTTTATCGAATAATCACGACGCAAGGTAAGCAGTGGAATAATAATATCGCTCTCCAATCTCAATGGTATGTATATCTGAATTCCTACCTCGACTCTCCATGGCCATGGTACATGATATCTGTAGTCCTATGATTTAGCCTTGAATAAAACAATACTCGACAAGCCGATTGTTCTGTTTATATTGTAGCTCCTGACCTGCTATATCAAGCATACAAAAACATATAATTATATTGTAATTTGTAAATTGTGCGAAATTTAATCTTCTTGTCGTTGGTTGTTGCAGTTTTTTAAATTAGCATAAGTCAGTTATTTGTGACGTACATTCTCGAGAAGACTCACTTCCCCCAAATATGTGGACACTGGAGTACTTGATAAGATAATGTCATATAATTATTAATTATCCAGTATAAAACTTACGTTGATAAAAGACATGGAAGTTGACATGGTCTTTGTTGGAACCTCTCGACCTACAGTAGCTGTGTAGTTGTGTATTTATAGTTATCAGCTGCTAAAAGCGTTCAGCTGGCTCCCAGTCTCCAGGCTTATTATTCATACTCAGCTGTGCACAGTGTGCCCAGGACTTGAAATTGCACTGTAAACCTCGACTTTCTGTTCGGCTATATTTACTGTGAATTTGGCTGTTCTGTAAGAGACCTCGTAAGTCGAGGGTTATTTTAAAAATTTGTTTATTACAGTGCGCAGACTGGTAGGAACATGACCTTCTTTCCCACCGCTTTATTTGAAAGGATTTTCATGTCCATTTTGTTTTGTAGATTGACAAGAAGTCCGTTGGTACGTGTCTTTAAATGCCCAGTCATCCTGTAATTGAGCCCGGTAAATGAGCACTACTCTAATACTTGTCTCCTGCCAAGTGACGTAGAAATGACAGTTCGTCAGAACTACATTCTGAGGTGGGGTAAGCCAAAGAGCCACTAAGAAGCAAATTGATGTTGGATGTGTTATATATGTACTTATACGATACTGAGTTTAAGATATTGAACTACTTCAAGTGATACTGCGTTGTAGGGGGACCTTACTTTCCGCGGAATATTGCAATAGTGCATATTTTAACCGTTGATTGGATTTTGAGAGTACTGAGACATCACAAGGCCATCTCTTACTCTTAAAACCCAGGTCCCAGACCTTTGAAATGGATTAAATATTGGACGTGAGAGCTTGATTACGAATTGGTCATTTCTTGTTTCATTAAACCGCCTGCTTGTGAAATTTGGCACGTCAGATTTCGATGGCACGACCATTTCCAATGTTTTGTATAAACCAACCGGCTTCGAGCTTCCATGCGAAAAAGCAATTCATTTAGGATTCGCCCAACAATTAGCAGCTATCTTCCGATACGACTCATAGATCACGTGACTGCAACAAATGTTTCCACTTTTTGTCAGCAACCACCAGTCTTCCGAGCAATCGGTTTATACTGTTTTTAGATTAGTCGCTGTCGTAATATTCTTTTCATCAGCTCTCAGAGTGTCAGTGTCCATATTATGGCATAACTTATGTCTCAAATCATTACTATTTCCACTCCTTATTTACTCTTTAAATATACTCCTTGTTTCTGACGCTTGCCAACAAATACTGTATTAAACTATTAAAGTTTCCTACGTCCCATTCGTTGATTGTCTCTATACAACGTAATTATGTCGCAACATTTGCCATTCTCTTTTGCTTTGTTCCTAAATTATTTGACAGTTGGGAGCGACTCTTATGAAGGATCTACACACACTGCGACTAAAGATTAACGGATAAAATCATGGTCATCATCGAATATAACGTTACTGCTTAATGAAGGTGATATCCTGCTTGGGGTATAGTAAGCGGATAAATTGTGCTTGTTTGAGGACGATACATTTAATTGTAATCAATGTTGCATTTTGATTTATAAAACATTCCCCTTGTTACGTAAACTATCACCAGTTAAAGGTTTGGTTCGTGAGTTTTCTCCTTCAACTGCATTAAGATAGTAATTTGCACAAATGATTAATAAGGGACATAGCTTGTATGTGGGTACTAGTCTCCTTTTCTCATTGTCAGAGTTCCACCACTATGTTTATTGCATGGCTACCGTCGTATGTGTTTTACGTGACTGTCATGTCTGTCATAAGACCAATATTCAGATTGGATTTTCTAGCATCTCAGAAATGAACAGACTGCTCAGGACAAATCTTGAGCTCTTAGTCAGGGAAAGGAAACATACAGATCAGTAATACTGATTCAGTATTCTGATTTATAATACAGATATACCTTAATTCCCAAAAATTTGGGCGACAAAAAATTTGAGCGGGCCTCTCGCCCAAATTTTTTGCAGACCAAATTAATTGCATAAATCTTTTCCGTCTGCTAAATTTTTTGCTAACCAAACTTTTGGCATTTGGCCTGTGGCCCTGAAATCTATAGAAAGATGGCTTTTTCTTCATATCCAAGTGAAATAATATTTGAAATTTTAGTTTTCTAATCTGTCATTCATGGCTTGACCAAGTAAAAAGGCTTATATTTTAAATGAATAGAAATAACTGGAATAGCTAACAGCTACTAATAAAACAAATGACTAGAGGTACGGATAGCTAGAGATTTAAACAAGATCTGCAAATGGATTATCATCCACCGTAAAGTCTGATCTACAAGCATCAGTTATACCTGACTTCTCAAAGCCTTTCCTTATGTCATCTGGCCTCCCTTTTAAATATACAAAAAGTTCGTTGATCCAACGAGCGTGTACTTCACGGATCACTGTCAAGCGGGTATAAATTTTCACATTGTCTGATGAAACTCCTCCATTGAGCTGACACACTATGTTTTTCGCGTACCAATCTTCGTACTTATTGCGCATGAATTTCTTAGCCAGTCCATTGATAGATATGTCCAGGGGCTGTAGATGATGGGTCATATTAGCTGGAACTTTCTGTAGGATACAGTTGTTGGCTGTCATCAGATCTTTTAGTGTCTGTGTGTGTTGGGCCCGAAACACATCTGATATCAGTAGCGCTTTCTGCTCAGGGTTGTTGATGGAGGCTCGAACTGATTCTATGTGGGGAAGAAGGATTTTCTCAAAGAACTGGACACTGGTCAAACCTTTCGACCATCTGGCGAGGCGTCATAATTGTATGTGAAAGGGGTATGATAAGATATGCTGAGTGTAATTAGACTAAACTATCTGATTGAGAGACTAAATATCACTATTGTATATCTATCATTTTGTACTGTGCCATCATCACTGTATTTTTTAGTAGTTACTGGGCAGATCGTAAATTTCATAATGTGAAACAACTCAGACTACCACCTACATGCTTAAAATTGGAAGCAAAATGACTGGAATAATAAGGAATAATAATGAACTAAGGCAAATTATATATACTTGTTCTGTAATTTTAGTGGAAAATCGTTCATTTTTCGAAGAATTTGTGACCAAATTTTCGGTCGCTCAAATGAGTTCAAATTTTCTGCCCAAACTTTTCGGGCTCAAATAAATTGTGCTCAATATAATGGCACACAAATTTTTGGGAACTAAGGTATGTAGATATATGAAACGTTGAAGTAAATATAACTTTGAAGTATTTATGTGGTTGAAGTCCTTTTGTCCCGTAAAACAGCACAGACTAGACAGATTTATACAGTTTGCTCTGGACATTATATACCATGCAGATTTTTGCCGTACAGAAGATATTTCTCTGACTAAATAGTCTTAATTTTGAATCGGCTCAAATTTCAAACGAACAATAGTTTTATTATTTTTATTACATGCCCTTTTCTGGGGCTTCCTGAGCTAATTATTTGGTGATCTTTTTTATTCTTACGGAACACGCTCGTGTGCACGTTCATTTTATGGGTATATTGCCCTGTTGGGCTTGTTAAAGACTAAGTCTGAACATTCCTGTACCTGACCTTGCAACTTCATAACTTTGTTTTCAACAGCTAATCTAATTATTAAACTAGCTGCAGCTATGAACTGCTACTTACCTACTTTCTTGCGTTTCTGAAGTATTTTAGATAGGAGTTTTAAATCATGTTGGTTAAGTGTGGTGACAGTTTTGGGGGAGGGTCCCCCTTGGACCGTGGCAAAGTGTGGTGACAGTTGAGGGGGCCCCCTTGAAACTAAGCGCTATCTAGCTGCTTCTGTATTAACTATTTGACTGTCTGTAAATATCTCCGTGACAGGTCAGTTCTGTCCAATATTAAACTTGTTAGAGTTTCAACAGTACGCTGAACTCGGACCTTACCCTCAAGCACTTGTTAAATGGACATTCCTCAAATACTCATGTTTCTTGGTAAGTTGGCATGCTAATGCTGTTAATGTGCGGTTTAACTCAAGTCTACCGTATCCTCCAGCTTCAGTAACATCGTCTACCAGCCCCTCTTTCTGAAGTTGTTGATAGATACACAGCTATAATTTAGTCCCATTCTTCGGAATTCCCCAACTTTTCTTAAACTTTAAACGGCTTCTAATTCTTTCCAGATTATTCGGAATGAAGATATAGTTTTATACTCGGAACCTATGAGTATTCCTTCGTGTAAAACACACAGAGTTTAACTTACTGATATTTTCTTATCGTGTCTAACAGGTTTATAGCTTCACTCGTACAGTTATTAAACACCTCTGTCAGAATACAGACAGTATCTTTTTCGGATAATTTAACTAGGATTGTTGTGTTATTCATTTTTTGTGCTGCTTTTAGTTTGCAATTTAACTTAGTAATACTTTTATTCTTCGCTCTCTTGACTCTTATAAGTGGGTCGATCCTGATTGATTACTGGGGACGAAATGAGAGTCTCCACTTGCACTCACTACTGTTTACAGCGAGTACAGCGAGTAGTGACTCTCATCTCGTCACCAGTAATCAATTAAGAACTTATTAAAATCTAATCCACCTGTAACCACACACTAACCGTGCCCGACTCCCCACCTCTAGAGATGAATACCACTACAGTAACACCAGAGGTATGGTACGCTCCAGACCCCCACCTTGATAAACTGCTGGGGACTGCTCTCATGCTGTGTCTGGTGCTGGGACTCCCCGGTAACATTATCTCCCTCTCCTACTTCCTCAGCAAGAAGAGATGTGACCTGGCTACCTTTCTCTACCGGTCTATATGTTGTGTGGACCTGTTTACCTGCTTCCTCCCTCTCCCTGTCCTACTCTCTTTATTCAACCTCAGAGAGCCGGTCTGGTTCGATCACCACTCTTTCTGTGTCGGCTGGGCAATTATCTTCACTTTTATCCAGCAGATTTCCATTTTCCTGGTACTGTTGCTGAGTGTGACCAGGACTTATAACATAGTCCGCCCCTTTGTCCCTATCTCTAAACGGACAGTAGGAGTGTGTATAGTGGGGTTCGTTATCTTCAGGGTCGCACATGAGACATGTTTCAACCTGATGCCGGGGTACTTTGGGACCAAGTATTTGTATACCCGGGGGACTGTGTACTGTTACTACTACCTTGGAGAGCACTGGGCTATTGTTGATGAGATTATCAGCTCTATATTCATCGCTGTGGTACCTATTGTGATCACCATCAGTTTCGTCGTGTGTTTGTCTCATATCCTGAAGAGGCAAGAAGGGAGAGACGATGACACGGCTAGGAAGCGGGTGACGGTGACAATGTCACTGTTTACAGCTCTGTCACTGATGTGTAACACCCCTCTGTTTATCAACTACCTGGTGTACATTGTTGATTGTAATATTATTCAGTATGTTTACCCTAGTCAGATTTATAAAAACCCGTTCATGTACAGCTACATTTGGCCTATTACTGAGATATTCTTCATGGCGCTAAATTCTGCGTTAAACCCATTCCTTTACTTTTGGAGGATGGAACGCCTCAGGACTTGGACTTTGTTGAAATTTAATCCCACTCAAAGCCAGGAAAATAAGAGAAACTTGAAATGTACCAACGACACTAAGTTTTGATGATTGAATTTAAAACTGAAGCAGATTGTTGGTTCGTTGTTGATATCATGATACATACTCTGTAAAACTCTGTTTAAAAAATTTGAATTGTATAAATAAGTAACGTATAATATATATATTTTCTCCGAGTTAAATTTTTTCCATGCAAGAAGTGTATTCTGACTCTTAAATACTCTTACGGTCGTGATTACACAATATAGAGTAGAATGACACCTTGGGTCAGGGAGGTTGGGGCCAGGGGTTTGTTCAAAGTTAAAACAATGAAAGTGTTAAAATAAATTCGCCGTTGTCTTGTGACCTATCATCACCTATTATTCATGTCACATGCCTCACACTGCAACTGCAACTGCTGCATAAGACTACAACCCATCTTCTAAAACTTAGATAAAAATGGATACAAAACTGAGAATTATCAATTAAGTTGAACTGTAACCTCCCTAATGGAATGAGCCCGGATATTCGTCTAAAATCCTCCACTATCTGACCACAGTACCTCTCAGAGCGGAAAGGGAGACGGGGACTACCTCCACGCCTTCCACGAGCTGATCCTGCCCTTGGCTCTGGAATACCAGCCCCAGCTGGTATTTATCAGTGCTGGTTTTGACTCAGGGAAGAACGACCCCCTGGTTAGTGTTTATTTTTATCTGATATTTTTTGTTTCACCGCAATTAGTTATACAGTTAATAATACATTCCCTACATTCTTAACGGAAATGTGAACAATGTTCTTTACTTATTTTGACACATCTTTGTCAGGGTAAATGCTGCGTGACGCCGGCAGGTTACGGTCAGATGACGCGGTACCTGATGGGAGTGTGCAAGGGGAAGGTCATCGTTGCCTTGGAGGTAAACAAACTTTCTCATGTTTTAAAGATCTTCATTACGTCGGAAAATTTTGGTTACCAAAACTTTAAACACGATATAAGTATTTGAGCACGGTAAATTTCGGCATCACATTTTGAACGGGGCTATCATGGATTTTATAGATATATCTTAACATAAAATTTGCGATTTATTTACATTCCACATCTCCAAATGTGATGCTGATTGGAAGTCTGGTATTTATACGAAAGTCGATTTTGAGTGCCGTCTAAATTTTCCGTCACCCAAATTTTGTGGACGTAAAAACTATTGCTAGACCATAATAATATGTTTCTCACTCTATCGCTTTAATGGTGAATATAGGATCAACAGCAGCTTTTCTCATGAACTGCAAATTCTTTGCACGTGTAGTAATTAATATCAGTTTACTTTGCACTTGTAGTAAATAACATGAGTTTACCACAGGGAGGATACAATCTTGAAACAGTGTCAAATGGTATCAGAGCATGCACCAGTGTGCTGCTTGGAGACTACCCTGATCTCCCTGACAACGCTGCTCCTTCACCCGGGTTAGTAGACTGTTGCTGTGTACAATATTACAACACTAGATAACTAGGATTACCGTCATCCTATGTGGTGATGGTTAGTATCGAAACTTACATTATTATCATGAAACAGGATCGATTATACACACAAAAATGATTAATAAAATAATAAGTTGATACCTTATTGAATTATCGTCAGGATATCCAAACCTCCTTACCACTAGGTCATACGTTAACGATCCCTAACTTTCTCACAAATGGCTTTAAAAATTTCGTTGTACTAGTAACGTTTTTAAAGATACTCCCATTAAAATGAGAGCAAACTGCAATCTAACTAACTTTAAAGTTGATATAATAAGGAATGTAGAGTGTACAAGAGACAATAAATACATGCTATACGGATACCCGCCATCGATTTGAACCTCAAGAAACACGATCTTGTATCTAAAACACCAAATCATACGTCATGATGGCTTATTTTCAGAGGTCGGAAGAGTATAGACTTTGCTATGCAGAACATTGCTCCGTTCTGGAGCAACTTGATACCCTGTAAGTTTAGCATTAGTTTATTTTTGGATTAAATGTAAAATTCGCTAATTTATATGTAGCGCTTTCATTCGTATAGTTTCAAATGAATAATTTATCGTATTAAAGTAATATAATATCTTAAGAATATATTCTTCGTACAAGACCTCTGTATTTATAATCATGATATGGACCTACTTTGTGGTTTTATCAGTCTGTTAACTATTTTATTTTACCGACTTATTTTCAGCCTCCTCCAGTCCAGTTACTCCCAAAGAGAGGTAAATTCAACTTAAGACCGATTTTTAGTTGAATGAAGTTACAATTTTATTTAATAGAAATAATTTACAGTCTTAGATCGTTCATGCGCAGACATGAAACTAAAATTCTTCAGGCGTCCGAAATCACTCAAAAGTTGGTTCAACAAAACACTCCCACCAACTTCACCACCACCAACTTCACCACCACCAAGTTCCACCTCACCAAGTTCCACCCTACCAAGTTCCACCCCACCAAGTTCACCACCACCAAGTTCCACCCCACCTGCTTTTGAGGAGTGTGCTCCTCCACACTCTTTCATCAAACCTCAGAACATCTCTCAACCTGTCCTATCAGGGTATACTCATAATAACACGATTGAGGCTCTGGATTTGTCAAGCATTGCTTGTTCTATTAATTCTGACACTTTCTCACCCTCTCCGAGGACATCGCCCAGGAGGTCTCCTCACCAATCTCCTAGACCGGCTCTATCACCTAAATTATCGCCTCGACAAGCTTCATTGCCTGCTAAATCACCTAGAATGTCACCTAGATCACCTAGAATGTTACCTAGACAAGCCCTATCGCCCGGGCGATCACCTAGAATGTCACCCAGATTGTATCTAAACCTCACTGCTGCAAACAAAAAACTCAAATCACCCAAACCCAGTCCTCGGTCGTTTGGTGGTTCACATACCTCTGACGATTCAAGTGAGGATATGTTCACCACCCCACCAACAAGTGACAGAAAATATTAACTTGTGTTTCACTTCAGTCAGGAGATTGAAGAACTTGGCGAGGAACCAGACACTGAGCCTGAGGTACTTATTACACGATATAGCGCTTTATATATATTTTTGTGCTCCGAGCTAGCCCATACGTACTTTGGAGCATTTTGTGTGTGTAGAACTTGTTGGCCTAGGTATTATGTATCATATAAGTTTCATATCATACCACCATCAGCAGTTTCAACACATCCTGTATTATCATGTATTTTGTCTATTAAAGCTTCTAGGTAGCTGCTTTATGGCGATTTTAAGTATGTAATTATCTCAGAGTTTCTTTGACCCAGTTGACAAGATAGATTTGATGGCTAATGGCCACGGTAGATCTCGTGGTAACGGTTATATATCGCAATGTCAGGTTTGTACTTAGCCCGTTGAACTTGAAAAAAATGCGCTACTATTTTTCACCTTGGTTATATGATATTGATATTTTTTCTTTTTGATAAGAACTGGAAAAATATTGATTTATTCCATGTAAGTTGTAACCTCAGCATTTTCGCTCATCTTTTTCTTCGTTTTATGGTCTTCAGATGTAGCATCTCAATTATAGTCTGAAGTCTCATCTGCTGCATTATTTTGCATCTTCTAATTGTTCAACATTAATATAACATTGAACAAGTTTCCTTTTTGACCTAGAAAAAACACTTCTTTTTGTTTGGTTTATGTTAAATCATCTTTGTACTTGTTGTACTAAATATGAATGCTCAGTTATGAAACTTCAACATTAATATAACATTGAACAAGTTTCCTTTTTGACCTAAAAAAAACACTTCTTTTTGTTTGGTTTATGTTAAATCATCTTTGTACTTGTTGTACTAAATATTTGACCAAAACCCATAATCATGGGTAGATTGAACCGCTGCCAGTGTCTCTCTTTTCCAAACAAAAGAAAATGATATTAATTTGAGGAACCGTCCGCAAATGCAAATTGATACCGAGAATGAAATCGGTCGCTCGCTTTTCCCATTAAATAAGATTTATTACAATTCGTAAGCCGTGAATGAATGGGAAAAGCGAGCGATCATATACTAATTACAGTAGTAGTGTTATCGCAGATCTAGAGCATGCTGTGGAGTGTGGAGTCTGAGGTGTTAGTTAGAAATTATAACATAGAGAGATAGAGACAAAATACCACTGGCTGATTTTTATGACTTTTTCATAGTACGTATTTCGGTACTAAGAAACCAGTCCCAAAACTGTTACCGTTCTCATGATAGAGCCGTGCAATCACATACATTTACACGCACACACCGCCAAACACACTTACCACTATAAGAATTAGAAAGATTGCTGGGCCCATACTTACCTGTAAACATACACGGATCAGGAAGTAGAACAAGATCCTGAGCACACAATGGTTGAGCTGGCAACATGGAGGCGCTGCTTCTACTGCTCGCACGGCTATAAAAAACCGAGGAAGAGCAGGACATCTTTTTATTGCCAGCAATGTGGGGAGGAATTTCCCTTGTGTGAGGAAACGTGTTGGTACGTCCATCGCTTTTTGGGAATCCCAACCAAGAAGTATAGAAATTAATGGTGGGGTAGAGATTGCCTTGTCCACATGAAAAAAGTGAATTTTTAATCACCCAATTTCAGAATCTCACAAACTATTTTCTTTGTGGTTAAAAACGTGAAAACTGAGCTCACTTTCAAATTCTACTTATATTCACTTTTTTCAAGCGGACCCTCTAAGGTGTGTTTTCCATTATATTGTTAGACAAATTAAATGGGGCCCAAACATTTAATAAGTCGAACTAAATGTTTTTTACAAGTTTGTTCGCATCAGTGTTGTAAAATACGTACCTTATCGGACCTTATTTGGACGGACATTACTTGAACGCTGGAGGCCCTAGCGTTCATCTTAATGTCCGCTCAAATAAAGTCCGTTCAATTAATGTCCGTCCAAGTTAAAGTCCGTTGAAATTTTTTCAAACATTTTTTCATTTCGAACTTTTTGTCCAGAATTATATGACAACTTTGAGAACTTTATTGTGCCGTAAGTTAACGATGGAAAGGTTCTCCTTGGTCTGCCGGAGGCACAGAAAACTCTACTAGTATATGATATTTTCAAGGGTCACTTGGCGGAAAAAAGTCAACGAAATTATGGCACTCAACAACATAGTTCATGAACTAGTCCCCGCCAACATGACAAACTTGTTCCAGCCTCTAGATATTACGGTAAATCGTGTTTCCAAGGACATTGTCCGACGTTGTTATAGTTCATATTACTCGGGGGCGGTCATGAAACAGTGCTAGGAAAGCTCCACGTGATGTTAAGGTTAACCTAAGTTGTCTAAGATAAAACCGCTTCACGCCGAATGGCTTGTAAAAGTTAACACTGAAATGCAGGACCGGGGTAGTTTGATAAAAAAAGGTTTCCATAAAGCTAGAAATCACTGATGCTTTAAGCATGGACTATTTCATGCACGAAAACCCATTTGATGAAGATGATATGTGATATTAGACACTGATCATGTACACATATTTTAACATTTTTACTGCTCAATGACTGCTTTTCTTACTTACTGTATAAAAATGGATTTAAAAATCATTTGCTGAAATTTAAAAAACGTCAAAAAAATTGAAAAAATTCGGATTTTTGATGGTTTTGAATGCCTTCGAGCGTTCATATTAATGTCCGTTCATAATTATGTCCGTTCATGTAATGTCCGTCCAAATAAGGTCCGATAAGGTATGTTTTGGTCCACTACGAATTAAACTTATGTTTGATATTTCCCCGAATAGTTCAACAGTGATAAGTGAAATTGTTGCTTTTTATTCAAAAGGCCACAAATAATGAATTGTCGTTTGAGGCAAATAAGGAAGATTTGTTTTTATTCGTACTGCACCTTATAATAACAAGTAACAAATGTTGACTTAGTATACATACAACACTGGTTTATATTTCCCTTGTAAGCTTTTTGTTTGCTTATAAGATTGTATACATTTTGATATTTTCAATAAACTTTTTAAACCTTCGAAAATCCAATGACTACAGAGTTAAATATACTGTGCCCAAAAAGTTAAATACCCTGTGCCCAACTGATTTGCCGACTATTGAGTTAAATAAACTGTTGTTGATATTATGGGGAGGGGGCATAGATTTGGGCTTGTTGATATTGTGGGGGAGGGGTTAGAAATTTGGGCCTGTTGAATGTTGATATTGAGGGGTGGTGTGATTGTGGGAGGGGTCATAGATTTGGGCTTGTTGATATTGCGAGGGAGGGGTTAGAAATTTGGGGCTGTTGAATGTTGATATTGTGGGGGTGGTGTGATTGTGGGAGGGGTCATAGATTTGGGGTTGTTAATTGTTTATTGTGGTTTGTTTGTTTAATTAAAAATAATTGCATTTGCATATATAAGCTTTTAAGAAATATTTTATTTTATTTCTATAAACATAAAGAAATGTTATTTGTGGTGGGTGTTCACTGTAGCATGCCATTAAAGCCCTCCTTACTCCTTTAATTAAATAATGCTTTGAGCAGAATGATAATAATTTTGATGCGTGCACCTTTTTCTTGCGTCAGCTATATGTACTTGTAAAATTAGAAGAGTGAGCACATTTAATTACTTGAATTGGGTTAATTCGTGTACCATTTGAAGAATGATCTTTTTAATTGTACTTGACATAAAATTCCAATTTCGTTTTTTATAATTTTTATTTTCTTGGTCATGTATAATGAGACAATTATTTCAATAAAACAATCATTTCAATAAAAAATTATTCACAATAAAAATGAATTGAAAAACATATTTAATGTAAAATTAAAGAGATGAGAGTTAAAGTTACCGGTAAGATAATGTCCAGTACATTATCCAAGGATCCCAACCACCGATGGAGGGTATAAGTCTGGTAAGGGTGGACTGAAGGGATCTTAACCATATCGACGTATGTATGTTTCCATCGGTCGATTGAACGCTTGGTTGAAAATTAAGCTGAGATTTTTATAAATATCACATCACACTCTTTTTAAAATATTTTTAAAAATGTCGACTTCTTCGATGGCCCAATAGAAGATTCTATGTAGCCCAACAAAGTAAGTAACCTCATGTCTAGTCTGGTTGGGTTTCTTGGATGCTGCACTCATTTTTTGTGTGTGCATGGATGCTGCCCTCATTTTTTTTGTGTGTGCATAAATGATCTTGATTAAACTAGTTTAAAGGAATTAGCTTCGTAAATGCCTTTTACATCGCTTATTATTCACAAAGTCACTGAGATAAATATTATTCATATTGTATCTTTGTATGTACTTGCGGTATACAATTTTGATGGAAGATTTGTCATAAATCACTCATTTATTAGACTTATTATATTCAAATTTGCGTTTATTAACTTTGAACTTCACTAGGATTTGACTGCCGAAGACAGATTGATGGCAGAAATGGCAGAAAGTTCTAATGCCAAAGAGGTATTTTATTGTTCTGAAAACAGCACATTATATATAACTGAAATTATATCATGTACTATAAATTGTAAGTTCATCAGAGATGTTCATGTTCATGACTGCAACTTAAGTTGCCGTAAAGTTACTGCGTTGCGTGTTTATTATATTACATAATAATATGGATTTAATATATTAAACCCATAGATTTATCCAACTAATTTGACAATAACATGATATTTCTTCTGCAGATAGTTGAAGTGTCGGACTCCCCCCAAGTATTTGCAGTCCACCCTAAAACGTGGTGTGAACATTTAGAAGAACATGTGAAGACGGCCCCGCTAGAGTTAGCCGCGAGCCCGCCTTGCTCTGTGTGTCAGGATAGTTCAGAGAGTTGGTACTGTCTTCATTGTTACCAGGTGAGAGATCCTTATCACCAGTAAGCTATTCTTGTTTCTCTTTCAGTTAGCTATTCTTGTTTCTCTTTCAGTTAGCTCTTCTTGTTTCTCTTTCAGTTTTTTAACTAACTAGACTCTTAATATTAATATTTTAACTGATAATAATTGAACTGCCCCTGTAGCCGTTCTGTTCCCGATATGTCAACGAGCACGGGCTGCATCACGCAATTGGGCACTCTCATCTTATGAATCTCAGTATGTCAGATCTTAGTGTCTGGTGTTACGGCTGTGATTCATACGTCCACAACGAGGTAATTATAACCGTATATTATTTAAGTTTGTGCTCATTTGGAAAGCGGTGTTAAACACGTGTTGATGACTTACTTTTGGGATAGTATGATAATCTCTGGGGTTGGGGGTTTAACTCATGATTTATTTATGATTCTCGCTTTAAAAACTTTTTAATTGATCTTTTAATTATCTGATGTAAATTGTAATGACGAAAATCCAAATTAAATTTCAATTGTCTCAGGTGCTATTGGATGCTAAGAACAAAGGAAATATCGCCAAGTTCGGAGAACCGGCCGTGAAGATTGAACTTGCTTCTATTGCTGAGATCAGCAATAGAATCCAGCAAGATTAGTGTAGATTAGTATAGATTAGTATAGATTAGTGTAGATAAGTATAGATTGAACAATGAAACCCTGAATCAGGATAATCTGTAGATCTTTGTACAATGTAACCCTGAAACAGGATTGAATTGTATGTGAATAGTTTCAAAATTGATTTTTTTTTCACTCCATGAACTTGAAAAACTGTATCATATTTTGTGTTAGATCTTTAAATTTAAGTATAATTATCTGTCATTAGGTTGAACGATATATTTTCAGGCATTCATTACCAGTCCTTATCTTTTATTGGGGGATCATGTTTTTTGTCAATTTTTGTCCATGCGGTACCCTGTATTTTCAAAAAATAGGTTGGACAAAAATAAGTTGGACAAAAATGGACACAAAATTCAAAATACATGGTAATAGTCCGAGACGAAAGGAGAACTCGAGCCTAGCTTTTCGAGTTAAAAATGATTTCGCAACGGTTATCGCCTCTCTAGAGGTGATGCTTAAAACATTTGGCCTTTATTGCATTTTTGTAATAAATGCATACATTAGTTTGTTACAAATTGTGGTCCGAAATTATCGCCGGTCTAAGGTCAACGCTTATGAGTATTTGTATTGCGCGAGCGATTTTCAATCGCGAATTCTGAAGATCGAGTCTAAAAATCTATCTTCTCCCACATTTTTTGAGCAATCACCCTGAAACTTTCAGGATATGTTCTAGGGACCATTTAAAAGAGATCGCTTTGACAAAATTTTGAGATAGGCCTTTACAAATTTTTTATTCAATTTTGAAAATCGTGGACCTCAAAAAATTGTAAAAAAACAATCTTAAAGATTTTTAAAAATTACCAGAACGGATCCTAAAAAGGGCTATGGTCGATGATCGTGATTGGTCGGTAACCATTTCTGTAAGTAGTTTGTTACAAATTGTGGAGAGAATCCAAATCAAACGTTATAATTTTTGTCCATTTATGTCCATTTTTGTCCATGCGGTCCCTATTTTCTGAGGTTGGACAAAATCGTATGGACAAAAATGGACAAAAAACATGATCCCCTTTATCCGAGTACATTTCTGGGATGTTTAGATTAACACTGCTGAGTATAAGTTTTTTTCTTAATAGTGGTGTTATCAAACCTCAATTTATTATTATATTATTACTGATAATTATGAAATCTTTGATTGAGTCCTCGTGGAAGTTACTCGACTGTATAAGTGTTGCACTTTTCTAAATCCTTCACAGAATCCATATTTTAACCAACGGTCTTTGCGAGCAATGTGATACCTCTATTATTGAATTCTGCTACGTGCTATGGCCTATGTATAATATAGGTTTAAACTTTAATTGACTCGACAGGCTGGGAGATTTTTGCAATTCAAAGTTTACATTTGTTAACTTTTGAAAAGTTGTTAGTTGAAACTGATTTTGATATTGGTAGAGTTTATGGATTTATCTATCTATTTATAGAGATACCATGTTGTTTTTATTTTATTTCAATTCAAGGGTTGTTTAGGGACCTATATTATATTGGTAGAGTTTATGAATTTGCCTATCTCTTTATAGAGATACCATGTTGTTTGTATTTAATAATAATAATAAAATATTGAAACCCTATTGAGTTCTATTGTTTTGAGCGAAGTCAGTTTTGCAAATATCACGAACTGAGATATGGGCAATTTTGTTCATTTTTTGTGATTATTTGAAGATAGAATCCACAGTTAGGTAGATACTGAGCTGATAATCATAGAGAATGTGTAGTATAAGCTTACCTTCCATATAAAGTTGGTTTCATTCAAAAATATTGATATTTGACCAATTTATGGGCGAAAATCGATCAAATTTGGTGCGTATGCCCAAATATGGTCATATGGTTTTTGGCTCATAACTCAGTCATTTTTTGTTTGATCTTGATGAAATTTCATATACGAGTTCAGGAGACCACTAGCTACAAGTAGAGCACCTAAAACCTGGGTTTCGGGCAATTTGAGGGTATTTGGCTAAATTGGGCCTAATTTGGACAAAATATGGGCGTGGCTGCCCCGCGGGTACCGTTCGGCGGCTGGGGTCCGGGACCCCCTCAAAAGTTTGGTCACCGGTCCTAGTTTGTTGGTCAACTGCTATCTCGAAACCAAGTTTCACAAAAAAAAACCCCCCCCCCCCCCCCCCCCCCCCCCCCTTAAGTTTAATTTTCTGTCATTAGATTGAACGATATATTTTCAAGCATACGTTAAGAGTCCTTAATCTTATCTCTTATTCAAGTATATTTCTGGGATGGTTAGATTAAACACTGTTGTGTTTTATCTTAATAGTGGTGTTATTAAACTTCAATTTATTATTATTATATGGATGCAGTGACTACATGGTGTTTCAAAAGTCTGGCAAGGATGTGCTTTTTGGATAACCATTTGTCTAAACTTCATTCTGTAAAAAATTATTGGAAGTTCTAAGGTTTAATGGTGACTTCTAAAGTTTTTACGTTACCATGACCACCATAGAAACCGCAATCAGTCCCCTAGCAACCGAGGTAAATTTAGGGCATTTCTTCTCATATCGACCAAATGAAAGACCAATATTATCTAGAAATAATATTTTATTTGATGTATTAATGCTTTTCATGCAAACAAGTGAAAACGAATCTTTTATGTCATGTATCCAGGATTCGGACTGGAATTGCCCAAACTGTATGATATTTTAGATAAAGAAAAGAAACGTCCTTGCCAGACTTTTGAATCACCCTTTATCTTTAACTGGGATGTTTACCAAGTATAATATGTGCCTACATTTTCCGACATGTTCCCCAAAAGCTTTCCGACTAAATACTTTTGTAAATCAAGATTCAAGAGACAACTATTTTTTTTTTCAAAAATATTACGACAAAAATTGTTATTGTATCTTTTTTGTATCTCTTTTATTGTATCTCTTTTATTGTATCTCTTTAGTCTTTAATTTAGTTTTATAATTACATGCAATGAATGGTAGTTGTTTTATTTCTTAATTTAGCTTGCATATCTCGGCAGTATCGAGATAGCCCGACCACGGTCCGCGGACCACGGTCCGCGGACCAGTGGTCCGCGGACCACTGTCTGCGGACCGTGGTCCGCGGACCACTGTCATATTACTGTATAATAACAGTATCCCCTGAATCAAGCAGGGTTCACATCATCCCCTGAGTCAAGCAGGGTTCACATCATCGCACGCGAATTCCAATCAGCGGTGGTGTCAAGGCTTATTAAACGATTAAGCAACCTTACGAGATCAGTTCACATCATGCAATATATAAAGAATAACTACTATCAGACTGCATCAATCATTTCTATCATCAACTCCTTCTTGAACAACTACAACTATGGTCTCAGAGAAAACGAAACGGATGAACTCAGCCCTACCCTGCGACCCTATCTGCAAACCTATCTCACCTCTCGACAAGTGGACTCAAGCTGGTAAAACCCTCATCGTCTCCAGAGCCAACCCAAGCTTCTGTGTTTTCTGCAACAAGAGGCATGCTGGTATATCATGCACTGTTCATGACCCTGTAGCATCTTCTGATGCCGGAGGTCTTGCTAACTCCTCTGCTCATGCTCCTCGTGTCCGCTCCAAATGTAACAACTGCGTTGTTGTGAATGTCCACCGAGAATCTTCAGTCCTCGATGGGATCCTACATTCTACTACAAAAAAGATAACAAAGCTTTGTCCTGAGCATCAACTCCCAACGTTTGTTGTTCGGACAAGGGAACAGGAAGCATTGTCCTGTGTTTCGGTCAACTCCACCAAGTACCCACATACCCTCTCTGTATCCACCTTTGTTGTATTTTCTCTTTCCGAACTTAGCTTCGTCTAATTCGACAATTACTCCAGGACCACCAAGAGGACAAGGGTTTGCAAGCAGCCAATCAGCGATTCGAGTGTGGATGAATATCTTCCAGTCAGACACCGCGTTTTCAGAAAGTCCAGTCATCTGTGATACCGCAATGCCAGCTAGTCCTTTTATACTCAAACAGAACAGCAGTTGTATGAAGGTCTTGAGAGCGAGCTTCTGTCCAGAGAGGATGCTGTCTGTTCTAATATTCTTGTACTTCTTGCAGGGGGAGCAGCGCCATATCAGTCCATCTGGAGACTTCGAGGACGAGCAGGGAACCAGGGACATAGATGCATTACACCCAGGACAGGACATGGAGCTCTTTAGGAGGTTTTTCTGGAATAGGAAGTCTCGAGCATTCTCTAGGGAGGCGGTGGGTCCATTAATTTCGTCCATTAGACAGAAGAGTACCATGTCAGGAATTGGAATAGTTGTTGTTGTTGATGATGGCAACTGATAATACTTCACCAAAAACGAACGACTTATATACCACATTTTAATCGTAATCATTTATTTCATTGAGCAATCAATATTATTCGTAACTAATTATATCCGAGAGACCACATTTGAATCGTAATCAATAGTTTGATCCAGTAATTTACTACGCTACAATTAATTATGCTAGTCGTAACTAATTGCATCCAAGATACCATACATACCATTCATATGATCTGGTAACCAATCAACTATTCACAAACACCTGTTGCTTGATTCAGGGGATACTGTTATTATACAGTAATATGATCTGGTAGACAGTGGTCCGCGGACCACTGGTCCGCGGACCGTGGTCCGCGGACCGTGGTCGGGCTATCTCGATACTGCCCATATCTCATTTATTACTCACGATAAGTATAGCTCAATGCGAAAAGAATTGAAAAATCATACTGTCCCATACTCTGTCCCATTTTCGGTTTTTGAAGCTGAAATTTCCAGGGCCGAAATTTCACAGTTTTGACCGAATTTCTGACCCGCAACCAATTAGTCAGTCAACTATGGATAGAAAATGACATGATTGGGGTGCTAGAATTTTGATTTGGGTCGGAGGAAGCTCACAGCAGAAATCTTAACAAAACGAAAAGTTGTATTTTCAAAACTCTGTCCCATTTTCAGATTTGAAAATTTGTGAACCCACAATTGACAGATTGGATGAAATTTTTGCCCACAAACCAATTAGTCAGTTAATTAATGATGATATGAAACCAAATTGAGGTACTGATAGTCATAATTTCGAAAAGAATTGAAAAATCATACTGTCCCATACTCTGTCCCATTTTCGGTTTTTGAAGCTGAAATTTCCAGGGCCGAAATTTTACAGTTTCGACCGAATTTCTGACCCGCAACCAATTAGTCAGTCAACTAAAGATAGCAAATGACACGATTGGGGTGCTGGAATTTTGATTTAGGTGGGTGGAAGCTCACAGCAGAAATCTTAACAAAACGAAAAGTTGTATTTTCAAAACTCTGTCCCATTTTCAGATTTTAAAATTTGTGAACCAACAATTGACAGATTGGATGAAACTTTTGCCCAAAAACCAATTAGTCAGTTAATTAATGATGATATGAAACCAAATTGAGGTACTGGTAGTCAAAATTTCGAAAATAATTGAAAAATCAGACTGTCCCATACTCTGTCCCATTTTCGGTTTTTGAAGCTGAAATTTCCAGGGCCGAAATTTCACAGTTTTGACCGAATTTCTGACCTGCAACCAATTAGTCAGTCAACTATGGATAGAAAATGACACGATTGGGGTGCTGGAATTTTGATTTGGGTCGGAGGAAGCTCACAGCAGAAATCTTAACAAAACGAAAAGTTGTATTTTCAAAACTCTGTCCCATTTTCAGATTTGAAAATTTGTGAACCCACAATTGACAGATTAATCGAGATTGGATGAAATTTTTGCCCACAAACCAATTAGTCAGTTAATTAATGATGATATGAAACCAAATTGAGGTACTGGTAGTCAAAATTTCGAAAATAATTGAAAAATCAGACTTTCCCATACTCTGTCCCATTTTCGGTTTTTGAAGCTGAAATTTCCAGGGCCGAAATTTCACAGTTTTGACCGAATTTCTGACCTGCAACCAATTAGTCAGTCAACTATGGATAGAAAATGACACGATTGGGGTGCTGGAATTTTGATTTGGGTCGGAGGAAGCTCACAGCAGAAATCTTAACAAAACGAAAAGTTGTATTTTCAAAACTCTGTCCCATTTTCAGATTTGAAAATTTGTGAACCCACAATTGACAGATTAATCTAGATTGGATGAAATTTTTGCCCACAAACCAATTAGTCAGTTAATTAATGATGATATGAAACCAAATTGAGGTACTGGTAGTCAAAATTTCGAAAATAATTGAAAAATCAGACTGTCCCATACTCTGTCCCATTTTCGGTTTTTGAAGCTGAAATTTCCAGGGCCGAAATTTTACAGTTTTGACCGAATTTCTGACCCGCAATCAATTAGTCAGTCAAATACCAGCGGGTATTCCGGCTGCGCCGGTATCCTGGACGAGCCCTGTCTGACGCATAATTTTATCTATTTCTCGTGCAATTTTAGGTCAGACACAGTCATCAAAATGAGTTAATAAGAAGGTTTAAATTATAAGCAATTACAAACAATTGGGACTATCATTGTTTATGAGTACATATTATACGACTATTAGGTGTTAATATAAGACACGTTAGTGTATTCCTGCATTGTACTCAATAATTTAACAAGTGATATTATATAATAACCATATTTCTGTTTGTACAGGGAGCTGCTGGTAAACTACCGTCGCTATACATGGACTATGACTACTGTCTACAATCCTACTCTTTTAACAAACTACAAACATATATTGAGAGGACTACTTCATCACAAGCAAAAAAATTTCCATAGGTAAATAAGGTAGGTTCATTGAACTGACTTATATAATATAGGTAAATTTTCCGATAATACAATTTTAATCATTCTGGGCATGTTACCTATATTATCATAGTATATTAATACAAGTAGTATATTAATACAAGTATTTCTTCAGGTCTGTCTTCTATAACCACGATGAATAGAAAAGCTGGGCGAAAACATTTGAGACTGCAGAACTGGAACAATCTTTATTTGAATACAGTGACTGCTGAGCTGTATCAAATCTATTAGCATCATTGCAACTTCGATCAGGAACATAATTTAAAAACTATGGCAACGGAATTCAGCCGACGTCAGAGTAAAAGCCAGCCGAAGTCCCGGGGTTGTGAAGTTGACATAAAGGGTAGGCAGCGGCAGCTCTCCTAGCATCCCCCAGCTTGTCTGGGGTCCTAAACTTCTCAATCAGGCTAGTAATTGAATATATTCCATTTTAGATTCACATTTTACCTTAAAACTTTATATTTTTATCATTGATCCCTTCTCTCCCTCTGATCTTTATTGGTACTTAATTTACCCCCAGACAAGTTTTACTCCCCTCTGCCCGTCTTTATTTTCAGGCCATTTTACGGGGAGTGTCTGATGACTGCTGCCTAGTACCCTGATTGCCATCCTGATCATTTGGTGTAACTTTGTCCATTGATGCAAGCTAACCCAACCCCACTTCTACCTACCTTCATCACTGAATTTCTTCTCAGTGCCTCCCAAGCTGAGCAGGAAAATCACATTCTCTCCCTCATTAATGACAATGGAGAAGACTTCAAAGATGCCATTGAAATCCTTCTGGAAGATCATCCGACAGAGCCCCTTATCACTCCCTCTACAGAGTCCTTTATCACTCCCAAACCTATATCACCGTCAACTTCTCCTGAGCCTAAGCATTTTTCGGATCTTGTGAATCACATCCAGCTTGACCTTCCAGAGCCCCTGGTTGATGGGGTATTGAAAGAACTTATAACGATGAAGACCGCACAACAGTAAAGAAAGTAAAGACCTTGTGGCTGAGTCCCCTCAATGATTCGTATAAGTGTGGTCAACTAGCCCAAGCCGATCAACGAGTTCCCCAAAATTGTTAACAATCGCCTTGTTAACAACAATAAGGCCACCTCTGGAAACATGACAGCCTGTCTTGTCAGCTGTATGTCCTGTAAAGGAGCTAACCTGAACTACCATGACGACAACGAACCATTGATTGATCAGGACAGTAACATTTGTACGGTGTCGTTCGGTGCAGCAAGAAAACTGGACTTCATAAGGAACGACAACAACCCTTCAGGCAGGAAAGGTACCCCTTCTCCCCAGAATTCTCTGTACCAGCGACAGACCAGTCTCTCAATATTATGAAGGCTGGTTGTCAATCCAGACTACTGCATATAGTTCCTCCGGGCCCTGAGAGTGGTGTTAGATACATGGTCTTTCCTTTAGGAACCTAACTGACCCACACCACTGACCACTCCTACCTCTTCTCCTCCTTCTCCTCATCATCCTCCCCCTCCTAACACTGGCCCCCCTAAGAAGAAGATCATACTCCTCGCTGGAGATACTTTGAGCGACTGGAAATAGAAAAACCCGGGTAAACAGACAGTTTTCAAAGTCGCTATAAAGGGTGGTCGCAAGATTGATGCTGTATTACACTAAATCGAGCAATTTGTGAGAGACCACCCTGATTTAGAGATTAAGAAAGAGATTGTGTGTGTAGGGACTTTCGACATACGATACTGTCAGACTGGCATTATACACCTTAAAAGCCCTCTGCAGAACTTTATGTCCAAAATTAAAACCTTAGCTCCCTCAGCAAATATCTTTGTCCAGTCCCTCCTCCGTATACCTGCTAATGGTAACCCCAAAGGAGAACAAAATGTGGTCTCTATGAACAAATTACTCTTTAGTCTTTGTTCCAAATTTAAATTATTTTACCTTGATGTCTTTAGTAGTTTCCTTAGTTCATGGGGCGACAGGAACTACCAGTTATTTCCTAAGTATAGTCTATACTCGAAGAAGTGGGATATTCACCCCAATGATAGGGGTATGGGTGTGTTAGCAAGACACTATATCTTTCTCATTCACTCAACATAATAATAATCCGTTGGGTTACCGAGATCGGTATAAGTATGATTCATATTTTTTTAGATAAATTATTTAAATGATGTATTAAAAAGTAAATTCTGAGTTATAGATACACCTGGGTAAAACACGACCGTGACATTGCTACACATGGGAATAAATGACCAGCAACACTGCATATGAACCGGGAAGTTTAATTCTGTTGCTCGATAAGTTTGTGGTAAAAGAGAAAAGTCTGCTACGTGTCTGTGTTGTCCAAGTTTATGTATTGTTCATCCATTGGATTATTTGTCAGTTCACTAATTGTAGATATCATACTAACCTACATAAGTTAAATTGTCTCGCAGTCTCGTGCGTAAACGAGGATTTGATTAGGAAAACTTATACGAAGGAGATATAGGTCATGAGTTAATATGATAATGAATATATTACACGTCCTCTTAATTTAGGTAACACGACATCTGTCCGACAGTACTATTTTCTTGTGTTTGAAGTGATGTCTCAAATTTGGCACATAGAAACTTGCTTAAACTTACACAGCTTATCCGTTCTAAAACCACCATACTTTATGGAAAGTTTCAAGAAAATCGTACAGTAGGATACGAATAAACTACTGTCCGAATACAGAATAACCTATTTTCTGAGTCGGACAGATGTCGCCTAATCAGTTTAATGTGGTTACCGTCTCTAAAGTTGACACGAGAGTTATTAATTTCCTACCTAATATTATTCGAAGTCAATCCTATAAACTGATACTCCTTTTTTAGTAATTTATACATGTGTTGTCTCCTTCTGATTTCCAGACTATTACCGGTCACGCTAAATTATAATGACATCAATGTGTCTAAAGAAATCGTTGGCATCACTCAGTAAACTGCGCGTCTTTAGCGCGTGTCTTGTTGGAATGCATCAATCCGTATGCAGATCGGCGAGATGCGAAGGATTGACATCGTGAATCAAAAGCCTGGAGTCCTCAGGTAACGATACCTTCCCAGGAAACCTTATCGCGGCTGGGGCCTAACTTCGAAAGTAAAAGAGCTAGAGACTTCCGGTTTTTTGCAAAATGTTCGCCTTGTAAAAGTAACGTTACCTCCAATCCCTAGTATAGTCAGTGTAATACTAATAAGCGCGAGCACAGAATTTTTTCTCCGATTTCGATAAATTTGGTACCAAAAGTTGTTTAAAAATGTGAATAAAAAATCCACCGCGTTATGTAGCAATTTTCGCTAAAAATGCTACACGGCGCTTGTTCGGCGCGCGTGCTTTTTTCGCGCAAATTTTTAGTTTTTGGCCTATAACTTTCACATTTTTCAATTATTATCACGTAGTTATTATGCTATCGTAATCAACTCATTGAGACAAAACTTTTAGTACTAATATTTTAAGATTTAAAGGATTTTTTTCAAAAGTTTTTAATCTGAACACAAGGGTCCCTACGGTGTACGAAAAGGGGCCTTACGAAGAAAATATATGCTTTTAAAAAATATATATCATATATACTTTTTCAAAAAACATATATACTAGGCGGTGCACGATAAAAATAAACTTGCTCGGATTTTCAAAATTTGTGTACCATCATTTTCTAGAGACTGTGAGAATTTTCACAGTACCAAATTTAATATACCTTTTTAATATACTTATTTTGGAATGATCAGTGAGTTTCGCCTAGGTGCCATATTTGATGGTGCGCGGCTTTTGGAGCAAAATTAGGTGTAAAAGTTGATTCACGATGTCAATCCTTCGCATCTCGCCGATCTGCATACGGCGAGAAGCATTATTTGATGCGCGCGCAACCCAGTAGTGCATCGCGCTACAAGTGTAAAAGTCGCGCAATTTGACGAAATTCGTTGATTTTTGTCGTATTATTCTGTTATATCTTCGGTCCCTGAACATGAATCATGCTGAAAATTTGTCAGAACCTTCCAATTATACTTAACTACCGAACCTAATTTAGTTGGGAGAGATTGGCCTTGATCTAAAAATGACAAAATAGGTATAAATTCGTTGATAACTCAAATTCTGAGCATCAAAATTGCTCAAACTAAATTAGGTTCAGTAGAACATAAGTGTTTACGTAAGCTGACCAAATTTCAACAAAATTGTTATATGGGAAGTATTATAACTTTTTGATTGTTTCCAAAATAATGTGCTGGCCGAAATAAGAGCTAAAAACCATTCAATGGTCAGCGCGCGCGTCTTATTGTCGATGGCGCACTATGGAAGCGCATGTGTGTCAAAAAAATAATGATACACATGCGCTTCCTAGGTAGCGTATGTGCATGTCAAAAATTTTATTGATACACATGCGCTAGCAGGTTTATCATGTAAATCATTATGTGGCCCATGTGTGTCATTTTTGTAAAATTGCTGTAAAATCTCTATTCAATATTCTAATCGCTATCTTGATCTATTTATATATGTATTTTATCCTTATCTCTATTTTATCTTTAAACTCCTCTCCGCCGATCGCCTCCCGTGTGAAACGAGCGCGCCTGCACGCTGCAGTGGCGCGAAAGCACATGGTTAGGTCAAAGCGCGTGTACTGTTGCTGCACAGGCTATAATGTTAACTGACGATGTCAATTCATCGCAGCTCGGCAAGGCACATTTCACCGAATTAGCGTTGCAAGAAGAATAATCAATAATTGAATGCGCGGCGCGGCACAGTAGCGCATCGTGCTACAAGCTATAATATTTATAAACATACTCATTGGAGAATGGAGCTATGGAGGAATGAAGCTGCCTGCTGCGCGTAGCATTAGGTAGTGCGCCATCGACAGTGAGCCGCGCGTGCCGACTGTAGGATGGTTTTTTAGCGCTTATTTAGGCCAGCACAATTTTCTTCAAACAAATAGATATTAAGTATCCTTCCCGACATCCGATTGCAACAAAAATTGGTAAGCTTACTCATAGACTTACAAGGAAAGTGTCCGAAAAGTTTAAAGCATATCCAACCATCAGACATTATGTTACAGCTAAAAGCAGCGTATTTTGCCCCATTTTGATCACTATATCAACTCCGATATCCATCAAATTTTTCGGACAGTTGTGAAAGCCCTATTGAAAGGTCGTCGCCAATTTTCAGAATGATCTCATGCAAGGAACTGAAAATATATCCAAATAATACGACAAAAATCAACGAATTCGGTCAAATTTGGTCACATTACGCGACTTTTGCAGCTAATTTTGCTCCAAAAGCCGCGCACCATCAAATATGGCACATAGGCGAAACTCACTGATCTTTCCAAAAAGGTATAACAAATTTGGTATTGTGAAAATTCTCACAGTCTCTAGAAAACAATGGTAAAAAAATTTTGAAAATCCGAGCAAGTTTATTTTTATGGTGCACCCCCTAGTAGCATGACAGCTACCAAGAATTGCATATTGAAGCGTGTACGCCGACGCATGACAGGCAAGCTCCTGTGTCTTGGTTTCGTGCGCGAAGATCGAAATGCAATTATTCGTGTATCAAGCCAACTGCCAAGTGCCAACAATGTGTTTATTGTTAGAAATGATAATGGACTAACCCGTTTCGGGATACTTCGTAGCAACTAGCAAGCTTGCCGCGCATCGATCTAATAATGCTTCTCGTTGTAAGGCCACCTTGTTTGTCGTTAGATATAGGCAAAATGCACCCAGCACCCCTGTTGCCTGTGCCCTGCGGACCTCGCTGAGCTGCTATGCAAAGCGAAAAAGCAAAGACTCAATGGATGGTTATATTAGTGATTACCCATACCGTGATGGGTGCTACATGCCTAGCATGAAATATTTACTTACTTACTTGCACTTAATTTTTGTATTATATGTTCATAATCATATAAATTCGGCGGAATGACAGACTTGAGGCTGAGCGCGGCCCAGTAAACTTCGCATCGAAAAATCCAAACGAGTAACATCCGTCAACTAATAGTTATATGTAATAATTGAAAACAAACTTTGCTTGTTTACCTGAAATTAGAATTTTATACAATTAATGTAAGATTGAAGTCGTGTTTTTACCAATTTCCCTACACCATCCGGTAAATTAATTACCCTCAGCCCTTCGTTGTGCCTGTGGGCTGCGCGGTCGTATCGTGGCTTTCGCCACGGTATAGCGGGGGCGAAATGAATTACAAATGAGGATCGCGACGCGTGACTTGTAAGTTTATAACCTACCAGGACGCGCGCCGAGTTGGACTCGTCGACGGTCCTGATTAATATTTGAAGCAAATATTTTACGACTACAAGTATCAGTGATACTATCACCCGTTAAAGAAAGGATTGGAAATTGAACTCGCCGGTACGTCGACGGATGATGCTTGTCTAAATTTTTTCGAAGTAACACGAAAAACTTTTTTTTCGAAGCGAAATGTTTGTGTTACTGGGCGGCGCTCAGCCTGTGCCTTTTCAATGTCATTCCGCAACCCACAACCGTTTATCATTTACGAACGAATAAAAAACAACGTCAATATTTTACATGTCACAGTTAGCTGGCAGTACGGCCCAGTTAATAAATTGTGCATCGCGCCGATCAAGAAAAAAAACATTATTTGATGCGCTGATCAGTCTTCTAAGACTAATAATATAAAACATCGTTTCTTTTGTCCGTAATTGCCTGTACTGCGTGAAAATTACAAAATAATTACAGCACATTTACAAAATAAGAATAATAAAAAAGGAAACGTGTTTTCTCGTTTATAATTCATAATTATTTTTAGAATAACGCTTTATTGTTAATGCAATCATAGTGGTCAGCTAGTGACATGGCTATGACGCCTTTTTCTTACATGGTTATGACATGGTTATGACATGGTTATGACATGGTTATGACATGGTTATGACATGGTTATGACATGGTTATTGGCTATGACATGGTTACAACCAAAACTCCTTCAGACCAATTTTGAACCATTATGAGCACTTTCAGGATACAATTCATTTCCGTTCATTTCCGTTCATTTTATGAACCTGGGTCATTTTGTGCGACTTTCGAAGCCTAGTTTATGACACTATCTATCATAGAAATCCGAATTGGGGGTTCTCAGCCCTTACGTAATAAGTCTCAAATTTAAATGACACACATGCGCCACATATTGATTTACATGATAAACCTGCTAGCGCATGTGTGTCAAAAACAAAAGTGACAGACATGCGCTACCAGGTTTATCATGTAAATCAATAGGTGGCGCATGTGTGTCATTTCAATTTGAGACTTATTACGTAAGGGCTGGGAACCCCCAATTCGGTTTTATATGATAGATATTGTCATAAGCTAGGCCTAGAGGTCATCGAAAGTCGCACAAAATGACCCAGGTTCATAGAATGAACGGAAATGAACAGAAATGAATTGTATCCCAAAATTGCTCATAATGGTTCAAAATTGGTCTGAAGAGTTTGGTTGGCCCTAGGACCACCCTATGACATGGTTATGACATGGTTATGACATGGTTATGACATGGTTATGACATGGTTATGACATGGTTATGACATGGTTATGACATGGTGATGACATGGTTATTGGTTATGACATGGTTACAACCAAAACTCCTTCAGTCCAATTTTGAACCATTATGAGCACTTTCATGATACAATTCATTTCCGTTCATTTCCGTTCATTCAATGAACCTGGGTCATTTTGTGCGACTTTCGATGACCTATAGGCCTAGCTTATGACACTATCTATCATAGAAAACCGAATTGGGGGTTCCCAGCCCTTACGTAATAAGTCTCAAATTTAAATGACACACATGCGCCACCTATTGATTTACATGATAAACCTGGTAGCGCATGTCTGTCACTTTTGTTTTTGACACACATGCGCTACCAGGTTTATCATGTAAATCAAAAGGAGGCGCATGTGTGTCATTTAAATTTGAGACTTATTACGTAAGGGCTGGGAACCCCCAATTCGGTTTTATATGATAGATAGTGTCATGAGCTAGGCCTAGAGATCATCGAAAGTCGCACAAAATGACCCAGGTTCATAGAATGAACAGAAATGAACGGAAATGAACGGAAATGAATTGTATCCCAAAATTGCTCATAATGGTTCAAAATTGGTCTGAAGAGTTTGGTTGGCCCTAGGACCACCCTATGACATGGTTATGACATGGTTATGACATGGTTATGACATGGTTATGACATGGTTATGACATGGTTATGACATGGTTATGACATGGTTATGACATGGTTATGACATGGTTATGACATGGTTATGACATGGTTATGACATGGTTATGACATGGTTATTGGTTATGACATGGTTACAACCAAAACTCCTTCAGTCCAATTTCGAACCATTATGAGCACTTTCATGATACAATTCATTTCCGTTCATTTCCGTTCATTCTATGAACCTGGGTCATTTTGTGCGACTTTCGATGACCTCTAGGCCTAGCTTATGACACTATCTATCATAGAAAACCGAATTGGGGGTTCCCAGCCCTTACGTAATAAGTCTCAAATTTAAATGACACACATGCGCCACATATTGATTTACATGATAAACCTGCTAGCTTGTAGCGCGATGCGTTACTGTGCCGCGCCGCGCACTTAATAAGGCTTCTCACAGCGACAGTAACGGGAATCCCAATTTTCCAACTCCCAGCTGCTGGGAGTTGAAACTGCCGGAGCGCATTTTTATTTGAATTTGATTTGGAGTCGAGCGCTACGTTATACCCCTATATATAGCTCGTTTCAAGACGAAATCCTCATTTGTTCATTTTGTCTTTCGCTTACGTTCAATACGTTGTTACTTCTATTTTAAATCTTGTATGCGAATCTTCTTCATTAATCTTATGAACCAGCTGATTTTCGTATCAGTACACTAGTACGTATTTCTTAATGTTATTCCTCCCCAAGGAAGAGTGTTAACTTCAATAATCACAATATCACAACCAAATATTGACCAATACCAATCGTTTAATCGGTATTTAATTATTATCAGTGTCTTAGTCCAGTCTTACTAAGAGTCTAAGTCGTATTTTCAGCTAAATATTAAACAATTGAAACTTAAAAGGACCGTGGCCGTAATCTTGTACCCTCCTAGTCTTAGGTTATCACACCCCTATTTACCTCTTAATCACAGCCTAAATGTAGCGTAGGAGTCATGCAATAACATGATTATCGCTTGGGCAAGTTACATTATATTAGCCTCCTCAGGTGAGCAGTCATGTAGATATATATTAGCTGTATTCGATTTAGGTAAGAAGTCACAGAAACTTGGAAGCTGATTTATTTGTATCTCTCCTAGTTCTGTGTAGGCTGCATTAAGGTTAGATGCTAGGAATACAAAATACTATTGAATTCATTAGCTATAACTCTGCGATCAGTTATCTTTTCATTGTCAATGGTAAATATAGGTCTGATATCACGTTTCTGTTTGCCACGAATTTTATTTATCAGTTCCCAGGTTTTCTTGGAGTTTCCCTGAGTTTCAAGAAACTTGTCAGAATAATATTCAGATACAGCCTTTTGACGAACATTTTTTAGAGCCTTTCTATATTCTTTGTAGTCATCATGATAATGGTATCTTTTATTACAGCAGATAGAACACAGGCATGTGCCCCCTTTTGTGTCAGTTTCGCCTTGTTTACACTTAACTTTCCTGACTTTCGCCCAGTTATCATACAGTCCATTGCAGTGGTTTACTGAGGCTATAATCCCCCTAGAAATCCAGGGTTTGTTCTGGATAGTGCGCTTAGTGGTTTTGGGTACAGCTAGTTTGCAGGTTTCGTCAATGCTGTTTTTAAAGATATCATGAAAGTTAGTAAAATCTATAATTGGTTCATTGTCTAGTTTGTATTGCATCACTTGATTTAATTAAATGTACATATATAATACTGTTTGACACACTTTCTCTTGTCTAGTTTGTTACCCAAGACTTCAGCAAATTGATCAGTGTTTGATTTATAATAGTCATAATATTGAGTGTGCTTGTGAATATTTTTGGTCTTGCTAATTTCCCAGTCAAATATTGTAAATATAGGGAGGTGGTGAGATAATATGTGATCAGTTATGACATTAGGGGTGGAGTAGATAAGAAGTTGTTTTATCATTTAATAACCTGAATTTGTGTGGTCGATAAGATTTTGTTACCTTCTAATTCTGTACTTTCATGCTTATTAACACTGCAGCATGAGATTAGTATCCGCTCTGAAACCATAGTGTGTAGCGTGTGTATTCTACAATGTTTCCCACATAAAACAAACATATGGGAGCCCTTTTAAATCGTAGGTTTTGTTTTAGTATGGCTGAGGCATTGTGAAATGATGATCAACACGACAGAATCAGAGAAATACTCTGAAACAATTTCCTAGGTTGACATGACTTTACAACTACCAAATTTGCAGGAAGTATGGTTTCTTGTCTGTTGCTGAATTGGATTTCAATTATTTTTCTCTTCTAATGATGTCGCAATCAGGCTAGACTGCAATTGTTAGGTAAGAATTTAAGTGATTTTCAGATTAAATTAATATATTTTAGCTTAGTGCAGGGTTAAAAAGGTAGAAACTCTCATTGCACTATATAATAATCATAATACTATATAATTAATAGGTTCATCAAAGTTTGAATCAAAGTCGCAATGAATTATCAATTTAGTTTAATACAAGTCTCTTCAGGTATCAAAGGGACACGCCTTAAAGAACAGTGATAACACTAAATGAATAGAAGCCTTACATAACAAGCCTACAATAACAGCTCAAAATGGTCGTATACGACGGAGCTGACTGCTAGGGAGCGAGATCTCTACTTCCAGGAGCTGTTTGGAGTAGTAACTAAAGACCAAGGAGGACTCAGATGTAAACATGCTAGTCACCCTGGTGAACAAGGTAGTACAGGGCAGGTTCTTGACATGGGAGACACAACGCAATTAGACTTTATTGGAACAACCTCATCTACAACTACAAGATGATCCCAGCTCTCCTTAAATTCCATCTAAACTCGACAAAAGGATGTGGCTAATACCCCTGCTAATATATGAAGCTGTGAAACTATTCGAGCACAGGAAACTTTTGGAAGACGTGTAACATCAACCAGATCCTGGCTGTCTAGTGTCTGTAGTGTAGCAAGAAACTCCAAGAGATACAACTGGGGGCATGACAACGTTCTGCGTGTCATAGCTGGAGCCTTGCTAGACCAACTCAAGACGTACAATTCCGCATTTTCCACGCCCTTCGACAAATAATCGTTACGGTTCAAGTTGGAGGATGGGAGCTATGATAAGCTGAAGTTGAGGAAGGAGATGCCGTTCGAGAGGGCGAAAGACTGGATGCTGATCTGGGACGAGGACACGATACCTGCCCAGTTCTACAACACATCTACAACACATCCGAGAGACCTGACATCGTAGAGAGAAGTGGTTCTGATTGAACTGACTTGTGGTGACGAGAGTAATTTCAGTGACCAAGTCGTGCGTAAATAAGTACGGTACAACAGAGAGCTGGCATCGACAGGTGCGTTTGGAAAGCTCAGCTCTTTACGGTAGAGATTGGGTACCATACTTACCAGCTCTACTCAACTACTTTGGACTGACGAAGAGGACGAAGAAGAAAGCACTGAATGAGGCTGCTTTGGTCGCTCCTAAATGTTCCTATGCCATTTAGTTAGCCCGTGACAGCAAGAAATGGTCTACCTTCTACGAACTCGCAAGGTAGAAGCCATTAACTGCGAAAGTTGGACCCATAAAACATGTGAAAGCTGCAACCAAGATCGCAAGTACTGGTGGAATACACGTACAGTAATGGCTTGCTGACTAGATGTATAAATGGAGTTGCTATCGAACGATGCAGAATTCAGGTAAACATCTAAACCTGTTATAGTTGATTTTTTTCATACACATTATAGCTCTTAAATTAAAAGCAAATCAAAGCCTTCATGTTGTGTAGCAGGTTGGTAGGTAGGGCGTGGACTGTGAACTAATTATACTTGGTAATGCTGAAATCTAACATATTCACAGTACATTATTCTATGCAATCATGATAGCATCGGGGGGGGGGGGGGGGGGGGGGGGGTCATATCTTCCAGTTAGTATATGGTACATTTTCCAACCCCAAAAAACCCATTTTACCACAAATTTCAATTTTGGGAACGTGGTTTAGAGTTTTTTTTTGGGTTTTTTAGAATTTTTTTCCTGTATATTTAACTTTTTATCTAATTCGAACTACATTGAAAACACAACCCCTACTAAATAGTGGGTATAATTTGCCCATTTTCCAATGTTTAATGAGCTGTTTATGGGTGGGTATCCTATGTTATATACCAAGACACAGTTAGTACTGTGATTTCTCAACAGTTAGTACCACAATAGCCGGAAAAAGGGGGTGCGTGTCCCCCCCCCCCCCCCCCCCGATAGCATTATAATCAACTGAATTTAAACACGATTTCTCAAATAATGATAAACGCAAATACATATAGAACAATGAATTAATCTTTAATATTATGTCAAATGCAGAGGCGACATACGAGCCATCAATCATTATACTAATAATCCACACACATTATCTCTAAATTTGAATTGAATACGGTCATTGCATGCGTTGGGATTATCAGTGATGTACGAAAGAGTCGATTTTTAAGGTTCGTTGGCACGGAAAGTTCAAATGGATTTCTTAGCGAAAAAATTGATTGAAAAAAACTTATTGTGGCCAACTGCTGAATCCAATTTTGCTAACTGATAATTATGTAATTATGGAGACACTTCTCCGTAGTTCGAAGATAACTTCTAGTGTGAAATTTGAATGTTCATTGCCAGCAGATTCCCCTTACAGCCCAGACTAAAAGTAACTGTATTAGCGACTGTTATAAGAACTCCCGTCGACCTTCTTCAATTTAAAAATATCGTAAAAGATTTCCATGATGTCCAATTTAGTTGACTCACTCAACCCCGACACCAAGGCATCCAAATCTTGTGGACAGCAGATTTTGTGGCACTCCTGTACAATCAATTTGATAATACCCTCTGTCAAGTCATTATCGAGAAACGGCATTGATCCAAAGCTGATTTGATCCATGAGGTCTTTCAACGCTTTTTCAAAATT
Source organism: Bolinopsis microptera (assembly GCF_026151205.1). Taxonomy (NCBI): domain Eukaryota; kingdom Metazoa; phylum Ctenophora; class Tentaculata; order Lobata; family Bolinopsidae; genus Bolinopsis; species Bolinopsis microptera. The sequence goes on along the minus strand of NC_087072.1, from coordinate 11,341,268 downwards.
GTCCCTTTTGACAGTTGTTACCGGATGTCTGTCTAAGGAAATGATCATAGTCATAAAAATAATTCACAAATAATCCCGTCTACATAGGGACACCAGGTTCTAGTGACATTCGTAAATCTTTTGTCGATTGACAACTGGGTTAAACTGGATGGAACTAAAACAATCAGTCTTTCTTCCGTTTTAGAAAACATATGCCTTAAACTTACCTGCTAAAGATTGAGCGACGTTTCCCTCCTCCTCAAGGGAAATAAGATTTATCAAAACTTCGTCCTGGGTAGGACCACAAATGTCGCAGCATGTATCATTAACAGTCAAGTTGTTCGCCACCACAACTCCTGATGATATGCGAATTTGTATTTCACTTTTCTGGTTTTCACTGTCTTAAAGTTAACAACTTTGTTAATTTTCTCCGCGAAGTTCGTGAATTTTAAATATAATAAAATAATAGGAATAACTGAATAAATGATATATAAAGTATTATTTTATCGACACACTTCGTATTGCATTTGGCATATAAAATCTATTCCACGAGGCTGGGCAATGGCAGCTCGTACATTGGTTATTGCATATTGGTATTTGTACCAACTCAAGTATTCACTGACCCTACAATATTCAATATTTTAAAAATCTCATAAGATTAAAGAAAGCCACAAAATTACCTGTAAAACGTTTAACCAAGTTCGAATGTCTGCATTCTTCATTCTGTAGCCTGTAATCATTACAGAAGTCTTCTAGATCCTTGGGTTTAATGTCAATGAACAGGAGGCAGATAGCTTTTATGCCGTCTTTTCGACCACATCTACCAGTCATTTGGACAAAGTCTTCCAATCGTCTAGGCATTTGTAAGTGTACAACATAGCATATACCTGAAAATTTATTCGTTATTTATATTGGTCCGCAATCTTATGTATACATATTGATATAATACGAATGTTATAGTTACATTTATCAGGGAACTGATCGTGGAGATCCAAACTCCGTTGACACAGACGAAATTTAAAAAAAATCGTTCAAGTCATTAAATTAACATTGCTTACCCACAGCGTCGAAACCCATTGACAAGGCGCTAGTAGCTATGACTATTCTTACATCGCCGTCCTCCAGCATTAAGCTTCTTGAAATCATCTCTTGTTTTTTTGCTGGTATCTGTGAGTGATAAACTTCCAGACCTGCTGTTGTGCGCCCCTTCTCTTCTAGTGCCTGTCGCATATACCATGTATCATACATCTTTTCATAAAAGTTACAAGGTTTATAGTCAACTTATCACTCTTCAAAGCCTATTTTTTGTAGTTATATAGTATTTATTTTTAATACTATATTGCATTCTGTTCTGTGTTGAAAAGCACACGGTCTATTGAACGAAATTATTGTAAAAAGTCGCACTTTTTTTCAACTGACCGACTGCTAGTGGAAAATAACATTTGCCCAAAATTATGTTGCAAACATAGATAACAGCGCACTCGTGATACATTACAGGAATTTTACAAACACGAGATACCTTTTTAATCGAGAGATAAAGAAGGCCACAATCCACTAAACTTTTCTCAAATATGAGAATTCTCGGGCATTGTTTTCCTTTCTCTAGCATTTGGGCAAGGTTATTAACATTGAGTTTTCCCTTGGCGTTAATAAAGCTTATACGTGGGTTTATGGGGTTCCTCTTTATCTCCAAAAAAGAAGAAATCCCGAGACTCTGTCTGGTACATTTATCCGTAACTTCTCGCATCGTAGCGGACATACATAATATTCTCGGCCTATTCTGAAATTGTACCCTTTTTAATTGGAATATCGATTAAATTAGCCGTTGTTTGTGATTAGTTTGAAATTACATAGACCACACAGGGTGTACCACGTAATCTCTTATTCCAACAGCCACATTGTTACACAAGTGTAACCAGCCAATTACAGGAAGCCGAAGGATTCAATTATACATTGCGACATTTTTGAAAGATGATTAAGACATTTATAAAGGAGCAGTTGTTAATATTCTACATCACGATATTTTAAGGATACCAAGTTTCATGTCCCTATTTATTTACATCAATATTGCATAACGTTAACCTTTAATTTTGCTATGACGTTCGCCAATTCCTTAAATCGCTTTCTGAAGGGTTTATCTCGTTTTGTTGCCCCTTCTCCCCATGTCTTTAGGCAGTGCGCCTCGTCTATTACAAATAAACGGCACCTTCCCTGTATTTCTCTTAATACCTGATGATACATTTTTCATCTTTAACTTGAAATCAAATACGGTATTTTAGGGGCTCACTTCAATATCCTTTAATTATACAAGAACAAGGACCTTATTGGAGTGTAACTCAATAAATCAATAAGTATTTTTTTATATTACGAACTTGTTCCCCCTTCTGACTGAAGAACACCTCCGGGTTAGCTACAACAGCATTATATTCAGTGGAAGAAAATAACTCGATAGAGTCTGTATTGGCATCTAAGCAGCCCACGTTCAACTGAAAAGTGGAAACATTATTTCATATTATGACCCTTGTGCTTAACTTGTAGTAGTTACAGGAAGAGGGTTAATGGCTTTCTGCTCTCCTATAAAATTGTGCCTTAGGATCTCAACGCTACGTAAATCCTATGGTACTAACCTTTTTAAAACTATGTATATGAGTAAACGAGATAGATTTTAGTGGTGTCACGATGATGACCACATAGTCAAGTTTTCTTATCTTGCAACTAAGCGCTAGGGCTTGGAAGATAAGCGACTTTCCAGCTCCTGTTGGTAAGCATACCACCACGTCTAACCCATTAAGAATGGCACTGATGGCCCTTTCCTGGTCCTCCGTCATACTGTATCCCGTAGCTCCCATTATGTCTGCTTTGCATTCTGAAAAGGCGACGGTTTTTGAAACAGTTAAAAAATTTAATTACTCAAATGCGGTTCAAGATTGTGTTAAGAATATGAGACAAGGACGTAGCAATCACTAAGAGTGATGTAAATTTGTTTTTTCTACAGTCTTACCTTCAACTGTGAATGGCCATTTGTCCGGTTGCATATTGTAATATCACCCTATTTAGTATATTGCGTTATTATCATAATCAATGTCATTATTATTTTGATCATCTCGATGTTATTCTGTATATCGATATTGTGTAATCAAATCATATCATTTGCTATCTAAATTCATGTAACTAACCAATTCAACAATTTTCATATTGATTTAATATACTTTTATCTCTTCAAACAGTTAAATTAGCTTAGTTAATTGAAATATAAGAATATAAAATTACAATGACATTATGTGAAAGGGAAACGGTCTATGTCATAAAACAGTGAATAAGCAATATAAAATCAATAGCTACCTTAGGGCCAACAAATTTGGGTGGGCCACAATAAATTTGGTTACTATAATTTTAGTTACCATAATTTTGGGCACAAATTTCGCAAATTTTTAGTCTACAACAATTTTAGTCGAATTTTTTGACTTTTCGAGATCATTTTCCATTCCATTTATTTGATTTTACATTATTACTTAGTTTTTTTTCCAATTTCCCATTTAAAGTCATACTTTATAGTGAACTAGTACAGACAACGGAACACATGTATTAGAAATTTCCCATGGGCCCACCTGCACACTGCGCGACAAACGGTCACATGGACAAATTATTAACCTCTTGATCCTGTAACTATACGCCCGTATTTTGGTACTTACACTATACGTCATTATTTTGGTAAGGAGGAATATTCTCGATCTGGGAACATTCCAACGACGAGCCAACATTACATAAATTAGTTACATATCATAGCATACAATTTCTTATTACACGCAGTAGGGACCTGTGTACAGTTAGCGATATTTAACTGTTTGTCATAAACATATGATAAAGAATGTAAGCACAATAAAATTTAATTCATATATACTCTACTAAAATGTTGGTCTACTTCAAGTTCAATATTAGTCGCCGAAAAATTTAGTCAAATGAAATTTGGTTTTCAACAATTTTAGTCAAAAGTTTGACTAAATTTATGATAGACTAAATTTGTCGTTCTTAAGGTAGTTTACAGCATGTTGATTGTTGAAATTAGTCAACGGATCCAAGTTTCATATTTCTTACACAATTAATAAATTGTGCCAGTAAATAGAGCAAAAATATTGTTTGTCCGAAATGCAGATACAACGATAAGTTCGACCAAAGAGAGTCACCATCATTACTCCTTTCAGTTTTTGCCGTTTCATAGAGTAGTGTTATGTTAGCTATCATTTTCTTATGTTGCTCTATTTGCGCTTGCAATACTTCCAATCCAGATTCATCAACACTAATCACGTTGTTAAAGATGGGGGTTGTGTAGTTAACATAATCTGAGTTTATCAGTATGTTGAACTCGTAGTCCTGGTCCACCGGAGGTTCAATCACCCGTCCATTTCCCATCACAACAACGGAAGAGTAATTCACCCACGGTAGGAAATGTGCAGACATGGCGACAGGTGAAACAGTCACCATCTGTTTGTCTTTGCTATCTCTACCTAAAAAGGCATGGATAGCATGACTTGTGGTCAACAACAATCCACTCCTTGTGTTGATGCTGCACATCTCTCCACAATCTGAGGGAATCGTGGAACACAATTCATCAGTCAAGGATCCCTGCAGACACGACGGCTTAATGGTCGTCGTGTTAATTCGACAGAGATCGAATATCTTTTGCCCACAATCATATTCATGGTAACGACCATCAATGAGTGCTAACTGATTTGGCAAGTCTAGCATCATATGACGGCCGTTAACAATAAACCCAGTTTGTTCCACCCGGAAAGTTGGGATCAGCGATGATCTTGTTAGCACTGGGTACGTTAGAGTATAATAAAACGTCGCCCCCGCATCATCAAGATGTAGCTTTTCCAGATGGAGCTGCATATACGACTTTAGTAACCTGGGCTCAGTCTCGTAGATAGTGCCATTAAACCTAGGAAGACTGGCTATCGCTTCAAGAGTTTTGATGTTCGTTAGGCTACGAGGTAGACGATGAAGCATACCAGCAGCGTCAACATTGGCCAAACTCTCCAAGTCTCTCCCGTACTGTTCGATGTTTAATCCCTGAGAACATATTACTGTAAAAAATTAATTTGAGTTTAACAATTTTGTCATAGAATAGATAAGATTCCCAATGGTATAACCGTGTCATAACCATGTCATAACCATGCCAAAACCATGTCATAACCATATCATGACTGGGTTCCAGTCTATGACCGACCTAACATTTATCTTTAATTGGTACAATTCCTTTTTATTTATTTATTTCTTGATATTCATTCCTTAACATCTGCACTCTACAGCACTGAGCACATACGTACACCAACTTCTTTATACCTACTTACCTAGATACGAATGTGCAATGTATGAATTATTTTTGGTTTACTCCAGGTTGTAACCCTATCTCTTAATATCCCAAAAATACATTTGAAACGTTCATTAATCCACGGCAAAAATTAGACTAATTTTGCTCATAACTTGTTTAGGATGATAAAAGTTCTTCCTGTTAGGACTGTAATAAGGTATTATTAGCGGAACTGTGAATATATTTACCTTTTTAGCTTGAAACTTTAAAACGTCTATTTCGCATGTTTCTACTCTGGCTAACTCGTCCACAAAGTTTTTTACTGTAGTTATTTGATGTAAGACCGTATCATCAATCTTCACCTTGTAAAATCAACATCGTCATTTTTGCTTATCAAATTATTCATTATATGTATTTCGTCAATATTTAACTTGAATCTTGATGGATAATTGCGCTATAGACTTTTATATTTATTTACCTGTCCTTTAAAACCCTTTCTAACTTGAGGCACTTGTCCATTTATTAATTTTCTTGCATCTGATCTTTGATCTTGTTCTGAAATAAAAATAATTACTTATAACCAGTAACAAGAACCCTCGCGCGTGATACCGCCGGTCACCAGTGGGCTTCTTAGATGGTGTCAAGAATTAAACGCCGACCATTTTAGAATATTTTGAGGCACTGATGTCCTATCCATGTCAACACATAGTATTAGTGGCTTTATTTATGATACTATTGGGAATATTTCTATATTTCTCGTCAACATCGAAAGTCTATTTTAGTATCTACACTGGGCAGGAGCCGAGAGTGCCATGACAGTTTTTCGACAATATGTGCCAATATATGACAAAATATTATGACAATATATAATGAAATATATTATGACATTGTATTATGACAAGATTTGACAATATATGACAATATATGACTAGATATGACAATATATTATGACAATACATGACAAAATATTCAGACAATATTTGACAATATATGACAATATGTGACAATATACGACAATTTACTTCAACAATATACGACAAGATTTGACAATACGACACAAATTCAAGATTTCACAATATATGACGAGATATGACAATATGTGACAATACGACACAAATTCAAGATTTCACAATATATGACGAGATATGACAATATGTGACAATAGTCGACAAACCGTGGGAAAATGGGCAGATTCGGTCACTGCCCGGTACCGCGACAATTGACCCCCCGACAATTGACCCCCCCCCCCCGACAATTGACCCCCTATGTAATTACACTGGGGTCAATTGTCGCGAAATCTAGGGTTTAGTACGATAATTGACCCCCCGACAATTGACCCCCCGACAATTGACCCCCTATGTAATTACACTGGGGTCAATTGTCGCGAAATCTAGGGCTTAGTACGACAATTGACCCCCGACAATTGACCTCCCGACAATTGACCCCCGACAATTGACCCCCCGACAATTGACCCCCCGAAAATTGACCCCCTATGTAATTACACTGGGTTCAATTGTCGGGGGTCAATGACGGGGGTTAATTGTCGGGGGGGTCAATTGTCGGGGGGGGGGGGGGGTCAATTGTCGCCCACCCCACTGCCCTACGCTAAAACCTTTAAATGTTAGGAACAAATTTAAAAAACGTTTTACTTATAGATATAATAAAATCGCATAACAGTTAACAGCAGTGGCGCCATCTGTCATTACTCATTATCATCAAATATGATGTGAAGTTTCGACTTTAAAAATTATCAATTTACCTTTATCCGTAAATAACAACGAGTTCACTTCGTTTACGATACCGTCTTTTATTGACGTTAGTATAGACCTTTTTTTCACCGATCTCTTAGGTTCGCTAGGATTCATGACATCCTCTGAAATGTAAGAAGATCGATTAACCCTTACATTAATATGAACCATATTATTAATATAGTTCAGTCGACAGCCAAACAGATTATAATTCTAAAAGTAATTTATATACTTTAATATACCTAAAATTATTCGAACTATATTCTCTGCTTAGATTTGCAAGATAAGCCTGTTTTTGGACTAGTACATGAATTTACGTCCAGTTTGGTCAACAATTGGCTGAGTTATGAGCTTAAACCATATGCCCATATTTGGGCATACACTTTTGCCCAAATTCGCTTTTACCCAAAATTAAATAGTAAATACGATCAAACTTTAATATTTTTGATTGAGACTAACTTTATACAAAAGATATATTTCAATATCTGATGAATAGTGGATACTAGGTAAAAGAACTCCATGAGCAAAATTGTACGTAATATTTTCGTTGCGAATATGGCAACAATTACAGAGACAATATAAATGATTTGGTAGTTATTTACCAAAATTTCCTTAATGAAGGGTAATGAAGGAAATAAATATGACGCCCCAGTAGTTTATGAAATGCAACTTCAAGCGGACCGATTTTTTGGATAATTGGCTGGATTATTTGTCAGACTTAGACTGCAGCAAATGCCAAGTTATGGTTCTGCTTTCATTTCTAAAGAGATTATGCATCTATCTATAATTTTATGAACATTGCTTTGAACCACAATCATTTAACAGTAATTCATTATTTTTGTAACATACGGAGAGTTAAGTCGCTTTCATAATCGTCGCTGACCGAAGTTTCTAAATAATTGAGCCTGGTCTCCAACTCTACTACGGTTTCGTTCCAGCTATCGTAGCATCTGATAGAAGTGTGTTTTACACGAAATGTTTCAATGACGACAACACTTTGGTTTGTTCCGTAATCCATAATGGCACACTGCAGTTTTAAGTGATATTAAATCAATAATTAGTTTAATCTTACATGTAGATGTCTTCAAATTCTTTTGGATCACCATTTTCGTCAGCTGCTGTCTTCAACTGTTGAATCAGTTCGGGAATCTTTACTACAGGCCGTGTCTTGGTTACCTCGATAACAACCATATCCACTTCAGTAAACACTGAAATAGTTAACTATAAAAACTTATAAATGTCCGTACGTTTCAAAGTGTACCCTCTATACAATATCACTATGAAACATACATTTTTGTTGCCGTTACAACGCATTTCATCGTAACACCTTTTTTCATGTGGAAAACAAGCAGAGCCCGTTATCTGCATTAAGAGGTTGTAAATGTTGGACTCCATTCGGATCTTATAACAGATATTTCTCACATGAGGCTATGAAAATGTCAAAATTAAACTTGAAACATCTCCAGCTAGGCTGCAACGTGAAGTTTCCAGAAGATAATTAAAAGGTAGCTCTTCAAAAGCTTCAAGACTTGTGAAAGAATGAACCTCTTGAACAATTGATCTTACTTGAAACTGGTTTATCAACCAAAAGAACTAAGCCATGTTGGTCGTCAATCAGAGGCACTGATCCGATCAGAACGATGCAGAGCCATTGAAATGTATAGAACCCGTTCATCTTAGCTAAGAATATGAATAATTTATGTCCTGTCTCAAAAGCAATTATTATAGTTTAGATACATAGTTAATTGAAGAACAATAGTTAATTTTTGAGCCTTAACAGAGTTGATTTTTGTCATAATTAAATGTACTTGTCAAGCGATTCTCTTTTTATTTTCGGGTCCTATAAGTCCAGCCTCTCTTTAATTAAAAAAGCTCTACAACTATAAGAGATTTAAAATGTTTAAAGGCAAATTGCCCGCTATTAATAAAACGCCGTACCCATTGAAAAAGCTACTTAGGTGTTCGTGGAACCAAGTTTTTGACGGCAATTTTTTTTCAGCAATACATTATATATATAATTCTACGAAATGTTTTGATTTAACCAGTTTCGCTAACACTGCTGACAAAATCTGCAAACTGAACCAAAAACTCCTCCCTCTCTTCTAAATTGTCATCATCATCATCGCTTTTATCTTCTTCACCCTCCGGTGGTGATGAAACTACCTCATCAACATCCTCATCTGGGTCGTCAATTGGGTCGATCAGGTTAATTTCAGCACAGGTTTTGAATTTACTGTAGGTTTTCTGGTATCGTGTGAGGCCTGAAAAGGTTCTGATATTATCGTTGAAAAATGAACATTGTGTTTTATTTTCCCATTACTTGCCACCTAATTAGGAACAACGGGCATAAATACTGAACGGGGAAGGGGGGGGGGGGGGTGGGGGTTGATTCCAATCAAGCCTCCCAGCCATCCTCGAAAACCTTCTAAACCTTGAATTCTGCTATTTTAAATCAAAAACCTTGAAAACCTTGAATTTCCACAAAAAATTTCGCAGTTTTCTTGCTTAAAATCACAGTTGTGGCCCTCAGTCCCCTCATTTATGTTTTGAGCAATCCCAATGGACTGGAGATATCCGAAATAACTTTAAAAACTTGCCATCTTTAATCTTAATTTGTTCAATGTTTTAAAATCAAAATATTACATATTATAACTAAGTGTGTTATCAACTGCTGTGAACATTCTGTATTGATTTCCTATTGGTTTATTATATATTTTAGGAATTTTAGAGTGGGAGGCCTGATTCTGATAGTGAAAAATGGTGAAATTTAACTCTATTCACCATAAAAATCATTCACCACTTAGCTCAATGCTTCACCATTAGATTAGAATATTAATTTCGAAATGTTAATTTTAAATACGAAATGTGTATTCTGGTACTATACGAAGATACCATTAAACTGCAAGATCTCAGTTTCAATGTACCTTACTCGCCATGTTCACCGAAAGTTACTAGTTCTTAAATCTACCTTCCTCTCAAATTTTACTTACAGTTACCATTTTTGATGCAGATTTCTCGCCATGTTCATTGTTCATTAAAAGTTACCAGCTTCAATGTTAAGTACCTAATATTCCTATTGCAACTAAACGACCATTATCTGTCTAAAGCATTGTTAAAAGTGCGATCATAATGAATACTGTACATTTATAATTTATATTTTATACTGCACGTCCTCCGATACCGAATTACTAATACATCCCATAACCAATTTTTCTTTCTAAAAAAGCAAACCCATGTTTCATGTTTGTTGTTTATGGTACTGAAAACGTCCAGCAATACAACTTTTATTAAATTAAAGGTAAATAGTTGAAAACTCACTGTCGCCCAGCCAGTTTGTCAAGGTCTTTTTGCTCTTATTATCATAATGTATGTTTTTCTTGATAGATAAGCCCGCCGGAGATTTTCTATCTGGTGTGAATTTGAAAAATGCTCCCCATTTCACTTGACCAAGAACCTTTTCATAGGTTCCAGTGATCTCAGCCTTTTTGTTTTTTTTTCTTTTGATTCCTGAAATACGTTTAACACTAGCGACATTATATTCTAATCAATCATGCATATTGATATAAATTTAACAACAATTTATATTGAGCAGTGGATTAAACTTTACCTCTTATTTCGTCTTCTACAGTCTTTTTGATGGTATACAGATATGCCAAAGCATTAGCCGTGGTTGACATCGTTTCTAGGGTAAAATTCTTGCCCATCATCGTAGAAAGAATGTTATTAAGAAGCTCCATGTAATAATCTGCTGATTTTCGCTTGCCCGGTCCTACTCCTAGCCCTAAAATACTTTATATGAGCGACGATAATAATTGACATCGAATTTTAAGTTATAAGGACTGAACTAATGAAGAAGTGAAAAATAATTTTGTTCTGGTGTACATTGTACATTGTACACTTATAATCAACAGCGTGAGCTGTATGTACATTGTACACTTATAATCAACAGTGTGAGCTGTATGTACATTGTACATTGTACACTTATAATCAACAGTGTGAGCTGTATGTACATTGTACATTGTACACTTATGATCAACAGTGTGAGCTGTATGTACATTGTACATTGTACACTTATAATCAATAGTGTGAGCTGTACGTACATTGTACACTTATAATCAACAGTGTGAGCTGTACGTACATTGTACACTTATAATCAACAGTGTGAGCTATATGTACATTGTACATTGTACACTTATAATCAACAGTGTGAGCTGTATGTACATTGTACATTGTACACTTATGATCAACAGTGTGAGATGTATGTACATTTTACACTTATAATCAACAGTGTGGGCTGTACGTACATTGTACATTGTACACTTATATTCAACAGTGTGAGATGTATGTACATTGTACATTGTACACTTATAATCAACAGTGTGAGATGTATGCACATTGTACATTGTACACTTATAATCAACAGTGTGAGATGTATGTACATTGTACATTGTACACTTATAATCAACAGTGTGAGCTGTATGTACATTGTACATTGTACACTTATAATCAACAGTGTGAGCTGTACGTACATTGTACACTTATAATCAACAGTGTGAGATGGATGTACATTGTACATTGTACACTTATAATCAACAGTGTGAGATGTACGTACATTGTACATTGTACACTTATAATCAACAGTGTGAGATGGATGTACATTGTACACTTATAATCAACAGTGTGAGATGTACGTACATTGTACATTGTACACTTATAATCAACAGTGTGAGCTAAAAAGATAAAGAAAATTATCACACACCAACTGTTGTATTGTGACGGTACTCGTATGCTTCTGCTTCAGAGAGCAAACTTTTTAGCATCACAACACGCCTGACCATAGAGTGGGCATATTTAGTCCTACCCATTCGTCTAAAGATGGGTATCGTCAGCTTGAGACAAAGTGTTTCTCGTTCACCATCCCCATATGAAATCGATTTCTCTAAATTGGTGAAAAGTAGTCCCAAGTAGATCACTAATCGTCCATAGTTGAACCTAAAACGGTGAATATTGATATTCATTACTATCATGCCATGGCGTGCCATACCCTTTGTGATAGATAAATGTTTGTACGAAACGTTAGAAAATCTTAGCTTGACACAGCTGCAGTTCTATAATCTCTCAAATGTTTGTGTAACTCTGAGACAAATGAAGCGAGCTGCTAAGGTGCAGTTAATTATTATAGGCCACCCTTTATAGCTATTATTATATGAATGTAAACCTAATGTTTTACAATACAGGGTGGCCCAAAAGTAACTGCCCACACGCAGCGACTCCTGTCCTATACTACAGCGACCTACATTCTTACACACGCACATAATGCGATCGCTGGAATGTGTTTATGTGTTGCTGTGAAATTGCCATATTTTGATGCTCTGATATTATACCTTTGCTAATTGATCTTCCGATATAAATTCGGTTGTTATGGAAACTGCACATTACTACGATAATAATTTGTGTATGCCAGTCACAATATCGTTGGTTATGGTGCGGGCATTGATTTTATAATAAGTAAAATCTACTTTTTCAGCATTGTCTGGATGACAAACTTACACGTACATTTTCTAATGATATAGCTTGTTATCGCCTATTTGATGTTTCATTCGGCTTAATGCAGACACAGCCTCGCATACATTTTATATCTAATCGTTGCCTCTAAACAGACTTCTGTTCATTATAATATGCTTCATCTATGATACCGGTAGCGATTGTATCGCACACAATGCACAGTGATAAGTTAAGTATTCAGCCGTATATGGTAATCACACCGTTATTCAGAGCGATACAACATGTGTGACGATATTCAGTGTATGTCGAGATAAAATGTTCAAATACTTAATCTATCATAGTTAGTTAGTTTCAAGTAAGCGGCTAGCAAACAACTTTATTCGAGGTATATACCTATCAATATGATTCAAGACTATATCAATATGATTCAAGACTATATCAAGTATAAACTCACATTTCATCATCCTCAAATAGATGTCCAAAATCTCCTTTAATGATTGTCTCTGCTGCTTTTTCAGTATCGCAGTGTTTCTCCATTAAGTGTCTCCTTATCAGCCCTCTATTTGTAAACTTATCCTATTGTTGTTCAAGCATTGTAAACCCAAAAATTGGAACACGATAAACCTTTTTGCAGTTAACAATTAGGTATGAAAAATGTGCAATATGGGGTTGGTTACCTGACAAAATCTGCAAGGAAGCGGTTTCCGATTATCAATCCAATGTTTCTCATCAAATTGTAACAAGCGTTTTAACAATTTGGTCACATCTGATCTGAGATAGCGATTGTATAACATTTAGTGAAACATCCATGTGCTTAGAATTTCGGGAGTCCAGTTTACGCATAATATTACAAATTCTACCGGATTGTGTTGTGTATAACTTTTGTATCTATTTCTCGTACCTAAATCTTTCGAGAAAGGCGATCCTGCCAGTTTTTCTTGCCGACTCCAACTCTTCTTTTATGATAGGGTAGTCTTCGAGCATCTTCAACCACGCTGAATGAAGCACCGCTTCAAAGTATATCATAAAAGCATTTCTGGTTTTTATGTAGCTCGCCTTTACATTAGTTGTTGCAGCCTTTGAGTTGCCTAAAGAGTAACATGTCCCGGTGAATGTTGCCTTTTCAAGCTTACTTTCTTCCGAATGAATAAGCTTCATAATACTCTGAAATTTGTAATTGTTACGTGTATGCTAATTGCTAATGGATAAATGGGGGGGGGGGGGGGGGGGGGGGATACATAGGGAAACAGCTCTTCCCTGATAAATACAAGTGCTAAACAGTTACGAAATTATGTGACATAGTTTATTCATATATATATGTATTAGGAGATAAGGTATTTATCTTCGTTCTTACCGTCAACAACACAATCAGGGTATGAAAATTGCCGTCAGCCTCTACCGTACTGTGTAAGAGTAAGTCCGGCACACTCGAAAGACTTATTTTTGCGCCTTGAAGTCTTTCACGTGTTAGGTAGTCACCGTAAAAAAAAGTCAGCTGAAACCCATTATTTAGATATTATGACATTCAATTTGTATTTCATCCTGCACTTATACTGTTATGTGGTTTATTTGATTATCCATGGACAGTACATGCCAAATATTTGATACATAAGACACGCTACTCATAGAGGCAAGGAGAATTGACAATTTACTCACGTTCTTCTTGTTCATGTATTGCTCACATTCGTTCAATATTCGGACGTTAGCAGCGGTACTTGTCTGATTTTCAGGAATGATTCCCAACGGGACAGTCACAGTCGCTTGGTCCATAGTCTTCCTTAGTGGATGCTTTATATGGGGATCTATCCACCCTCGGCAAAACGAAAGATCATCATCTCTACGTGATAAGACTATCATGACTAGATCCACTGCTTGCTCTGAAAACTTGTTTAGGTCGCTAGAAGATGGACAGAGATGTTTCACTGAAATGATAAACAAATATTGTAATCTAGAAAAAAATTCTCTACCGTTTTAAACTATTAAATACTGTAGAACCCCGATCCCGATCTAGATTTATGGCAAACCGAGATTTACCGCGGAAGTTTCTTTCTCAAGTAGCTCCGCGGTAAATTGGGGTTTTACTGAACTTTGGTTTGTGTTTAACTTTAAGCATTGAACGGTAATCTCTACTATAATTCAAAAAATTCTTTTTGTTGTATGTACACTGTACGACCGCCCACGTGCAAATAGATAAGAAATAGGTAGTTGCATAATAACCATAGTAACGAGGATTGTTACACGCACGTGCACGTGCAACGATTGTTTTGATGTCATTTTAATCGGTTTTGTTGATATTACGCTGTGTTTAGTACGAGCAACATTTTATTTGGCTGTATCTTCGGTGGGGATGAATACTTTTTGACACGATTAAAAGTGACTTCCAAAGAATACTATTAGGTTCCTCCCTGTGACCACGGGTTTTCTAGTATTATATAATATCAAATGTCCGGACCAAAAATAAAAACTACAATTTCAATCCTTAATGTCGTGCATAATTCCAATTCATACTGCCAGCTTGTATTAGGTGTACTAGGTGGCCTAGTGGTTAGAGCATCCGCCTTCTGCGCAGAAGGTTCAGGGTTCGAATCCCAGTGTCACCTAGTCTAGGGAGTAGCTAAGGATCCATTGGATCTATGTAATCTCCTCGGTCGACTCAGCCGAATGATAGGAAACTTAATTGAGGGTTAAATGAGGAGGGGTACTTGTTAAAAGTTCAAGAAACTTCCTAGGATACCCCTTCAGTGCATACTGTAAACATATTACTATTAACTATTAACTATTAATATAACTATTTGTACGGTATAAATAGACTTGGGGTGCAAAATTGTACCCACCTTCCATTTGGTCAAGTTGTATTTCTGGATCGGTACGTGATAGATTTGTGGGTGCTCTAACTTGACGGCATATTCCTGCTATGTGGAATACATCGATTGACTCATTTTTTCCCCATCGAGCATTTCCTATTTCCCGGTTGAAGTTATCGCCAATCAAGTCTACAGCTGGCTGTTGAGGGTTCGTTGTGTTGGCCAACGTCTCAGCTTCCTGCTCATATACTATACTAACTCCTCCAGTCTCTGAAATGGTTTTACTTGCTTTTATGATTAAATTGGGAAGTCTTGACTGAAGTCTTGAGAAGTCTTAACTTGTTTTATATTTCACAGTAAGAGATTACTGTGAACAAATTTACCGTTATAAATCATTCTGTGTGGAAGATTGTTTCTTCCCATGTATAAGTATTGCTCATCCATAAGTTCATCTAAAAGAGTCAGCGCATCCTCTACTGCGTCGTCATGTGTGGCTTCTCCAAACTCAACTACTTTCTTTATAAGCATGCTACAGTCATTTCCTGCTGCTTTGATAATATCTTTTGCAGTTTTTCTACAGCAAGTGATCCCCATTGAGCCGAGTATATCCAAGACACTATTTGAAATACCTGTTATATAGATTTTGTTAGGCCTATTTTAAACTTTGAAACTGAGGCCAAGATGCTATTTAAACATCTATAAGGGAGGGAGGGGGAGATAAATTGAACTGGTGTTCTACTTCCGTATTTGGCGAATATTCATTTTAATCATATTATGTTTTAAGCAATTTATTAAATGAAATCCCATTTATATCACAATTTCTCATTAAATCAATTATTATTTACCAGAGGCAACTAGCATAACAGCTATTTTTTCAGCGTATATGTTTAGGTCTTGATTCGATAAATTCAGCAACACCGATGCAGCAATACCGACCCTTCGATCTGTGTCGTCGTCAGAATCCATTTCTTTTTTTAGGAGTACCTTCATAAATGTGTATAGTATATCACAATCCTTCATTATCATGTCTTTCGTTATGTCCAGAGGTGTAGTCGATATTATATCTCGGTGATTGCATTTAGATCCTGGAAATATCTTAGGTACACACTACACATGCTGAAATGCCGTTGCGGCGTGCCATAATTATTTTGGGAATTTTTGAATCTGAGATTATGACCATGGATTTCTCATTTTCTCAAAAATTGTCCACTTTAATAGCGATATACCAAATCATTCTTCATATCAGTGTAATGTGGTCGAAAAATACTCAAAGTCAATTCTTGAGAATAAGTTTTTCGCCTCTCTTGTAAACTGTTCTCCAAAGAAACTCGAGAATAATTTTGAGAATGAGAATTTGGCCATTTTCGTCGGGACTCTCAAAATACTCATAGGACCCCCCCCCCCCCCCACCCTCCAATCCTTTATATACAAAGGTTAACCAGTATAAGGCTAAACGTATTAAAACTCATTAAAATTTACCCGATTTTGTTCCTCTTAGAACCGACGGACGAAGCTTTGAAACCAAGCATTTCCTTTCGCCTTTCAGCAGTCGTACCGTCGTACGAAGCAACTCTTCTTGACTTACATGTTCTTTCTCCTGTTCATCTGTCATGGTAAAAGTGCTCTGAAATAAGCGAAAATTCAGTATTCCACCAGCTATTATTTTAAATTTCATATAAACATCTCACTAATTACAAATAACTGTTTTCACATTAGGTTTGCGTACTACTTGTTAGATGAACCATAATTAATGGCCACGTGGCTGGATTTTTAAGCTGATTGATCATTTATTAATCCATACCGTAAATATTTTGAGTCTCGTTTCTTGATCCCCTACATATTCTGCTCTTGACCTTTTCATAGGACTGCAGTCAAAGCCTCCCAATTTGTCTGTCAACTCTTTTAATTGCTCATTGACCTGACAATTTGGTTTAATGAATCAAGAACGCAAATTTTTGAACAGGATTGAACCTAAACTCTAGATAGCGTTCCCAAATATATACCGAGATACTTCTTCTATTGAAGTTGAATAGTTGACGTTTAGGAATGTATACTTACAAATTAAACATTGCATACTTTATGTTTTACGAAATATAGTATATCAATATATCATCAACATGATTTCACCTTGAAATTTTTAGAACGGAGTGTATTTATGGCCCTGTAATCTTTTTTACAGAGAATTATCTTTTCACCGGGAAAGTTTCCCTTCAGAATGGAGACTATACTCTCAAAAGTTGTTTTAGAAAGAGCTGACGTGTTTTTCGAAGAATCACTGTACACAGCGACGTAACTGGATTGTGGAAGAGACAGATCTTGATCACACAATTTACAATGTCGATTCCCATCTACGGAACTACGTTTCCTAATTGTCTTCTTAACACTCTTCGTGGCAGTTCCCTCTGGTCATGGTATTCGTTAACTCGTTATTCGTCAATGAATCAATCAGAATAATATTTTATCGTATGCCAAACAAATTTTAAAACTCGTCTCAATTTGCTTGAATACTTTTAAGTGCAACACACGATTCAAGTATCGGCTGCGATTTTGTATTTAAAATAGATTCTTACCTTGTGAAGCAGCAGTCCCAGGTTGGTCATCTTCCGGGAGGTTAACCCGGACCGTGATTTCTGGTGAGCTTATTTCAATATCATCTTCCGGGAGGTTATCCCGGACCGTGATTTCTGGTGAGCTTATTTCAATATCATCTTCCGGGTGGTTATCCCGGACCGTGATTTCTGGTGAGCCTATTTCAATATCATCTTCCGGGTGGTTATCCCGGACCGTGATTTCTGGTGAGTCCGTTTTATTGTTGGCTCCAGCTTGTAATAATTCGACGTCTACGTCGTCCTAGGGTGAACAATAATTGAGCTCAGTTTTAAGAAACTGCAGTTAGAGGTAGTGGCTGATGCACATATATAAATACATGTGCATCAGCCACTACCTCTAACTGCAGTTTCTTAAAACTGCAGTTATAACGCAATCACTTGTTGTCAATCCATCCCCTTCGTAATAATTTTTACTTTAACATTTAAAAAAAGCTATTGTGTAAAAATTACATGAGCGTAATGATTTAACCCCATTGAACCCTATTTCAAGCTGGCCTGTAAAAAGTTCAATGTAAAACATTTTAGACTTAAACTATAATATAATAATAGTATAACTTGAGCCACTAACTTACTTTTAATGACCGTCTTGGCTTCTCATGCTTGTTTGTGATTGGTGGAGGTGTGAAAAGCTCTACCACATCTTCGGGTGTACTGACGTCAAAACCCTGTAATTACGATTAGTAGAAAACTTGATGACTCTGCGCATGAACTTATTAGTCATATGTAATCGTAACGGTAAAAATGTGGGTTTAAACGTAACTTATATATAGATATCTAAGCTTACTTTGGATAACCGTCTAGGCTCCTTAGATTTGGTTGTCATTAGTGGAGGTGTTGAAAGTCGTACCATCGCATTTTCGGGTGCGCTAACGTCAAAACCCTGGAATTGATTCCAGTTTAATGCTTCCTCCACGAAGTCAGTTATTCACAGTTCTTGAGTCGACTCACGAACGGCCAGAAGCATTGTTTCCATGACTGTTGAAAAATTATTTTTTGTAGTCCCTGTATTAATTTATTTTGTTAAATGCAGTAAATAGAGACTTATTTCGTGAAAATTTTTAACCGTGTTAATTTTGCAAGTGAAATACACGGTCTGATCACGATCTTCTAAATTTGCGACAGACCTAAAATATTGATCATCCATTGAACCATGCAATTAATGGTTCGGTAATCGGTATAGCTATTAAATATTACAGGGCGCAGATTTACTTTTAGGAGAACAGCAGTAAGAATTTATCATTAAAATACCATGAATCCTTAGCACAGCAAGAGTCACTAACATTCATGCATATAATTGGCTTACTTCTTATCCAAGTAAATATCAAAATAGAAGATGCATGCATAATATCGAACCTTGCTGATAGCGCTTTTTATTCTTACGTAGTAATTGAATGGTTCATTTGTATTTTATAACTAGTTACCATACATCTTCTAGGTCAGTTGCGGGGACACTTTCTTTTAAGCTTTGTAGGTAACGTTGTAGAAACAAAATTCGAAACTGTGCGTAGATACAAAAGTAGGCCCCTGAAACATATTATATACATTATGAATCTATTAGTCAAATATACCATAATATATTTCATCCATATCAGTAACTTATTATTTCGAATCTAAATACGAATAGGCTAGGAATAGCTTAAAAGCTTGAAATTATGTTAAAGATTCTGACTGATATTATACTGACCGGCGATGAAGGAAAACAGTAGTCCAGCTAACATAAAAATCCAGATAGCGGCGTGGTGAGCCTCCAAATACATAAAGATATCCATCATCTGGGTAATTGTACAGTGAAAAGCGGCCAATGTTGATTCCCGCACTATATATAGTGACAACATTATATAGTGACAAGAACTTTATAGTGACATGTCACTATTATATAGTCCTGTCACTATAAAGTGCGTTTTGCACACTATATAGTGACATGTGAGACGGCTGCAAATTTACCTAAACGGATGTGACCCATGCCTTCAAATGGTAAGGTCGCGTAACATCGAACGTGCTACAGATCATAACTAGCTGATCCGTCATCTCAAATATTTTATGGCAAGCTGTGGAAAGGATGTGACCTAAGTACTCATGTGGAAACATGAGTACTTGTTTGAGCTCGTTGGAGTCCTGTTGCTCCTCTCTCTTTGGCTGATCCTGTCCTAACTCCTGACAGAACAAACAAGCGTGAAACCTACTCTACAGAGAGAAGAAGATCTTCCCTGTTTGGCACTGCGGAAGACATGGATCGTTTAGTTGCGAAAATTCTCTTATACTACAGTACAATTGTCGCACTACGATCCAGGAAGCGTACTCTAGTGCGACAGTGTCGATCTTGAAGGTTTCGCACTGGGGTATGTGTCGCACAGGTAAAACAACGTAAAACGTTCATGGTGTTGATTTTATTTGAAAATTTCACCAAACAATACAGCAATGAACTTATATTAAAATAACGGCGAAAAAGAATGTTTATGCTGAAAATACTGTTAAGGCAGGCACAAATAAATAAGATGTGATGGTATTACTCGGAGATCAAAACACGTTAGACAAGTTAATTTTGGTGTTTAATAAATGATATGTATAAATTGTAGAATGACAATAAGGGTAAAAACATGTACAATAAAAAGTGAACACTTCAATAAATTTTCACATATATATAGTCTGCCATAAGGTCATCGTTCCATTCAATCTCCTAGCTGCGTCAGCTTCTTCTTATCTTCTATTATCTCCTCGTCATCGTTCCATGTAATCTCTCGGCTGCGTCACCTTCGTCTTATATTCTATTATCTCCTCGTCATCGTTCTTATCTTCACCACGTCACAAGCTTGACAATACCCAAGCAGAAAACTGCATTTCGGTTTGTAAGTTAACTAATTCAATACATGACTGTGCAGCTGTTTGCAATAAGATTATCCTGATTATATTGTATTTAATTTCATTTCCAACTTTTGATGTAGAACTACAACTGCCGAAATGACTATAAAATTCGCCGGAGCTGGACCTGGTGTCCGGAAATTTCCGTTAATGTGTTTAACAGTTAGACAAGGTGGTATGAGACTCATCACGTGATACTGAATACTTATGCGTTACGTGATCGAGTATTTGTTGTAGCTAGACGTGACGTAATGCGTTAAGCCTGGAGGTGGATTGTTTAAAACACGGCATGTAAACAGGGATTGGCTAGTTAGAGGCGGTCCGTGTAGGCCTTACACTGTGCTTTCAGCAATACTCATATAAGTGATACGAAAGATTTATTTATAGAAGGAACTTTCAAAATACTCGTGTAAATCGTCTTCAGCAGCTGCGTTAGGGGCCTTTTACTTAGGAAATGGCCCCTAACGCAGATTTTTAGACCGCCTCCTCCTCCTGACCTCCTCCCCTAGACCGGGTGTGTCCAAATTTAAAACCGACCCCTCGTCCGGACTTCCGGATTTCCAGCTACTTTTCAGTACAAATAAAATCTGCCCAAATTCATGGTTAATTGTGTCAAAAAGTTTAAATAAATTGAACTTTTCGTTAATTCTGCCAAAATTTTCGGACGTCAGGATTTTTAGAAACCACCCCCTCCCCCTGTCCGGATTTATCCGAAATTCCAAGACCACCCCCTCCCTATTTGCCAGACGTCTTAAGTAGATGGCCCTTTACGTGATGGTGTATTTGGTCCTAGCTAAACATGACATGATCGATTACGTAACGCGTCACGAACTGTTTAGCGAGGGTCTAAGTTCCAAGATTTTGGGCTAAAAGTTTGCTGACTTTAACTCAAACTGGTTAGGAGACACTAGTTGTATTCTTCGATTGGCATCCCAAATTATCTCTGGGGTCAGTGAGGCCTGGAAATGATTCCAGAAGCTTGGCGCAATCACTGCACCGTGCGGGGTTGACAATAAACATGAACTCAGGAAGCTGGGGCGTTGAGCGTTAGTCTCGACTGACTTCATGTAGCTGAGGCAACGTAATTTAAATTCAATTTTCACTTTGCATGGCGGGGCGCGGGCCTAGGGCACCAACAATTCTCACTGCCGCAGTTATATTTAAACTGCAAGGCCGGGATCCTGAATTTTATTAATTTTTTGTTTAAATTCTTTCGTGCTGACTACTTTTCATACGTATGACAAATGACAGGATAATGCAAAATTACAATGTACACTTTTAGTATTACTAATGCTTCGACCAGTTTCGTTACCTTAAAACAAAAATAAACACTAAAAATAGTTTTTTAAAATTAAATCAATCGTTTATAAATCCTCTTCAATCGGTGCAACTGGTCTTGGTCGTTTCTGAAAATGTAAAAATGTGTACCGTAAGAGTATGACATTAATAGTATAGTGCTAAAAGATTATGGTCTAAGAGATTAGGGAGCGTTTACATATGACGTTAGCAGCTGAGGGGGAGAGGGGTTTGGAAATGCTGACGATCCTCGACGCCGCAAAAATTGTTGTTTCAAATCTATTTTATTAGCAATAAAACTTCGCTAATTTCCTTCATATTAGTACTTTGGTGAAGTGAACTCTGTTGACCAGTCATGTACACTGATTTTCCCTGCGTACACTTCGTCAGCAATCAGCATTACTATACCCCTCGCTTACTGACGGGAGGGGTATGTATTAGGTAAGGGGGTGGGGGATCGCTCAATGCTGACAGTTGCCGACAGGGGACTCCCCGATTTTACTTCCTATCTCCCCTGACGGGAGATAAGAAGTTAAATCGGCCGAAATTTTACTGACGTCATAATATGTGAACGCTCCCTTACAAGTACATTTGGTCACTTTAATACCTTTAGGTGGTCCCAGAAACACTTTGCTGCCTCTTTCAACTGTCCAAAACAGCACTGTAAAATATTAAGTGTTATTAGGTTTAAAAGCTATTCAGTAGATAGTGATTTCAAATTACAAATAGGCAAATATTATACTTTATACTTAAATAAGATGTGTATACAAGAATTTAAAACTTACATAGACAAACAGAATCCCAAAACTGAGCGCAGCCAACCCACCGATTACTCCTATTATTTTGTCCTCCCAGCCATTCTTTTCTTCGCTGGCTGTATAGATAGATTATACGGTAAAAATCATTTTTGAGGCTAATTTCCAGAATTGTTAAAACTTAAATAGCCCGATAACAAATTAATAGTGTCATCATGTAAAGTTCTTAAAATGAGTTAATGGCAGGAGTCAACGCAGTTCAATCTATTATATATATATATATATTTCATGGCTGGACTTCTACACAATAAAAGAAAGCGGTTGTGATTAGATCTTCGAAAGTCTTTGCATCGTTTATTTACATCAATTCTGAGAAATTATATCATTAAAGTAACTACAACAAATACGAATCATATACAATTGAGAATAAATACAAACTAAAAGCAGTGGGAAAATCTGATGAACTGAAATTTAAAAAAGAAACTGAAAGCCGTTAAAAATGTACTCTTATCTTATCTCTTATCTAAATACTGATAACTGATTCTCGGAAAATCACTTAAAATCACAACGAAAACCTGTAAAATTTATACTTAAGTAAAAAATGTAATATGCACGTCTCTGGAATAATGGTATAACTAAATAAAATCTACAAAATATACTAAAACTAAAACTAAGCTCCGGCAGATTTAAAAAGTAGATGGTTACTATCAAGGGTGTTCATACCCCCAAACCGTTCAAGGGTTTTCAATTGGGTCTGGTAGAACCCCTCTCTAGCTTCCATAGCCTTTTCTTTGTCTGCTTTACTAATATTAGGCTCAAATACTAAAGCGTCTACTATAATGACAGAAAGGTGCTTACTAAGTGAGGAATTATAGCAGGCTATGGTACTAAAATCTAAATCATGATCAATATCTAAAAAATGGTTAACTAATTTACAACTTCTTATACCTTTCTTTATGTGACTCTTATGGTTAGAGAATCTCTTAGGGAGATTTGAGGTAGTATAACCGACATACGACTGTTTACAAGTCTTACACTCCATTAAATAAATGAGGTTATAACTCTGACAAGATATATACTTAGTTATAGGGAAAACTTGTTTAGAATGGTGACTACTAAAATTGGAACAGGGGGACAGGAAATTTTGCTTACAAACATAACATTTACCACAAGCATGGCACCCTGGGTCGACAGCCCCGGGAACCGCCCTTAGACTTTCGGAGTCTGGTTCCTGGATCTGGCTTGCAGTTGTTTCTCTCTCATTATCACAGTTTAAAGTTCCACTGGCACGGTACTTATTGTGTACAAGCATGCCACCGATAGTTTGATTCTTTCGATGACTCACGAATACACTGTCCGCACGTACCAGCTTCTTCAGGGCCGGATCAAGGTTGAGAAGGTGCTTATACTTATGGATAATGCCCCCCATGTATATATATATAAATTCAATATAATTCGAACAATTGAAATCAGGGCACTGATGATTGGTATTGTTTTATACATATCACAAAGCGAATCGTTTGCCCTCCAATTTGATTTGTTTCAATTGTTCGAATTATAATGCTCCTGCTTATAACTGCAGTCGAGCACTCTATTTGGGAAACCAAGCAACAACTATTTATTATAAATAAATATATATTATAGATTTATAGTTCGAACGGACTCAACTGGTCGTTTCTATTTGTATTATAGTTCTATATTTATTACATACATATATAATATAATATATATTATATATTATAATATATATATATTATATAATAACAGGTTCATGGTTTTTATTCAAAATTATATGTCCGATTTTGAGGCTGTTTCTGATGAGCATACTGACGAATTGAAATCGGAGTAGATGAGTATTGGCAAACGTTCTGGTACATTCAAAAGTGACAATAATCACTAGTCTTCCGTTAAGTCACCTTTTTAGAGTAAATTAAACTTAAATACTAGGTCGTATTATAAGTACCTAGCTTCTGGAACAAACTACATATTGAGAACTGATATAAGATACTAAGATATTTAAAAGCAACACTGATTCATCGATTGGTTGGACCGGATATAACCCAACTTATATTGTTCTCATTTTATTTTAAATGAGAAAGAGGGAGCGTCGAGCAGAACCAACTGTAATCAAGCCGAATTTCCCCCGTATTGTTAATCTTTGCAATTTGGAATTGATTAACGTGAATTAAGAAATTATTGCGTGTTGACAGTTTCTTTTGGCCCAGTTTATCTTCTCGCATGATGTATAGTACAATATTTACCATGTTCAGGCGTTGGTGTTGGTGTTGGTTCCTCCATGGGACATGTTGTCTGACGATTTAAGTCGTATCCATTCTTTGTTCTGCAAACAAATCGATACTTCAAGTCCGTTCTATGTTATGGATTTTTTAAGATATTCAAGAGAAAACACATTTGAACAAGAATGTTTGTTATTGTAGTATTACTTACAGTTTTTCAGTTCCTGATGTTCCTCTTCCTGCCACATTGTAACACCCTGAAAATCATTGTATGGTTAATCAAATGATATTTATATACTGTTGATATATTTATTGATGCTGAATCTGGTGGGGCTGGCTGGAGCAAACTTTTTGACACGTAGCAGAAGATTATTAATTAGTACCCATTATTGGATTGTC
This sequence comes from Bolinopsis microptera, assembly GCF_026151205.1. Taxonomy (NCBI): domain Eukaryota; kingdom Metazoa; phylum Ctenophora; class Tentaculata; order Lobata; family Bolinopsidae; genus Bolinopsis; species Bolinopsis microptera. The sequence goes on along the minus strand of NC_087072.1, from coordinate 11,315,763 downwards.
TATTTTATTTCATTTAGACTCTAAATAAACCCTAAAAAAGGGTTAAACAATATGCTTTACCTCCCCACCAGAATCATCATCTATAAATATAATTTACAATTTAATAATTGAACGTGGCGGCTAAAGCACAACCGTCTATTCATAATATCAGTCAGTATCTTCTAATGTGTTTAGGTCTGTATAAGCGAATCTCAGATTAGATGAATAAACAATAATCATTACTTACTCTCAATAATGTTCTGAAAGTTCTTGAACATTGCTGGGTCCATGCCCCGGTTAGTGACGGTAACGCACCTAGTGCAGTTATCCGTCACTAAACCGGAACATGGTCCCACAATGATCATAAAAAATATTTGCATCATATCCTGTAATTATTTATTTTATGAGATTAATAATATATATTAACTTAAAGGCGATGAACGATTTTAATAAACATGAATGTAGAAATTAAATAAATAAAATAAATTAACTGCTCGAAACTAGTGTATAACAGCAGAGGCTAGGGGTCGTGAATAGGATTCCCTATAGATGTAATATAAGCAGACACACGATGCTTAATTACAAGTAATGTAGGACTGACAACAAAAATTTAAATCCGTGCACGGTAAACTTTAGATCAACAAAATAGAAACTAGCTTGTTATATAGTGAGCGGAATTCACCGATGACTTCAAATTGTTTCACACGGTAATTTGTAATAACGCGATATGACCTTACCTTGTGAAATCACGTGGCGCGCTCGTGATATTCAACATAAACTACCGAGACACCACGTCGCACACAACTCTATAAATAAAATAGCGTCTAAGCCCCTTGGCCTTTGTTACACACACCCTTAATGTGATCTGTGTACTAAAATAGGCTATCAACGATACAAATCTTTTACATTTATTCATTATTATTATCTTCTGGAATGGAACTGGGAAGTGCTTGGAAGGTGTGGCCATATCAATTATACAACGATATAGAAAGTTATGAGTAATTATTCTTGAACGGAATCAACTAATCATTTTTGCTGTGTAGAAGTGTTTCATTTAAATTATAAATAATTACAAAAATTAAAATACGGATCATTGCTACTGAGTAGTCTATATTATTATTAAATACTGTTAGAAGTGTTTAATATACGACATATTTATGCCTGCAGTTTACTTACTTGTACTTCATTATGTCTCCTCAATCATTCGAGTGGTCATGGTCTGTACATGTACTCTTGTTTATATCTCTTGTTATATCATTCCTGCATCTTTCTAAATATATGATAATTTAACAAATATTAATAATCTAAAAACTACTTAGTACTTGTCTGTATGTACAGGGAGCTGCTGCCTGCTGGTAGACTATCGTCGCCACATCGACTACGCTATACAATGCTACTTGCATTACGTTGAATCAACCTGGATTGGAGGGGGATTATTTAAACATGAAAGTGATACAAAATTTTTGTTCAGAAGGAATTTGCAAACCAACTTCAGCTGGCTAAAAACAAACAGATATAGATAAAACATTCAACTTAATTGTGAGTTCTGAGGGGCCACTCCTACTGTTATTGATGGAGTTTTACGAAACGTTCAGGGAATTTAGGTCTGACTCATATCGATAATTTAAAATTGTTGTTTAACTCTGTACTGTGTTTATCCTTATTCCTAATATACACGTATCTCTTCAGGTTGATCCTCTTCGAGGCTGGACGAGAACATCTGAGACTGCAGCACTGGGACTATCTTTATTTGAAGACATTGGCTGTACTGCTGAGCTGAATCAAATCTATAAGAATCATCTTGGACCAGCAACAGAAACAACTATATTCGTATTACGGTCCTACTTCGAGCAATTCTACTAATAAAAAAATCGTGCAAGATTTATCATCGGATACATTCCTCTTCTAATTCTAATTAACAGACTGCTTCACCCAAAAATGCTGAATGACGTTAGTTCCACTCGAACTTCAAATTATAGCCCTCAGTCTCCCAACTTACATAAGCTTCAGTCTTTATAGAGTGATTATTGTTTGCTATGATGCTACCAAATACCAGTAACAATTTTGAAGGATCAAGTACTAAGGCCAGCGACGGTTAAGGTGTTATGCCACACTTTCTTCGCCCGAAACTTCGCTGTATTGATCATGCACAGCTCCTCATTTAATCCTCACGATTTCTAGAGTATTCGGCTAATTCGTCAACGATTAAATCGACTATATTAATCTTTAGATTGTTAAAAGTTTATCTGTATCATTTTATATTTTATTATCCACACAAGTTCGAACGCCATTTAAACGTCAAAGCATATATTTATTTTGGGCCCGGGTATGCTCATAGAAATTTCAATTTATTTAGGTAAAACTTGATGTATTGCACTAACTTGTGTAAGGTTAATGTCCGCTATCTCATGTGTACATCTTTTGATTAAAAAACTGTTATCAATGGTCTATTTCAAAAGTATCATGAATCTATTACAAGTTCTTTTAGTCGAATGTGATTAGCGTCTTGAAAGTGTGCACGAAGTCAATCCTGTAAAAGTATACTGCTTGCTTAGTAATTTCTACTGTTACACGTGTGTCACGCCAAATTATAATGATATCAGTGTGTAAAGTAATCGTTGACATCACTCCGCAACTGCGCGTCTTTTGGCGCGTATCTTGCTGGAATTCCTCAATTCCTGGCTAGATCGGCGAGATGCGCTACTGTGCCGCGCCGAGCTGCCATGAATTGACATCGTCAATTAACCTGCTAGCGCATGTGTGTCAAAAACAAAAGTGACAGACATGCGCTACCAGGTTTATAATGTAAATCAATAGGTGGCGCATGTGTGTCATTTCAATTTGAGACTTATTACGTAAGGGCTGGGAACCCCCAATTCGGTTTTATATGATAGATAGTGTCATGAGCTAGGCCTAGAGATCATCGAAAGTCGCACAAAATGACCCAGGTTCATAGAATGAACGGAAATGAACGGAAATGAACGGAAATGAATTGTATCCCAAAATTGTTCATAATGGTTCAAAATTGGTCTGAAGAGTTTGGTTGGCCCTAGGACCACCCTATGACATGGTTATGACATGGTTATGACATGGTTATGACATGGTTATGATATGGTTATGACATGGTTATGACATGGTTATGACATGGTTATGACATGGTGATGACATGGTTATTGGTTATGACATGGTTACAACCAAAACTCCTTCAGTCCAATTTTGAACCATTATGAGCACTTTCATGATACAATTCATTTCCGTTCATTTCCGTTCATTCTATGAACCTGGGTCATTTTGTGCGACTTTCGATGACCTCTAGGCCTAGCTTATGACACTATCTATCATAGAAAACCGAATTGGGGGTTCCCAGCCCTTACGTAATAAGTCTCAAATTTAAATGACACACATGCGCCACATATTGATTTACATGATAAACCTGCTAGCGCATGTGTGTCAAAAACAAAAGTGACAGACATGCGCTACCAGGTTTATAATGTAAATCAATAGGTGGCGCATGTGTGTCATTTCAATTTGAGACTTATTACGTAAGGGCTGGGAACCCCCAATTCGGTTTTATATGATAGATAGTGTCATGAGCTAGGCCTAGAGATCATCGAAAGTCGCACAAAATGACCCAGGTTCATAGAATGAACGGAAATGAACGGAAATGAACGGAAATGAATTGTATCCCAAAATTGTTCATAATGGTTCAAAATTGGTCTGAAGAGTTTGGTTGGCCCTAGGACCACCCTATGACATGGTTATGACATGGTTATGACATTGTTATGACATGGTTATGACATGGTTATGACATGGTTATGACTTATTACGTAAGGGCTGGGAACCCTCAATTCGGTTTTCTATGATAGATATTGTCATAAGCTAGGCCTAGAGGTCATCGAAAGCTAGGCCTAGAGGTCATCGAAAGTCGCACAAAATGACCCAGGTTCATAGAATGAACGGAAATGAACGGAAATGAATTGTATCCTGAAAGTGCTCATAATGGTTCAAAATTTGTCTGAAGGAGTTTTGGTTGTAACCATGTCATAACCAATAACCATGTCATCACCATGTCATAACCATGTCATGACCATGTCATAACCATGTCATAACCATGTCATAACCATGTCATAACCATGTCATAACCATGTCATAACCATGTCATAGGGTGGTCCTAGGGCCAACCAAACTCTTCAGATCAATTTTGAACCATTATGAGCAATTTTGGGATACAATTCATTTCCGTTCATTTCCGTTCATTTCCGTTCATTCTATGAACCTGGGTCATTTTTTGCGACTTTCGATGACCCCTAGGCCTAGCTTATGACAATATCTATCATATAAAACCGAATTGGGGGTTCCCAGCCCTTACGTAATAAGTCTCAAATTTAAATGACACACATGCGCCACCTATTGATTTACATGATAAACCTGGTAGCGCATGTCTGTCACTTTTGTTTTTGACACACATGCGCTAGCAGGTTTATCATGTAAATCAATAGGTGGCGCATGTGTGTTATTTAAATTTGAGACTTATTACGTAAGGGCTGGGAACCCCCAATTCGGATTTCTATGATAGATAGTGTCATAAACTAGGCTTCGAAAGTCGCACAAAATGACCCAGGTTCATAAAATGAACGGAAATGAACGGAAATGAATTGTATCCTGAAAGTGCTCATAATGGTTCAAAATTGGTCTGAAGGAGTTTTGGTTGTAACCATGTCATAGCCAATAACCATGTCATAACCATGTCATAACCATGTCATAACCATGTCATAACCATGTCATAACCATGTCATAACCATGTAAGAAAAAGGCGTCATAGCCATGTCACTAGCTGACCACTATGATTGCATTAACAATAAAGCGTTATTCTAAAAATAATTATGAATTATAAACGAGAAAACACGTTTCCTTTTTTATTATTCTTATTTTGTAAATGTGCTGTAATTATTTTGTAATTTTCACGCAGTACAGGCAATTACGGACAAAAGAAACGATGTTTTATATTATTAGTCTTAGAAGACTGATCAGCGCATCAAATAATGTTTTTTTCTTGATCGGCGCGATGCACAATTTATTAACTGGGCCGTACTGCCAGCTAACTGTGACATGTAAAATATTGACGTTGTTTTTTATTCGTTCGTAAATGATAAACGGTTGTGGGTTGCGGAATGACATTGAAAAGGCACAGGCTGAGCGCCGCCCAGTAACACAAACATTTCGCTTCGAAAAAAAAGTTTTTCGTGTTACTTCGAAAAAATTTAGACAAGCATCATCCGTCGACGTACCGGCGAGTTCAATTTCCAATCCTTTCTTTAACGGGTGATAGTATCACTGATACTTGTAGTCGTAAAAAAATTTGCTTCAAATATTAATCAGGACCGTCGACGAGTCCAACTCGGCGCGCGTCCTGGTAGGTTATAAACTTACAAGTCACGCGTCGCGATCCTCATTTGTAATTCATTTCGCCCCCGCTATACCGTGGCGAAAGCCACGATACGACCGCGCAGCCCACAGGCACAACGAAGGGCTGAGGGTAATTAATTTACCGGATGGTGTAGGGAAATTGGTAAAAACACGACTTCAATCTTACATTAATTGTATAAAATTCTAATTTCAGGTAAACAAGCAAAGTTTGTTTTCAATTATTACATATAACTATTAGTTGACGGATGTTACTCGTTTGCAGTTTGGATTTTTCGATGCGAAGTTTACTGGGCCTTACTGGGCCGCGCTCAGCCTGTCATTCCGCCAAATCTTTATTTATTTATGTTAATGAACATAATAGCCTGGGGTCCTCAGGTAAGTCAATTATTCGAGTATGAATTGTTCTTTAAATGATTTCAGATTTGGAGACGTGTTCCATTTAAAAATGAGCAAGCTTCGTTATTATTTACGGGTGATACTCGTAAAATATCTGTTCTGTCGACGAGTCCAACTCGGCGCGCGTCCTGGTAAGTTGTAAACCTACAACGTTATTACTTTATTGGCCAAGGCGGTGAAATTTCGGGATTAGTGCAAGTGAAAGATAAAAAACACTGTCAATATTTATTATAATTTATTATATTACCTTGTACCACGTCGTGACCCCATCGTCGTTTCACTGTAGTGTAGAGTTTCTACGATACAGGGGGAGCCGCGCACTCGTGCGCGGCGGGTCATACAACGTATGACAACAATTACCCTCTAGAGGATTATAAGTTAAGTTTAGATTAATATTTAAAGGCTCCGAGCTAGTCTAAAATGATATTTGTATTTAATTTTCTCAAATATTGGGTTTTATTTTTGTAAAATGAAAAAATGAAAAAATCCGCTCCTACTAAATCTCTCGTCCAAATTTTAAGCAAATTTTTGTGATAAGGCCCTTTGGGTATAAAATTAATTTGAGTCGGTGTATTTTTGGACGCTGATTCCGAATCACCCCCCCCCCCCCCCATGACATAAGGTTAAAATGCTTCCCTGGAGAGTTATGGGCAAAAAATATTTTGGTCACGTGACAGGTTGTATCACGTGGTGACCCCCACTGTCGCTTCACTATAGTCTTCGACGATACAGGGGAGCCGCGCACTTCGTGCGCGGCTTACTTGGCCGCGCTCAGCCTGTCATTCCGCCAAATCTATATTGTTAATGAACATAATAGCCTGGGGTCCTCAGTATGACAGGTAATGCGCGGCGGGTCATACAACGTATGACAAGTGACAGGCTAGTAAAACATGAATTCGATTGTTTAGGGCTTTGGTTAGGGTTAGGGTTGTATGTATAGCTTCGGGGTTATTATGGTTAGGGTTAGGGTTGCCGGTTGGGATTAGAGTTTATGTAAAACCGTTTTGTACGTGGTACGGCTGCAAAACCATAAAAACCAAAGTCACGTGAAATTGTTGGGCGAGCGAATTAGTACATAGTAAGAGCCGAAAAAAATCCCCAAATACCTTCGGCGGCGCGCGCTTCGCGCGCGAAAAGTGGCATGCAACGTATGTCAACATAATTTAATTAGGAAAACTATACAAAATGTGGCGGTTTTTGGTTAAAATTCTCATATTTTCGTTCCCAAATCATTTAGGTCACCGGAATTGTTTGTATAGTTTATATTATCGGATGTTCATATCATGTTAATTTTTATTTATGGTGATCATGATACTTATACTATTATCCATTGTAATAGCAATAAAATTTAAATGTTGTTTTCCTTAATTGTTTTGAGCGTGTTAAATCACTTTACAGTTACCTGAGGACCCCAGGCTATTATGTTCATTAACATAAACGTTAACATTAACATTAACGAATAAAGATTTGGCGGAATGACAGGCTGAGCGCGGCCCAGTAACTTTACAGTCGATCTTCGAGATTGTTATAAAAAGGCCTCCGACAGTTGACTGTTGAAACCAACGTCAATCGATGCGATGCAATGTATTTTCGGACGCTGATTCCTAAACACCCCCATGACATAGGGTTAAAATGCTCCCTGACGAGATATCGGCGAAAAACTGTCTCGATCACGTGATATGACCGTATAAGGAAGTTAGTCTAATTTCTCGTTAGGGGTTAGGGTTTCAGCACTGAGCACATGCTTTTGTTAAGGGGCGAGAAAGAACTTTGTCAATATAGACAATTTAGATTTGAACTTGGAGCCGCAAGGCCAAGGGTGATTTTCAAAATATTGAATTTTTGAAGGGTTATTTTTATATAGGGTCATTGTGACATTATGTGTATACTGTTTGAAACAATTTATTTTTAAAAAATAGTCGTTTAGGACCAGCTAGAGAACGGGTTGAAAAAGTCACGTGACAGTCGAGTGTATAGTGATTAATCATCATCCTAATTGTTTCGATTAAATATCTCTCGTAAGCAGTAAGGTGCCTTATTTGGTGGAAAGAGCTAGGCTGACTGCTGACGCTGTCCATCCAAGTAATCGAATCGAAGACACAAACTGTGAAGGTGTGGTTCCGATTGGCATTTTAATCAATAATTCTACATATTTTTGATTGTCAGTAACCAGTAACAGAATTGGGTGTTTATTTGATTGAAATAAATTTTCGTGCACATACAGAATGAATGGTTAATAATTTAATATAGATGTAGACCAAGCTCTGTGCACGGGATGCTTCCTGGAAGAATCCAGTTCTTTTAGCGGGGCACCCTACCTAAAGCCAAATTGAGATATAATAATCATATTCCTAGGGAAATAATCAGAAATCGAATACCAATCAAATAATATGATATATAGGAGTAGTAATAATAATAATAATAATAAATTAATGTTATTTTTATACAGCACCAAAAGGTCAAATAATTTAAATTTAACCCTTATGCACAGCTGTAAATGACACTTAAATTAACGAGAGTGTGCATCTTTGCCTTAGACGGAGGTGGAACAAGAAACTGTTCAGAAAACAGGCGATAAAAACTGTAAAATAAGGCAGATGCACCTAACAAGCAGATATCCAAGAAGAATTAGCAGGTTTTCTAACAGAGGACTAGAGGAAAGGATAATGACTACAAGAAATCGCAGTATGAAACTCAACAGCCTAACAAATTTAAAAATCAGGTTTATAAAAATGGAATTCCCTGATATATTAGAAATTCTATAAAAACTCAATAAAAATTCCTTAAAAAATCCATAGAATATCTATAGACTCCAAATATACAAACAATCTGAAGTTTCCAATATACAATAAAAATTGATTGAAGAAGTTTACTGCAGAACAGTAACTGATGATAAAGATTATATCTGAAAATCCAATACAGTCATACCAAACAATCTGGGCAACATAAAAGTAGAGACAGTAAAAAAGAGAAGAAAAAGATGCTCTAGTACTTGAGACAAAATACAAAGAATAAGGTAGCTTTCTCCCGGGCGCCAACCCAAAAAATGTTGGTGTCCCAGGATAGAGCCTCCTTTTCCGACCTACACTACAATTTTGTTGGCAGACACAGTGAAACGCAAAAAAAAATATTATTATCTTAAATGTTGCCCAAAAATCCTTGAAAACTAATAGCCTAAAATAATTTAATTTAAAGCGTGAAATTGACCTGCTATAAGATAAACATTTTAATTAAATTTTAACCTTCAATAAAGGATTAGTTACTCAGTACAAATCAAAGGACTTTCTAAACAGGTGAGCTTTAAGTTTTCCCTTAAAGTCCTTGATGTTTACACATTTCGTGATTTCTTGAGGAAGATTGTTCCATAATCTTGGAGCAGATGAAGAGAAGGCTCTGGGTGGACTGTTTATGGGGCAATGAAGAGACACATCTCTTACACCACTGGAATTGTACTTAACAAGGTTTGACAGGTATGAAGGTGCTAGCCCATGGAGCAGTTTGAAAGTTAACAGGAGTATTTTAAATTCAATACGTTCTTGTACCTTGAGCCAATGAAGTTCTTTTATGTAGGGATCAACTTCTTCTCTCTTCTTTAGACCTTTGACTAAGCGGCATGCTCTGTTTTGCAGAGATTGTGGCTGTTTCAAAACAGAATGATTAGCTCCAAAGTAAAGTGCATTACAGTAGTCAAGGGAACTGATGATAAGAGATTGCACGATGATTTGCATTTGAGTTTCAGAGAGGGATGGTTTCATTTTTGCAATGATTCGCATCTTGTGGCAGTTTGCAGCTTTGAGCTTCTTTATTTGAGGATTAAATGTTAGTGTGGAGTCCAATGTAAAGCCAAGGTTTTTAGTAACATTGACAAGTCTTATGCAGACAGAAGGTTTAAGGAAGACACCACCAATTTCCAACTCCGACAAAAGACGTTTTGAACCAAAAACCATGATCTCAGTTTTTGTCGGATTTAGTAGAAGGAAGTGATCCGCCATCCAGCTCTCAATTTCTTGAAAGCAGGAGGGCAGGTCTTTGCTCAGGACGTGATATTCTGTAGGAGTGGAAAATGACTTGTAAATCTGATGATCGTCAGCATAGCCATGGATGAGGAATTGCTTTGATTTTACAGTCGAATAGATTGAGCGGATGTAGATATTGAACAAAACAGGGCCGAGGACAGAGCCTTGTGGGACACCAAATTTTATAACAATTTCTTCAGATTCTAGGTCACCGATCTTTACTTTTTGACAACGACCATGGATGAAGCTGGTAAACCATTTTAAGGCAGTTCCCTCGATCCCAATCTCACACTTCAATATGTTGATTAATTTTCTGTGATCAACAGTGTCGAATGCAGCACTTAGGTCTAAAAGCATCACAACTGTCGCAGTATTTTCATTACTGGCTACAAGGAGGTCATTGACTATGGTAATGAGGAGTGTTTCTGTGCTGTGATGCTTTTTGTAACCAGACTGGTGGTCAATGTCTAAATTGTTCTTGGCTAGATGTTCATTAAGGCATTTTAATACAAAGCGCTCTATGAGTTTACCAATGAATGGAAGATTAGAGATGGGCCTATAATTCTTTAAATTCTCAGTGTCCAGGGAGTCACCTTTGATTAGGGGAGTGAGATGTGCTAGTTTGATTCCCTCCATACTTCCGGTTGAAAGGGAAACGTTGATAATATCACAGAGAGTAGGGAGGATTAGTTCAAGGTGCTCTGACAGGAGTTCTTTAGGTAATGGATCAATTGATGAGGTTTTGATGCCAGATTCTTTGATCAATTCTCTTACTTCAAAAATAGTGGCTTTTCTAAATTCAGATAATACCTGGCCATTGAAGTTTGCAGAGCTATTAGTCACAGTAGTGTTGGGAAATGACGATCTGATTTTCTCAATTTTTTCAGTAAAATACTGGTTAAAGGCATTTACTGTTTCCTGGAGATCTTCTGAAGATGGCAATGTGAGGTTCTTTTCTTTATCCAGGAAAGTGTCCACAAATTTGTAAAGGCTCTTTTGTGAGTGTTTGTATTTTTGGAAAGTATTAGAGAAGAACAGTTTTTTCTTTTTGAGAGTCAGCTCTGAACAGTGCTCTCGCAAATGAACAAAGATAGAATGATCAATTTCAAGACTTGACTTTTTCCAGGCTTTCTCAGCCTTTCTTCTATCAACTCTTGCAACTTTGTATTCGCCATCAAACCAGGGAGCAGTGGGAATATCTTTGATGGTTTTGGAATATTCTGGAGCATGTAAATTGAGAATGTTTTGGCACCCATTATTGAATTGATTAACAACTTCACAGAAGCTCTTTTCTTCGAAGACCAACTCAGAAAGAGCAATGGATAAATCACCTTTAAATAGCTCCTGATCGATGTCTCTGATCTTTCTGAAACGTATGATTTTCTCACATTTGTCAATGTCTGGAGGCTTATGAAGCTGAAATAAAATTGGATAGTGGTCACAAGATGGGAAACTTTTGACCATGTTTTGTATCACCTCAACAGAATTATGATCTACTACCTTGTGTGAAGAAATGACAGGATCAAGAATGTGACCTTTTTTATGTGTTGGCGAGGAGACAAGTTGATGGAGTCCAAAAGATGAGAGTATGGTGTTCCACTCACTCACATGGGCAGAGATTCTATCTAGGTGCATATTAACATCTCCACATAGCAAGAAATGCTTGTATTTTGAAAATACTTCAGTCAAGAAGTCTTCAAAATCAGACAGGAACCTTCCCAAGGGCCCAGGTGGACGATAGATGCAGGAGCAGAAAACGACAGACCCATCAAACAGTTTCAGTTTTGCGTTAATTGCCTCAAATGATCCATCATTGTTGGCAAAAACTTTGACTAGCCGAACACATGATTTGTAGATTATGGCAACACCTCCACCTGATTTATTCTTGCGATGCATTTGGTAAAGTTTATACCCGTGGTCTTTTATTTTTGCAGTGGTGTTGTTGTTTGCATCAGTCAGCCATGTTTCTGTAACAAAGAAAAGAGAAATGTCGTTATCTTCTAAAAAGTTCATAACATGCTCGACTTTGTTGTTGAGGGAGCGTACATTCCAGCTTGCACACTTCATACTTAGGATTTTAACTCCAGTCTTGTTCTTCACCAGTTTTTTGAAGTGTAATATGAAATTGATTTCTTAAGCTTATGTTGTTCAGACACATAGGTAGGGCATGTTCTGTCTGTAGCTGAGTGTGTGTATTGCTCATCAGTTCTCTTAGATTTCTTGCAATTTACACAGGAAGGCTTAAAGGATGGTGAACTCTTGTTTGGACATGAGTTAGTTTCATGCTCGTCAGAGCAAAGCGCACAAACGGGATGAGATGCTTTACAATGGGCAATGTAATGCCCGAAAAGTTGGCATTTATTACATCTTTTGACGTAAAAATGGTCATACACTTTGCAGCGGTAGAGTCCTATCGAGAGGTAGTTGTCCCGGTTCTCTATTAGCTTTCGTATAGAGTTACTCACTCTAACAGAAGCCTGGAACAGCGGGTTTTCATCATTATGATTTCGTTGTTTGCGCACAGAGATAACAGAGAATGTCTCGCCAGAATCAGTGAGGGACTTGATTTCAGGATAAAGTTTCATAATGGAAGCAGAGAGATTTTCAGGTGAGACGTCCTCTCTGATTCCTGATATGGATATTGTAGGCAATTTTTCTTTAGGTTGCTTAAGATTAGAATGAGGGAAATTTTGGGAGAGGGCCTCAACTAACTTGACACGGTCAGCTTGACTAGATGTAGTGATAACGGTTTCACCCTTCCTGTTTGTGAAGGTATTATCCACAATGATATTATTTTCTGTAATAATAGTTTCGAGGTCAGGCTTAGGGACAGCTTCCCCATCTTCGCAGACAATTACAGCAGCTGGGTGTCTGAGTTTTTCAACTCTTTTGCTGTCACGCCATGGATTATCAGAGACATTATTAGTAGAGGGAAGGGTTGATGAGGCCGCAGAAAAATCTGCAGATTTGCTCATGACAGAAGATGTGTTTCCTGTGTTAGCAGCAAGTAAAAGATTTTTAATGGTGACAATATCAGATTCCATACTTGTCATCTTGGTTTCAAGGGCATGTACATGTGTTTTGACATCTGCTGCGTTTTTAAAGTTTTCACGAGTAACACAGGATTCACAATGGAAGAAAAACATTCCGGAACATTTGCTCTTCTGTTTTGATTCAGTGTTTTTGTTGAAAGACACTAAAAAAGATGGAGAGCATACATTATCGGAGTGGTTAGCACGTTTACCATTCTTAAATTCATGACAAGTTGCGTGAAAATTGTTTTTACATTCATAACAACATACCACTTCTCCTTTGGTTTCAGCTGAGCAGTTTCTGCAGATTCCATCAGTGTTCAGCATACGAGGATCGTTCACAGCAAAACAAGGGGGGCTGGCATTTTCACCACTTTCACCACTGTCCTTATCATTACCATTGTCATGTTGCCCCTGTAAGACATTATTTGAGGAGTCCAGCCCCCTGAGTTTTGATCAACGTCTGCCATTCTTTTAGGAGGATGGAGACAGAAGAAAATCTTGTAAAATGTGTAACTCAGGAGTTTCGGGGTCCTCAAATTATTTGTTATATAGTAGTGTTGAAAGTATTAATATTTACTATGCAAAACCATATTTACTATGCAAAACCATATTTACTATGCAAAATGCCCCAACCTCATAGTGTAAATTTATATAAAATTCAAATTCCATACCACCACTAAACCCCAACAGTCAACACAACAGTCCAAGCAAAATTAAATAACTTCTTATATACTGTCATACTACAAATTAATTAAACATTTGAAATCTGTTAACCAGAGAATAAATTTCTAAACCTAATGCAAGTGAAATAATTTAGATGCAATAATGAATGCCTAATATGAGTATCATCTGTCAATGTCCTTGTAGAACAGTCTGTACAAGAGATATGAGTAACTAATATAGAAGGAAAAAAACAGGAAGTTGTCGTCTGTTGGAAAATAAATAAAATATCTAGTATATAAATTAGAATATAAAATAACATTCGGTCAATGTGTCGTCAATAAACTGTACAATTATCAAATGTTAAAACTGTACTGGGTGATACAGTCACCAAAAATAAATACTAAGTAATAATAAGTTAATAAATTAAATGTGGTCTGTAATATTCATACGACCATAGGTACAATTCGTTTCATGACTAAATTGATATGTGTAGTGTGTACTGAAGAAAGGTACTCTGACTAGATTCACTTATTCAGCCGAGTTCATCATGTAATGGGACTGCATAGATTTAGAAAATTCATATATTCCGCATTTAAATTGGACTACCGTATTTAAACAAAAAAGGAGTTCATGTCCTTGGTCTTACAAATGCAATTTTAAACAAATTGTTAATATGGTAACTTACCAGAATTGGCTCAAGGAGAGCTTGGGTACGGTTGTTGCAGCCCAAGCATTTTATTTGTTACATGACACACGTTAGTGCTATTTATAATAGTATTGCATTAGGGCCTTTTTTAAAGACCCTGTTCAGTTTAACCCTATCATAGTGTAGTGAACATCATATTAACTTGACAACTTGTTATTGGTAGTGAAAGCTGACAGAACGATGCTGAGGGGATTACTCAAATCTAACCTGAAAGCTAATTTACGGTGTTTATCTTCGAGTGTTGATCTTGCTGGTGTCTTCCCGCCTATTGTCACACCTTTCCATAGTAGTGAAGAGCTTGCTCTTGAAAAACTTCGTCACAATGTTGGCATTTGGAAGACAAAAGGCTTTAAAGGATATACTGTTTTGGGGAGCAACGGAGAGTTCCAGTACCTCACCATTGATGAGAAAGTTAAGATTGTTGAAACAGTAAAATCAGAAGACCCTGATAAAAAGATTATTGTGGGTGCAGGGCATGAAAGTACTAAAATTACTCAAGAGTATGTTTCTTTGCTAAGTAAAGCTGGCGGGGATTTTGCTCTTATCTATGCCCCTTGCTTCTACCGAGGTTCGATGTCTGCCTCTGCTTATGTTAACCATTTTACAAACATTGCCGAATCTTCTCCCATACCAGTGATTCTATACAACGTTCCTGCTAACACTGGCTTAGATTTACCAATTGAAGTTGTTCTTACTTTGGCAGAGCATGAAAACATTGTCGGTATTAAAGAAAGTGGTGGAAATGTGGTAAGAATCGGCAGCATAGCTCACAAAACGAAGGATTTTGATTTCCAGATAGTTGCTGGCTCAGCAAGCTTTATGCTTCCTTCGTACAGTGTTGGAGCAGTTGGGACTGTTGCTGCTTTGGCTAATGTTATGGGTGATGAGGTGTGTCGATTGCATGATATGATAAGTGCAAAACAAGACTGTCTTGAGTTGCAACACAAGCTAATTGCACCAAATAATGCTGTTACTGCAACTTTTGGTGTTGCTGGTCTTAAGTTTGTTTGTGACAGTGTGGGCTTGTACGGAGGACCTTGTAGGTCTCCCATTCAGCCTCTTGATTCCTCTCAGAAAAAGAAGCTTACAGCTATCATGGCAGATGTTGGTATTGACTGCTCCAACAGTTTGGAATGAAATGTCTTAAAGGGCAGATTGAAGGGCAGATTTGGATGCAATTGTGCTTTCATGGATCAAATAAAAAAAAAAGATTTTTAAAATTAATTAGATGATACAGTAAAACCCCAAATTGACTGTGGTAAATCTTGGTTTTAACTGTATATTATTATATTATACATTTTATGATACATCAGTTTTTAAGTAATTTATTATTATTTTTTACAGTTATTTACAGTTATTTACAGCATGTTTCGTGAAATATTTTATGGGATTTATTTTAATGGTTTTTGAGTCAAAATTTGTACATTATTATTTAGCTTGTGTTTATGTTGAATTATCAAAATTGTTATGTGCAATTGATACAATATCACCTTCATCAAACGTTTGTTTCAACACTTTTGCTGCAGTGAAATAGAAAGTTACTCATCTATATATGATGCTTAATTTAAGATTGGCCCAGAATTCATTTTATTTATTCATTTAAATGTTTCAATTTGAAGAAAGCTAACTCTTTGCTCAGTCCTAGCAATTATGGGTTGTGGAGGCTGTTGTCGGTATTTTCCATGCTTGAGATTCACCATAGGCATCTTAACCTTCCTTGCCTTTCTGATGGGGGTCCTATCTTTCATGGCACCAGCCTGGCTCGAAAGGAATATCCAGTCGGTAAGTAATAGTTTTAGTGGTTTCATGACATTGTACAACTGAAGGTGTTAAATATTCTTTCTAGAATATTATACGTTGTTTCCCAAAAACTGCAAGTTCTAACCTTATTGTATTGATGTAATTGTAATATCATTTAATTGCAGGCAGAGTTAAGAGATGCTGATTTCAAAGACTATGAAACATATTCATTTGGTGTCCTTAGTAGTGGTGGAGTGTACAAAGCTAAGGAAAATTTAGAAGGGGAAGTGTAAGTATAAATACGTTTCATTATCAAACTGATATTCCTGATTTTTTTCTTGTAAGTTGGATTTATATATTATGAACTTAGTTAGAATCTGTCGTAATGATTCCTCCTTAATTTTCAGGATAGAAACATCGAAATATGTGTGGAGATTTAACGATAGCTGGAGTCAGTGGTCTAAATTAGAAGACCAAACTGTCATGATTGTCTATGCAGTTGGTAAGTTCCGAGTTAAAATAATATGATGTTTCAACATTTTTAATCCGAATTATTTTTCTGAATATGAAAAGCCACTTCTGGAAACATCATCATAAAATGAATATAATTAAGCAAACTTATCGTTCAGGCATGCTATTCATTCTGATCTCGCTGTGGAACATTGCCATCACAGAGTGTGTCCCAATCAAGAACCAGAGTACCATGCTCATCATGATGGTTGTTTGGGACATCCTAGCTGGTGAGTTATCATATCACTCATTTTACTTTCATTGAACTATGGTCCAGCATTTAAAACAGCCATATATTGTACTTTGAAAATTCATCATGAAGCCGCTGTTCATTTTTTGGAAACTCTAACTTAAACTTCTCTCCACTCAGCTCTGTGCATTGGTGCGGCAGTGATCATGTACTGCGCAACATGGCACAACAACGATGACCTCAAAAAATTCTGCAAAAACGAAGGCGAAGGCACCGAGTTCAAAGCCTTCAGTTTGGGCATCTGCAAGCTCTCTTGGGCTCTGTACGGGGCAGTCGCCACCGCATGTGAGTAGCCCTGGGAGAGAATGCTGTGTTGAGCGCGGCGGCTTAGTTAGCAGCATGATTCCTGTTGTGTGAGGTGTACTGGCTAAACTTAATCTCAGCTGATCTCATATCTGCTCTCTTTAGTGATTTGTTTTTTTTTTCATGATCCTTTGAGCACAAGTAATCTAACCTCGATTTTTTTGCCAAATTCGTATTTGGTTGAGTGATTCTATAACTTACTGTCGGGCTGGAAACTCCATGGATCAGTCTGTGAGAAATTGTGGTACGCTGTCCAAATAAACGTTATGATGTCAAGTGCCCTTTCTCAAAATGACATTATATGTGATTAGTTTATATGAGACTTAAAGTTTCTCAAACTAAAAATACTGTTACGTTGATTAATCGCTGTCACACTTGGATCATTTCTTGACGTTTCATTTAACGGGATGAAGCACGCATGTGAGGTGAAACTCAAGATTTAATGTACTCTGGGGAAAGCACTGATTTGGTGATTTTCATGAAACCTGATTACGAAATGAGTAGACGATATAATTGGCCATGTTTGTGCTGCTGTAAATTGTTATTGGTCGAGTGGTGTTATGTTTCCTCGATTTGCTTTGTGAGAAGAAGAAAATCAATTGCCCAGGAGAGTGTCAATAATTGGCGGGTTTCGTTGGACGGCAGTGAGCAGTCAACATGTATATAAATAACAATAATAAAGTTCTGTATAAATTTGCCTATTTTTAGATCAAAATGGCGTGAAATGAACTGGAACCCCTTTTATTACCAGGTATTGTGATCTTTGTTACCGGACTGAATATCATTGCGGCTTACCAAGCCAAGAGTCAGAGACGGGATGCAGCCTTTAGACACATGTAGTGTGCTCTCCCTGCCCCACTATCACATAGGTACGAGATACAGGATATCATCTAGTGTAACTCCCTGTACACCCAGACTCACTACCAGCTGACTTCACATGTCATTCCTTGTAATATGCCCAAGTTCCCACACTGTTGGGGCCTGCTCTAAAAATAATAATTGCCTACGTAATTTGTGCACATTATGTTGTCTGTATTTCTCTTAGAACAATAGACATTAAAATGTCTAAATGCTTACAGGACGAATGACAGTTGTGCAATCTGCATGTATTTTTCTTTTAATTACGAAAGCCCCACTTTTCCCTCTTCTACATGCCTAATAGATTATTATTTTGCCCAATTGTTTAATTTTATAATGCTTGCCAAAATTCATGGCTCATAATAAACTGCATGTCGTGTATTCATAATGATTGTACTCTATTCTGTAGTTGCATGTATTTGCCATTTAACTCATATTTCTTACACTCACAAAGCGCTCGACATGGACAGCATTATAAAATAGCAGTAGAGTTACGTCCAATAGCATAGCAGTATAGGTTCAAGTCACGCCCTTACCAAATTAATAGCCTAGTTTATCCGTACGATAAAAGTTTGACAGACTTGACTGACCAGACACACAGCTAGCTACCTCATGATATCGGGAACAACAACAAGTTCACACAGTCGTTCTGGTGACCTAAAACTGGTAAAGCCTTTCGAGTGTAGGGTGATCTAATTTTAGGACAAAGAGGCCTACGGACATGCCATTTCAACACGTTTTCAGCTCGTGATTACATCATACACGGTAACTCATACTCTCTAGTACAAATCCTTTGTGACAGCCAAATATAGTATAATAGCGATGCTTAATTTGTAGCTCATGTCAAACACAAGAAAATATTCTTTGCTTTCTCTGAGGTATATATCAAACTTTTGCGTCGTAAGATTGCCCTTCGGGGCACAGTTGCAGACAATGCACTGTAATGTTAAGTTGATATGCTTTAGAAAAGCTATCGGAACTGTAAAAGAGAGTCTACTGGACTATAAGCAAGAGTTGTCAACTCTGAACAGATATCTGGTGTGAGGATGAAGTTTCCCACCCAGTAAACGTTGATTAAGAAATTGTAAAGGATCATTACAAAATCAAAAAATAGGGGAGAACTCTCCCTACTTTTGCAGAAAATTCGTGAGTTATGTTCGATAGATCAAGGTTGTTAAATACGTCAAATTTTCGTGAAAGAATACGACGTATTCGGTTCTAATAAAGAATACGTCGTAATACGCCGTAATACGGTAATTTCTATGGATTGTTAAATACGTCCACGAATACGCCATAATACGCCGTAATACGCTTATTTGTCCAAATTAAACATTACAGCTGCGCGCCACCCTCATCATCGATCATGCATTAAAGGAGTGCAGTTATACATGATAACTTAAATGTGTAATCAAATTTCATGGATAAAGCTTATCGAAATTTTCGTAATACGTCAATTTTCGAGGATTAATACGTATTCGTATTCCAATGCGTATTCCCTCCTAATACGTATTTAACAACCTTGCGATAGATATTAAGAATGTTCAAGAAAATAAATTTTTTGGTTCAAGCAGTCACAAACCATCACTTGGGGTGGGTCACTTTGTACAAATTCTCTGTGACAGCCGAATATGGTATAATAGCGATGCGTTATTTGTTGCTTTGGTCAAACACAAGAAAATATTTTCTGCTTTTTCAGAGGTATATAGTGAACTTTTACAATGTTATATTGCCCTTAGGGGCACAGCTTTCAGCTGTAGAGGAGAAAGTCTATTGGACTATAAGCAAGAGTTTAACTCTGAATAGGATCTGATGTGAGTATAACTTGCTCAGTTCAAAGCCAAACTGTAAAGTGTAACTACAAAATCAAAAAATATGGGAGGACTCTCCCTACTTTTACAGAAAATTTCTGCATTATAATCAGTGAATCGGATTAAAGTCAAAAAAATTGTTGAATACTACGCTACTAACGTGTATTACTTATTAGGAAATTTTGATATTATACAATCACAGTTCAAGCAGGCAGCAGAAACCATGACATGGGATTTTATTTCGTCTTTTTCTCAATAAAACATAAACCTCTCCTTAAGGATATAAATTAAATTATCATCGTTCTTGCTAGTTTATCACAAAAATGTCCTCTGTGTTCACCGACTTGTGGCCTGTTCTTGAGTGTTTACTTATGAAATGTTTAATTTGTTTGACGTATGCTAGCTACTGAATCCTTGCTCTAGTATTGGAAGGTTGTCAGTCTTTAACACTCTTTAAGTGCTTGTGCTGAGTAATATGGCATATCTTTGTGTGTGGTGTCTAAGTGTGTGTAATCAGCCAATTTCACAGAAACTGACTTTTTACATGTCACGTGCTGATCCCGGGATATACATCTTGACTGTGATGACGTCACTACTTGCAGTGGTGACGTCACATCTTGACTGACAGAGCTAGTTGATTTGCAGACAAACTGACACACACATGATTCAGACTGACTGCACCTTGTACTTCACTGCGTCATATTATAATTAAGATATAAATAGTAAATTAACCGTCTTGTTTTGCAGGTGTACTCACGTTAGTCGCAGTGTTTAGCGGGTGCGCGTCCCGTCGCGCCCTCAACGACCATCAGTATACAGTGAAGCGAAACGGCACCGGCAGTCGCGAAAACATCAACACAACATGGATGTAAATCTCCTCTACTAATATGATTTGTTTGTTTATTTCAAGTGGAGAGAGTTTGTTGTTTTGGAGGTGCAATGAGATGACGCTGTGATGAAATGACTAACGTGTTAATAGACCTATCTGAGGTGACCGTCCAAACCACGCCTTCATACCCGTTATTTATTTGTCAATTTATAGATTCAGTCTGCACTGGCCCAAGCGAGTGCTATCCAAACGAGAAGACACCAAAATTCATACGATAAATTACTATGTTTAATCAGTATTGACTCTAACTAACTATAATCATTACGTACGCCAATATGTATGCAGTTTTCTTTAAAAACTGTTTGTACAAAGTAATGCAAGAAGATTTGTTGTTTTGTTTGTATAACTTTAACAATATGTCACGTCTTGACGGGGCTGGTAGTATAAGCTGGAAGTTAGTTATTACGCTATATTATCATGTTTAGTGTATTCTTAGCTGAAAATATCACAATAATCCGTACATCGTATATACTTACTTTTTTGATATTTTTTATTCTAAACTAACAATTTAATGGAAATTCAAGATTCACAGTGCCTACTTTTAAGAGATCATGAGTACGAATTAGGACATGATTACACCTGAAATCAGCATGACGCAGAGTGAATTTGATAACTTTTTACGGTTTCCTTGCATGCGTCTTGGTATTGGAATGGCATTTTGTGGGATTTGAAATTCCAGATGTTTGAATAAATTTGAGACACCTAATTGTGATAATATATTTTATCATCAGTGGCGTAAGAGCCTATTAATATTACTATTGTTGATTAGTTTATCAGCTTATTGAATTTATCTCAATGTTGCTAATGTATTAATTTAAAATAATATTCATATCTCGGCCAAGTATTAGTACAATTTCTAATCAAATCAAAATAGTGGTAAAATGTTTGCGATTTTTTGCAATTGTGGGATTTGTTTTTATTAAAGTGTTAAAGGTCGAATTATTTGTAAAATCTAATGAATTTTCGATGTACGACGTTTACGTCAATGCAAATGGTAATGTTCATGTAAATTTTGATACAAGTGTGTCAAACGGTTATACAAAAGGTTAAAATATAAACGTAGAATAAATAGGCAGTCTTTTCCTCAATTGTAACATTGCTCTACTTTAATGAGTTTTGTTGAATTTGTATATCCATACTGTTTTTAACGTTAATCCTGGATTTAGTAGTAGAATTTTACTCTTAAAGTTTCAAAAAACTCGCTTTTCCCTTGGTTGTGAGTTGTGACCTGTGAACATGTTATTTAATACTTGATAATGGTCAATCTAATAATAATTTCGAAAAGTTTGCCAAGGAATGCGAGGAGAAAATGCCGTCACCGATACTGCTCTGGAGTAAATATAGAAAATACCTCACATATTAATTTCTTGTAATTTGACGCATTGAGGTCAGTCAAGTGAAATACCATGTTGAGTAACCCAATATAATTGAAACATATCCAGAAGAATTAAACCTGTGACTGGTCCAGGTAAAGGGGTACATGCTGAGAGCTGAGTGAAACACGGCCACGGGTATTAACGTTACTACGTCAGGCCAGGTCAGGATGGTCAACAATTAAACAGTTCACTTTCTGTTTCTCTTTCTGTTTCTCTTTCTATTTACAACACTTAGACAACTTTCTCTATTATATCCCCAAGGTTTGGCAGCTCTGACTTACACCTACTCATTGACGTTGTCATGACAACACAACTTACGTCTTACACGCCTAGTAAGTTCTTAGCTTCCATGCCAGAACAATACTAAAATAAGTTACGAGGTCGTTAGTAGAAGGTTGCACTTCCTAAGCTTGGCAATGATTTAATTTGATGATCTGAGGTTTGGTAATCTATTAGCAGGTCTATAAGTTAGTTTCCTGTGTTGTTTCATGACGTGCCAAGGAATTAAAACCTCGTAAAAAAGAGTGAAGTTGAACGGAGTTTGTCGATGTTGAAACTTAGCCAGAACAACACGAGTGTTGACATGTTGAGCCGGATTACTGACTGATCCCAACTTTAGTGCCCAGTTTTATACATCAGAGCCACAACACTACACTGCTCGGTGCTCACTGCTCACACAAGCTTTAATACATGTTTCTCCCCGCTTTTGGACATCTCAATACAGCATGCAGATTAATTCAATGTATTTTCTGGCAATATACTACAACATTCTGGGCACATATAAAATGTACATGGCATGCTTTTAAAAGTCTATTAATTTCGGACACGTCAGAAGAGAAATTAGTGGGAGAGAAGGAGTTGGTTTGCTAAAATGCCAAGCTACGCAATGAAGACCTACTATTGAGCTTGGAGTTAACAAATTTATCAGATATTGCAGGAAAATGGGTTGTATTATTCCTGCACAACGGAAAGACTCCGAGGAAAGCTTGTTACACTTTCACACTTTGGGTATATATATTTATAGATTATTTCAGCGGAGTTGAGTGTGAATGTTTGTACATTTTGAAAGCTGCATTATAAGCCTCGTGATAATAATAGCTGGAGACGAAAGTTGAGGTTTTTCGGGGCTTTGTTGTTGAAACAGTTAAACTTTTACACAAACTTCTACAGTATCGTTATCACGTGTTAGACATATTAAACAAACATCCTAACAATGACCATACAAAATTAAGTTCAACAGGTCTACTAGGGTGAATCACAATTTAACTGCCCTTTTTAAAGCGAGGCACCTTTTTCTGCCCATAATCCCTCTATTGCATAACAAAACACAATTCAGCAGTTCTAACAGAACCACACTACACCGCAAGTCACGGGACACCATGTCACATTAATTGTCATGCTCGGCCGGTACATGATGCTCATATTATAGCAGTTAGTCAGACATCAGGTGGCCTGTGATTTGTCATTCTCCTCTCCATAATACCCTCCTCACCCTCCTGTTACAGGGGCTATATTATTATTGTAACCCGACCTGACAGCTTAATTAGTTACACTCAGACCCCTCTGTGACTCACACTCTTACACTCCAAACAGAGACCCTCTTGTGGTTCCGTCTAGGCCCTCTAGTTAATATTCCTGTTTATATTGCACAATATAACCTGGTAAGCAGACTTGGTAATATCCGGATTAGAGCAATTTAGAGCTATTTATAGATTGTTTGGGAGATATTGGACGGGTTTTCATTAAACTACTTATGGTAGTCCTGCCTTGCATAAACATATCATTTCTGAGTGGTAAACATTAAACAAGCATAATAATATGTAATATTGTCAACTCAACTTATAAATGTACAAGAAGTTAAATCGTAGGACAACAGATCCTTTAATATTTGACACATGATTGTAATTTACATGCTGATTCAGTTAATTAAACTATTGATAAGCGGCTTTTTTGTCAAAAGCTTTAAAATGTTGTGATCTAATGATGATTTACTGTTAGACATCTTACTATTGTAGCTGAAATAATTATCTCCAGTCATAATAGCATAGTATGTACGTTCTTCATTGAAGTAGTCAGTAAAACAAGGACATTATACTATGTGTGGGGACTACGGACCCCATCATAACCCATTTCAAATTTGCCGCCTGGTTACATAGCACTGAAATACAATATAATTCAATATACAAATTCAAAGCAATGTAATCATAGTATGTTATGATAATAGTATAATATATATAATAATAATGTTACGAAATAATAATAAACTAGTCTATTTATCAGTAGTCAGGACTGGTCGTTTTAGCGAGGCACCAACAGCAGTAAAAGGTTGCAATTATGACTGGAGAGGGGGGGGGGGGGGGGGTGACTGGTAATACGATCTTTAAACTTAGCAGTTTCGTATTAATATGGAGTTGTGGTTCAAAATGTAGGAAAATGAATTTTCTCGCTGGCCATCACTAATGTGACTGTTTATAAACTTATGCATGTGTAATCTGTCTCCCTTCTCGATCATCAGACCTTTTGTGGTTTGTAACAAGGTTTTCTCTTTTTTTTTCAAAACTCCCTTGGCCGAATGCCAAGGGAGGTGAAACACTGGTGGTTATGAGTGTAAAAGTTGAGCCCCAGTGTGACATTTTCAGATTATCATGACCTCAACTACTCAAAGTGAGATTTTAATATGATCAGTGTACATACTTTGAATACTAATCCCTGAGTCTGATACACGAAAACTAGGCCACAATTGCAGGAAGAGTGTCCAGAGTTAAATATATATTTTATTGACAAAGAAAATTACACTTTTGTTTAAATCAGCGGTTCTATAAAAAGTAAATCAACTGTACAAGTTTCGGAGCTGTCTCTTTCATGCACCTGTCATAGTATTGTATTGCCAAGTTATAATTAAGTAAATTTAAAACTTTAGTTAAATTGTCTGAATTCGGTTAACTCAGAATCGTAATAACCTCAAAATAAACCTGTCAGAAAGTAAATTAAAAAGTATTACATTTCGCCACTCTTGAGCTCTGTTATTTAACTTAATTGTATTCACATGCCACATGGTATGTCGATACTACTTTCCACATTAAAAACATCAGTAACTTAATCATAAAAATACAGATCATTCGATGAACGGGTAAACGTCCGCTTAGAAATATCCATGATCCAAGTTAATTCACACCCCACGAAAGTCGAAAAGTGATGACGTCACATGTCAGTAGTGATGACGTCACTTTGTCGGTGATGACGTCACTTTGTCGGTGATGACGTCACTTTGTCGGTGATGACGTCACATATCAGTAGTCTTCTCGAAGTGATGGTGTCCGATAAGTTTCCTCTCAGTGGGGGTGATGTCATTGTGATCTCGTCTGTGTCCGGGTACCACTGTCAGTACCACTTCTCCGCTACTCTTTCTGATCGTACTCAGAGCTTTACTCTGTGTGATCCCTACCATTGATCTTCCGTTTACCTGAGCAAAAAAGAGAGTTAGTTTTAGCAGGTCTTTTACTAATTGTACTAAAGACCGTGTTATAGTACGACGTATGTGAAGCTACCTTCCAGGCTACTAGTAGTATTCCTTAGTACTAGTACTCTAGTCTCTAGTATACCTATTTTCCGGTGAAGTCTGGATGACGTTCAGTTATATCCATTGATTTGTGAAATCCAACCCAGCCCCGAATTGTGAGAATGTAAGATTTATAAGCAACAGCTGACTTTTACCGAATATGGGAAATTTTTTCTACAACATTTAAAACATTTGCCTGCTTGTAAATTGCTTTTGTCTTTTGTTATTTATAGAGATATGACCTGTGTTGACGGTTGGGCGTATGACTGATATAAGCTATGACAGCCCAGCACAGTCATAAGTAGAAATTTACGACTTTCACATTTTTGGAGGTGGTCTAATCGGTAAATGTTTTGTACTAAACATGCAGTTTTCCTGATGATAATGATCTAAACGTCTCAACGTGATGAGACTCATCAGCAACTGTTGCGCTGTTAAACAAGTATTGAGCTGTTAAATTGAGCTGAGGAATGTGGCCTGCATATCTCCCGTATTTGCGTGTCGCAGTAAAACAATAAACTAATAGACACCTCGTCTGTTAAGTTTAAGGTAATAGAGTCTTTTTACGCTGTTTTGGGATAGTCTCCACCTATAAAACGTCTGTTAAGCCGTCACTTAATACGTATGATCATCTCACCTTCACAACTGTCCCACTGTGAAATGTAAAGACTTACTCAATGCGGAGACTTGATGAATTATATAGCCATGCTATCCAGATGTGATAAAATACTGGCAGTGCGAGTTGTACACGTAAATGCAGCAGGAACTGCTCCCAGTTTAACACACACGGCGCAATCTCTCTCTCTCTCTCTCTCTCTCTCTCTCTCTCTCTCTCTCTCTCTCTCTCTCTCTCTCTCTCTCTCTCTCTCTCTCTCTCTCTCTCTCTCTCTCTCTCTCTCTCTCTCTCTCTCACAGGCGACAAAACACTGGTGTGCATGTCACCTTCAACAATTGTGTGCTGTGTGATCAGTGATCTACTTGCTGTGAATGTGTTGTGGTTTGCCACCTTCACTGGACAGTGTTTAGTGTATTATGTTGGTAAAGATTACGATACAGAACGTGTTGCAGTTTAATAATGTGGTCAGATCTCTGAAGTATCTGTGTATCCTGTTGAGTGTTGGAAAACAGTGGAAAATACCAAATATCAACTGTCCCCTCTTGTTTAAATAATCTAATAATAATTCCAGATACAAACATTTTTTTGTTTATAGAAGGATTGACCGTGGGAACATTCTCCCCAAGTACGAATATACAATCTATATAGTATCTAGTATCTAGTGTCTCTGGCTTTACTACTACTGGTGTACACTGTTCTATATAGTCTACTATAGCAGTAAAGTCTGGCACTGTGTCAGCTGCTAGTTGACAGAGCCAGCGAAACCATACTCCCCTCACTGACTGACCACAACTGCGTCACTTCACTGTTTGGAAAGCGATCTATTAGTACTTTCTACTGAGTTACGTTGAGAAGAATCGACGGGATAAACGTGATCTCATCACAGCAAAATCAGTGTGACTAGACTGGATTCCTTACATAGCTGCTCAGGTAGAGCTCATGTTGGAGCTCTGTAGTGACCTGGTCACATGTCATGTTAGAGCTGTAGTGACCTGGTCACATGTCATGTTAGAGCTGTAGTGACCTGGTCACATGTCATGTTAGAGCTGTAGTGACCTGGTCACATGTCATGTTAGAGCTGTAGTGACCTGGTCACATGTCATGTTAGAGCTGTAGTGACCTGGTCACATGTCATGTTAGAGCTGTAATGACCTGGTCACATGTCATGTTAGAGCTGTAGTGACCTGGTCACATGTCATGTTAGAGCTGTAGTGACCTGGTCACATGTCATGTTAGAGCTGTAGTGACCTGGTCACATGTCATGTTAGAGCTGTATTGACCTGGTCACATGTCATGTTAGAGCTGTAGTGACCTGGTCACATGTCATGTTAGAGCTGTAGTGACCTGGTCACATGTCATGTTAGAGCTGTAGTGACCTGGTCACATGTCATGTTAGAGCTGTAGTGACCTGGAAACAGGGTTAAATCTGCCTGTCCTAATGTCCTGACTCCTGTGTGTTTGTAAAGGCTTCCCCTCCTCCTTCTTCTCTGTGAGTTATTTAAACATCTCTCTGGACAGGATGTTAGAACGGAGGGTAGTGTGAGATATTTTAATTAGATGAAGTAGGGTGATATCCACACATTTCACCGAGTGTAATAACACCGTGTACTTGCTACAAACCCGACTACTACTACTACAGATGTGACTGCTACGCTGAATATTATATCTTAATTTGCTGTGTAGTGTGATACAACACTGACCTCCTAGCCGGCTAACCCGATCTATTCCGTGTGTATATATAACAATAACAGAGAATATCCTGTGTGATGTACAATCAGGATATTTATTGATTAACATCCGCTCTCAGTGATCTCATTCCTCTCTCGGGTCAAATACAATTATATATCCCAGAAGGTATTAAACATGTTATCAGGTAATTAGAGGGTGTAATTACCCTAATTAACTAGTTCACCCTCCCCGGTAATTACCCTCCCCTGTCCCGGAATACTGTAGTAGTGGGGCCACGGTTTACAGAGAAATGATCAGCTCTACAGAGTGGCTCTCAGAAATACTTGTATTCGCTCTTTTTCCACACTGCAGCAGCAGAGCAACGTTCTGCAGTGCAGAATGTATATAATACCAGTTAAATACGCAACAAAATAGCATCGTTGCTGCCTATTAGCTAGATGACAAGAGCTAGGAGAGAGAGAGCGAGAGAGAGAGAGGGAGGGAGCGCGAGAAACCCTACAAGACATTAGACACCTCAACCAACTACCAGATTGGTTCTGATTGGGACGGCTACAAATACAGTCAGATGTGTTGGGAGTAATAGAGAGGTTATGTTATCATTTGATTATATAATAATACATTTGTAAGTAAACGTAACCAGAGAGAGAGAGGTGATGGGAGGGTCAGTCGTGAGATGTGTCAACTTAATTACTTATTAATAATAACCGATATTACAAGTTTAGTGGAAGCAGGGACGCGGTCACTGCTGCTACAAACACGCAATTGTAATATGAGCTCATAGTTTATAATTAACACTAATTATTTTCGCGCCGATACCACCTGCTTCAGAAGATGTTATCTCATCTGCGGTGTTTTAAATGTGCTATCGTTGACATAATAATAAACAAGTTCATAAAACGCCTTGCGACTAACCAGCGTATAACGTCTAATGAGAATATTATCTGATATTGGAGTGTAATGTTTGTTGTAATGACTTCTGTTAAAAACACTTTCTAAAAATAGGACGAAATGTATTCCTCGATAATTATCGCTTGTCAGAAAGTGTTCAATGTTCTTCAGACCGCTTACGTATATATATGTGTGTACCCAACATTTAAAGATGTCAGTAAATTACATAATTTTACACATAATACGATGCGAATAATTACATGAATGTGAAAATTACAATCTACAAAAAACATTTAATAAAACACCCAACTTATAAATCATGTCTTACCATGATGATTAGATCGCCAGGTTTAAGTCTGCCCTCCTCAAAGGCGGCCCCAACTTTTAACACTGTCTTAACCGTGACACCCTGAGATCAGTGTGTATTGTGTAATTACACGTTGTAATGTTGTAATTATATGTTGTAATGTTGTAATTATATGTTGTAATGTGGGTATATTATATCGGGTATTATTATTACTGTCATTGTTTGGTTGTGAGATTATTATGGTGCCGGTCACATGTGAATATTTAAGAACGAGCAAGGGAAATGATTTAACATTTTCCACCTAAATCCAATTTTGAAGATTAATTTGTGTGTAATATGATACAAGAAACTTTAAATTTAGACAGGTGTTAAGTAATCTGATGTACCCGTAAACAGTAAACTGTAAAATGTTATTGTGTCTCATTGCATGATCTCGTATTGAGAAATTATAACGTATTCTGATTACACTCTCGAGCCTCACTTGAGTCTAACCAGAATCCGCTTGAGATTCTCACTACAAGTGACAAGTGTTAAATACTAAATACTCACATGAACTATTCGTTTTCCATCGTGTTGCCCGAGTAGACTGAAGCCCAGTCCAGCCTCTTCCTTGTGTAAGATGATCGTCTCCGCTCTCTCCTGAGAAGCTAATGTGAGAACATACAGAATCAAGTGTATGTGACAGAGTGGAATTATTACGATGTCGTCTGATGCGGTCATGAGAACTGGCCTACGATTGGGAATGAAAATTACTCATTAGCCACATATCTCACTTCATTAGACGCTGATCTGATCCAATAAGAGGACATGTCACACTATTATATTATGGATTTACAGAATTGTCAGTTTTCTCATCGATGAGATGGAATGTTAATAAGATGTTATCTAATATGACGGAATCTGTACAATGTTTGTTCTGTAGTACGTGTGTTGTAAACTTATAAATGTGTAATATTTAGAGGGGAAACTACTTTCAGTAGCAATATACAGGGGGAGGTGAGAACTTTAATTACTAGCGCAGCCATATTAGGAGTGGAGATAGATCTGTCTAGTTTCAAGTTTGAGGGAAAATGTTGAGTTTCTGTTCTTAATTGATATTTCACGGAATCTTAAGAATGTCGGGCTGAACAATATGATAAAGCAATTTTATGATATAATTAAGCAGTTCCGGAAAATGCCATATAAATATCTTATAGATCTAGTTATTCTAGCTACAATCTAACTACATTTTTCACATAACACTGAAAGTGCTGATGAAAAGTCTGCAGTTTGCGAATAGACTGCACTATTCCTATAAGTACTAGATATACTGTTAACAGCTAATCCTGCAATAATTCATTTCATTTAAAGTTCAACCAGGAATACCTCAGTATTATCTAGTCTTCAGTATGAAGGTTTATGGACAAAAGAGGTTGAAAGGCTTTTCAAAGCGGGGATCAGTTAAAATTCACAACACTGCACTGGTCTCCGGATCTCAATCCAACACTTCTATAATAGTCTATATGCACCATCCCGCGCTAATGTTACAGTCTACTGATTTTAATCTAAATAAATTCCTGCACTTCTTGGCCTCATTACATATCAGATAGCTTAATTTACACTCACTAGTATCAGGGAATGTTATAGACACTAACAAATATGTATGGAATGATATCACTTCTTATTGTGAGGTTGGATACTTTGCTTGCACTTAATATACCGTGGCCAGCCCTGTGTACAATGCATTGATTAATTTATTTTTGCTCATCATGCAACATCTCGGACTGAGATGCGCGATAAATAACAAAACTCTATGTTTAAACATTTAAACAAGCATGATGAATGATCACATGGCCCGTGACTTTATCACGTAAAACTAGAATTTCGTTGTTGTTGTCGCTAAGGAATTCGACTAGAAATCAGCAGAAAACTTACCATGAGTTTGTCGATTGGGTTGACTGCATCTGTTATACTCATCTCTGTCATCTGTTTGTCAACATCTGAATGTACAATGTATTTCCGTGTGCCACTTATAACTCATTAACAGCAGTTAAAATAGTTATGAAAAGACAAATTGTCAAGATACATTAAATATGGCAGTGAAATTCAAACTATTTAGCTGAAAATTCAAACAATTTAGCTACTATCAAGTAGATTTTAAAAATAAAAGCGGTTATATTGTTTGAAGTATGCAGAATAGAACACATAAATGCAGGTAGTTTTAAAAATCTAGATCCACCGAAATACTTACTGTTACTGAGCTTGTCTTCGCTTCTAGACCTGAATAAGAGTGTGAATGGTCCATAGTTGTGTTTAAAACTATGATATTAAATATGACCTCTATTTTGTAGAGAAAATGAACATTCTTCTGAATTATCATTTGTGTAATTAATCCAAATATAGAAGGAACAATCAATCGAATATTATATTATAACCAGAATCTGACAAATTAATCTGACAAATCTGATAAATGGCAACTTGATATTACATTTACATGTTTCTTTGAACGTAATACTTCTATTGTGTAGTGTTAATTTTGAAGCGTTTGATTTATCAAAATAATTAAAAGAAGCCGCCTCTACTGGTGAAAGATATACACTTCCAATCAAACATCTTGCCCTCATATTACTATCGCATAATGTCACAGGGAAGGCATGTTTTTCATATTTAGTCTGTCTATCAGAGAAGAGCCTGGTGATCACGTGACAATACACAGCCAATCAGAAAGCAGGAAAGCAGAAGATTTAATAACGAAGGGAAGTGTGTAGTGTGATGTGGAATGCATCAAATATTCAGTGTAACTCTTTGCAGTGTAAATGCTCTGGAAATTGGTTCCAGCCAATTCTCCATGCGAATAATTAGATGTACATGGTAAGTACGTAATTTGGTAATTAGAATCCCTTTTACTTTCTGAAGAATTACGTGCGACAATTTGTCTTCGTTACACAAGGAAATATAAATCTACATACATGTACAATTCCTCAGACTTTATTACAGCTCAGTTAACCACTATTGAGAGGTCTGTACAAAGTGTACACAATAATAGAATTAGGCCGTGGATCCGTAACCATCGTCCCTACAAGCTACAACCACCTTTTATTAACACTAATTTCTCAGCTTGTGCACGGCGAACAGGATGTCCAAATTACTATTGTGGGTAAGTTCTATACAATACTGTGTGCTGGCAACCTTTTATTGTGCAGTACAATACCCGCCTCATTCTAATTTCAAGTTTACTTCTTCCGCAGATCAATTATATAGGCGAGTCATAAAATTATGTGGGAAGTATTTTGTAAAGATATTAGGGCCTGTAAAGTTTGTAAAGACAGTACTGGGGGTTCTAAAATTATATAATTAATACGGCAGGTAGTTTCAGATTCCATTCCCTCGGAATAAAAAATCAAATTCGCCTTCCAAGACGATTTTATATAGGTTCAGTGGTTTAAATCCATTCGTGTTGTAATTTTAATAGACTGTCTTTGAGGGGTTTAAGGAGAGAAATTAGTATAATCAGGTAGAAAGGTTCAAGTTTAAGTCATACTGGAGCTGGACGTATTTACACAAAACTGTCTGGAATTATGTCACAAATAAAACCTAGGCCGGTGATACTACTTTTAGATTTCATTAGCGTCATAAACACCTTAACTCTACCCACTCTACATGGTATAGTGCAGTAACCTGATCCATGTCTACTAAGTTCATTTGTATGTGACCTGGTTAAGGTTGCAGTCTCCAGACTCCATAATATATACGCATTGTAAAGTAGCTATGTTTAAAAACATAATTAATGCTGCCGGAAAATTGAGTAATGTTAATGAAAATGTGCCGTACAATTATCAAGTTTTGCACAAAAATTTTTAACAATATTAAGTCTTGTTTTACACGACCTGTAACAAATTAGTCCTGAAATAGGGGTTTCAGTTTAGAATTACGTACTGTATTACAAAAACAAAGTTAAAATTCCTGTTTTGATGAAATTAACGGTGACTAAAGCAAAGGTAAGTATAACGAAGCCCTACAATCAATTGTATGCTGTGTGAAAAGCGTCACAACATGACGACATCGAGAATATATGTCCGATTGGATTAAAGTTCGTCGGGTGTTGGATCGTACGGGACTCTATGAATAAGTGGAGAGCGTAGATAATCTCATCTACCCGCGAAAACCGAGACCGAAAGACGTAGCGCGCGAAAACATGACTGCTACAAAAACTGCACTAATTTTTGCGCGTCACGCCCATCCTTGATCTATATATCTAGCTAGTCTGAATTATAATATTATAAGTCAACTAACGACTCTGCGCGCGCCTGAATTCTTTCTGAAGTGCATTCATATTTCATACAGTATCAAGTATGAAAGTTAACAAAGACCATTATGTCAAAAGGTGATATATGTCCTAAGCGAGAGGCCAAGAGGTTCATTATCAAAGAAACGAACGTAAAGCAGGAAATACGGTTAAATTATGATCCTACATATAATTAGCCAGTCAAAGTTAAAATCTCATAAAGAGGAGAGTGGCATAGACTATAATTCTGGGAGGGAAAAGGTGCTGTAAGCTAAATTATGTTGCTTTTCATGTCGAATTCTACACAAGACACTAACCAGAGAAGAAGGGAGCTTCTTCTGCTTCTATAAATGTAACCACGAGCAAGTGGCTTGATTTTGTTAACGGAAGAAGAGGCACGGTATATTGAGGTACATAGCAAGGTATTATATAGAGAGGCACGGTATATAAAGGTTGTACTGTAGTATCACCAGAAATTGGAAACTGTTTAGTGTATATGCGGTTAAATAGCATTATAAATCAAGAGGCTTGCATATAATGAACATATTGACACGGGTGCAGAGTTGAGTCTGTACGGAACCTAGTAGTTTTAGATCCTTGTTTAACTTGCCGTACAGTAAGGTCATCCACTACTTTAGCCCGGCGAGGCACATAACTCCCTCTACAACTCCATATCAAATGTTTCATATATACTAGCCAAGTTCACAAGATATATCCTTGTGTTTGAGAAGAGCTCGTTAGAACTGCTTCCTTTCCCTTCAGTATCCCACAGTCTCTCGAGTTTCGTAACTGCCAGAGAACTCTCTTAAACAATTACTAGACTCGGTGATTATAAATCAAGAGGCTTGCATATAATGAACATATTGACACGGGTGCAGAGTTGAGTCTGTACGGAACCTGGTGTTTCAGATCCTTGTTTAACTTGCCGTACAGCAAGGTCATCCACTACTTTAGTCCGCCATTTGTGTTAGTCATAATAATACGTCTACATTCTTGCTTGAAGATGACATTACGAGACGTTTTGGTGGCTACACTCTACAGGCACAACGTCGAGAAATAAGATCTGTAAAACAACTTACTGTTCGCCAGAGGGCCTGAATATCTGTGTTTCAACGACGGATGATTCTTTAATTAACGCTTCCAGTTGAGGAGACTTGATTCCTTGACAACAAGTAGAACCGATCTGAAGGATAATCATAGAAGTTAAACGACTAAAAATACTTAAATGCATTGAAAATATAAAAAATTGCATCATCACTCATCAACTCATCGTAAAAGCCGAGATAAAATCAAAAAATGCAATGTTCATTAATATAATTGATTACGTAATTGTTAAATGTTTATATAATAGCTTTATCCTTACTCGTAACAAGCGGTCATTTTGATGCAGATTCCCACTTTCGTCCGTATTTCGATAATCTAATGAAATTATTCGGGTCACTTCAAAATATTACCAAATAAGCATATACATAGCCGGGTTTTTTTTAAACGAGCATTTACAACAGGAAAGTAGATACCGTGGGAAACTCTGTTTTAAAAATAAATTATTCAGTTATTAGTATTATATAATGTTGTTAGTATTATATCATACAAAAACTTAACTGAACTTAAATTTGATGTAATATTATTAGTCGCAAAGCTCTACCAATGTCACAGTGTGGCAGCCACACCACACAATACTTACAAGGATAGCCAGCACAGAGGATGAACCCCAACAAATCTTCGCTCTCCTGCAGGGACAGAGGAAGAATGGTACCAGTTTCAAACTTTCTGGGGTTAAATGTCCTGATAGTGTCGGGTCTGTAGACCGTGAAAAGAGCAGGACAGTCGATAGAAGCGAGGATGTTGGAGAGGACTCGGTCGTTTAGGTTCTCCAGAGAGTACCCTCCCACGCTCATTAGGATATCCCCTTCTTCTAAACTAGGGATATAACAGAGTCATTAGAATATCTCCTTGACTGTAATTATAGGTTTTAAGATAAAAAGGTGTAGGAATGTTGGAAATTGATAAGAAGTAAGAGTGTTTAACAGTACCATCCATTAAGTGAGGCAGGGCCACCAGGATGAACTGTTTTTATCCTGATAAAACTCTCGTTCCCCATGTAAGTGTTCCGGGTAGAGAATCCGAACCCAGACGGGCTCCGGTTCAAGGTGACTTGGAACTGCATTCCAGACCTGTTGGACTCAGAACCTGAAACAAGAAATATTTTTTAACTCTCGTACGTGAATCTTAAGATAAGCCGTATACGAAATTGTTCACAAAAAATTGCCCTTGTATTCAGTGATTTACCTTTAGAATTAAGACTGCCAGTACCCCAGCTCATTACCAGAGTCACATTATTCGGAGCTTGTTGCAGAACGTTCACTACTTCCTGGTTGGTGAGACCTGACAAGTCCACCCCGTTCACACTCAACACTGCATCTCCTGGTGATATGAGGGGTAGTGGAGCTGGAACTTCACGTGAACTTAAGCTAAAATAGAAAGTAAGTTACCTACTTATGTTACCTAAGACTACGAGCTTTGAGGACACTGATATCAAGTCAATTCATTCACACCCGTTAATTAAGTGGAGCCAGAATCAAACGCTTCAAAATGTAGAATATCAACTGAAAATGGTCATACTGATTACTGACCTTTTTCAACCATGCCAGAAGCTGCAGCCGGTCCGTTGGGAAACATGTCCCTAACATAAGTGGAGCCCTTGTCCACTCTTATGCTCATCCCCAGGCTTCCTCTTTGTTTGGTCAGATATACCGTGAATATTCGGGAAAATGGGTCCCTGCGGAAGAAGAGACTGAACGACGGTCCGGTAAATATTTTGTTATTTTATGCAATGAGTAATACGTCATTTATTTATATCAGCAAGTTATTCCAAGTTCATTTACATAAACTGTGGCTTAGTTGATATCGACCGAAAGTGGCTGATTTACCTTGACAAGGGGACCTTGTGACTAGAACTGTTAGAAGCTTCTGTCCGTTCTCCATCACTCTTCACCATACTGAAGGAAAATTAAGTTAGATTTATCTCCAGTATAACACTTATCGTACATTATCAATTTGTGAACAGAACATGAACAGCTGTTTCAATAGTACTGACACGCCCTGTGAACGAGATAACAATTTGTAAAATGAAATAAATTGAAATCCTTTTGCGATCTCACGAATAATGGCCATTAAAAGAGCCACTGGTAAATTAGCACCTAAGTATTATAAGTAGGAGTTGGATCTACAGTTCGCAACTAGCCGAGATACTGGCTAACAAGTCCCGAAATAGTTCAGTTCAACGGATCAATTGTGAACTCCACCTCAACTTCTCACCTCGCTGGAGTAAAGCTGTCACAAGAGATCCGACCTACAACCAGGACAAAAAAGCCATTAAAACAAACTTTCACATCTCTTGTCACACAAAGGAAGGTGCCAATGAGTCAAAGGATATCACTCTGCCCATCTGGTAGCCGAATAAGAGGTATCCGTATAAAAGGGACCGCAGATTATTTTAAAGATATCACAATTTTATCTGATAACCGATAGTCTTTCAACTGTAATCCAACCAACTCACAATGAAGATCTTTGTAATCCTAGCGTGTCTCGCTGTCGCTTTTGCGTAAGTAACCCTTGGCCCTCAACATTAATCATAACCAATAACTGTATCTTTAAATCTGGCCCATTTGGCTTTTTTTAATGTACAATTATTGTTCGAGGAAAGCCTTGTTTATTTATCGTATTCCTGATTACCTATCAAACGATTGTGGAAGACACTGTCTTGTCTCTTTTAAACTAAAATTAACTTGCAGGACCCAGAACCTGGTGGAAGATGACGAACATTTAGAGGATATCATGGAGAATATGAAACTCCAGGGTTGGGCTGACAATATCATCATTGCACAACTGATTGGTCTGGGCAAGACTGTCCTCTGCTACGGAGAGATCCCATTTGATGTCCCAGCTAGGCTCCTGAACATCGCTAAAGCCGCCATCTGCTAGACACTATTCTCTTACTCAGTAAAATCACAGTAAAATCATGTTAATAAAATGCTATTGAGCAAACTTAACCACTCAGTTTTTCTTGTACATCTTATATAACACCAAGACGTGACATAATAAATTAAACGTTGAAAAGTATACAAATAATGCTGATAAATTAAACCTGCTGTCGGATCGGTTGTGGAGCATCTGCCCTGGGGAGTAGTCCGAGCAGAAGGAGTCGTTCTCTGATAACTCTTTATCTGGTAGAGGGATCTGCTCTGAGCTCCCTCTGGTTAGGTTCCGTTTTAGTTGGGCTCCACTTGCTGACCTGAGACATTGCAGAGCTTGATTACTGGTCATAGTGGTCATTATTACAGATTATCCACAGGTGTCGCTAACGGGATCAGAGACAACTCAGTGGAATTTCATTCATTGTGTGTTTCATGAGCGATTTCAAACTCATTAAGTAAATTGATTGATTGGGGACCAGCTTTTGGTACACTGGTTAATGTTTACTATAATATTAAAGTATTACAATTACATAAAATTAGATAAATATAAATTCCCTTTGCTTAGGACGTACCAAAATATCCAAAAATGAAACGATGCACCTTAGCACACAACACAATACATAAACAACTGGCAGTGTATCCTCAGAAAAGAGCCCTATAGATAAACCTGGCCTGGGTGAGACCTGCATTGCGATTGCTATTCAGCGATGTGTGCTCTACAAGTCATCACATACCTGAGTTACAATCACGGTTGCAGTTTTATAACTCACAATTAAAAGTTTCTCGTTATCGGCCGAAATCAACAAATACACGCCGAAATCAACAAATACACGCAACAGCCATAGATAAGAGCCTTATAGT
The DNA here is from genome assembly GCF_026151205.1 of Bolinopsis microptera. Lineage (NCBI taxonomy): Eukaryota > Metazoa > Ctenophora > Tentaculata > Lobata > Bolinopsidae > Bolinopsis > Bolinopsis microptera. The sequence goes on along the minus strand of NC_087072.1, from coordinate 11,277,646 downwards.
ACACTTAAATCGAAGAAATATGGATATCAAAAACACTATATTATGTTACATCTTGACCTTATCTACACTTAAAATCTTGCCGTCTCTGATATAATAATACTTTGTTGGCTGAGCAGCAATCATTTCCTTCATTTTTACAACAAGTTTCTGGTGAACTGCTTTCTCCTCCCTATTTCTGTCAGGTGTGATGTACCATGTGTGGTACGCTACATAATTAGATTTCTTCAGATTTCTTGCTCGAGCAAGAACCATTTTGACTGATTCCGTGCAAGCCAATGTCACTTTTAACGGTCTTGGTTTACCACTATCTGCAGGTTTTTTAATCCCGATCAAACTTGCTGCCACCACTTGAGGATCACACCCCGATGATTCCCAAATTTCGGTAATCACTTCTTCTGCCACTATATGTGGATCACTGCCGTAATTCTCTGGCACACCGTAAACAATGAAATTCTTATTGCGGACGTCATCTTCAACTACAGTTTTCACAGCTGTCTTTATACTGTCAATCGACGGAGCACTGGTAGTTGTTTCACAGTTCTCCTTCACGATGTCGCACCATGTTTTTTTCATCTCAGTTTGTACAGTTTGCTGGACAGAGTCGAGCTCTTTCTGTTGCTGTTTGATAAGATCCTTCTGATAATTAAGCTGGTCTGATTTCAGTCTGTCTATCGTACTGGCCGCAGATTTACATAATTCAATATTGCCTGTCATCAATTTAGAAAGTTTTTCGACAGCATTAGCCAAGGGGTCTTTCGTAATGGCCATTAATCTCGAATGATTCAGCTCTGTAACGGTTTGAGTTTTCGAGAGTTTCAAAATGTCATACAACGCCACTGATAACTCTTTTTCGAGTCTGTTCAAATTTTCCACAGTGAATTCCATTGTACAAAGCAAAGGCAAGCTGAGTAGCTGGCGTGTCGATGTAAAGATAAAACAACTGATAAGAGAGCAATTAAAATTGTTGCAAATGCTAGAATAACTGATTGTAATTTAATTTCTTCACCACGTTTCAGCCGTAAATCGAAATATCATGTTAGAAATTCATCAATATTTATTGAATTTAACTCACCCGTTCATTGGTATTATAACATCTTCATCAAACGAGAGACCGGCTGTTTTGGAACGACCTGAAGCCTACATATTACCATGTTAGTAATCTTATTGAATGTTCGTGAATATCTAGGTACACACACAGCAATGGGAACGATCCAGCATTGCCTAATTAAATCTCAAACTCATTGTAATGTGACAAAACAAACATGGTTCATCTCCAATTCTCCAAATCAATATCCAGATCTAAACGTAATTTTAATCTCCACTATTATCTTGACAGTGAAGATAAGAATATCAATGTTATGATGATCCAGAAATTAAAAACATTTCTCATTTCCACTCACACTAAGAGAGGGGTAACGGTTGATAACAGGAGTGGTATGGGCTCTAGAGATGGGGGCTTGGGTGGAGGGCTGAGGTTGTCGGACTAGATTGTACCTACAAATAACCAACAATTAAGGGGGGTTTTGCCTTGAGTTTCATGATAGCATTTAACAGACTATGGATTAGAAAATTGTAGGTCACTATAAATATCAATTCTTTGAACCAACCTCTCCTGCATAGCGATCCTATTCTGAAGGGATTCGGGCAGTGATGAGATATTGTTATTAGACAGTGTCTTGTTATTAGACACCCTTGTGTTTTTAGTAGGTAAAGTGTTACTGCTAACAGATGAACGGGCAAACCAAGGTCCCTGGGTTGATCCTGTTACTGGGGTTGACTTGCTGGCACCCAACCGTTTCTTACTCATCAGAGATGTATCCAAGTCTGAAACAAGGATAGATAAGGGGATAGATAAGGTATCATCGAAGTGAACTGTGCGAGAGTTACTGAGATAGCAGCCGTGATCATATATGATAAGTAACCTAGTTTATTAAGCTAGACATAAGCTTATTTTCACGTTCTAGATGTCATAATCGATCGTAAGGAATTATTTGATAAAGAGACATTACATCAGCAGACACCCACCAATAGAATGGCTGTGATCAGATCCAGAGTCAGCCCTGTCCTCCCCGGTCAGCTGATAAGGAATATCTCCAGCAACCTCCACCAGCTCCAGCTCAACCCTCTTTGACTGTTTGGTTATGAGACTTACAGCGTCATGGTGGGACATGTCCTTCAGACTCATACCATTCACTGACAGCAACATATCACCTGGAGATGAAGACATCACGCTAAACTGTTAACACGGTCATAGATTATTTACCTGGCGTCCTTCCCAATTAACTGATAATCACATTTAATTCCCTTCAAGTAAATCCCCAAAATGTTGACTCTATCAATCCTTACACTGTACAGACTGACCAGAATCCAAAGTTTAAATAATCACCACACCAACCTTTCCGTATTCTGCCATCTAGATGTGCTAGACCACCAGTAGCTAGCTTATCAACATAGATACCCTCACTGCCATCACCACCCACTATAGTCAGCCCTAAACTTTGTAAACTGTCCGCTTTCGTCAGACATACGTACTTTTGCACTAACTGTGGGACAGCCGGTTAAACAAGAGGGCTGCGACTTTCAGGTCTCAGCATATACCATGTTTTATAATTTTATTAGACTTAGAGGGACTTTTATCTTTTTATAAGAGATTTTTGTTAGATAAATTAAATACCTGGCTGTTGGGAGGAGGACGTTTAGATATAGACACCGTGGACTCTTGTCTATCCAAACTCTGAAAGGAGCACCAGTTGTTGAAGGATACGTAGTTAACAAAAACAAAACACAAAGTTCGGGGCTGAGTTTGGTTATAAATTATATTTGTTGCTTGTCGCTTGTCGTCATGTCGTCCAATGTTTTATTAAACGGAAAAGGTTCTGATAGTCGTAAAGAAAAATAAAACAAAATGAAGGCTTACATTTTAATCATACAAAACATAAACAAATCCCAAGTACACGGTCAAACAAATCGGAAGAAAATTCCTATTAGAAACGGATGATGACTTACACCGATTTCATACTCGACAAAGACAACAAAATTAATATCTGTTCAAAATAGCCTGCCGTTTTTCCCTCTGTTTTTATTTTTATGCCTTGCAGTCTCGCAAATCGGTGAAACATCACCATCTAATAATTCCAAACTAGAACTAACAGAATCAACTCGACTCTCCCCGCAACCAAATGACACAGTTTTCACGGATGTCTGAACCCCAATGTCAGCTGAAAATGGTTCCAGAGTATCGACATCGAAATGAGTTGTCCCAGGATCTACTTCCATTTTCAGTGATATTCTCTCCTCAAAAGGCTCATCTTCATTGTAGGTAATACGGTAAGCTATATTAAGGTTACCGGGACTACTAACAGAGGCCATCTCAGGACTTCTGGTTCGAGTAGTGAGACTGTCTTGAGAAGAGTTGGATGAGCTCAAATCAGGGTCCCAGCTTTCTGGGATAAGAAAGGAAGGAGGGGGCGGTAATTCTGGTGATGCAGCCTGTATTTGCGGGTCTGAACATGCACTGACAGTCAATGAATAGGGTATCTCCATTGCTGTCTCATGAAATGACACTCTTCTGACAATTTTCGACGTCTCTTCTGCTTCAAAAGTATGACATTCTTCAGAAAAGTTTGGTGAGTTTGTGGGCGTTTTTGGCTGTTCTTCAGTAAGTAAGTTTATATCAAGTTGGGAAGGTGCTGATGTGACCCGATAGCCGGGTGACTCTATCCAGCATTCTTCGTCATCAGTCTCGTGCTCACTTCCTGTCATGTAGTCATCTACAGAGATCTTAGTCGAGCTCCCTTTCTTCTTTAACCGTTGTGCCCGACTCAGCAGTTTCAGTCTTTTCCTCTTCTTCCTCTCTTTTGCTTTCTCTTTCATCACAAGACCTGGTCGTAGCTCCTCGTCAAGTCGAAAGTAAGCTGATGGCATCTCAACTACCCCACTCTGCGATCTCTTCAGTCCGTTTTTTTCCTTAGAGTTAGAGATTTTGCTTTCTGCTCTGAGATCTTCTAGTCCCACAGAGCGTTGGGAGTCCTTAACGTCTGGAACATCAGTTGTGCTCTTGGATCTACGAAGAGTAAAGAATGAGTTGCTCTTTTTCTTTGTTTTCTTCTCTTGTGATCGCTTCTTCGCTGCTTTATAATCCCTGAAATTCCCTTTGGTTTTGAAGGAAAAGGCGAATTTATCAGAGTTGGTTCTATCGTCTGCCAAGGGATGTTCAGGACTGGGAGTGGGAAACTGCTCATCCGCACTCAAACTACGAGGATTAGAACTGCTCTCATGAAAAAGTACGAGAGCTTCCGCTGCTCTACGAATATCTGTCGATTCTTTATCAGAATCTTGTTCGTTCTTAGAGGGTGGTTTAGGTTGAATATCGCTACTTTTTGAGGCCACAAAATTGCTCAGACTTCCAATTCGCATGCTCGACGGTATGCTTGGTGTTTCCAAAACTTCTTCCCTAGGTTTCTCAATACCAGAAGAAATTCCCCTTGTGAGTTTCTCAGGGATATCAACCGTGTCATCGGTTTCACCAAGAGACCGTTCAATCTCGTCAGCCTCCCCAAAAACTTCAAACACTTGCTCACGATTAATCACAAATCTATTTAGCGTATTGTAAGGTAAGTCTTTCTGTCGGTTTGTATTGTTAGCATTGTCGTAGAGAAACTCAAACTCGTTTTCGACCAGATTAATGGGGTCTGTCTCTGTGTTCGTCTGAATGTCGTCTGTGTGAGTTTTAGTAACCTTTTTCGGTGGCTTAGCTACGACGGCGTCCACTGTGTCAGGCTCTTCGGGACTCTGGAAGTATAGTTATTAGTTAATGATAAATCTTTTAAATTTAAGTTTTTTAGCTGCAGCCCATTCGTATGAATCAACCATCTGGACAGATCAGAATATTATGGACGGTTTTTAAGTATTCAGTTCACTTCCAACTGAATCAAAAGAAAACCCTGGACTCACATTATTGTTAGTGATGACGGATCTTGGTGACGGAGTGTAGTCCCTTACTGAAAAAGTCGGTTCAACCTCCTCAGTTTCAGGAGGCAACATGTTTTTCAGTTTTATGTAGAACTTGTGAGTATCTGCACATAGCGTCATGATAATCCTGGATATCTTCGTGCTCTCTGTAGGAGAAAGAAGAATAGCAAATCGGTAAGATCATTTGTAATAGTTTGGTACGTGAAGATTACTCAAATACGATTCAATCTAGGAAATAGGAGAAAATAAAACTTCTTTTTACCAGTTTCGAAGTTGTATCTGCGCTCGTTTTTGTTCTTTCTTCCAGTGTTACCAACAGTGACATCAAGTATGAATGTCTTGTTTTTGTAGGATAGGTTTGCGATTTGACCCCAAGAGTATCTAGGAAAAAAAGTAATGAGTCACTAACACCATATAATAAGGTCGGGAAATACGGTCAGAACCGCAAAATATATCAAACATTTTAACAACTTGAGAAAGTTCGTCAAAAAAAGATTTTGTCTCTTACTTGTAAGGTGTGCCACGTTTTATTGCAGAATCATTAGGTTTCTCATACAAAATAACAGCTTGAAGAGAAATTCCGATATAGCTGTGTTCCACTTCGTAAGGATTCCTTTCATTTACCTGATAACGATATGAACTGTTATAATAACTGGCATTTATAATTTAACTCGGGTAAGAGTTGGCAAATGAGCTGACAGAGATATTCTATAAATAGATTGCAGGCTTGTCGGCGAAGGCGTTTAGCGAATTTACATCGGTGAGAACACTGAACTAATTTACCGATTTTGTCAAAACCTATTTAGATTTAGAATATGGTACATAACTTTTATGATCAACTCGTCTTCTAGGAAATAAAAATTGCCAAAAAGATTTTGTGCCAGAAAAGTTTTCTCAGAAAACTGACGCCACACGCCATATTTAATTTTATGCACAAAGAAACTTTCAGCTTAGCCACCTCAACTCATAACTACAATACTATTGAGTATTTGACCCAGTTTAAGAGATGAACTCACCTGGAAGAAGTGAACTCCGTAACCAGGCTGCTTGGACACGATCTGAAGGTACCGGAGCACTGCTTCGTTCTGACTCATGTCATCTAGCTTGCTGTGCAACATCGGTATCTCCTTACTAGCATACATGTAGGATAAAGTCGACATCACCTGACAAGATCAAGCGGGTCAGATTTTACGGGAATTTGTGGACGAATTATTGAAGAATCATTTTGATCAGAATCAAAGATTTGTGAAAATGATCAATAGAATTGAAGATGATAACTGTAAGTTGTAGTGTAGAGCACACCACCCAACTCACATCAGGGGGAACGTAGCTGTAAGGGTCGAAGTACTGGTTACCAGTTCGGTCGTAATAGTCCCCCATGTCCGCTTGTAGAGCCAGAGCCGCCAGGTCAAACGCTACCTCTTTAGTGATCTGGTATCTCTCTGACGGAGGGGAAGTGTGAGTGATCGAGCGAGAGACCCCCCCCCCCCCCCCTCCAGTGACAAAACTACTTGACTCTTGAGCTGTTAGTGGAGCCTAGTGTTTAAGAGGGTATCAGTTAGTAATGTGTCGACAGTAGCTGGAGGAGCTTCGCGCCGCCATGCCCGCGATTTAGCATACCTGAATACTATTTTGAAAACATTTTCTTGTGTTTGAACACTATTAAGTTATAATGTCACTGTTTTACGATGTCAGTCCGATATCATACGTGCCCTAGGAACAATATCTGATTTAAGCAAATCAGCCAATCAGTATAATATTATAAATGTGCTCTAGAGATCTACAGATAATCAGTGTGCCTCATCAACATAACATAACTTGCATCATAACATCACTTGCTGGCAAAAGTTCAAAATTCCGCGGCTTTGTGGCCCTCCTTTGTTTGAGGTAATTGGCACCATGAGTGAACAATATCTGTATAACTGCTATTGTTTCTACTTGCCCTTGTTAAATAGTTGCAGACCAGAGGAGACTTGGAAGTTGAAAAATTGAGGTGAAGAATTCTTTATTGACTGCCGCTATTGTTTCTACTTGTCCAACTCGAAAAGTTGCAGATCAGAGGAGACTTGAGGAATTGAGAAACAACAGTCTTACACAGTCGTTAAATACCAGCAGACCAGAGGAGACTCGAGGAATTGAGGAATTTTTAAAATGTATGTAATCGGCAGTCAAACCATACAGCTAATGGACAATAACAATCAAAGATCATACAAATTCCCGAGATGCCAACAGTTTCCAACTTCCCCTCTTGAAGATCAACATGAGAACCAGTCGTAATACCTTCTAATAATATTGTTCCTAATATTGAGTAGTTTCGAATGGTATTATAAATCACTCTACACTGAACTATCACGTGACTAAGTTGGCCCATACTATGTAATGTCATCGGTAGATCAAATAGGAGGTACATGGATAATATCACTTTTCAATAACCTTTTTGATCCATCCAACAGGTTTTAATAGTTTCTACTTTTCTGCTGATTCTTAGTTCTGCATAATTTATATCGATTTTTTCTTGATTTTCTGAGCTACTTCAATTTCACCGGTGAAAGCTAACATAATAATTATTAGATGACGTTTGTATAATAAAATTCACCTTTCGCTGAAATACGGTTATCAGCGGTTAAATTTACCAAAAATTGTCACTCACAGATTGTACAGCTTCGCATACACCCCCTCCACCGTCCTGGCTCCGATGAGATGGGGTCGGGTAGCGTCTGACAAAGCACGCACTGATCAAGTGCACGAATAAATTGTGGAAAGTTGCTCTGATTAAGGCGTGCACAATATAATTAAATATAAAAACAGACCGATGGTCCATGCTTGTTTCTTGTAACTGATTTTGTAGGACCTGTTCTTCCATATATAATATAAATTGTGTGGTGGTTAATTTGTTACCATTGACCATTTTTCTTTTGGTTATGTTACTGTACTGCTTTGTTCAGTTGGGTTGACTCAAACTGTCATAGCGCTTTTAGTTTTTGGTTCTGATAATTTGTTTTGGTGTACTCTAAATTCAAACCCAAAATTATCGAAATGTCAAATAAAATAGCATCATTAAGTTACAAAAAACATTATAAAATATATCTCATAGCATTCACAGAATTCAAAACAAAGTCCCGTAACAGTAAGCAGGTCATAATTGTCTCCCCAACTCCGACCACATAATCCTCAAAACTCGGCAAGGTTCCAAACAGCGCTCCGCCAGGCTGACCAGTCTCCTGGAGTAGAACTTCCTCGTGTGTAGTGGAACTTTCGCTCTCTTATTAAGGATATCAGAAGTGTCTGAGAATGCAGGTCTGCCCGTCATACAGCCGTACAGAACACACCCGATAGCCCAGACACTGGCTTGAAGTGGGAAGTACTGAGGTTTGGAGAACGCTTCAGGAGGCAGACATGCAGTGGTGCCTCTGAGAAAGTTGAGAGGGTGTTTCGAAAGAGGTAGAGCAGTACCGAAGTCTATCAATTTGAGTTGGTTTGTCTTGGGATTGTAGAGGATATTCTCTTCCTTGATGTCTCCGTGGTCGATGTTGTTCTGAAGACAGTAATCCACAACTGTGTACAGCTGCTCTGCTATGTTCAGTACGGTCTTCTCGGTAAGTTTGCACTTTCGAGTCAAGGTGTGCAGATCACTGAATCCTGGCTCGTATTCCATCAGCAGATACCATTCTCCCTTAAAGAGGAAGTGGGTTTTATACTTCACTACATTGGGGTGATGTAGTGATCTTAGTGTCGCTATTTCTAGTGGTAGTTCTGTCCCGTCCTGATAAACCATAGGAAGGTCTGGATGATCTCTGAATATCTTGACCACGTATCTGTTGAGGGATATGTTGTGCTGTGTAAGGTACACTGTACCATTACCTCCTGCTCCAAGTTGCTTGATAACGATTAAATCTCTTAGAAGGGTTGAGGATAACATTTTGTTTCGTAGAAAAGAGGTATCTCGTATCTTTTATACTGGTAGGGACGAGCAACTTTGAAAGAAAACAAATTCAAGTTTGAAAGAACTGGTACGTCTTCTTTGAAAGGACGAATTTAATCAGTCGATACTCGTTATCACGTGACCAACATGTTTTCTATGTGGATCTGACAGTCTAACGGGCGATCCAAAACCCTAGCCGTCTATTCTGACCACAACCTTAACCCAAGCAATAAGCATTAACCAAACCCTAATAATCCTAATAACCCTTGAACACCTATTCTGTGTGGTTCTGACGACCAAAATCCTAGCCCTTTATTAATTGACCTCAACCCTAATACAAGCTAATTATTATTCAGTTTCACCTCAAGTCTCCACTGGTCTGCAGTTATTTAACAATTAGGGCAAGTTGAAACAATAGTAGTTATACAGTTAATTGCTAACTCATGGTGCCAAGTATCCCAAACGAAGGAGGACCACAAAGCTATGAAATTTGGAAGCTGAACCAAGTTCGTGTCTCGCCAGGTTCCGCCAGAGGGCCTGCTCGTGATAGATGAAGCATCATCTCTTGGTTGCAGTGGGCCACTGCCCAGGTGACTTCGACAGTTCGACAGCGTTAATCACTCATCACAGATTGAGGTTCGACCCCAAAGCATGTCAGTGTCGTAAACGTTCCGTTGCATGTTCAGCTTATCAGAGTAAACTGAGTAGGGTGAGAATGGCCGAATGGGGTATAGTGCTCCGGACAGTAGAGTCGTTTATAAGAGAAATTAGAAAAACACTTTCCGCAGCAAAGTTTAATGACACATTTCCTGTAGGAATTCTCATCACACTTTTCCAGGCAGTAGCTGTAACTGCTGTATCGATGCTACTATTGTACCTTCATGGGCTTATATAATATATACCACTGCAACGTGCGAGTATGTTATCCCGATCAGATGCCAATGTGAGCCGATAGCGTGCAGCAACAGAGGTGCACCAGTGCGTGCCATGGGATCATGAAAGAACAAGAAAAATCGGTCCCCATTAAGTTTAACACCACATAATGTGAGTCGTTGGATCACAAGCAGAAAATGGAGGGAACAATTGTGTCGAACGCTACCTGGACTCTAGTTCGACACGTACCGGAGTTCGACAGTGGTGATTTCTGACGAACTTTAGTACATGTCGGTCGTCGGACTACAGTACGTTATTTCGAGCAAGTGCTGTTATGTTGAGGAGGCACTGCTTCGCTGAAATACTCAAGGGAGGGAGTTCAAAGTTTCTAAATCAACCAATTAGGTTTAGTTCGAGTTTAAAATTATCTTGAAGTAAGTGATATATTGGTTCCTCTTAAAAGAGTGAGATTCCGTAGTTTTGTTATTGGGTGACAACTGACAGGGAATTGTAACAAACCGATTTGTTTAAAAGTTTTATTTAATAAGCGACTCTTCACTACCGTGACCGTCGCTTGTTACAATTTGTTACATTTGTTTTATTAAATAATTGTTTTATTAACCAAAAGTTTACTATCTAGAGTAGGACTAGGAGTTGGGCACACAACTTACCCTCAAGTATGAGGTTTCTGATGTGTAGAAAGAACTGTAACCGTGTAACTTGGTTAACAAACTTATGGGGAGAGGGAGGGTAAAACTTTACAGCTAACTTCAGGGTGACAGCAGGAGAAGTCGGAGCGTCTGATTTCCACTTGTCAGGAGCGTATAACTTGAGTTTGTGGTCGGAAGGTACGAACTCAAACACTCCCTTAGCGGGGGAGTAAAGGAGCCCGAATAAGGAGCCATCTTCTATTGCTAGACGCTTGATAACGGTAGAGAATACTGACTTTATCGTGTCGTCCCGCTGAAGTTGGAAGATGATTTTAAAAGCGGAGAATAGTGCAACTAAGTAGTGTATTACAACCATCATGAAAACAGAGTAAACCGGCCTGAAAACTCAAGGTAGGAATGTACAGTTAGTATTATCTAAACCTACATAATCAGTGGAATACACGGTTAGAAGACACTGTTAACACACGGTTAACACACGGTTAACACACGGTTAACACACGATTAACACACGGTTAACACACGGTTAACACACGGTTAACACACGGTTAACACACGGTTAACACACGGTTAACAAGCGGTTAAAAAACGGTTAAAAAACGGTTAACACACGATTAAAGAGGTTAAAATTTCACCTGAGCTGGGATCTGGAAGCGTTTATTGGAGGGAAACTGTATGATAACGGGTTTACCAGTGCGCCTCATCGTCTGAAGCTGAAAACAAGCAAATTTACGTTTTATAAGATACAGACGCTGTTGTGAAACCCTAAACGATAGCTAAGGGTTATAGTTTTGTGCCCTTTTAAGGAATAAAGCTGTGATAATTCGATGAAAAACGGGCACCAGGTCGGCCGTCTACAATTTCCAATCACATGACACGTGCATGCAGATGTAAACAGATTGCAAAATTTCCGTTCATAATAAAACTCAACAGACCTCAGGATCAACAATAACTGGACTTGGCAAGTCATGGAGTTTTCGGGGAGGCTTCTTCACCGGTGTAAGAAGGTACGGGGAATCAAAGTTAGCACTCATAATACCAACTGTATTTGTGGTAATTATAGTATAATAAAAATAATTACAAGATAGTGTTAACGACCAATTGTATCAACACATTTGCAGAGTTAATATAAACAAACAAGCGCGATCTGTGATGGGTCGTGTGGGTGTTGTGTTATTTTCTATGTGGGGTATAGCAGCAAATGCAATCAATGACACACCAAATTCCTTTGTAAGTGTGCTGTGCGAGGATACGCCGTACATTTAACACATAATATCTCCGATATATGATATCTGGAGGCGATCAGTCCAGAGGCACGAGATTGAGAAACGGCTCCTAGTTATAAATAACAAATGTGATTGGCGTAAGTAAAGAGTAGGTTTAAGTGAACGGTAGTACAGACTTGACACCATATGTGGTGACGCCATAAACATCGGACAGCGATTTATTTATCACAGATAACACTATATATAATATGCAATTTCCAGGTTTCAGTGCCCTAGTACGATTACCGTTACTGCTCGACATCAATTCTCGAACCATCTACACCAATTATTTCGCGGTACCTAGCAATTTATTTTTCGGCATTTCCATATGCCGTTGAGAATAAAACGAAAAAATCAGTGCTCGTTTGGTAATTAGATGCTTGTATTGACGCAATAAATAAATGGAGTAGTGTTTTCAGAAGGAGGAGGATCAGGAAGAAGCTCACCTGAACTGGCTGGCTAGATTCCGAGCTGGTGGCAGATATAGAAGTATCTAGTCTGAACCCATCTACTCGACCTGAACTCGACTGAAACAAATGTCGGTTAGAATATGCAAGATACTGATATTATGTTTTGATTTGATCAATGTTTGGAATTTGATATTCACATATTATTTGATAATTGATATGCAGCAACACTTTAAAATTGAGTTAAATTTACATAATCAATCGATATTGGAGGAATCTGTATAAATATATGATAAAATTCGATGTTCTAAGTGTAACCTTGATGTCGTTGTGGGTGGCTGGACAAAACGAATTTGAAAAATAGTTATGATCTAAAATTCGATGTTTTACAGTAATTGTAGCATTGGTGTCGTTGTGGGGGGGCAGACATTTCGAGTGGGCCGGAGAGTTGAGAAGAAAAAATATCAACACCTTTGAAACATAGCAATGAAAGGGTGGGCATAGAATCTAATGCTGGTCTGGCGGTCAGCCCCTTCTATTACGATTTACGAGGGGTCGATTTATTTTATATACCCAACATAGTCTAATGGGTCCAGGCAGGGACTCCTTTAAGGACACAATGAAGAGACAAAATGAGTTCAATTAAGCAGTTCTTGGAAGTCAATAGCGGTTATTCCAAAAAAAGAGGGAATATCATAACGCTGTATTGACAGTATCGAGCTGTCTGCACGAACAGTAGCAGGATATTTGGTGAAATTTTTGTGGGGTTTTTTACATTCAGGATAAGGTTTTATCTGTTACTCATCTTTATATTTATCCTACTACAATGATAAAGATTCCCGGAGACTAAATAAAACCACAACCCTTTTAGAAGCAGCAGAAATTAAAAGTCATTGAAATCTCTATGGTTTTAAAAACATGTTGTAGATATCCTCAAACTAACTTATTTGAATATTTCTGTTCAAAATGAATTAACTTAGGTAATTATTGCTGGGAAATGTGATGGGATGGTAAAAGGTATCACAATAAAACTTACAAACAGATAATACATATTATGAACTTACATCTTCACTCTGCCATGTAGTGATGCTCGTAAAACTCATAATTTCAACTAAAATAAATCCAACGAATTTTAAATAAAAAGAACAGATTAAGCAAAGATATTTCCCCAAAATATAGCTCAAAATGAAAAATAATGACGTAGGAAGCTTCAAAATGCTGGCCAACATGCAAAGTTCACTCAGCTCAATTGATGACACACGCTTATAACGTATTAGAACGACTAATGACGCTGATCGCTTTGAGAGTATAATATGGTCCCATTACTAATGTGAGTAAGAACTAGCAATTACTAGAAAGTCCAAAAAAAATGTGCACATTATATTACCATCCATGGGGATTTGAATACACCTGGGAGTAGAAGGAAGTGACACAGTTCAAACCCTGGGTATGAAATAAACTGTGCATCCAATTTCGCGAAACCAAGAGAAAAATCAAGAACCAGAGAATAGAAATGAACTGTCATGAGTGAGAACTAATATGGCCTGATGAATTTGGTAAACACTAGATATGAATAGTAAATGGTATGTAGAAGAGTTATCGTGTACTCACGCTTTTCTTCATAGATCTAGCCTTGTCGCTGAAATTTAGTATTTAAGTTCTCCTCAAAGAAGTAAATTCAATGCTTACCGAGCGATTTGGCCGTTTTACCACTGTGAACGGGTGCTGTACCATCGTGCTGGCGGCAAAACTTAAATTGCTTCAAGAATAAAATATAAACGCGCGTGCCATTATTTATTATATATTTAACCACATTTATTGGGCACAGCAATCAGTCCATGCGCGTTACGTAAAACAAATCCGCGTACGGTACCAACAGAAGGACTTTCGACAAATCTGTTCCAAATAAAAAGATCGAAAATCGAGTGTTTTAGTGAATAACTTAGAATATAATTTTGATTTTCTCAAGATCTGACTGATAGATTTTCTTTAAACTTTCCAGATAGTTACATGGCTATATGACAGATAATGTGTGACAGTTTGGGAGAATTTCTATGTGCCAAAATGGAGATATGACTTCAAACACAAGAAAATATCTCAAAATGGCGGTTTCTAGCGGAACGCAGGCACATATTTCAAGATCCTACCGATAAATTTTCTTTAAACTTTCCAGATAGTTGTATGGCTATAAGACAGATAATCTGTGCGATTTTGGGCGAGTTTCTATGTGCCAAATTTGAGATGTGACTTCAAACACAAGAAAATATCTCCAAATTGGCGATTTCTAGCGGAAAAAAGTCATATATCTCGAGATCTGAATGATAGAATTTTTTAAAACTTTCCAGATTGTTACATGGCTATAATACGGATAATCTGAGCGAGTTTGGGCGAATTTTTATGTGCCAAACTTGAGATATGACTTCAAACACAAGAAAATATCTCAAATTGGCGCATTCTAGCGGAACGCAGGCATATATTTCGAGATCTGAATAATAACATTTCTTTAAACTTTCCAGATAGTTACATGGCTATAAGACGGATAATCTGAGCGAGTTTGGGCGAATTTCTATGTGCCAAACTTGAGATATGACTTCAAACACAAGAAAATATCTCAAATTGGCCCGTTCTAGCGGAACGCAGGCATATATGCAGGAGGAGGTGTAGGGGGAAGAGGACTCAGGAGGAGGTGGACTTAGAAGGAGGAGGACTGAGGAGAAGGAGGAGGAGGAGGAGGAGAAAGAGGTGGAGGAGGAAGAGGACTGAGGAGGATGTGGAGTGTGGACTCAGGAGGAGGAGGACTCAGGAGGAGGAGGAGGATGGGGACTTAGGAGGACTGAGGAAGAGGAGGAGGAGGAGGTGGAGGAGGAAGAGGACTCAGGAGGAGGAGGACTCAGGAGGAGGAGGACTCAGGAGGAGGAAGACTCAGGTCTCAGGAGGAGGATAAGGACTCAGGAGGAGGACTCAGGAGGAGGAGGACTCAGGAGGAGGAGGAAGATGAGGATGAGGAAGACTGAGGAGGAAAAGAAAGACTGAGGATGAGAAGGAGGACTGAGGAGGAGGAGGAGGAGGAGGGGATGAGGGGGAGGAGGAGGAGAAGACGACTGATGAGGAGCCAGGAGGAGGAGAAGGACTGAGGAGGAGGAGGAGGACTGAGGAGGATGAGGAGGAGGAAGAGAAGGAGGAGAAGGAGGTGGACGAGGAGGAGGACTGATGAGGAGGACGAGGAAGGGATGAGGGGGACGAGGGAGAGGAGGAGGAGGAGAAGGAGGTGGGGGAGGAGGACTCAGGGGGACTCAGGAGGAGGAGGATTCAGGAGGGAAAGGAAGAGGAGGAGGACTGAAGAGGAGGATGAGGAGGGAATGAGGGGGAAGAGGAGAAGAAGGAGGTGGAGGAGGAGGAGGAGGAGGAGGAGGAGAAGGAAGTGGAGGAGGAGAAGGAGGTGGAGGAGGAGGACTGAAGAGGAGGAGGAGGACTGAGGAGGAGGAGGAGGAGGGGATGAGGGGGAGGAAGGAGAGGAGGGGAAGGAGGAGGAGGATAAGGAGGAGGTGGGGCAGGAGGACTGATGAGGAGGAGGAGGAGGACTGACGAGGAGGAGGACTAAGGAGAAGGAGGAGGTGGAGGACTAAGGAGAAGGAGGAGGAGGATGAATCAGGAGGAGGAGGAGGAGGAGGAAAAGGAGGACTGGGATGAGGGGGAGGTGGGAGATAAGGTGGAGGAGGAGGACTCAGGAAGAGGAGGACTCAGGAGGAAGAGGTGGATGAGGAAGAGGACTCAGGAGGAGGTGAACTCAGGAGGAGGAGGACTCAGGGATACTCAAGAGGAGGAGGACTCAGGAGGAGGAGGAGGATGATGATGAGGAGAACTGAGGAGGAGGAGGAGGGGATGAGGGGAGGGAGAGGAGGAGGAAGATGAGGAAGAGGAGGTGGATGAGGAGGATGAGAAAGAGGAGGATGAGGTGGAGGAGGAGGACTGATGAGGAGGAGGAGGACTGATGAGGAGGAGGAGGACTGATGAGGAGGACGAGGAGGAGTATGACTTA